>NW_024080772.1:2649032-3373982 GCF_003009895.1 Hyaena hyaena | reverse complement strand
ACTCACGTTAGAAGGCTCTCTCAGTGGATTCTGCGTCTTTTTTCTCCCAATCTCTCAGGTTTTGTAAGGTTTCCAATGGCTTCAGATCTTTTCTGAGTGATGTATGGGCGCGAGTGCAAGTACAGAGCTCCTTCCTTCTCCGCCATCTTGCCCTCTCTCTTCCTAGACTGTGTATTTTGAATTCACCTAGGGATATATCAGTAAATGAGGAGGGCAGTTCAAACATTTGCTCTCATGGAGCTGAGATCCCCCAAGTAGGCAAATCTGCCAGCTAGATGATTGGAAATTCCTTAAGGGCCCTCCACAGCCCACCAGTACCTTCTCACCAGTGAGCCGCTCCCCCGGGGAGAACTGCTCCCTTAAGCTAGCCTTGAGAACATGCCCCGACCCATGCACGCACAGGCCAGCAACACTAAGGGAAAGGTGGCATCATTCTCTCCTGAAAATTATCTTTTTCTTAATTGTTTTGGGGTGTACACTTTTAAGAAGGCAGAAGGCTAAGGAGGAGACCCTGGATTTGGACTCTATATTCTGGAGAATTCTCTTTAGTGCTGTCACAGGCACATGGACAGCTGGAGTTCTGAGGAGAATAGAAGGCATCGTTGAACTTGGCTTAGATCTTGCCTGTGTCATAGGCTATATTGAATTCTTTCACTTTGATGGCTTTTGAAATATCCCTGCAAGACCAAAATATACACCAAGACCGAGAACCTCTCTCCATCTTTTCTTAAGTAAACCTTGAATCCAAGTAGAACATACATACAGAAAAGTTGACACTTCATACATGGACCGCTTGAAGAAATTTCCAGAGAGGACATGCCCAGATTCCTACATCAAACATCTCCATCAAGGAAAAGAAGACACTGGGGTGCCTGGCTGCCTCAGTTGGTGGAGCATGTGACTCTTGATCTCAAGGTTGTTAGTTCTAACCCTGTGTTGAATGTAGATTACTTAAAAATATAATCTCAACAAAAAAACAGAAAGAAAGAAAAGAAGACTCTGAGTTTGCCAGCCAGAGCCACCTTTATGTCCCCACGCTTACTCCCCACCATAGGTAACACGAACCAGACTTCAAATGCCCTAGACTAGCATTGCTTGTTTTTGAACTTCATATAAATGGACTTCCATGGTATTCACTCTTGTGTGTCTGGCTTCCTCGAAATTATGTGCGTGAAATCTAGCCACATTTTGTGAGACATGGTGTGTTTATTCTTATCGCTGTACAGCATTCCTTTGTATGAGTATGCTTGCAATGCATGTATCTATTCTACTTTTAATGCTCATTTGGGATTTTTCCAGTGCAGGGCTCTTATGAACAGTGCTCCTTTGGTTAATCTTGTACTTGGCTTTGGTGAACATGTGTATGTGTCCTGAGAAGCATTGGTACATGCTGCAAACCCCCCAGGGAAGCTGTCGCACTTGTTTCCACCCCACCTGCAGTGCAGGAGGGGTCTAGCTGCTCTGCTGGAGCAGCTTTGTAGTGAGGCACTGATGATTGTCTGTCGGTCTCACCTGAAGCCTTGAGAGGCTGAGTTGTGCTATCTTGCTGTGGTTTCAGTTTGCCTTTCCCCGCCTATCAGGGACGGGGAGCACCTTTCATAAGGTCATGCATGGGCCACTCCAGTACCCAGTCAAGTGTTTTATACCTGCTTTCTTCACCTTTTGAAGCCCTTTGCCCAAGAACCAAGCATGAAGCCTGATTCTTAGTCCATTCTCAATAACCTGCTTCTTTTCTGATTGTTTTTTGACATTTTCTCCCACATCATGGCTGTGGGAGAAAATGGAGGGAAGCCACTGGACTGAGTGTGGGAAGCCCTGGGTCCTGTCCAAGGTAGTGGCCGACTCTTCAGCTCTCGGAGTATCTGTTCCCTCACAGGGAAGAAGAAAGAAGTAGCTCAGAGATGCTTATTAAGGTCACTTCCAGCCCTGTTTGCTGGTTGAAAATACTTCTGCTGGTAAGAATGTGCAGGAACTGACTTAGGAACTGAATCTGATTGGAGGCTATTTCCAGAAGCATGGCTCCCTCCAGCTCAGCAGCACCTCCCTCCTCCACAGCTCTGGGTAAATCCTTCCCCTCACATACTTCCCTTCCTAAAGGGACTAGGGGGCCTGCAGGACCTTAGAGCTGTCCCTTTATTGCCACTGTTGTGTTCAGTCACCATTACCCCCCCAGCACTTCGAAGAACTATCGGCTGTTGTGATGTACCACGTCTGGCCTCTAATGCCAAGACGAAATGGGGCTAGCAGAATGGGCTCAAGGAGAGCCTGAGAGGCTCGGGTACCTGGCACAATTCCTAAGTATTGGAACCCCAGCAAGTCCTCAGAACAAGAGTGACCATGCCTCGTAGCTCTAGGAGACTGCACAGAGCACTCTCACATCCCTGTCACATGACCTTCTCAATAGTGCCTGGGTGCAGGGGTCACCACCACCTCACAGGGGAGGAAACAGAGCCCAGGCACCATAACTGGTGGATGGAGTGGCAGGGATAGTTCTTGCCCTATGAGCATTGAGCTGCAACATGTCTGCCAGTTACTGGCTGCTCCTTGGGTGAGTTACTCAAACTGCCTAAGCCTCAGTTTGTTATCTGTGAAATGGGAATATTAACAGTACCTAGGATTGCTGTCAGGGTGAGACAAAATAATCCACATTGGATGCCGAGCACAGTCTTTAACCCCTAGTAAGCACTCATGACTATTAGCTCTAGTGGTGAGTTGTCAGCACTGTCTTAACACCAGAGCGGCATTAGCACCCAGGCCCTGTGATCTTTCCATGGCTCCGCAGCAGGTCCGGGAGGGAGGGCAGAGAGGACACCAGCCCCAAGAGAGCAAGGAGCTGAGGGAATGAGTTCGGAGAGGTCCTGGCACTGTGCCCCAACCCCCACCTCTGAGATAGGGTGTGCTCCAAGAACAAGGTGGTGCGGGGGTGGAGAGGGTGCAGGCCGAGAAGTTCTGCACAGAGCTTCCTGCCTCAGCCTTGGCTCCTGGCGCCAAAACACTTCGCTTGCCTGAATGTCAGACTTACTTTAAAAACCCGAGCGCAAAATAAGCAATGAGGCAATCGCGATGCCGTGTCTGGTGAAATGTGTACTTTTAAAATAGTGGGGATGGAAGCCAAGGCAAGGGCCGGGGGCCAGGAAGTGGAACCATGTCTGACGGGAGATGAAAAGAGCAGAGGAGGTGACAGCTGTGGGCAGGCGGCTGTGGAAAGCTGGTGCTGGCCAGGGTGACAGACAGTGGGATGGACTGACGTGAGCAGCAGGCTAGGAAAGCAGCTGAAGAATGTACAATGTGACAGAAGAACATTGGGGACCCATGGAGTCATGTAGCAGCTGGGGCTCCGTCGGAGTAACAGGGGCAAGATAAGCTAATGCCGCAGTAGTTATCCTTGGGGTCCCTGAGGCAGCAGGGGAACCCTTATGCTTGACTGAAGCCCATGTATCCAGACAGCTGTCACCTTCTGCCCCCACCTGACCCCCACCGTGACCCTGACGCGAGCCAGAGCAGAAGGTGTCCCGTCTTCTCTCCTGAGTCTTTGCTCTTCCTCATCTCCCCTTGATTTGTCTGATGGACATATCGTTTATTCCTTACCCCGAGCCCCACCGAGCCTGCCGCTACCATCTCTCGAGACAGCAGGCATCCGCTTTGTTCTCACCTGCTTCATCTCAGGATAGGTCCCACTGTTTACCTCTGACCCCAGCCCAAACCTTGGGAGCCCCACTTTGCCCGTCTTCATTTTGTTGAATCTGCCTTCTAGATAGACCTCAGTCGCTGGCCTTGCTGCCATGCTCAGGGGCTGTCCCCTCTCAGCTGGGTGAGTTCAGCAGCCGCCACGGCCCTCCAGTGTGGCGCTGACCCCTTATCAGTGCATCCTTCGCTCTTCCTCCACAGAGAGCTTTCCAAATGCAGACACTTTGCTCCCCATCTGAAATCTTTCAAATGTTGCCAGCTCACTTCTTCCTCATCCAGCCAGGGCTCACGGCTGCCTGACTGTGCTCAAGGCTTCATGCCTGTTCATCTTTGCTGCTCTGTCTGCTCAGGGCATCCCTCTGTGGGATCAGGGAGTGCTTTCCAAGAAGACATCTCACCCTCTTGGGCTAAGTTCAGCGGCCCCTCCTCACTCCCATGCTCACTTCTGAGCACTCATTACCCTGAGGGACACACATCAGTCTCCCCTCTGTAACCTGGAGCGACTTGGGGTGGGCGTGCCAGCACAGTGCCTGGCACTCAGCCTCTCATCAGTACCAGCTGAGGGAATGTGGACTCAAAAGGCATCATCACTGGATTCACTCCCAAACTATCTACTGAAAACATGATGGTTGGGAGTGGAGGTACAGGAGAGAATCCTTCGGAAGAGAGGGAGAAAATCAAATCATGGGAAATTTAAAGCCACCTTCACTCAACAAAGGATTCTCTGTGTTAGCACATAAATCGGGGACCATAATCAGCCAATGTTTATTGATCAAACTATTCCCCTGACACATGGAAGACACCTTATATATGTTCTTCTCCTAGCCACCTGTATGTGCTAAGCCTCCCAGCCATCTTGCTGTAATTCTGGTTTAGAGATGAGAACATTGACTCAGATCAGTTGACTAACTTGCCCTTGAGAACATGAAGAAGTAGAGAAATGGGCTCTGCCCATGGAGAGGATAGTACAGCTTTGGAGACAAGGGAGTAACACCCATGAGAAGTGTGGTGGTAGAGGCTGACGTGGGTGGCACAAAAGTTATAATTTAGTCAGCCCTGGATAGGAAGATGGGGGGTGGGGGATGGGGAGGCATGTAGAGGTTGTGCCTGACCAGTTTAGCAGGGCTGGAAGGTTCAGGCAGGGGGAATTGTGTGGTAAGGCTGGGGATTAGTGGGATGGGCAGGCCTTGGGATGCAGTCAGGGCTTGGCTTCAAGGAACAGAGTGAGGGTAGGGACAATGGTGTGTGAAGCGTGTGTTAGGGAGATTAGTGTGGAAAGCAGGGAGGAAGGAGATAGAGGGGAGATTCTACAGGCGGGAAGAATAGTCTGGGAGCTGTCACAAGGTGTGGACCCAGCTTAGGCAGATGGAAGTGAGAATAAACAGGGCACCTGGTTGGCTCAGTTGGTTAAGCATCCGAATTCGGCTCAGGTCATGATCTCGCGGTCCATGGGTTCGAGCCCCGCATCAGGCTCTATGCTGACAGCTCAGAGCCTGGAGCCTGTTTTGGATTCTGTGTCTCCTCTCTCTCTGCCCCTCCCCCACTTGTGCCCTGTCTCAAAAATAAATAAGCATTTAAAAAAAATTTTAAAAAGGAAGTGAGAATAAAAGGAGGAGTGGAGGCAGAATGTGGGGCAGGTGACTTGGGGATGGTTGGATGGACTGCCTAGGAGGGCTTGGGAAGGTGTGGGAAGCCTTTGATTTTTACCTCCCTATCTCAGACCTTCCAGTGGGACACACTATTGTCAGTCCCCTGGAGAAGAAGAGGTAAAGGACCCTCAACCAGACCATTCCTGAGCTCAGTGGGCTGGGCCTGGACACATCCCTGGAGTCACTAGACCACAGGTTTTATCTTAGCTGCTTTAGTCTGAGGACTGAAGGCAAAAGGTAAAAGGGAGGACTGACTATTCTCTGATCCTTTAGCTGGAAAGTCTGAGAAATATCAGGAAATAGCTCAGGGAACATCAAAGGGAGACACCATTGTTTAGCAGGTGAGATACTTGTGATTTTTTTCCATCTTTCCAGAACCTTCCAGCATGTGCCCTTCAAGACCAGACTGGTTGAAAGGCCAGTGTGAAAAAAAGGCTGGGAGCCCACAGGTCAGATGACCAGCCAAGGGCCCCGTAGTGGAGCCTGTGAGAGTGCAGAGCCGGGAACCAGCCCATCTGGTTTTATTGAGGCTCTGCTGCTGACTGACCTGCCCTCATGGTCCCCTCCACAACAAGAGAGGAGGAGTCCCAGCACCTACCTCTGAGAATCATTGTGTCGATCTAAAGCTCTTGGAAGAAGACCTGAGACAGAGCCAGGGTTCAGTAGGTGTCGTCTGTTATTACTATTGTGTAATGTGATTCAAGCAGGGCTAAAATAAGACTTGAAGGAGACCTCATCCCAGACACCGAGGAATCTTTTTCAGAAACATTTCAAAAATAGGCCTTGGCCCACCTCCACACTTCCTGGTCCCAGCTACACTCTGCATTTGCCTTTTGAGAACATTCTCCCCTACGCGTGTGCACACACACGTATGCACACACACACAGGCACACATGCATGCATACAGCCACCATCTGGGTGGTGCTCAATACCAGCTAACACAGATCCTGGCAGCAACCCAAGGGAGGCCTCTTCGCCGCCTCCTGAGAGCAGTTGCTCATCCTGTAGAGAAGGTGCTGCTGCCTTCCCGTGGTTTCCCGCACACCACAGGGTCCCACTGGTTTCAAAGGAGCTGGTCATCATAACAGAGCAAAATCAGTTGTCTGGAAAAACCAAGGAAAGGGGGCCTGGACAGAGTGGAGCAGTGGCCATTTCTAAGTGGCCTAAATATAGCTCCAGGCATCTGTATGTCTCATTCAGGTGTGCATTCTGACCCCAGGCTGCATGGGCAGCAAAAATGTGTGAGGGGGTAAACACTTGGGATAGGAGATTGGAAAAACCATACCGACATATTAGTATCCGCGCCCCCAAGAACGGAGCTGGAGCTGCTGGGTCCAGAGCAAAGAGTGGAGATATTCTGCCCTCAGTGTCCGGTGTCCATGCTGGGGCATAGGTGGTCAAACACAGGCTCATTGTAATTTAGTGGATGGACTTTTGAGCTGTACTTTCACATGTGAATCAGTGCAAATCTGATCCTTGGCATTGGGGGAGAGAGGAGGCCATGAGAAAGATTTTCTTAAAGTTTAATTTTACAGCTTAAAGAGTTTTTTCATTATTTTGAAACAGCAGTCTTTTCTAGCATTTAAACACCCTTTCTTGTATGAAATGATATTAGAGGATGGGATTTTTAAAAGGTATCCTCTCCTGCGAAATAAAATGTTGCAAATCTAATAAAGGTCTTTATAATTTTTTTAATGTTTGTTTTTGAGAGAGAGTGTGCAAGCAGGGGAGAGTCAGAGAGAGAGGGAGACATAGGATCCAAAGTGGACTCTGTGCTGCCAACAGAGAGTCCATTGCAGGGCTCGAACTCACGAACTGTGAGATAATGATCATGAAGTAGGGCATTTAACCAACTGAACTACCCAGGCAACCTAGTCTTTATAATTTTTTAAGTTTTATTTTACTCATACCAAAGAACCCATCATCTAGAAACCATTGTCTGACACTAATGCTAAAATCTGAAATTGGATCATTTACAAGCTAAGGCTCAGTAATACCGAGGATATTGATGTCCAATAGAAATAGATGTAAGCCACATAGGAAATGTAAAATTTTCTAGAGGTCACATTTTAAAAAGCAAAAGAAACAAGTGAAATTAATTTTAATAATACATTGTATTTAGTTAAGCATATGCAAATATCATTTTGACATACCACGAGTGTGATGAGCTATTTTACATTCTTTTTCATACAAAGTCTTTGAAATGTTGGATGTATTTCACACTCGACTGTCTAGCGTCCACCACATTGAACAGCTGAGTGAAGAGGGTATCTGAGCCATGTCTGACAATCGGGTCAGGTGGCAGTCAGTCTGTCCCATCTCCCTTGTGGAAGTCTCGTTCCTCATCCCTGGGACTTTGGTAAACAAGGGGAACATCCTAGCCCTTTAAACACAGCCAGGTATTTCCAGTGCTACAGTGAACACACCAGAGCTCTGTGCAGGCACCAAATGACTGTTCCAGCTGTCTCCCAGGATAGCCTTTGCCCAAGGCTCCCTGTTTTTGCCACTGTGGCTACATACTCCAGCTTCCGTTTTGGTGACTTGCTTGGTATCTCTTCTCTGTATTACTGACCTTGACACCTTGCTTATCTTACAGCTCATCAGTTCCCTTGAGTTGGTGTCACTCATAACTTGGCAAGGGACAGTGGCCCCTCTGGCTTTACCCCAGTGGGAGCTCACCTGCTTCCTCCCTCACTCACACATCCACTCATTCCGCAGACATGTGTCGTATGTCTATTGTGCTTAAATCACCATGGTAGGTTCTGAGGTCACAACTACAAATGTGTCCTTGCTTTCACTACAACTAACAGTAGAGGGGACAGAAAAGTAAGTTCACAATGTTTGGTGATAAATTACAGAAGTGCCCTAGAGGAACACACTGGAAAAGCCTTGGGAGATCAAGAAATGCTTTCCAGGGAAAGTAACTTCCAAGCCAAGATTAGAAGAGAAGATTGCCTGGACTTAGAAGAGAGAAGAGTGCATTTTAGACATGTGGGAGGGAGGCCATGACTGTAGAGAAGTCCAGAGAGAGAAGGAGTGGGTCAGGCAGAATATGGCAGAAACTTGGAGCATGGAGGTGAGGAGTTGGAAGTAGTGCTGGGTCACTAGGATGGTAAGCCACGATTAGGAATTTCCACTTTATTTTGGGAGCAGTTGGGCAGCTTTGAAATGCGTTAAAAATTGGCAGTATGGAAAGATCATGCTAGCTGCAGCATACAGGGTAGATTGGAAGCAGATAAAGCCAGCTTGGAAGTTGCTGCAGTAATCTAGAGAAGACATGATGGGAATGTAGAGAAACAACCAGGTGGAGAGTTAAGTAACGATTGGCAGAACTGGGCCTTTAATTAGATTGGGGGGGCGGGGGAGGGGAAGCATTCAAGAATTTCTCTTGGGTTTGGGCACACAGTAGATGGTGATCTGGGGAACACGAAAGGCTCATCAGGCTTGGCTGAGGTGCTGGAGGTCACCTCATGGGGACATCCAAGGGAAGGTGCTCATCAGGATTAGGCATAAGGTTGGGGTCATTAGAAAATAGATAGGAAATTGAAGCCTTGAGGAAAAGTTGAGTGATCGAAAGAGGAGACTGAAGAGAAGATAGTTTAAGAGAATTTGTGGGGCTGGGGGGCGGGGCACTAGAATTTTAGATGAGGGAAAGAAAAGGAAAACCCAGAGGAGACAGCCTGAGAATAGCCACACTAAGTTGATTTTACCAAAGCCAAGCACAAAGAACCAAGTATTTAATAAATTGTGTGACCCTCAATGTCAGGTGTTACAGAGATAATAAGTAAGACAAAGACTGAAAGGTTTCTATTAGTTAGTGACATAGAGATGTACTAGGGACCTTGGTGGTAGGATTTGGTGGGGAGAGGGTGGTTAAAGAGCACTGAGAGGCAAAAGTAGATAGTGACCCTGTATGGACTGGAGCCTTGGGTCTCTCTGCATCATCTGACAGGGGTCCCCAGTCTTGGTTGCCTTAACGAAACAGTAAGCTCAATAGGTAAGGCCCAAAAGGTCTTAGCTTGACCATTAACTAGCAGGATGGTCTTGGGCAGGTCAGTTCACTGTTCTGGGCCTCCTTTTCTTCATCTGAAAAAAGAGGGAGCTGGAACCACGTTTTCTAAACCTTTGTCCCACAGAATTCTCTTTGGTAGGATGTTAAATGCTACGCTTTACTCACCATATACCCAGTAGATAGTTGAGTTCTTACTATGGGCAAGGGGTTGTGTGCTAAGGGGAAAAAAAAAGTGCAAAGGAGGGGAGGGGGCAGGTTCTGAGGTCAAAGCTTGGTAAACAATAGGCTTGTAGAAGTCTCAGAACCTTTAACATGTTTGTGTACATCAGTGGATCACCACAAAGGTTATCTAGTATTTTCCCGATATTTCTCCTTTGCCCAACTGATTTGACTTGTGTACGCTTTATTCACAGACCATGCATAGGCTTCTTCTGGATACTCTGTCCAACAGCTTGTGGTGTAGCGAGTGCCTAAGGAGGTACTCTCAAATGTTGCAGGAACTCAGGCGTTTATCTGGACCCAAAAAGAGAAAGGTCTTTTAGCTGCTGAGGGCTGCAAAATAAAGTAGAAGTAAGACTTGGCTTTTAGGGGAGTCCAGACATCCTGGCCTCTTACATCATCATGCTCTTCTTGCACAGGTAGCTTCCCAGTTGTCAGCAAAGACCCTATGGGGCGTTCTTACATTGCCAGGATGATGGACTTGCAGAGCTGTTTTCTGGGAGCACTGTTCTGATCTACAGGCTGCAATTAATCAGATGGTGGAAGTGCCCTAGAATGGTCAAGTATAGGTTTTCTTAGAAATCTGATTCTACTGGGAGTAGGTGCCCGAGAAATCCAGGAGGGCACTCTGAGAAGGAAGAAGTGAGCTGCAGGCCCTGAGCTGACCTGACAGATAGAGTCAACCAGGAATATGGTGGTGTTGGTGCAAGGGAAGACATTTGTTGGCCTACATAGGCTCATCCTGACATCAAGTCCTCTGTTAAATGGCCTTATATTCATGGAGGAGGGTGTCCATGATACCATCTAGGTCAGCCTTTCTGCCAGAGAATTAAGCCTTAAAGCCCCAGGACATCCACTGTATGAATTGAATTACCTTCTCCTCCGGGCATGTAGAAGGCTACTACTATGTACCATCCATGGGAGAAGTGAGAATAGAGTCAGCCAATAATTTTCTATGTATTGTATAGTTCATATTAAGAACCCATGAGGGAGCTGAATTTATAAAAATTGGAAGAAACACAAAAGGTACTACTGGAGAATTTCTCTCTGTATGTAGGTCTCCTGGGCACCCACACCTAGCATCATCCTGTGGAATGGAGGTGTGTAAGCTCTGGGAGCACCTTATGGGGAGAACCATGATGCAATAGCTTAGCTTTTCCACCAATTACCCAAGAGAATTTACCTTTGAACCCAGGGGATTGAGAAACAGCTGCTGAACTTGTTTTTTGAGGTAGCTAAGGGTACTTGTATTCCTTGTCTATTGCTGCATAACAGATTACCCAGTTTAGTGGCCTAAAAGGATGTTTATAATCTCATTTTCTGTGGGCCCGGCATTCAGGCATGGCCCAGGTGGGTCCTTGACTGCAGGCTCTCACAGACAGTGATCAAGAGTCAGCAGGAGCTGCTGGTATCTCAGGTCATAACTGGGCTGGACCCAGTTATATGGATTTTGTGGGCAGGGATCAGTCCCTCACAGGCCACTGACCAGAGGCTGTGCCTAGTTCCTTGCCACGTGGAGCTCCCCAACATGGCAGCTTGCTTCACCCAAGTGTGCAAGCCAGAACGATGGACATCCCAGTCTTTCCTGACCTAATCACAGAAGTAGTATCCTGTTAACTTTAGCTATAGTCTGTTCCTGAGAAAGCCAGTCACCAGGGTCAGTCCACTCTCTGGAGGAGGGGACTACACAAGGACCTAGGGATTGGAGGCCATCTGCTGCCCACCACAGTTCCCAGCCAACTTTCTAGGCGGCTCACATCCCTGCCTTGAGGGCTCATGTAGTCCCTTCCCAGAATACAGGAACCTAATAAAGTGTTCAACAATTAAAATGTGGCAGTATAATGGAGTAGCAGATCTCGGTGACTCTAAGTATCTTTAATGAGATGCAGGATTTCTGTAATACTAAGTGAGGACAGATGTTGAGGCAAGACCTAGGAGCAGTATATGTTTATGTGGATGAACAAATTAATCTGCATGTGAAATCCCAGTGAAATTGACATGAAATAAAAATTTCATGCCTCACAGTGTATCAGTGTTGCCCATGAAATGAGATTAAAAGGAATTTCTGATTTTATAGTTGTCATATTTTTCATACTGCTTGCATTTTTTCTCTTTTGAAGACTTGGGTTTAGACCTAGAGGCCAGGCAAAAGTTTGGCGTTGTATACCTTTTGACTGTCTTCCTTTTGCTCATGGCTGGGAGCGGGCTTCCTGATGTAGAACTGAACCGGGAATGCATTGGATGTTCTCAGCTCTAAAAAAAAAAAAAAGCTAGTGATTCTAAACACTGGTGGCATGTGCACTGTGTCTGTCCTAAGGTAGCTGACATTCTGGAAAGGTCCCTTGGCCAAGAGCTTTGCCCCTTCATTCCTCCTCATATGCGTCAGCTTTGGGGTGGGCATTGGTGTCGGGGAGAATGAGGGGAAGAGATGGTGGTCTCCACGAGGCCTCTTCAGGGCTAGGGCCATGACATGGTGAGATGAGACAAAAGTTGGGGAGGGATAGAGGACGTGCCACAGACCCCTGCGTCTGGGAATCCACAGATTGTCTCTCCATCGGAGACAGTGTTCCCCCAGGACACTGGTGCCACCCTTACTTTATGACTTATAGCTGTTTCCCTTGGCCTCTGTGGCCACAGAGTTCAGGAAATGGAACATACAGAGAAGACAGCCCATTCCACTGCTCTGACTCAGTCTGACCTCTGCAGTATGTGTGGGTCTGAAGGAATCAGAGGGACAGGCGTAGCTTTCTGTTTAGGAACAGGTGTTCACAAATTGTCCCTCCTGGAGCCTCACGGAAATCACACCTTCACTGGCTCTGTCTTGGCAGTAACTGGGAGCACCTGTCGGGATGCCCCTATGGTGGCCCAGCCAAGAGTTGGCCCAGGAGTGGCAGCCTGTTCCTCTCCTCTGGGCAGGTCACTGCAACTGTTGCATCCCAGCTCAGTAGCACCTGCTTCTTGGGTTGGTGACTTGAGCGGGGGAAACATGGGTCCACATGGGGCCCAGGGCCCAGGTGGAAGCTGAGCAGCAGCTGGAGGCTTATGGATACCCTCGTGCTTGGAACAGTACTGGCCAGGAGATGTTGTGGTGTGGTGATGATTGTGGCATGGTCACAAGGACGTCTGGCAGGCCTGAGTTCAGATCTCCACACTGGCTGCAACTACTTACTCAACCTCTCTCTGCCTCCTCTTGAGTGAGTCCATTAATCAGTGGTCCTTCATGGGGTTTGGGTGAGCGTTAACTATGCAAGGTGCTCACTACATGCTTGGCAATAGGGGTCATTACATAGTAGCCTAAAAACATTCCCTGAGGTGGCTATGTCATCACGGTAAATGAGGAGCTAAGGCTTAGAGAAGAAGTTCCAAGCTCCCGAGTGAATGACACACCCTGGGTGTCCCCACGCCACAGGCCTGTTTGATCTCCATTATTTCATGCCACATATTTTCGTGACCTTTCCTCTTTCTTTAATTGTCCTCAGTCTCCCCTCTGGGACACCAGACCCCCTTCAGGAGTCTTGCTCCTCACACTTGGTGACATTGACAGTTGCAGGGAGTCCAGTGGCGTTTCCTTTCCATCAATGTTTTGGTAAGAATGCTTAGGCTCTCCTCTGCCTCAGAGTTTCTTGGTCTGCCACTCCATCACTCCCTCCTGTTTTGACACTCCAGAATAAAACCCCAAATGTTTGTAATTTATGACCACTTCTTTTCTTCCATAAGGATGGCATGCTGTAGGAGGAAGATGCATGTTTGGGAGGAACTGGCCCCAGCCTTAGCAGGTACCACCAGGAGCCTCTGTTGCCCACTGGTAAAACAGGGATGATGATGTTATCCTCACACCACTAACTAGCAGCTGTCAGTGTCATGAGTTTGTGCAATAAAATAAAAGGCATGTGCACAACATTACATTTCTGGGGTAACTGACCATCACTTAACATGTTTCTGGCATATCTGCATTGGCATCTGTTGGGGTGCAGGGGTGGGAAGGGGAGGACGGGCAGGGGAGCAGCAATTGGTGATGGAAAGAGATCAAAGAGGGAGAAGTTCCTACCTGTGCCCTGGGGCTAGCATCTCAGAACCACTCTGGAAGCATCCTCAGCCTGTAAGTGGCCCTGAACACTCAAGAAGTTGATGGTTCAGGAAACAGTTTGAGACACACGTGAACTTGAGGAAATCAAGAATCTCAGTTGAATTTTTCAGAAAGAAAGAAAATAAAAGGATCAGAACAGGAAAAAAGACTACATGTGGGAAATGAGCTCAGTGGAGTATATGTCATTCAGGAGGTGCTGGGGCCAGGAGAACAGCAATCCAGGTGGGCAGGCTGGCGTCAGTCTTCTCACACAGCGTGGTCCATCCTTCCTCCTGGCTCTGCCCCCACACTGATCTTTCCTGCTCCCTCCCTCTTCTCTCCGGTAAAACCCCTGAATCTTTAATAAATTATAAACATGCTTTCCTGTCTGTCTGCAGGTACCAGATCTCAGCGCTGTAGCTTTTGACATTCCTCTGGTGTCCCTAATAGATCTTGCTGTTTGATTAATCTTTTAGATCCCTCTCCCAGAGAGCCCACCATCTGAGCGGACTTTCTTCGCAGCGTTCAGTGGGAAGGATTTTTCTTCTCCTCTCTGCCTTATTGCTGTGGGTGCCTAGTGCTTGTCCCTAAATAGGGCTGTGGGACGCTAGGGACAAATCACAGTTAAAAGTCACGGGACCTGGGTTCAGCTCTTCTGAGGCACTCACCAGGCCTTGAGGGAAACTCTGAGACCCCGTTTTCCTCTTCTGTGGAGGGGAGGCTCTCAGATGCTGTTGTGAGAATCAGTGGATGTGCTACAACCAGGGGCAGAATGAAGATGCCTTGAAGTCCCCTGAGCCAGGCTGCCCATGCCAGGTGTGAGGTGTGAGGCTCTCCCCTGCTGCCTGCCCTCCTTGGGTTGTGCACGCTGGAGCACTTAGGGGATTCCTGCCCCACCTAGGGAAGAGCCCCTTTATCCTGCAGGCACAGGAGAGGAGTGAGGTCCAAGAGCACAATGTCCCAGACTCCCACCAATACCTCTCACACCACCAAGTTCTGCCCAGTTTAAGAGGCTGAACTGGCTTGTCTACAAGGCCCCTTCCTTTTCTGAACCACGAGTTCATGGTTCTAGTTCATAAGCACAGAATAGTACGTGGAGGCCGGTTCAGCCACTGTAGTCATGATAATTCTAACTACCATTTCCTCAGCATCTGTTAGACACCTGGTGCTTTGCCTGCAGCCTGTGGTCTTCACAACAAGCCTGCAAGGGAGGTATTTGTCTGCGTTTTAGAGGTGACAAATTGAGGCTTTGAGAAGGCAAATGATGCACCCAAAGGCACACAGCCAGTTTTCAACTGATTCAGGATTCACATTGACATCACAGCCCAGGTTCCTTTCTCTAATATTGATGCTACGTTCTTTGCTCTCTCGCCCTCCACTTGCCTCCCAGTGCTCCTCGCCCTCTGTCAGAGAGGACAGAACCACCTGACGGGAGGAGCAGTCTGCACGTTTGAACTTGGTGTTGAAAATAACGATATTTACTGTTTCGTCAAGCATGGACTAGTACCTAACAACATAGTGATAATCTGGGGGCAGGGGAGATCCTACAAGTTAAAAATTGTTGTCTCCACTTTCCAGATGAAGAGACAGCTCAGAACAGTAAATTCGACATCCAACAACACATTTGAGCCTAAGCTGCAAAATGGTCTTGTGACAGTCATTCAAGTTAATGTTTTATTCATTGTCAGTGACAATCACAGCTTCTGATTACTGATGCTGGGGGGACCTTCAGCAGGAGAGCCTTGGGTCCAACATGTCTTACAGATGAATAGACAGCAGACTGGAGAGGAGGTGGTTTGCCTGCAGCCCCACAGCTGGTCAGTGGCCTGTGACCCCCAGGCCAATATTCTATGACCTGTCTCACTCAGAATCATGCCGGGACTGGCACACCATACCCCATGTCCGTTGGTCCATCCCTACATCATCCTCCAGCTCCACGAAGACTTCACCACCTGGGGAGAGTGACGCCTGCCTCTCTGCCCTCCCAGCCCTGTGTGTGTGCGTGCCTCTGGGCCATCGTATAGGAAGATGCCTGCCTCCCGGCTGGATGTCACCAAGGCAGGAAAAATGGTCTCTATCCCCAGAAGCTCTCTGAGCAGCTACCACCACCCTTCTGCACCAAGTTTTCCTTAAATAATTTACATCACAAAAGCTAGGGTTTGGGATCCCTTGCCTCCCAGGCTGCGGAAGGGAGAGCCATCCCTAGGGCAGTGCCTAGCACCTGACCCTTGGCACAGCCCGGGCAGTGGTGGCCTTCTGAGTCACTCGGTTTGGTTTCTCTTTTTCTCCCCTATTTCTGATGGAGACAAAGAGGTCCTGCGAAGCTCTCAGCTCTATTACCTTCCTGTAAAAGACAGATGATTATTCTTCTGCTCCCTGACATCCACCTCATTCCTTCTGGTGCTAACCATGCTCACTGCCGCCTCCTCCTCTGCCTGGATATCTCCATCCTCACATACCCGGCCCCACCATGTCCCCTCAACTAGCCACCCACTCTCTTCCTTCCTCATGGCCCCCAATTTAAATTCAGGTCTGTATCCAAACATAGGCCACTTCAAGGCCCCGTCTCACTGGTGGACCATGTGGAAGCATTTTCCTTCCCTTTTCATGATAGCTACCAAATGCATAGATCAATCACCCCTACAACTTAGCAGTCTAAAAACAGGAATCGTGGCTTTCCTTCAGAGTCTTTGTGGATCAGGAACTGGGAGCATCCTGGCTGGGTGGTTCTGGCTTAGAGCTGCTGCAGCTCTGTTGTCTGTAGGCTTGACTGGAGCTGGCAGACTTGCCTCCAGGGTGCTCATTCCCATGGTTGGCGAGTTGGTACCAGCTGTGAGAAGAGGCCTCAGCCCCTTTGCACGCAGCATCTCTCCGCCAAGCTGCCTGAATGCCCTCGGCGGCTGGCTTCCGTCCAGGGGGCCAAGACAGAGCCACGGTGCTTTTCTGATTTAGCCTTGGAATTCACCCATTGCCACTCATATTCTGCTGGTCATAGGAGCGAGCCTCGATTCAGCGAGGGACAGAACTACACAAGGCACAAGGACCTGTAGTCCTTTGGGCCTGGGATGTCTGGCTGCCACCCCTTTGAAATACATCAAAGGTGAAGTCATCAGCTGACCTAGGAATGCATTTCCTTCATTTCGTCTCTGTCTCCCCATGAGTGGGCATCTAGTACACTTAACTCTTATTCTAGGGCCATGGAGATAGAGAAGGGTCCTTCCCTAGAAGGACTCATAGTCAAGTGGAGGAGACAGTCCCATCAGAAAGTTCTAGAAGAGAGAGATGTACCCAAAGGACAGGTCATTACCTATCTGGAGGAGTGTGGAACACCTTCATAGCAGAAGGGACAATTGCTCGGGGTCTTGAAGGATGTGTAGGAGCTCATTAGATGGAGCAAGGAGGAAGGACTTTGCTCCATGCAGAAGTCATAGGGTGAGCAGTGGTGGAGAGTTCTGGCAACATATGGAGCTGCAAATGTGGAAGGTCTTGAGGGCTGTGTTGGGAGTTTGGACTTCCTGCATCAGGAGCCACTGAGGGCTTCAAGCCAGATGAAGGCCCGGGCAGAGCTGTGTGGCACACCAGACGTGATTGGCAGGGACAGAGGGTGGAGGATTCTCGGAGCCAGACCCACAGGGATGACAGACAAGGGGTAAATTCCAGAGGGTTGTCTTAGTGGTGGAGCTGACGTGATGTGGTGAGGGATTCTCTCCCTGGGGGCTGCACAGGAATACCTAAAGGTCATGACTTACCTTTTCACTGTCCCTTCCCCTAGGGCCTTCCTTTCCCAATTCTTGGCTCCTGGTGGGTGACCCAAACCCAGAGCTGCTCAGTCCCTGAGCACAAGAGCCCAGCCTTCTCTGTTCTGTTCAGGGTTTGCTCTTGGAGGAAGGTGTTCAGATATGAGGGCTCATTGCCCTAGGACTGAGGTTAAGTGTCTTCGGCCACAGGCTTCTTTGAGAATCTAGTGAAAACTACAGCAAACCCACACATTTGCATAGCTGACATTGCAAACAAGTTCAAGGGGCTCACGGTCCCCTGGAAGTCCATCCTTGGATCTCTGAACCCTAAAGGCAAAGCCCTGAGCCTGGGACGAATTTGGAAAATGAAGAGAAGAAATGTTTGACTCACCAAATGTCTGTTATTTACTTCCTCATTTAATACCACTCCCTGTAATTGGACAGCCCCCGAAAGAGCGAGAAACAGGAGGAAGCACTTACCCAAGGATAGTCCCTGGTGGCACCGGCATCACTTGGCGGGTTTATTTTCATTATTATAGTAATTTTCGGGCTGCGGGCTACAATTTTCACTTGCAGTGAGGTATTAAATTGAAATTACCCCAGATGTAATTGTCATACGGAATGATCCTGGGCACATGGAAATGAATGCTTTTTTAAGATGGAGTTTTATTGTCTCTATGTCAAGGTTTTAGGGCTCTGCCTTGTTAAACACACCAGATTTCTGTGTGTGTGTGGCAGGAGGTCAGGGGTCCGCACAGTGCGGTCAGCTGGAGCTGCTGGCCAAGGACATGCTGGGGGCTCTGTTGACTGGGATGGACACAGACCGGGGAGCAGAGCCCAGGACTTGGAGTGGTTCTATGTGGCTACCAGGAACCTCCATGCATGAACTCGGGCATGCGAGGAATCCCACCTTCATGTTCTGTACGTTAATGTAATTCGGATTCAAGGCCACGTTCCCCTGAGGTGGTAGGAAATTGAGCTTCAGACATTCTGGGAACTCTTCCCGCCCTGGGGTCTTAATCTGCACTGCGTGCAGCCAGGTCAGTCCTCCCAGATGCCAGCCACCTGTCCACACCGGTGACCGCCAGTCACCTGGCCCCTTGGTTCCAGCCCTTTAAATTTTTTAAAAAAATTTTTTAAAATGTTTTTATTTATTTCTAGGAGAGAGAGAGAGAGACAGCGTGAGCAGGGGAGGGTCAGAGAGAGAGGGCGTCACAGACTGAAACAGGCTCCAGGCTCTGAGCTGGCTGTCAGCACAGAGCCCGACATGGGGCTCGAACCCATGAACTGCGAGATCATGACCCAAGCGAAAGTCGGACGCTTAACCGACTAAGCCACCCAGGCGCCCCGGTTCCAACCCTTTAGATCTGCTTTGCCCCCCAAAGTTCTTACTGGTGCTCCCGCCTTTCCTCCCCTAGATGCACCCTGCTGGTGTACTGCGCGGACCTACCCCCGACCAGCATCATCATCACCTTCCACAACGAGGCCCGCTCCACCCTGCTCAGAACCATCCGCAGGTAAGACAGCCTCCAGGCCCAGCCCTTGGGAGGAGAACGTCTGCTCCCTGGCAGACTGGCCCTGTGATAAGGTCAGGCATGTCTCACTCCATGCAGGCGCTGTCTGATACAGGTCATGCATCCATTCTGTCGCTCTTCACCCTCCTATGGGGGTGGCTCTTACCCCATTTTATAGGGGGATATACAGAGGCCCCAGGTGGTCGGTAACTTGGAGGTCACTGGCAGCCACCGAGGACCTGGAGCACTCGTCCTTGACCATCGCACTAGACTGTCTCTGGAGCATGTGCTCTAACTTCCACAGCTGACAAGGGAGCCAAGGCCTTGCAATGCCGAGTAAATACCCCACCCTGGCATCAGGCTGGGATTAGAGCCTGGTTTTGTCAGGCACTGCCTGTCCCAGCACCTGCCTCTCCACAGCCTCCCTGTGGCCAGGAGCCGTGGTGCAAGTCAAAGCAGCACGAAAGCAATGCTGATATTTGCCTCCCCAGCCATCTGTCTTCTGTTCCAGCCCCAAATCCGCTCCGCCTCTCCACCCACCCTCAGCTCCTAGTCTGGGCCCTGCTCTTGCCCTAACAGGTGCATCCTTATTTTGGCCTGTGGCCTGCATGAATTTGTGACGTGTGAAAGCCCCAGCACCAGCTCCCAGCAGAACTGCGCTCAGAACACAGAGGGGGCCTGGAGACTAGGCCCTGGTTGTTTTGACTCCCTTTCCCCATGCCATGTCCCTTCTGCAACTCTGGAGCCCTCTCCTCATGCCCACCCTACCCCCAACACCATCTGGCCCCCATTCCTCTTTCAAGTCTGCAGCAGCATTGGCATCTTAGAGGGTGGTAATGGCAGCCATTGATCACGAGGTCCCTTTGTGTGCAGACATATCTCGGCTCGTGCTCTGAGCTGGGGAGGTGGGAGGCCACGGCTATACCCACTCTCCAGCTGAGAAAAGTGAGACTTGGAAGTACTAAATCAGCACCTGCTGCTGCTCAGCCAACAGTGGTGAAACAGGGTTCAAACCCTTGCACTCTGACCTCAGTTCTTCTCAGCAGCCCCTATAGGCAAGGCTATAGATGGTGGTGGTACTCAGCATCCCTGGTAGAGGTGTTGGGGTTGGCCCTGGGATAAAGTGCCTGCAATACCTCCATGCCCCTGGGACACATGGCCTGTTTGAGCCAACACCACATGGTCACCTGATCCCACGGAGAGGGAGGGCCAAGGAGAGGATGACCAAACCTGGTGAAATCTCTTGTTTCCATCTTGTGAAGCCACACCTTCCTGTGCCTGGCTGTGGGCAGGGAGGGACGCTTCAGGTGATGGGAGGGGGTCAGCGACAGGCTCACCCTGATGGTGGGCACCAAGTCCTCGGTGCCACCTATCACTTACAATGAACGTCTGCTGTGCAGGGTGCATCCCATAGGAACACAGGGAGGGACCTGCCCAAATATATGTTGTCTCCCCCCCTCTCTCCGTCCACAAGGGTGGCTCTGTCTGCTGCTCAGATGTCCTTGGCAACCGGCTGGCTGCTTCCTTCTGCCAGTTTCTTGCCCTGTCTGCCCTGGCTTCTGTGTTCGCCCCACAAGCCCCCAGATTCGCATTTGATTTCCCAACCAGGCTTCAGCTCTTGACAAGAAAACATCCTGAGTCCCTGTCAGGAGTCACTATAAATCTTGCAGTAGACTATCAAAGTACCTTTCTGATTTGTAAACCAATGTGGGCATATGGGGCCGAATGAGGGTACAGGGTGATCCAATCTACCTGGGTCTTTTCCGGTGAAGGGAGAATATTGTTTCTGGGCTTTACAGGCTGAGCAGGACACAGCGGAGTGAGGGTGACTACTTTGAAAATGCCAGACCATAGCCCCACTGCCATCATGGTCTGCTTGGGCAGTAGGCAGGGTTTCTAAAACAGACTTAGGGCAGCCTCTGCCTTTCCCTCCACTCATGGTGGTTGTTCCACAAGGTCATGTCTGGGCATGTCTGCCAGATGTTTCCATGAGGACATGAAGGTCAGAGAGAGTCCTCACCTTCCAAGCTGGCCTCTCTTCTTCTTTCTAGGAGCCATCATCTGACATGATGCACCTCCACCCCCTTAACACACACACACACACACACACACACACACACACACACACACACACCCCATTAGAGTCTTCCTCTGGGCTTCTTACTACATACACATCCCTACTCTAGCACTTAATGCATTTTTTCCAGGTGTAATCTTCAATGAACCCCTTTAGGACATGGATGGCATCTTATTCATCTCTTACCTAAGCTCCCTGTGGCTCAGTTGCCTGATCAAGAAAATGGGAATGATAACTATGGCTACCACAGAGTGTTGCATTGGGTTCCATGAGACAAGGGACTGAGAACTGCGGCCGGCATAGAGTAGGTGCTTGAGCAATGTTAGCTATCTCCATATCTGCACAGTGGGTGAGCTTGCAAAAGAAAAGAGTCTGTGGCGTACCTGGGGTCAAGTCCTTCCCCTCCTGCTTCCTGGCCATGTGACTTGGGCAAGTCACTGATCACATCTGTAAGGATGGGGATGTAAATATCCCTCGTGTTTCCAGTTCTATCACATTTCCCACAAGAAGACCTTGCCTGGGACATTTGGGGGTGTTATAATGTCCCGTGAGGCTCCCAGGCCCCGCATACTTCCCTAATGCCATGTTTATATTCTCAAGGTCACTTGAGGTGCTGCCTGTAAACTCATCCTTTTCAGCTCTAAGGCATGGTTTTTCTTCTCTTCTCACTGTTCCTTTATAATAGTAATAATGATAGTTTATAATAATGTCATTAATATTTTAAATGCATGCTGGGCTTTATGGTCTCCGGAACACATTTTCCTCAGTCCAGTTGGAGTCCCATCCGGAACTGGAACCTTTGAAGTCAAGGGTGCAATGAGGTGGATGGTGGCCCAAGGCCACAGGGATGGGAAGCACAGGGGCTAAGTCTCAGGTTTCTGGCTTCCAGAGGGAAGGTTGGGGGGCAAGTAAGGGTGCAGCCCAGTGCCTCTGTCCACTACCCTGATGAGCGCTGTCCCTGAAGCCCTGGCACCCTGTGCTCTGAAAGGGGGTTTGGGGCCCATCAGCACCATACTTTTCAGAAGACACCCATGAAGTGCCAGACCACACACCAAACCCCTGGGTGCTTTGCCAGAAGAGCCCGTGGACCTGTTTCCTGCCTCTGAGGAACTTCTGATATAACACCCAAGTGTGATATATGAAAACAGTAGAAGGAGGGTAGAACTGTGTATGAACAGACAGGCTTTTACATCATAAGCAGGGTAGGAGTGAATTTTAGGAGTGGAAGCAAGGAAGATTACTTCTAGAAGTTTCCATGGCCTGGTATTATTTGCCTTGGGATTCTCTTCCTTCCTTCCATTCCCTATCCTCATGCACCAATAAATCACAAGCCTCTGAGACAGGACTGAATGAGGAGCTCTTCCTATCTCACTTTGTCATCAATGAAAGGATCTTCTCTAAGGTATCTTTCATCTTTAATGTTCCAGAATTCTGATGGCTTTGCTGCCGGGCTCTCACAGGGGAAAGACGCTCAAGGGGAGGACTGAATGTACCTCTCCTCCCCTTCCTTCTCCCCCAGGACTTGACTAAGCTTTCACCCCTCTGCCCATACCTGCCTTTGCTGTCTGGCCCCCTGAGTTCCTGAGTTAGCTGGGGCGCCTGGGAGGGTGTACATAGAGGCACTCAGAGCTAGGCAGAGGCATGATAGGGGTGGGTGATGGAGACAGAGAGTCACAACCCAGATCATTGAGGGGACTTCTTTTTCTCTTAAGGAGACAGAAAACAAGCCCCAAGGAATGGTTTATCTTTATCTGGTATTGCAGTGGGTGTCTGTGTGTATGTGAGACCCAAGACCATCCCCTTCCTTTTGGGGGGTCCTTCAACCCTACATCTCCCGTGGGTGCTCTGGGGCATGTGTGATTGATCTCTTTATACCCTGAATTTCCTTACTGTTGCTTTTTTTTTTTTTTTGGTAAAATTCTGAACTTAGAGGAACAATCTCTTAGGTTAAGAAAAGGCACTCAGGGCCAGATTTGCCTGCTGTGCTCATACCAATTGTGTGGCCCTGGGCAAGCTCCTGTACCTCTCTACCTCAGTTTCCTTTTCTGCAAAACAAGAGCTACAGTAATAACTGCCTCACTATTGTGGAGGAGAGTGAGGGGGTTGAGGCAGTGCCTGGTACAGAAGGATTCTGTACAACTGACAGTTGTAGGAGTCATGATGCCCTCCAGCCCAGGGACGCAGCAGCATTCATACACAGTGGCTCTCAAACTTGAGCAGGCATCAGATCCCCTGGAGGGTCCCATCCCCGGATATTCTAACTCAGTGAGTCCCCAAGCATTTGCATTTCTAATAAGTCCCCAGGCAGGTGCTGCTTGCCCTAGATCCCACTTTGAGAACCAGTATCATCATTATTATCAATAACCTAGATTCTGAAAGCAGCCACTTGGCCACACATCATGGTAAGCATCTCTCATGCTGCCAAGAAAGTTGTGGTGCTGAAGGTTCGGTACCTACGGAAGCTCTCAAGCCAGCGAATGGTGGATACATACCTATAGTATTTGAGCCCAAGTCAGCCTGACTCCAGAAGGTCTAAACTCAACTGTCAGCCTGCCTTAGGTCTTCATTGCACTGGTATTTATGGAGCGTTTGATAAACCCTGCCTGCACACAGCACCGTGGAGTTCACAAAGCAATTTCAAATACATTTCCTCATTTCATAAGGCACAAAAGCCTGTGAAGTAGGTCAAGTATTAATATCGCCTGCCTTTACAAGGAAAATGTAATTACAGATGAAAACGAAGGCTGGGAGCAGCCTGGCGTCTTGTTCAGGATTGCACAGCCAGGAGAGGCTGGAGGCCGCCGGGCCTCCCATGCCGCTCACACCGCCCTGCTCACCCACTGCCTCCCAGGCTGCTCCGTAGGGGCCCTGCCATCAGGGCATGGCAGGCAGAAAGTGGAAGGTGTAGGTAGTTGCTAACTGCCTAGCTGCCCTCTGGCAGAGAAGTGAGCCGTGTGTAGGAGATTCGGTTCTAGAATAATTCCCAGGCAGAGTGTGATCTGGCTATGCAGGTGAGGTGAGCACTCCCATTCTGAGGTTGTGCAGAAAGGGAAAGGGCATGGACCAGCCATCGTGGGGGGGGGGGCAAGGCTTATCCTAAGCTGGAGGAAAGGGAGGGTTCGCTTGGTGGCAGAGAGGCTGTTGAAGCATCCTGGTGGATGAGCTGGGGAGGGCAAAGCTGGGGAGGGATGGAGCACCCAGGGTCTGGGTGGTGGGAGTGACAGCAGTGGTGCAGAAAGAGGGATGGGGGGATGGGGGGTGGGAGGGTGGACCATTTGGGCCAGGCCAAGCCCCTGGGCTAGACTTGACCTTACTCCACCAGCCACCCCAGGAACCCAGAGCACCTGCCATCTCGGGCTCTCCCAATCCAGGGCCACTTACACGGAGCCCCCACTATCACTCCAATTGCTCTGATTAGAGGAGCAAAAACAAGCCAGGTGTTACCAGGAAATGGTCTAATTAGCACTTACTGCTGACGATTTCAGTATGTTTTTTTTTTCTTTTTTAAACCCTGGGCATTTTTTATTTGCTAATCATCTCTCAGTTCAACCAGCACAGAGCTGCACGCGATTTACCTTTTGATGTTCACAGAAGAGAACTCTTGAATTTCAAAGAGCCGGCAGGGATTTGGGGGGAATCACATGCAGAAGCTGCAGCCTTCATCAAACCTCATTAGAGGGTATTCTTCAAGCAGGTTTTCCCTCTCTTTCTGCCTCCCTCCCCCCTTCCCTGTCTGATCAGGAGACTGGTCGTTGGGTTGGTGTGTGTTTTCCTTGGGACTATCAGTTGATCCAGTGTGGTGAGGGTTTCCTCCCATGACCTCCCGCCCCTCCCTGCCCCCACCTCCCAACAGCCAGCTCAGGGCTGGGAGTCAGGATTCCTCTCTCACCTTATACTAGTTGCCATGGTGAGAATTAAGGCTACATAAATAAAAGTAGCTCCAGGCAAAGTTCACCTCCTGGAGAGTCTCTGCATCCTGCTTAGACAGGGAAGCTCACCAGAATCTGGGCTCAGATTGGCCCTCCTCAGGGGAGGGACTCACCCAGCTCTTCCGCCAGCACCATCTGAACCCCCTCGCCAACATATGCCAGGCCACAGGCATCCCGCATTGAGTGGTGTGGCCCCCGAGGGTGTCTGAGGAACCATGTGGAATGTGGCCTGAGACCCCAAGGGGGCACCGAAACCCAGCCTTGCCCTGCGAGTGCACATCCGCAGTAGAGGCCAGTACACAAAGTCAGTCCCAGAAGTGTTACTGCCACTCAAAAATAGTAGCAATGGCTACTCCGAGCCAGACTTTGTGCTAAATGCTCTAGAAACATTTTCTCTCGAATTCTCCCAACGGCCCTGTGAAGTAGGTACTGCCGTTCTTATCCCCATTTTACAGATGGGGCCGCTTACTGCACAGAGCAGTAAGGTAACTTGCCCAAGATCACACAGCTTGTAGTAAATGGCTCCTGGACTATGAGCGGTCAGAAGGCAGAGCTGATATTCCCTTCATTCCTCATATACCCGGTGCTGAGCACATAGTAGATGTGCAGTACACATCCCTGGAAGGAATGATGGGCCACGGCTCTGAGCTGGCCTCTGGCAACACAGTAATGACAAGGACCCTGATTCCCTGGGCTGGACTTGACCTTTCTCCCCAGGGGGCCAGCAGAACCAACCCTCAGAGTCAGGCACGATGGAAGCCACAGGAAGCGGAAACCATCAGTTCTTACTGAGTAGCTGGAAAGCTCTTAGGGGAGGAAGTGCATTGAACTGGTCCTTGCAACAGAGGAGGGGTGCATCAGGCCATGGCAGCATGGGAGACCAGCCCCTCGGTTATGAATGAGCAGGATGCCACCAGATAAAGGCCCTAGGCGAGAGGAGGCTGGAAACGGGGTCCGTCTCCAGACAGCGAAGAGCGTGCTGAGGGTTTGGGTATAGACAGTAGGGAGCCACTGTGAAGGTCTTGTCACCTTACTTGTTTGCACCGGTGAGGAAAGTCACACGATGAGACGTCAGCTCCGGGCTTTAGAAAGCTCAGTCTGGAGGCCTCCAGAGGACAATCTGGGCAGGTCATGGCTGCTGCAAAAAAATCCGGCAAAAGAGGTTGAACCAGGACGGAAGTGTAAGAGGTGACCTTTCCTAGTGGGACCAGCAAGTCTTGGTCACTGACTTGATGTGGGGTTTCGGGGTATCACTGAGGACTCCCGGGTGTCTGTCTCGGTGCTGGGTGGGTGTGGTGGCATTCACCAGGAGGAAGCGGGACTGTATTCCAGTAGTGCACAGGTGAGCAGTGTGACTGCACATGCCCTTCGGTTGCTTCCAGTTTTCATTCCTCAAATGCAATGTTGTCTATTTAAAGCTCAGGTTAATGCATACGTTTAGCTGCTAGAAGTCATAATTACCTCCCCTCCTTGCACCTCACAGCGTACTGAACCGCACTCCTATGAATCTGATCCAGGAAATCATACTGGTGGATGACTTCAGCAATGACCGTGAGTATCATTGCTCCCTTGTTCTGAAGACACAGGTTCTATTCCCTGCCCGTGATTCTCCAGGGATGGAGGAAATCCTAGGTTTGCAGCAGGTATGGAAGACTCAGTGTCCATGTGTGGCTCAAGAGAGAGATAAACCTTACATTTTAAAAACAATTTCTTGGGTCCTCTGCCAAGGGTCTCTGAGGACCTACGCAGTATATTTAGTCGATCCTTGATTAGGTTGGGGTGTATGCGTGCGCACACACGCACGTATGTCACTGCCCTCTATCCTGGATGTGGACACCTTCAGAGGATTGACCCTGGGACTAGCAGTTTCCATTGCTTGAGGTTCCTGACTCATATCTGTGATGATCTGCTAGCCCGAGTACAGGTTTCAGCACCCCCTCCTTTCATTCCTGCAGGAGAGCTGGGTGGGCTCTGCGGGGCACCATGCGGGGTATCCAGTCACCTGGCCATGACACAGTGAGCAACCGCCCTTTGACCCTCCAGTCATTGGTTATCACTCTTTCCAAGTTGTCCTGTCAGAGAACCTGGACCCCACCCACCAGTATCCACTTTCCCCCAGAAGAGTGTGCAGGTGTCCTCAGATGTGCGTGTGTTGAGTTTGATGGGCACAACATTGGGGAAGCATCCTCAGACTTCAAGTGTTGGTAGGGCTGCCTCCTCCTCTGACAGTCATCATCCCATTGGTTCCCAGAGCCACCTATTCCTGGTGAGAGACCAGGGGAGGCAGGCAATGGCCCTGGGAACAGCTCCAAGTCCCAGGAGAGTAGAATCTGTTACCCCGAGTGCCGATGATGGCAGCTGGCTTAGGAGCCACTAGCACCCTGGGGTCTGCTGTGGGAAGGCAGTCACCTATACCCACTGCACAGCCTCAGAGCCCTGGGAGTAATGCCTGTGTGAGTTGTGCACTGGGTCCAGAGCAAGAAGATCAGACTCTCGGTACTTAAACTTGGTGAGCTGATCTCTGCTTCCCTAGTGAGGAAGCAGTTGGAGGTGGGGAGAAACTCCTCCTGCCAGGTCACCTGGTGCTGGAGGAGGGTATGCTGCTGGCTTCACTCAGAAGCAGAGCAGCCCCATGGTTAGAGCACCAACTCTGGAGTCAGCCTGCCCCACTTCAGATCCTAGACCTGTCACTTACTCAATCACCAGCTACCTATCTCAGGCACATTAGTAATTTCCAGGTGCCTCGGTTTCCTTGACTGTAAATGGAGATCATTATAATTATACAGTTTATGTAAGGATTTAAATGTGTTAACACCGGGCACCTTGGTGGCTCAGTCGGCTAAGCTACGACTCCAGCTCAGGTCATGATCTCATGGTTCATGGGTCTGAGCCCTGCATCTGGCACTGTGCTGACAGCTCAGAGCCTGGAAGCCTGCTTCATATTCTGTGTGTCTCTCTCTATCTCTGCCCCTCTCCTACTTGTGTGCTTGCTCTCTCTCTCTTGCTCTCAAAAATAAACATTGAAAAAATAAAATAAATGTGTTAACACACTCAAAGTGCTTGGAACAGTACCTGACCCAGAGGAAGCCTCTCTGAGTCTCTGTTATCACTCTGTAGAGTCCAGAGGCAAACAGAGAGGTTAAGGGTGGTAAACCAGTGAAGCAAAACCAACACACTGGGGTCTCAGGTTGGAGTTCAGAGACTTGGTGGATCAGGGAAGCAAGGGGGCAGGTAGGCAAGCCAGGGGACAGGTCCAGGGTGATGCCGAAGACAGGGTCTCCTGCCCATCCCGGCACATTCCCCTGCATGGTAGAGAGAGAGAGGTAAGCTGGCTCTGTGTGCTGGGATACACTTGACAGATCACTTAGCATATAAGGTCACCGGTATCAAAAGTCCATGATCAGAAAGGAAACTGCTGTTCATCTCATCCACTGTGTGGTCTCAGCAGTTTTTTCTAGAGCCCACTAGACTGAGAAGGACCCTTGTCTCATGCTTTTAATGGTCTATAGAAGAGGAAAAGACCCTTCCAAGAATTCCCATCAGGAAGTGCTTGCCAGCAAGCACACAGCTGCTACTATGTGACCTGCTCCAAAGAGGCCCCCCTTGAGGCCACTTTGCATGAACTGGGGCATGTTTGTATATATTTAAAAAAAATTTTTTTAATGTTTTATTTATTTCTGAGAGAGAGAAAGACAGACAGCGTGAGCAGGGGAGGGTCAGAGAGAGAGGCAGACACAGAATCCAAAACAGGCTCCAGGCTCTCAGCTAGCTGTCAGCACAGAGCCCGATGCGGGGCTCGAACCCACGAACCGTCAGACGCCCAACTGACTGAGCCACCCAGGCACCCCTGTTTGTATATTGGTAGAAGCGATCAGTCAGCCTCATCCAAAACCCACAAACACTCCAAGGTCCAGACAGGGCTCTGCGACTGGGGGCAGGGGCAATGGGTAGGGCTGCCTTACGTACTCTTCAAGTTCATCTCCACCCAGGACACTCACTCCATGTAACCTTTTGTCTTCACAGCTGATGACTGTAGTCAGCTCATCAAGTTGCCCAAGGTGAAATGCATACGCAATATGGAGCGGCAAGGTAGGTCTGTGCTGCTGGGCAGGACCTTGGAGCATGAGTGTGGGTGATTGGGGGGGTGTGTGCATCTGGGTGTATGTTCAGGTGCAGGGAGTGTCACATGGCTCCCCTGTGAGCTTGTGGGAAGACAGAAGGACAGGGGCATCCACTTGCCCATTTGTCCCTCCTGCAGGTCTGGTCCGGTCCCGGATCCGGGGTGCTAATGCTGCCCAGGGCACCACTCTGACTTTCCTCGACAGCCACTGTGAGGTGAACAGGGACTGGCTCCAGCCCCTGCTGCACAGAGTCAAGGAGGTGAGTGAGGCCGACTAAGGGTCAGAATCCTGCAACCCCTACCACTTGGCAGTCTCAAGCCAGTACTTCACATATGCCCCCCAGGCCCTCTGGGAGGGGGGCAGGACAGACTGCCATCCCCTTGTTAGAGATGGAGAAACTGAGGTAGAGCAGCCTGCCCAGGGTCACACGGCAGGGCAAGGCCCCGGGCCAGTTCTTTGCATCACACTGTAACCCACAGCAGGAGCTTCCAACAGCAGCTGATACATGCCACGTGCAGCTTCCTGGGTGAGAGAACTGCCCAGAACTATTTCTCCCAGGCAATAGAAGGTTCCAGAAAATCTGCCCCTAGACTGCTCTGGAATTCCATATGCTTCCTTTCTCCATGTCTCAGTTACTCCTTTTGAAAGTAAAAACAAAAACAAAACAAAAAAAACCCCAAAACTTTCTTTAATGTTCCCAATGGTATTTATATTCCCCAAAGTCCATCTGCCCCCATCCTGATCTACACAAGTCACCAGCAGGTGCCATTGTTGGTGCTTAGCATTGGTGCCCTTCATTTTCTTCCTGAGTTAATGACTCCCACACCCCTCTGTGTGTGGGACCTCTGTGTACGAGGTCCATTGTTTTTTACATACCCATTTCACAGACGGGGACACAGTGTTGGGGGAATTACAGACCTGAGTGGATATCCTCTAGCTAGCACCCCTGCACCAGAGCCTCCACATTGCCTCAGCACCATCTTTCCTGTGCAAAATGACAGGGCCGAGGCTGAAAGAATTGGGATATGTGAACCGCTCCAAAAAGCGGGAAACCCTTCCTGGCTTGTTCGTCCGGATGAGAGAAGCTCAGTGGGTTTGCAGAGATCTCACACATGGGCCCAGAGCTTAATACCCATCCTGTGACCGACTTCCCTGAGATTGGGAAGGGCTCAGACACTCGGTGCTGTTCAGGAAAATGCTCTCTCGCCCTCTTTCTGAAAAATGTCTAGCCGAATAGGTCTGGATTGAAAAATAGTAGATTATGAACAGACCATTTAATTTCAGGGTTTTTGCCTGGTCTTGGAGGCTCTTCCAAATCCTACTCTTCACAGAGGTGAGGGGGGGCAGGGATGGTGCTGAAAGTACCAACCCTCTAATCAAGTCATTGGTTCCCCTGCTGACCAGTCATCTCAATCGCATAAACTCTGGTTAGGTGAAAGAGGATTACTATGAATAGCAAAGACCACCCCTCCCCCCTAGAGCCTGGAGTCTGCTTCAGATTCTGCATCTCCTTCTCTGCCTGCCCCTCCCCCACTCACACTCTGGCTTGCGTGCATGCAGCGTGCTCTCTCTTTCTCTCCCACTCTCTCTCTCAAACATAAATAAACATCAAAAAAACTTAACCAAAAGAAGGAGCTCTTGTGCAATGAACCAGAATCAAAAGCCAGGTGTATATTTCTTCTTATATCCCAACATCACAGTGTACCGCATTTTTTAATTAAGTTTTTTTAAATTTTATTTCAAGTAGTTAACATACAGTGTTATATTAGTTTCAGGTGTACAATGTAGTGATTCAGCAATTCTGTACATTCTTGAATGCTCATCATGATAAGTGTACTCTTAATCCCTTCCTCTATTTTCCCCATTGCCCGCCCCCACCTCCCCTCTGGTAGCCATCAATGTGTTCCCTGTAGTAAGAGTCTGTTTCCTGGTTTGTCTCTTTTTTTTCCCCCTTTGTTCATTTGTTTTGTTTCTTAAATTCCACATATGAGTAAAATCATATGGTATTTGTCTTTCTTTAACTGGCTTATTTCACTTAACATAATACACTCTAGATCTATCCACATTGTTGCAAATGGCAACATTTCATTCTTTTTATGGCTGAGTAATATTCTATTGTATATACAGCACATCTTTTTTAAAAATATTTTTTAATGTTTATTTAGTTTTGAGAGAGAGACACACAGAGTGTGAGTAGGGGAGGGGTAGAGAGAGAGGGTGACACAGAATCAGAAGCAGGCTCCAGGCTCTGAGCTGTCAACACACATCCCGACGCGGGACTCGAACTCATGAACTGTGAGATCATGACCTGAGCCAAAGTCGAATGCTTAACCGACTGAACCACCCAGGTGCCCCTACAACACATCTTTATCCATGCATCAATCCATGGATATTTGGGCTGCTTCCATAGTTTGGCTATTGTAAATAATGCTGCAATAAGAATTGGGGTGCATGTATCCCTTTAAATTGATGTTTTTGTATTTTGGGGGTAAATACCTAGTAGTGTGATTACTAGATCATAGGGTAGTTCTATTTTTAACCTTTTGAGGAAACTCCATTCTCTTTTCCAGAGTGGCTGCACCAGTTTTCATTCCCACCAGTAGTGCATGAGGATTCCTATTTCTTAACATTCTCACCAAGAATTGTTGTTTTGTGTTTTGAATTTTAGTCATTCTGACAGGTGTGAGGTGATATCTCATTGTGGTTTTGCCTTGCATTTCCCTGATAATGAGTGATGTTGAACATTTTTTATGTGTCTGTTGGCCATTGGTCTGTCTTCTTTGAAGAATGTCTATCCAGGTCCTCTTCCCGTTTTTCAGTTGATTGGATTTTTTTTTTTTTTTTTTTTTTTTGGTGTTGAGTTTTAAAGTTCTTTATATATTTTGGATCCTCACCTTTTATCAAGGAGGTCATTTGCAAATATCTTCTCCCATTCAGTAGCTTGTCTTTTAGTTCTGTTGATTTTTTCCTTTGCTGTGCAGAAGCTTTTTATTTTGATGTCATTCCAATAGTTTATTTTTGCTTTTGTTTTCCTTGCCTTGGGAGACACAACTAGAAGAAAGTTGCTATGTCCAGTGTCAGAGAAATTACTGCCTGAATACCACAATTTGTTTATTCATTCCTCTGCTAATGGACATTTCAGTTGTTTCCATCTTTTTACCATTGTGAATCGTGCTGCTCTGAAAATTAGCATGCAAGTTTGAATAACTGCTTCTCTTTCTTTGGGGCGATATCAACGAGTGGAATTGTGGGGTCATGTGGCAATTCAGTGTTTGACCTATAGGACCCCCTCTCAGGCTGATGTAGCCCTGCAGGATATGTTAGGGAGCCTTGCTTTCCTCAGACAACCTTAATGAACCCTTTCCACCCCAGTGCCTGTGGGGCCATTACAGAAGCCCTTTCTGAAAAATGCTCTCATTTCTGCATCCCTGGTCAGCCTCATCTCCTCCTCCTGCATGTGAGTGCTCCTTGCCACCCAGTGCTCCTCCTATGGGAGTCACTTGGCCCCAAATACAGCTCATCCTCCCAGGCTGAGGTCCCGATCCCCACCACTGTCTGACCTCAAGCTTTGGGAGTGGGGGACTGGGACTGGTCGGGCAAACCCAGGGCCATGGTCTGGCTCTGCCCCTCACAGGGAGCCACACCAGCCTCCTTGGGCTGCAGAGGTTTTCACCAGACCCTGACTCTCATTGCTAGAACATTCCACCAAGACATCTCCTCCAGGACAGGGATGTGGGCGTGTGTCAGCCTGTGTTTCCACATGTCTTTGTATTGTGTCTCGTCTCAGAGTAAAGCTTGATTTGATCTTGTGAGTGGAAGTGGAAATTTTAAGCTGTAATTGGAGTTGGGGATTTTCAAAAATAGAAAGAGATAAGAGAGAGGCCGGGTTTGGCCTGTCAGAAGCCATCCTCAGCTGGTCTTTTCCACATGGAACTCTCTCATGCCCAATCTCCTCCCTTCAGCTACACGATGATACTTGAAACAGGCACCAGGTTGGTTTTTAATTCTTTTACCAGAAGCCTCTTTCTCCCCACTCCTCATCTACATATCTCTTCAGTGGGAAGAAAGATTTTAAGAAATTTCAATCCCTGTAGCATTTGGTAAATTTATATAAATAATGGCTTACATATGCTTCAAAGCCTTTCACACGTCCCCCTCTCTTCTTCCATCCAAAAGCCCTGTTAGGAAGGCAAGACGGTTTTGCAAATAATAATTTGTCTTCACTTTGTAGATGAAGAAACAGTTCCTCAGCGTGTGCTGGTTTGCTTAAAGTGATATGTATTCTAGACGGCAGAGCTAGAATGAGAACCCAGGTCTCTTGTCACCTCTTCGAGGAGTCCTTCCTTCTCCCCCAAGCCGCCCCTCCAGCCTGCCTTAGAGGCCCCGTTGTAACCCTCCAGTGCCCGTCTCCCACATTCCCTAGACCATGAGGCCTTATCCATCTTTGTATCTGCCACAATTCTTAAACCATAAGCGGTGCTCAGTAAAGCTGGTTCACCAAAGGAGCGACTGATCTCTCTGGTTTTCCGAGTGCCCATTCACAATGTAGTCTTAGTTGCATGAATGGGTGGAGGAAGGAGAGGTGTACTGCACAGGTGATCGATGGCCATTGGCTGGTGCCTTCAGCCTCTGTCACTGCTGCCAATGGATTTGTGTGGGGGAGGGGAGGAGACGGGGTGCAGTCCGTGGGTCTGCCAGCCATTCCTCTGGTTGCCTGCTTAAGCTGACCTGGGGGTCTAGCCGTAAAGACCAGCCTCTTGGAGCTCACAGGCCACCAGCACCTGTGGTGGCTCTGGGTATCTTCATGGGAAGTCCTTCCATCCCTGAGCCTGTAGGAGGAGAAGCCATTTTTCTCCACGGCAACTGACCCGTCTGATTTGCCACCAGCCATTGACATCGTGTCCCCAGAGGGAGTTAACAGACAGCGGGACCTCCAGGCAACGCTGGCAGAACACCCGCTGCCTGGCAGGCTGTGGGCTGGGGCTGAGGGCTAAGGGAGTGGAGCAGTTATGGCCCCCCGGGGTCACTCAGAGACATTTGTGTCCTGGCTGTAAGAGTCCCATGCAGCCTCTTTGTAAGGGCGTGGCTACACACAGTCACTTAGCCCCAAACATCCCTCATTACCCACCTCCATGATGCTGGGCAGCCACCACATATGAACTGTGACAGGAATAATAGAAGGGCAGAAGCCCTTGGAACTTACAAGGACTGGGCACCAGAGCCGACGCACCCTGGAGGCAGAGCCCCTGGGTGGCTTCTGAGGAAGGCTGTGGCCCAGGCAATCACCCAGCATTTTCGTTTGCATCTCACTTTCCCTGCATTGAGGAGAGATTTGACAAACCAGGATTGCAGTGTGGGGGTCCCCAGACCACCCTCAGGTTCCATAATTCACCAGAAGGACTTGGAACTTAGCAAAGCTGTTACAGTCATGGTTACCGTTGACTGTAGCAAATGGAAACAGGTTAAACTCAGCAGCGGGAAAGGTGCATAGAGAAGTCCAGGCACAAGCTCCCAGCTCACCTCCCCCTGTGGGGTTGTGCAAACGGCATTACTTCTCCCAGCAGGGATGTATGACAACATGTGCAGAGCATTTCAGAACAGGAAGCCCACCCAAGCCCTGGCGTCTGGCCTTTTTGTTGGGGGTCAGTCACATAGATGTGGCTGCCTACGCCCAGGGTCTCCGTGACCCTCCAAAGGTCACATTGAGTTGGTACCCCACAGCCCAAGGCCCTTATCATAAGCCACACTATTAGCAGAGACTGTCTGGTATACCTCAAGTCTTTCAGGTAAACAGAGACCCTCTTCTAGGCAAGGCGTTCGGATGGCTTAGGGGTTACTGCCCAGAAGCTGGGCAAGGGCCAAACCTATCTCTGGGCAAGATGAATCCTCTACTGGACCAGCATTTCATAAGGACCTAGTCAAGCTGCAGAGACCCAGATGCTCAACAAACAAAGGCAAAGTGAGGACTTTGTCAGGCTCACAGAAGTTCAGTGTCGGAACTCCCGCAAACACTCCAGAATTCAAATCACAAGAATGCCTTTGGGGTTGTGTCTGTGAGGAGGTGTTGGTGTGGACGGCTGTGCATGTGCATGAGGTGTGTATACATGCACAGAAATGCATGGTGCCGGTGCCTGAAGATAGGTGGCAGCTGGGCAGGTGCTGTGTCATCTCTGGAAGAAGTGTCTGTGCACGTCCCAGGGGTAGAAGCGATGCATTGGAAATGAGCATTTCTTTCCACATGGGCCACTTGGCTTCCGAGGTACCTTGTCACTGTCAGGATGAGTCACCTGTGGAAGCTGAGGGCCAAATGAAGTCTGTGAACATAAAAGCAGGCACCTGGTGAGCCTGAACTTAAAATAAGGAGACAGCCTCATCTGGGAGAGAGATGGAACTAGGAAATTAAATGGCGACCAGGAGAAGCAGAGGTTCCTGCCTGTGCCGACCGGTGGCGGTGGGTGTGGAGGCTTGGTGACTGGGGTCCCACCTGATTGGCCTGGACCTGCCGGCTCTCCCAGGCTGCCTGACCCCTGTCGGGCCGTGGGGTCTTCATGTCCATGTTCACATCTCCTTCCCACTGCCCCCAGCGTCCCCTCCTGCAAGCCAGATACAGGGTGTTCACCCAGAGCAGGGAAGACTTTAAAAATACATGCAGCACTTTGACAGCCCCCAGGTACTGGTGACTCTGTCTTGCATATTTTGAGAGCATTTTCTGGATGAATTTGATGCCTCTAGACAGGGTGGCCTGAGGGATACGGCACACAATGAAGCCAGTAAGTGAGATACAGGCAGAGTTTTGATGGTCTTAAATGCCGGGCTAAGGAGTTTGAACCTTGCCTTGCAGGCAGTTCAGGTTTTTAGCTGTTGAGCTGCAGAGTGAGATTTTTCACATCATACTGACAACTTTGCCAGCCACCAAAGGGAAGAGAATGGGATAAGGTAGGAGTCCACAGGGGGTGGGGGTGGGGGTGGGATGCCAGGCGTGAGGGAGAAGGGGAGGTGAGAGACACTCAGCAGAGCAGTTTCAGAGTTAGAAGCAAAGGAAGCTTCCTACATCGTGCCAGGGACACAGAGGGACACATGATGGTTCTGTTAGCAGAAATAGGTGTCCAAGGGAAAGGAGCGTGTTTGGGGAGAAGATGGTGAAGCCATCCCTGAAAGCCCACCAGGAATCCACGTGGAGGTGGCCAGTGGCATACTGAGTCTGGAAGCAAGGGGCTAAGTCAGGGCCGGAGGCACCGATCTGTGAATATCCCAAGCGACATCTGAAGTTAGGAATGTCTAGAGGTGCTATTTGTAAACATAGGCCTAGAATGAAAACGTTTGGAAATTCCAAAACGCTTTTCCTGTGGGTGAGTGGCTATGTTTCACGGGACTACAGGTGGAGGTCACCTTCCCAGCTGGCTGTGGCCTCTGCCTCCTGAGAGCCCACTGAGGGTGAAGGACTTGGAGAGCCCCCTTCTTCCTGCCTGCCCCTTTCTCTGGGCACACCCCTCTCCACCTGGCCCCTGCCTTGTCCCCACCATGCTCAGATGGCAGCTGTGACTAAGAAGGACCCCAGGAGTCAGAGAAAGGCTCTTAGCATTTTAGGCAATGGAACTAGAGAGGTCACAGCGCCCAGTGCCCCATTTTATAGATGAGAAAATTAAGACCAGAGATGGCAGTGCTGAGTCAAGGCCACAAAACCAGCCTGGCACTACCAGGGCAAGGCCCTACCAGGCTACTGATTCCCAGCCTGGCTCCTCGGCACCACAGACTGAGCCCAGAGTCTGCTGTCTTCCAGGACTACACGCGGGTGGTGTGCCCTGTGATTGACATCATCAGCCTGGACAACTTCAACTACATCGAGTCTGCCGCAGAGCTCAGAGGCGGTGAGTAGGGCCAGCGCCTCTCCCCAGCAAGGACTCACTGCTCCTCCTGGTTGTCACTCTCAAAGGGGACAGTGGGGAGACGTCTGCTAGTGGTCTGTCTGTGTCCAGCCCTACGTTCTTAGATGCCTGTCGCTCCAGTGCAGCCATACCTCTGAGACTGCGAATGGAACCTCCCGGGGAGCATGGAGGATTCCAGCCCCCAGAGCCCTGGCTCTGATGTGGGCTCGCTCTGGGACCTGAGAACAGGAGGCAGGCAAGGGCTGCTTAGGTCAGCGGGAACTGACTTGCGCTGGTACCTCAGGGCTGGGCACCACGTGCTCTCCGACACCCACCAAGGTTCTGCTCCGGGCCTAGTGCTGGTTCCCCAAATCTGATTTGAGGTGATTCAGCCCCTGAGAAAAATCTGCTTGTACCTTCCCAATGCTCCTGGCCAAGGGCCATGCCCATAACTACCCATCCTGTCCCCCTTGGACCCTGTCAAAACTGACTCCATCGTCTGCCCTTATCCCCTAACTGCCCAGCAGAGGAGGCTCAGAGAGGCAGTAGGAGGTAGAGATAGAGCAACGGTGAGAGGGACATCAGGCCTTCTTACCGATCAGTCTGGGACCAGCTTCCCCAGATGTGTTCGTGAGCTTCCAGAAAAGGGACACGTTGTGTAAGTTCCACAGGTACATGTGGGACACCAAATCAACTGACTCGATGCTGTGTTCCAGGGTTTGACTGGAGCCTCCACTTCCAATGGGAGCAGCTCTCCCCAGAGCAGAAGGCTCGGCGCCTGGACCCCACCGAGCCCATCAGGTAAGTCGGGGCAGGTCTGTCCCCACTGGGTCCTTCCTGCTGCTGCCTGGTACAGGAGGCATTTGACATTAGACACTCAGAAATGGGCAGAGACTGAGAGAATCCTTGCTGGGCCAGCCCCACTCTCTCCATATGTCAGGAGTTTCTGTCTTCAAGGAGACTGCTCCTGAGGAGTCAGGCCCTCGTAAGGCCTGTGTGAGGAGCTGCCCAGTGTCATCTTCTCACACATGCTGCCATGTGCTTATACCTCCTGTGAAACGTTGGAGGGTCCCAGATGGTCCTGTTTGAGCCTCTGACCAGGGCAGAGATGGTCCCTTAGGGCCAGAGCAGAGCCACCAGGCAGGATGCAGCCCGGGAAAGGTCAGGTCAGCAATGTTATAAGTGCAGGCTGATATCGAGGCCTGGCCATTGCTGCTTACTAATAAACACGTCTGGGGGTGCCTGGGTGGCTCAGCCAGCTAGACATCTGACTTTGGCTCAGGTCACAATCTCACAGTTCATGACTTCGAGCCCCGCCTTGGGCTCTGTGGTGTCAGTGCAGAGCCCACTTTGATTCTCTGTCTCCCTCTTTCTCTGCTCCTCCCCAACTTGCTTGTGCTCTCTCACTCTCGCTCTCCCTCTCTCTGTCTCTCTCAAAATATAATATATACAAACAAACAAAAACACATCTGCTGTATCCTGTGTAAGAATGAGATAGTGACATCAACTCCAGGTTCTTTTGCAAGCATTCTCTCTTCAGGCCCCAGCTACGATTCACAGTGTGTGGTGGCAAGATGGCTGCCTGGGGTCTGGGGCCTTTTGGGGGTCCGGGGGTAGATCAGAGCATGGTGTCCACCCAGCGGGGGGCCTGTGTGCTCAGCATTGGGAGCGTATGGTGTGGGTGTTGCTACCTAAGACTGTGCACGTGTCCCAGACGTGTTGGGAATCTCCAGGTTGACATCCATCTGCCTCAGGTGGGGTATCAGGAGGATAAGACGTGCTTGGGGAAGTGCAGACAGGGCCACTGGGATGCAGTGCCTCTGGCCAGTGACTTAGGGATGCCCCACATTCTTCACATTCTCTGTATCTCTGGACCTGCCATATAGTAAACGTTTGATGATTTGCACCGAATTAACTTAAGAACGTTAAGTCAGATAGAGAGCCAAGGAGCTATGAAGAGCCGAATGGGCACGCTCCAGAGAGACATGTGTGTTTAGGACAGCTCTACCAGGGACCTGGGTCTCAACTACCTGCCGGCCCCTCCCCCGCCCCCTCCAGCCGTCATGATCTGGAGTGATGCCAAGAGGGAGATTGGAGACAGATGGCGCGCTGGCTAATGCCTTTTCTTTCTTCCTTCCTTCCTTTCCTTCCTTCCTTCCTTCCTTCCTTCCTTCCTTCCTTCCTTCCTTCCTTCCTTCCTTCCTTCCTTCCTTTCTTTCTTTCTTTCTTTCTTTCTTTCTTTCTTTCTTTCTTGTGTTCATTTATTTATTTTGAGGGAGAGAGCACATGAGAGCTGGGGAGGGGCAGAGAAAGAGAGAGACACAGGGAGAGACAATCCCAAGCAGACACCACACTGTCAGTGCAGAGCTCGATCCCACGAACCATGAGAGCACGACCTGAGCCAAGATTAAGAGTTGGACGCTTCACCAACTGAGCCACCCAGGTGCCCCCTGCCCTTTATTTCTAAAGGGAGAGTAGAACCTTCTTCCCCCACTGAGCTCCATGCAGTGCACATCAGCTTCTCAGCTACTCACCAGTGGCAGCTCCTGGTGTGGCAGTGGACCACATCAAGGACAAAGGGGGTGGTGGTGTAGCCACCTCTTTGTGTTAACTTTCTCCCAGTGGTGGGGCTCTCAGGGTGGGCTCTCTTCTTGTGGGAATCTCCCTGCTCCCAGAATGAGTGTTTCCCAGGATTAGGTCAGTTCTCAGGGAATAGCAGGGGGGCATGGCTTTGGGAGACCTGGTTTCTGGACTTGCTTTTGTCAGCTAACCTACATGGGTAAAAACTGCCTTTGCCCTCAGGATGCGCTGGATGAGGGGCCAGGTCCCTGAGGGCTTGCCCACCTCCCAGCCACTGATCCTTACAGATACACGTCCCTATACTTGCTGGATTATTTTGTTGGACTCTGCTATCCATGCCTGCCTTCCTCTGCAACCCTTTCCTTGCCAAGTGGCTTCTCTGGCATCTCTCTCAGGTACCAGAGGCAGGGAAGGTGGGGTGGGACCCCAAGGGAAAAAATGAAGATGAGGGCATATTAGTTTGTTGGGGTTCCTGAAGCAAAAAGCACCACAAAAAGAGTGGCTTATTGACAGAAACGTATTGTCTCGTAGGTCTGGAGGCTGGAAGTCCAAAATCAGCGTGTCGACAGGGTCGTTTCCTTCTGAGGGCAATGCTGACCCCTCTCTTTGGCTTTTAGAGGGCTCTCTTCTCTGTGTCTCCTACATTATCTGCTCTCTGTGCACGTCTGTCTCTCTGGCTCCATGTTTCCTTTTTTTTTTATTTAAATTTTTTTAAATGTTTTATTTATTTCTGAGAGAGAGAGACAGCGTAAGCAGGGGAGGGTCAGAGAGAGAGGGAGATACAGAATCTGAAGCAGGCTCCAGGCTCTGAGCTAGCCATCAGCACAGAGCCCGACGCAGGTCTCGAACCCACAAACCATGAGATCATGACCTGAGCTGAAGTCGGACGCTTAACCAACTGAGCCACCCAGATGCCCCATGTTTCCTTTTTATAAGGACACTAGTCACATGGAATTGAGGTTCGCCCTAATGTCCTCATTTTAACTTCTATAGAGACTTTCTCCTTAAATAAGTTCATATTCTGAGGTAGTGGGGGTTAGGACACCAACATAGGTGACATAACCCCTAACAGAGGTGTAAAGAGAGAAGAAAAAAGGGAGAACTCAATCTCAAGAAATGGATGTGCTGGGTTTTTTTGTTTTTTTTGGGTTTTGTAAAATGTTTGTTTATTTTTGAGAGACAGAAAAACAGAGTGTGATCAGGGGAGGGGCAGAGAGAGAGGGAGACACAGAATCCAAAGCAGGTGCCAGGCTCTGAGCTGTCAGCACAGAGCCCAGCATGAGGCTCGAACTCATGAACCGTGAGATCATGACCTGAGCCGAAGTCAGACTGAGCCACCTGGCACCCCAGGATGTGCTGTTAACAGGTGCTGCCTCAGTCCTCCTTCCCTGCCTGGTCAGTGGCCCACTCACTACCCAGGCTCCCAATAGAGGGATGCCCCCCCAAACCAAGAGAGCCACACTGGGCAGGGCCTGTGGATGAAGCCAGAAGAGGATCCCCAGGCCCTCAGAACAACAAAGTTCTAAACAAGCCCCAGCCCCTCAACAGAAGGCATCCCAATGAGTAAATTAGCCTATCTGTGAGGCCAGGAGACTTAAAATCAAAAGGAAAAACTCCAAAGCATGTTCTTATTTTAGGTAATGATGCATTGGCCCTTATGAAGAGGAAGAGAAATGGGGAGAAAATAGTACTGAGTTCCGACTGCCAGGGCAGATGAATGTGACAGTGGGCTGTCTCCCGTGACTCCCTCCCTTCCTTCCAAATGCATAGGACTCCGATCATCGCTGGAGGGCTCTTCGTGATGGACAAATCCTGGTTTGAATACCTGGGGAAATATGACACGGACATGGACATCTGGGGTGGAGAGAACTTCGGTGAGTCATTGTCTCTTGCGTCCTGGGGCCGGGTGGCATCTCTGTGTCCTGGAAGCGCATGAACCTGGGGTGAGGGCCTGGGAGGGGGCGGTAAGTCGCTCCTTGGGGGCAAGGCCAGTGGGGGCACCAGAGGAGTGGTTGCCGGGAGGGTGGAGGTAACAAGGCATTTCTCTGTGGGGCCGCATGGATGCTGAGTACCAGGAAAGCTCCCCCCGCCCCCTCACCCTGGGGAGGACTATTAGGGGCAAGTTGAGATGCGAAAGCCAGGAAGACTAAGGAGGAACACCAAGCAGGAAGTCCAGAGACAGGCTTGAGCTGGGAGCTCTGAACCTGGGGATTTGGAGGTGGAAGGAGCCTGGGGATGAAGAGGGCTGACAGTGACCCTGTAACATTTGGGTAACATCTATTGGCTGCTCTGTGCACACAGCACTCAGCACATGGTTAATGAACAGGGTCTGGGGTCATCACTACAGACGCCCAGGAACATCTGGCCCTTGTCTTTTAGTGAGAGAGAAGGGGGTGAGGGTGGAAGGGGTCACAGGTTCCAAAACTATGTAGACGTGTCTGGCTGGTATGGGGCCGCATTCTCCAGCTCCAAGAGAAAGAGCACTCTGGGACCCATTCACGTAGCTGGTAACACTGAGGGAGCCTACACCTGCCTCGTGTATTAGAAGCGCAACACAAGGGTGCTTCTCGAGGTTATTGTGAAAATCCACGGAGCTGGGTCTGTAAAACTCCCAGAGCCATCTGGGCACAGCAAGTGTTGGTTTCCTTTCCCTGCTCCCAGCAGGTGACCAGAATACGGGCGGCTCACGGGCAGGGATTCTGTTTTGTCCCAGGTGTCTCTTGCAGCAGTGGCCACCTCAGGGGTGGCTTAGATAACTACTTGTTGAGGAAAGCACTGGAAAAGAGGAAGGGACCGGAGCGTCACCAGGGAGCATTCGGCACAGGCTCATGGAGCAGTGACGTGGCCTGAGAATGAATGACCTGTGGGGCTTGTCTGGACATTTAGCAGTAATACCATGCATTGTCCGCTGCCAGTGTTTTCTCCTGTCCCTGCCTCCAGAGTGTTTTATGGCTTTCTTCCTCAATCACTAAGAGTTATTTTCCGGGAATTTATGGCTCCTGGCCTGACCCACAGCATCTGTTCTCCCAAACTGAGCCGTGTAGAGAAATCCATCGGAAGTGTACATCTCTTGCCATCAGGGACCAGATTCGAAGCTCAACAAATGAGCAGAAAACCCCAAACTCACAAACCAAACTGCCTCCCCTTCTCTAGTTCCTCCTGTGCCCTGGAACAGCATGGGGAAGTAAATCTGGTATGGATTTGAGATTAGCATGGGCCAAGGAGAACTCGGAATCTAGTAGACCCTTGTTGATCTCAGTGGGGACAAGATTTCTGTCTTTCTGGGCAGTCCAGAGCCCAGGCCATCCTGCCACTCAAGGCACCTCTCATGATCTTCAGCCATGTGCTCTGGCATTTCCTTCTACAATCAAATGAATCCTTCCTACTGCACTTTTAGTGGACATCCTGTCTCTGCTCAGATGTCATTTATGACAATGCGTTCACTGCTCCACAGTTCGGCACATTCTCTTGTTGTGAATTTTTGTGTTAAGCTGTTAGAAAATTCTCCTACGTTGAAACCCATCTCCCTCGAGCCTCTGTCTGTTGGGACTTGTTCTGCCCCCCTTGAACCTTACAAAGTGAGTGTGAGCCTTCTTCCACATGGCAGTCGCATTGGGATTCAGGCAGCACATTATTTTTCATGATGGGACATCCCAGCCCAACATTCCAGTACCTTTTGTTTATAGCAATAGTGACACACATCTGCACACATCAAGTGGCATTCTCAGCTACTTGCTTCCCCATCGTGGGATGTTAACAAGTGCTGATTCCAATAGGGAAGTGGGGAGGGGCTTCTGAGGATGAGATGTGGGAGAGGCATTTTACAATCCAACACACCATTTTTTAAACCACAGAGAAGTACTACAGACAGCTATCCCAGGAACCACTGTTTTCTACCATCCCAGCATCCCATTATGTTATAGTCAGCTCTCAGCACTTTGAAAGCCATTTCTGGATTTTTAAAAGCATTTTATATGCCAGAAGACACAGGGTTTCTCCAACGGTGCATATGTCACATGGAGCACTCCAGCTCTGCAGGCGAGCATAGGTAGGCACCTGCGTGTGCGAAGGTGGGCATTTGAAGAGCCTGTCAGGGTGGGGGTGATGATCTGGGATTTTAATGGGGTTGGGGAGCATTCTAAGCTTCAGAGGTGGTGCTGAGGGAAGGAATTCTGGCTCCAGGGTGTGGCGGGGGGCCTCCCCACCACATCTTGGGATCTGCACCCCCAGCCTCATTCACATCCACCCCTCTCTCCATCCCCAGGACTACTCTGTTCCCCTCAAAGCCAGCCTCCCACCCAGCCAGAAAGCAGCACTAAAATGTAGGTATCTCCCACTTCCCAGGCGCGGCAGCCACCATGGCCGCTTCTTGTCCTAAGGATGAGGCCCACATTCCTCAGATGAGAGTCCCTCCCAGTCTGTGCCCCCCTCTCTAGCCACCAGTCCGGAAGCGCTGCCCCAACATGCCCAGCCCTCTGCAACCACCCAACCAAGCACAGATCCCACCACACAATAGCTCTGGGGCGGCCTCCTCCAGGACCAGCGCACCTTCCCTGCCCGTGCTCTCACCCACCCTCCTCACTCTGTGCCTCTCAGCACCCAGTTCTCCTCTCCACCAGGTGCAGGGCCTCTCTGGATTCGTGTTCATTCACCCGTGCCTGCCACCTCCCTGCTGCTAAACCCAGGCAAGGCAAGAATATGCTTCCAACCTCTAGTCCTCAAGGCCTAGAACACTGAAAACTGCTGTCTAACTGTGTTCAAAACCAAGAGACTGGGGAGAGGATTCTTCTCCAGAGCCCCCAGCAAGGAACTTAATGCTCTTATGCCTGGATCTGGGCCTTGGGAGGCCCTCAGCAGGGGGCACAACCAATACCACACACCAGTTTGTGTGTCCTTTGTTATGGCAGCCAAGGTGATGATTACCTTGTCCTGCCCCAGGGCAGCTTACTGTCAGTAGATCAAGCGCATGCCCCTGCTTGCCCTTCAGACTCAGCACCTGCTAGAGAGGCATTGTATCCAACCTGCTGGACTAGTTTATCCCTGGAACCTTCTCTTTCTGACTCTCCCTCTTCAAATTGGATGGCTCAGGGTGAGGGCGATGGCCTCATCTGAGGAAAACATCTGAATCTGATGAAAAGTCCTCTTTTCCCGTAGACAGGGAACTAAGCTAAAGCTTGGTTCTGTCTCTGGACTGCTATGCCCAAATCCCATGACCAGGTGAAGTCCCCAGGACCATCCTTTCCCACTGCCCCTGAACTTCCCCACATCTACCCAGAGCCCAGCAGAGAGGACACAGGTGGCTCTTTTTCATAGGGATTATGGAAAGATAAGTGTACCACCTTGGCATTTGCTGTTGTATGGCTCTGGGTGACTGTGGTGGGCCAGTGGCTGGTACTCATCCAGAAGCTGGGTGCCTGGTCGCAACAAGATGGTCTCAGATGGTATGAAGTGTGGCTTTGTAGACCAGAAGATGATCTCTACTCAACTCCATGCATTCATTAAAAAATAATAACCCAGGAGGTCCTGAGAACTTAAAGATCATTAAAAGGAAAGGTCCCTATGGCCATGCTTATATGCATGGACTTATGGAGAACGGTAGCCAGATAGGTGCCCACTGCTCACTCCACTCCCCTTGTCCCGAGTAGGTTTCCCTTGGCCAGAGGTAGAATGGGTCACGCTGCCATGTGTGCAACTCACGTCTGTATACAATACGTGCGGCTCCACGTAAAACAGGATCATTGTGGTCAGCGGAGCCTATGTGTAGAAGCTGAGCCTCCACCTTTGTTTAGAAGCCCAACTATGAAATGAAATTGGAACTTGATGGGTCTGGCTGAGCACTGGTGTATGGAGAGCTGCGGTTTGTTATCCTGGGAGAAGACGTCCCCTATCCCATCGAGCCAGTCATGGGCTTATCAGGCAGAGACGGGTCTTGTGGAGGGCGGGGGCCTGTGGGGACCTGGTAAGACAACCAGTGGGCTTCTGATGAGACAGAAGGAAAGAAGTGAGGATGGAGGAGGGCAACTGGCCCTTAAGTATGGATCCGATGTCTAACGAAAATAAGATACCGGCGCCCCCAATGAGGGTGGAATAATTACACGTCTTCCTGCCTGGAATTCAAAGTGGATTAGGGCCTGCATGACATTTATCACTGGGGAGATGGTGCTGGCGCTAACTCAGCGAGAAACCCCTTCAGATTCCCTACAGCATCTCTCTGCTCCATCCCCCTCACCGAGGGAAGTGATGACTGCAGAAGCCGCAGACACGGAAAGCAGAGGGTCTAGGCGGTGCCTGGAAGGCCCGATGCCCCACACCTCAGTCCACAGCGCTGCTGATGCACAAGCCCCCACTGCATGGGGCCTCTGGGTTATAAGACGTTGCTAGGTGTCTGCACATATCTGCATGGATGGTTATCCTGATGTGAGTGGTATAGACAAGGCCAGGGCATCTCCACGTCCTGGATGCTAAGCACCCCACACAGTATCCCTGTGGAGCATCACGCTAATGTGCATGCTCCAAGTTGCACCGCCCATGCTGCCGGACTCCGGGAGTGACACAGCAGTGCAGGTCAGGCCTCCTGTCTCCCACCACCCCAGTTGCAACACTCAAGATTCCAGAGCAGAGAAGCTGTTACCGTGTTTTGGGCCACAGGCGCCTATGGGCAGCATCAGCCAGACCGAAGGGGCATAAAGATGGACATTTGTCAGGATTGGATGAGTGAGTGGAGGAGATGCAATGTGGTGGTGGGTCACAGGTCTTTGCAGCCACAGCTGTGTTGGCCGATGGGGGCTGCTGAGTGCAGAGGGCGAGTGGAGGCAGGGCAAGAGCTGAGTTCTGGAGTGGGGAGAGGTGCTCAGTCCCCAGGTATCCACTGACAGGTGTCGGGTCAGAACTGCTTCTGCATCATAAAATAAGAACATCCGTGACCAGGAGCAGGCTTGTTAGGATGACTAACACTCTACCACCTGAGGGAGGACAGAACAAAGCACAGCCCAGGGTTAGATGAGGAGGTCATTTTCCTCCCATGGCTCACGTTCGCAGAATTGAGGTACATGCAATTTTAGGTGAACGCACAGGCCACAGGAAAGTGAGGAGGAGGAAGAGGGATGGTTTAACAGGTGGAGGAGAGGAGACAGGCTGCGGCAGGCTGTGGAAGACTAGAACGGGGTAGGAGATGCACCCTATCAGCTGGTGTCCAGCACTCCTTGACAGAGCATCAGACAGCCTTGGAAGTTGGTGCAGGAGCCGGGGGAGAGCTGGGGCTGGCGGGATGGTGAGGAGTCCTTGGCATCACATGAGCCATGGGGTCAGCTGAGGAAGCAGTGTCGGGAAGATCCCGTAAAGACAGAGCCTTCGAGGTGGAAGAATGCCAGAAGACCACAAGGAAGGTGGAGAAGGACCAGGGTCAGATGACTGCGTTTGGAGGTGGGGGGCCTGTGCATACCGACAGAGGAGCAGCAAAGATGCAAAGAGAAGCAAGATCCCCGACAAGGGAAGCATGGGGGCAAAAGCAGGTTGCAGGGGTCCGAGGGGGTGGGGGATGGAACTGAGGCATAGTTTGGAGGGATTCACTTTGCAAATGAGGAGGGACATATGTCTTATTTGTATACATGGAAAGGAAGAGACCATAGCCAAAACGTATGCGTATTTTTGGAGGAAGGCTGGCACAAAATTTGTAGGTTATATCTAGTAAACCAGATCTCTGTCTCTAGTTTTGAAAGATGAGAGGGTTTTCCTTTTTTGGGAACTGGAGCAGACTGTTATTTTGAGATCCTGGAGAGGAAATGAGGGGAGCACAGTAGACTTTTGGAGCATACTGTTAAGGAAGACATCCTGGGGCCACAGTCACACGTGTGCTAACAATTCCGTGGACCAGCCCCTACCGCCCCTTGGTGCACTCACTGTCAGGTGGGGAGGCGGTGTCGGCAGTCAGCTAAGCTCACTCATTGCTCTGTGTCCCCCCCAAACCCCACAAACACCAGGCTGGAGTACACAATCCCACAGTGCTCCAGCCAAATGTTAGATTGCTGTGTATCGAGGACTTTTATGGAAAGTCAAAATCCCTAATGTTAATTCCACAAATTTCAACTGGCTGCTGTGGCAGAAGAAGGAAACTAGAAGTGAGTATGGGAGGGCAGTGCTAATGGGGTCGATGTTTCAGAGACTGACTTCAGGGGTGCCTGATCACAGCTGATGCTCATCTTTCTGTCGTACTAAAGTCGTACTAAATACTTTCACTGTATTCTCCAAACCCTGTTTCATTTGATGTAGAGGCAAGCCTGTGGAGTACTTTTGTGATCTGGGTTTGGCATGTGAAGAAACCCAGCCTCAGCAAGGTGAAGTGGGTTCCCTCAGGGACACAGCTAGGGGGCTGCTGTGGTCTCAGGGCTGCCGACCCCAAAGCCGAGCTCTTCCCGTCTTCCTCCCCCACTCCATGTTCTTGCCATCATTGGAAAGTAATCTTGAGAAGCCTTTTCTTCATCTTAGTGCACACATTGTCCCCACTCTGTCCCTGAGCTTCCTGGGAATGAGCTGTAGCACACTGGGACCAGTGCCTGGGCAAGCAGAAGGGCCGGTGTGGAGAAGGTGTAGCAGTGGGCTTGGTATCTAGGGAGCCTGGGCTGCAATTCAAGGGCACAGGGCAGAAGGCAGTAGGGGTAGATAAAGAGTGACTGAGGACAGATGAGTGATAGAGCAAGTGAGATTCATGATGAAGAAATCATTTTGGCACCTGCTTGGAGAGCCAGAATGGAGACAGAGAGCAGGAGGTAGAGGGACAGCATATAAGAGAGAGGAACCAGGGTGAAAGAACCCATGGAGGTAGGGCCCTGGAGGGTGTGGGGCATGTAAGTGGTGGGAAGGCACTTGAATACTCACCTCTTCATTCCCTGCCCCTGAACCCGAGCCTCCTTCCACGTGCCCCCCGCCCCCACCCCCCAGAGGCAGACCCATGCACATGGGCATGAATGTGATTCCTTCCCTACGTTTGAACTTGACTGCAGAAGCATGGAGCAAGCGTGAATTAGCAGCTGGGAAGCTGGCACTTCCCACCAGTGGCCTGCCTAGTGGGGTGCAAGGGGAAGGCTGCCCTGGGCATAGTCAACACGGAGGTGTGCTGTCCGTTGAGAAGTTAAAAGCAATCACAAAACTGCCTAACTGTCATTCAGCAATTCTAAACACTGGCAGTGGTAAGACACTTCTTCCCTCCACCACCTTGGTGTGGCCCTGCCTCCTTCTGGGCTGGGAGCACAGCGTCAGGCTGGCTAGGACACAGCCCCAGGGGAGAAAAGCATACCCCAGCCTCACATAGCCGCCTCTGCAGTCTCTGCTCTACCTGCAGCTGCATAGGCCGCAGCCCACCTGCAAGAACCAGGTATGTGTGCAAAATCCCTGCACTAGGGAAGAGCCCAGTAATAGTGTAGAGGCTTCTAGCATTTTCTACAGCTGCTCTCAGCTACTGCCCAGACACCCCCTCCCGGACTATGATTCAGGTGCCCTTACAGAACGGTAGAATTGCAGGAGGGGTGTTGGGAGGCATTGGGAGGTGTCTGACCACGTGGTTCCTGGGAACCCTGCCCATGTGTTTTGCTTGCCTGTGAGAGTGTGAAACTCACTACTTCCATAACAGCCATTTCTATCAGGGCCTTGACTATTGGGAAATTCTCCTATATTCTTGAATGGAAATTCTTTCTCTTCGATCCTGATTCTAACCCTCTGTGGCCCTCCATGAGGGGAGGGGACATGGAGGGCCCCATGAAATATATGCCTCTCCAAGCCAGCCACTATTTCCATATTCACTCCTGTCATCTTCCCTGCTGGGACTTACTTTTATCCCCATTTGCAGATGGGGAAACTGAGGTTGCCCAGCCAGCAGAACACACAGCCTGACTCCTCGCCCCAAGCCCTCAGCTAGATGCAGTGGGCCCTGACCTCTCCCTTGGACCTGGGGCCTCGGTGCTGTCATCTTGTGTCCCCTCCCCTCCGGAGGACAGAGAGCAGTGATGAGGGGGGCACAACTGTCTTACAGAAATCTCCTTCAGAGTGTGGATGTGCGGCGGCAGCCTGGAGATCGTCCCCTGCAGCCGAGTGGGCCACGTCTTCCGGAAGAAGCACCCATATGTTTTCCCAGATGGAAATGCCAACACATATATAAAGTAAGTGCGTGTCCTGGATCCTCACGGGGTCAGCAGAGAGCAGAGGGCTTTCCTGCTGGTGGCTGCCTGTGTTCTCTGGCAAGTTTCCAGAGTTTTCTGGATGCTCAGGAGCCACACCTCATTCTCCCTGGGATCCTGCCGAAGCAAGGAAGGTCTGGCTTGTCCACCCAGTGTGGGGAGGAGGCCTGGGGCTCTTCCCCACCACTGACTGCGCAAGGCCCACACGTCCCAGGGCAGCACCGTCCTGCAGGGCTCCCTCCAGGTATATGGGGTTGTTCTGGCTGGGGGAAGAGGACGCCATGTTGCCCCTGAGTTCTGGAAGATCCGCTGCTCCCACTTTCAGGCTGGGTCACCAGGGGAAAGGTTCTTGGAAGGATTTGAGACTGGGGCACACAGGCGGCTATAGCTCACGTGCCTGCCTCAGGGTCCTGCTGGTGCACAGACAGGTCCAGACTGGGGCAAGCCCTGCGACCCTGGGCTCCTTGCCCAGGGTGTTCGCACCTCCTGCAGGGGGCGTGGCGGGGGGGTGCAGGATGAAGATCCCAGGGCCTTAGTGGCCGGGCAGTGCTCTTACCTATTCCTGCTCTGTCTCTTCGTACACCTTCTCCTGTGATTCCTTCTCCTAGAAATAATTCCTGTGTACCCTCTTTCCCCTCGTTCATCTTTCCTCCGGCTTCTTCTCGCTTTTCCCTTATTCTCATGTCTTGTCACCTGACAGCTTCACTTCTCCGTTTATTCTCCTTTTTCCTTTTCTGTCATTTGGTCCACTTGGGAGAGGGAGAAGCTAGGTGCTTCTTGGTGGTTTTCTTCATCTGGGGTATCGTTTTCCTCATCTGTGTTTTTCCTTCCTCAGTTTTCACATGTATGAGCAGGTGTAGGTCATGTCCTGACATGACAGTCTCAGGATTGTCATGGGATGGAGCAGGGGGAAAGTTAACACCTTTTGCAGAAACTTGGTGGACAGGGGTGGGTTGGTAAGAAAAACAGAGGGCACCAGAAACCCAGAGGGATGTCTTGGCCTCGGGTTTTCAGGAGGAAAAGGTATAGGAAAAGCCATGGGGCCATGCTGTGGAAGGGAGCCAGCCTGAGAATGAGGGGGCAGCCGTAGGCTCCAGAACATTCACTGTCTTTGAGTCTGGGCCCTGGCCAGCAGGTCAGTCAGTGGTTAGAGAAAGATGGCACAGGTGTCTTCCAAGCAGCATGCAGTTTGCTGATGACCAGGCCAGGTGAACGCGCTGTAAGGCGCTGGTAACTTCCGTGCACCAGGAACGAGCTGCAGGTGTATGACTCACTTCGAGTCCACCAGCTTGAAGGAGCTCACCACAGCCCTATATGGAATGCATGTGCTCCAGGAGCATCTCTGTTTGGTGGAACTCCAAGTTCACTTCCATAGGCCTCAGCAGGAGTTGCTCCTCCACTGCTCCTGGGATCTGACTGTTTTCTGATGACCTCGGTCTTGCTCTGCAAGCTCTTCCTGGTATCTCTGCCTCCCTGTCTGCTGAATGGTGACATTCTCCGTGTCAGTGTCTCTCACTTTTTCTGTGCCCTGTGAGATCAGACTCAGAGCAAACACCCGGGAAAGATGAGCAGGCTGGCAGAATGTCTGACAGATGGCTTGATTCCTTGATTCTTTATACCTGCACCACGCTGAGCTCATGGGCTCCGTGAAGCCATGTGATTGGCTTTCCCGCCAAAAGCTGGGACACCCCCCCCCCCAGCACTTCGCCTGCAGAAAGCAGGAGCTCCTAGACCAGGAGTGGAGGCCCTGCCTCTCTCCTCTTGGTTACTGGCATGTGTGGGTTCTCCTGGTTCTCTTCTCTTCTCTTCTCTTCCTTCCTTCCTTCCTTCCTTCCTTCCTTCCTTCCTTCCTTCCTTCCTTCCTTCCTTCCTTCCTTCCTTCCTTTTTGAGTCACATAAGTTCTATTTCTGGCTTAATTTTTCTGGTGTGTACCTTTTGGGGAGGAGTTTGTCCTTCCTACTAATGTTCTGTGTCTTGGGGTAAAGGCCCCTTTGGAGATCAGGTGGGACTTGGCTGGGCTCAGCACCCAGGGAAGAATGCTATTCTTGGATCATGGGGGCCCCCAGCTGGGCAGTGCTGCCTGCATGTGCATTTTAACTGATATGTGACCCCCGCCCCCGTCTCCCCAGAAACACCAAGCGGACAGCTGAGGTGTGGATGGATGAATACAAGCAGTACTATTATGCTGCCCGGCCATTCGCCCTGGAGAGGCCTTTTGGAAAGTAAGTGTCCCTTCTGGCTGATTCGTGCAGAGGATCAAGAAGACCCCCAGCTCCTGACAGCCTGTCTGCTTAGCTGGTCACCCAGCCTTTGAGCGCCTGCAGGACCCAGGCTGTGGCTGTTCTCATTCGTGTCCCTTCTCGTTCCTGCCCTGTGCTGGGTATGCAGGGCTCTCAGTAGCTCTTATGGAATGATTGACAACCTGGGCCACCGCCCCAGTGAGTGAGCTGTGCCTTGCACAATGGGCGATATTTCTAGCTTTTTACAGAGTGGTAGGAAGCCAGACACACCGGCCTTAGTCCCTGGAGGTCAGAGTTCCTCCTCCGAAATCTGAGCCACCCACACCCAAACTGCCCTTCTTCTCAGAGGAGCAGTATCAGACATGTGTCCCCTAGGGTTCTGCTCCAACTTCTTGGGAGTGGACAAGGACAGGGAAGGAATTCTGTGCCAGATGCCCTAAAGGCTGTCCTGTTAGTGCTCCCCAAACTCTGAGAAATGGGTTTACTTGCCTCTATTTTATGGGACAGGACACTGAGGCTTCTGCAGGTTAAGGGACTTGCTCTGATCAAATCACATGAGGGATGAGGCTCAAACCACACCTGTCTGATCCCAAAACTATAGGTTGCATTCTCCAGGCCAGAGCTGATAAAAGAAAAATGGGAACTCTGTTGATGTTATCATTTGATTGTTTTGAGGAGCAACCAGTGGGTGTTTTTTGTTGTTTTTCTGTTTTGTTTTGTTTTGTTTTGTTTTGTTTTTTGTCATACTGATATCCTCTGTCAGACTAAGGCTGGTGAGTGGACGGGTTTTTGCTGCCTACACTACTCAGAAGGATTATATCAGACCCAGTCAAAATGGCTTGTGTCTCTGAAGTTATAAACCCATGCTGTCCCTCCAGCACAATTGCTCAGGACCTCACAGGTCCTCAAACTTCCGGTCCACTGACTGTGGCCATGCATCTGCCCCCTTCTTTACTTCCTTCCCTCCCCAGCCTGGGTTCACTCTCTTGCTTAAAGAGAAGGTTTAAAAGACATTGTTGTCAGATCTTTTGTCCTGTTGTACATCCTCTGTCAGCACCCCAGGCAAAGTTTTCTCAACCCTGGGTGAACCCAACTTTGTGCCTCTTCTTCCCCTGTGCACAGGCTGCTGGAGGTTCTGGAAAGTATCAGCCAGTATTGCTAACACACTGTGGCCATCAGTCTCAGGGAGGCCCTTGGCAGGCCTTTCTTTCCTGTCACCTTTCCTGGGTACCATTCACCCCAATCTCCGTTTAAACTTCTCCTGTCTCCCTGATGCCTGAGTCTACCCGTCACTCACAGCAGATGACACCTTCTGTTTTATAGATGAAATAGATGGCCTCAACTTCCCAAGACAACCTGACCTGTGAACTTTGCTGTATCTGCTCCATCCTTCTTTTTTTTTTTTTTTTTAAATGTTTTATTTATTTCTAGGAGAGAGAGAGAGACAGCGTGAGCAGGGGAGGGTCAGAGAGAGAGGGAGTCACAGACTGAAACAGGCTCCAGGCTCTGAGCTGGCAGTCAGCACAGAGCCCGACGCGGGGCTCGAACCCACGAACCGCGAGATCATGACCTAAGCGAAAGTCGGACGCTTAACCGACTAAGCCACCCAGGCGCCCCTGCTCCATCCTTCTTGAGTTCATCTCAAAAAAGATGCTAGCCAGCCCTCCATCTGTACCCGGGATCCACCTTTCATCTGTATTCATTCATAAGTCAACATTTATCCAGCTCTCTCCGCCGGGATTCATTCTCTCCTGCCTCCTGGCTCAGGGCTTCTCAAACTTTAATGTGCACACAGACCTCCTAGAAATCTTGTTAAAATATGGTTGCTGATTCAGTAGGGTTGCATTTCTAATAAGCTCTCGGGTGGTGCCATGTTGCTGGTCTGAGGACCTCTCCTCGAAGAGCAGAGTTCTAGGGTAATGAGTCCCGACCTAGCTCGCACATTGCAATCACCTGGGGAGCTTCAAAAATGACTAATGCCACTCCCAGAGAGTTGATTTAGCCTGGAGTATGGCCTGGGCTGTGGAATTTTTAAAAGGCAGCCACCCCACCCCCACCTCTGTGACTCTAATGTGCAGATAGCGTGGGAACCACTGTTCTGGGGGACTTTGCCCTTCGCGGGTCTCTACTCTCCCTCATCCCTAATCTTTCCTCCCTACTGCATGGTTCCCATCCATATTTAAGCTGATGCAGCATCATAAATCTTAAAACTTAAACCATTTAAAAAAGGAGAGAGGGAGGGAAAACAAACTGCAAGAACTTTCCTCCAATCCAGCTTCGCTCATGCCCTACAGCCCTGTCTGCTCCCTCAGGGCCTGTGTGCGCTGTGTGACTGTTCCCTGCTCCTCTCCTGAGTGTAATCTGAGCCCCATCCCCACCCCTTACTCCCGAGAGCCCCCACCTGGCTCACCCTGACCCCCGTGAGCCCCAGACAGCCTCTGTGTTACCCCATTGGTCTTCTCCATCCCAGCCCCTCTGGCGCACCTCTGACCATGGTTTAGCACCTGCAGTCTTGTGCTACTGTTCACGCTCCACCTTCTTGGTCCCATGTGCAGCCTCAGGTTCCTCTCTCCTGCCTTATATGTGATCTTCCATGAGGGTCTGTCCTTACCGTCTTCATACTGTGTGTTCTCCAAGTACAGACTGGACATCTCCACCCGGACACTTCCCAGGCTCCTCTAACTCAAATCCTAAAAAGAACTCATCTACTTTGCTCTTAAACTTGCTCCTCATCCCAATTCCCCAGCCTCTACGAACATTCCTTGTGTCCTGTTGCCTAAATCAGAACTCTGGGTATCAGCTTTGACCCTCCCCTCCCCCTGTCTTCCCATATCCTGCAATCACTCAGTGCCGGCGATCCTGCCCGCTGCATGCACTGAGCGCCTAGGTCTTTGCTTGAATGCTCAACGTTCAGTTGTTTTAAAAATGATGTCATTCCTCTACTCACCTTGCTTTGGGTCTGGTGAGATGTGCTTAGTGCTAAATACGAGGTCCTGGCTGTGAAAACACCTGGTCTAGTCAGGGCCCAAAGGAGGGGAGGCTGGCCCACTCAGAGCCAGTCCTGTGTGGGCACCTGGGAGGAGCAAAGTGTCCACGGAGCCCAGGATGGTGATGGCAGTGCAGCTGGAGAGAAATGGAGGGGCTTGGACCTGTCCCCTCTGTCCATCCCACTCCGCCCTTCCCTATCTGAGAGCATGATCAACTCCTGGACCTCTGCAGCTGCCTCCCACCTCCCTCCTCATCTCCAGCTTGGCCCCGTCAGACCCATTCACCACCTATAAGGTGCCCTGAAAGTGCAGACATCACCACATCCTGCTCTGCTAAGAGCCCATCAGTTGCATCCCATTGCCTCGAAGTCCAGACTCCTCCGCAGTGGCCCCCAGACTCTTAACTATCTGTTTCATCCTCTTATCCCATTTACTTCCAGTCCGCCACCCCCACACGCATACATTCATGCACTCACTGCCCCTGCCACCAGATGTCTCCTTCCCAGGCCCCGATCTCCCTTTGCTATTCCTCTGCCTCCCCCTGGACCACCCACTTTCTGGTTTGTCTCAATAGCGGCCACTTTTCCTTCCAGATACCAGCTTCAACGTTACCACTTGGGCAATGGCTGATCCAACAAGCAAGGGTCCACCTCTGAGGTGCCCCCACATTCCACACATGCCCGCCCCATGTCCCCACAGGGCTGTAGTTGCTTGTCTCATTACCTTTCTCGATTGTTCAGAAGCTCACCATCCATCACTTCCCACAATGCTTGGCACATAGTAGGTGCTCAAGAATTACCTGATGGATAAAGACATGACCAGGCGCAGAACCAGCCAAAGAAGATGATTCTTTGAGGGTGGGGTGGTCAGGAGTGGTATTTTGACTGCAGAATCCAACGAGAGATTTGTGGGTTAAGTAGACTCAGAGACCCAGCGGTGAATTAGCAACAACACACTGAATGTTCTTGTAGCCTTGTTTTTAATGAAAAGTAAAAACACTCCCAAATCCCATTTTCAAGTAAAAGCACAAATCCTCTGTGTCCTTACCATGCCATTGTGAGATACTGCTCAGTGTTTCCATAGCTCTGTCTGGAGCTCTAGAAATCTCTCCCGGGTAATTCCTCCAGTTCCGTCTGGAAAGACCTGGATGCAGCATGGGCACAGCTTGCATGTTGTGCCTCAGCCTAGTACCTGTCTGTGACACAGCCGTGTTTTGTCTTTGTGTCTACCCCTGCCCCCATCACCCTCAGCATCGAGAGCAGACTGGACCTGAGGAAGAATTTGCACTGCCAGAGCTTCAAGTGGTACCTGGAGAATGTCTATCCAGAACTCAGGTACCCACCCTCCCTTTTGCTGGTTCAAGGAAACACTCTCGGCTGACTTGGTCTGGAGAAGGGACACCCTGTGGCCCGCTGAATGAGGACTTTTTAGTACATGGAGGTCAGAGAAGACCAGTCAGCTCCCCTTACTCCTGAAACCAGGAGAGGAATTAGGTGCATCAGTAGCACGAGGGATTGAGGTTAGCTAGTGGCAGCATCCCAACTGCTGGCATTTGAGCCCCAGTTGATCTGAGGCTCATGGGCTCACTGACACCCTCCTGGGTCTCTCCTTGCTGGATTGTTCCTAGTGGCAGCCCCCACCCCAGGACCCACCGAAGGTGAAACGCCCCTATCATCCTCAAAACCCTGCCTTGACCTCTCCAGCTGCCAGAGTTATTAAGCCAAAGAGCGGCTGGCTCTCCTCATTCCTGTGACTTTCCTCCAGAGTCCCCAACGATTCCTCCATCCAGAAGGGGAATATCCGACAGAGGCAGAAGTGCCTAGAGTCTCAAAGGCAGAGAAACACAGAGATCTACAATCTCAGGCTAAGCCCCTGTGTCAAGATCAAAGGCGAGGATGCAAAATCTCAGGTGAGTTACAGGCTGGGGATATGAGAACGTGTACAGGGACTTAGTTTCCGTCACCTGCTTTTCTATGACGCCAAGTGTTATACCCAGAGCTTAGCAACAGAGCAGAAGTATGATTCCTCCTCACTCTGGGACTGAATTCACACCGCTAAATTTCCAAATGTGTAGAGTTTCTCTGAAAGACCTCTTACCGGGCGACGCTTGCCTATGGGAAATTGCCATTAAATTAGCAGGATTTAATGAGTACGTCTTTGGTGTCTACCTGCTGGCAGTAAATGTGGGCTGGGTCAGGCAGGGAGGTGACACAGCTACCTGGAAAATGTGAAATACAAACAGAGAAGAGCATGCTGCCCAGGGCACCACTGCTCCAGGGTGAAATGCCTGTTTTGAGTCTCCCCACTGCTTTAACCTGGACGTCAGATCAGGTAAAACCACCACCATTGTCCACCGCCCCCATCTCTGGCAGGGACCTCTGGTCCCTTCCGCCCTGTCCTGTCCTCAGCATGCCTATGGCTCCATTTCTGCTATCTCTGGCCTCCCGCATGGGGACCCATGGGGATCCATTCTCAGAAAGGTTGCCTTGTCCCTTAGTCCATTCATCCGCATAGCACGCCCACATTCTGTGGGGCAGTGTGCTACTCCCTGAGGAGGGAACTCTTTTAAAGGTCACTGGCAAATCCATTTGCCTGGTGGATACATTAAAGCACATCCAGCTCATAGCTTCCTCCTGGCACTGATCCAGACTCTCCTGCATTCCTGTTTATTCTCTTTCCTTTGCTGGCTCTTGTCCTCCTCTTTCATATGCTAATGGTGAGTATCCACCCAGGTTTTCAGGTCACTGTCCTTTGCTCTGTAAATGGTTTCTTGGAGATTCTATTCAAGCTTCCAGCTTTGACATCCCCTGTTTCATTGATTCACAAATTCTAGTTTTCATCCCTCCAGGAATTCCCATCATTTTATTCACTCAACAAACCACTCTTTTGTGCTGTGAAGACAAGGTGATGAATGACTAGGTTCAGGTCTGCATGGTCCCTGAAGGGATCTAATGCAGGAACAGGCAAGTAAGCAGTCGTTCTGTTACAAACTCTGTCCTGGGTGGAGCTCAGCCACCAAGGGTGGCATCCGCCATATGCATGAGGGTCAGGGACGTCTTCCCAGAAGACTTGAAAATGAGCTGTGTCCTGAGAAAGGAGAAGAAATAGGCCATGCCTGGAAAGGAAGAAGGGGCAGCCCAGGAAGCATGTGTGAAGGCCTGGGCTATAGCTAGATGACAGAGCGTCTGTGATTTTAGGGGACAACTGGCTTTGAGTGGCTGCCAGCACCATGGCCACCTCCCCATCCCACCACTTTTCTGTGTGACTGCCCTCTCCCAGGCTCCAGTCCTGTCCATCTGCCCCAGCTTCTCTTTCCCCTGCATCCCCATTCCTGCAGATCTTTTCCCGCCTTCCCTCGTATAGCTCTTCTCCTTCCGTCCTTCATTCACTCCTTCATGCCCATCAGCCTTCCTCAGCCTCGGCACTGTTGACGTCTTGGGCTGGATGGTTCTTGGTGTTGGGGGCTGTCCTGTGCTCTGCAGCTGGCCTAGCAGCATCCTCAGCCTCTGCCCACCAGATGTCCTGCACACCAGTCGTGATAATAGAACTTTCTCCAAGCTATACCAACCTCCTCCTGGGTCATAAAACCATCTGGGTTGGGACCCATTGTGTTAGGTTATGGCCACAGTCTCCAGTCTCTGCCCCTCATCCCCGAGCAGACATGCCACCATCAGACCTCTGTTCCCCATCTCAGTACAGCCTTCAATGGCTCCCCACTGTCTGCCACAAAAATGTACGCCCAAGACCTGGTGTTTGAGGCATCTCACCACCGGCCTCCAGCTTGCAGTGACTTTTCCAAGAGCCATTTCTCTGCTCTAACAAGACATGGGAGGGACTGCCTGAGTTAGGCAGGAAAGGGGAAAGGAAGCAGAGGCATTGGTTTTGCTTTAGGTATGGCAGTCTGGCTGGGAATGGTACCATTTGCTCCAGTGACAATTTGTAAACTGTTGTAAATAGGTGAGACACATGCCTCTCTTCTGAATCTGTGTGTGGGCCCTGTCTGTGGGGGTCCCAACGGCCTGACTGTTGTCTTCCCCCTTTCCTTGGGACAGGAGTTGGCTTGATCTGTCTTCAGCAAAGCAGTGGTTTTGGCTGCATATGGACGTGGGGGGAGGGGAACCACAGGATCTCAGGGAAGGGTCCCCCACTAGCCCAGCCCCAGTGAGAGATCTGACTGCAGGGTAATGGTACCCATTTCAGCTGACCTTCCAGCAGCACGAGAAGGGGGAGGAAAATCGGTCATCTGTGGGAAACCAAGGGCAAGCATAATAACAGGCTTGGAGTGAGCCAAGAGCTCTTTCTAGAAGAAGTGCCAAGCTATCCTTCCTTCCCACTTTGTAGAGAACAGTTTGTGTAGCAGCAGTGTGAATTCAGGAAAATGGAAGAAGACTTTAAGATAGACATTCAGTCTGCTTCCATGGACAACACTGAGTGCCCACGATGCACCAGGCACCAGGCTGCATGCTGGATGTGGAGTGGGGCCAGACGATTCAACACAGCCGCCTTCTAGAAGGGCCCACGGCTAACAGCAAGACTGGGATGCACGTCCAAGGGTTCTGAAGGTGTAAACCCACTTTGGACGGATAGAAATCCACATAACTGATTCAGCTAGAATAATCCCAAGTGTGTGTGTGTGTGTGTGTGTGTGTGTGTGTGTGTGTGTGTGAGAGAGAGAGAGAGAGAGAGAGAGAGAGCACGCGAGAGAGAGAGAGAGCGAGCGAGAACACGTGGAGATGCACTCTTGCAGGATTGACTTAGGTTACCTTTCTCTTCCTTTCAGTATCTTTCCTTTCTTCCTACGTAATAAAGTCAGTCGTGCCTTTCTGCTCACCAGCCCTTCCTGCTAATGCGTTATGGCATCCAGAGGTTGTCTCCTCTGACCGGGCTTCACCTCTTCTCCCTCCTACATTTCATTTCTCTTCTTGTGCTGCCTCTTGGCCTATCCAGAGGGGGTCCCATGTGCCCCGTGGGCCTTTTCTCATGACTCAATTCAGCCCTTTCTGCAGCTGCCTCCTTCTCTGCCTGGGAGAAGCCGTATCCAGGAAGGGACCCAAGAGCCCCATAAAGGAGGGATTACTATTATCCTAATTTTATAGATGAAACCAGGGCCTGGAGAGATTATCCAAAGTCATAGGTTCAGGAGTGGTGGCGGGATTTGGAAAATCCAATCACAATGCCATGGCTCTGCTATTGCTGCTGCCGGAGTCACAGCTGGTTCTGGAACCCTTTTATTTAAGTTCAGTTGTGGGAGATGTCTGTCCCAGAGATCTCTCTCCCAGAAACAAATATTGTAAATGTGAAAACTATAGATTGGCTCCATTTTGACAGCAGAGAGCTGGTCAGTTCCCACTGGAAACAAGGGCCACACCACATGTTGGGGACTGGAGGCCGGAGAGGGGGACAAACACAGTAGGCGCCTCCCTGACATTGATGGGAACCGGGAGAGAGCAAGAATGGAGGCCCACATTCCACGGACTCCACACCAGGGTACGGGGGTGGGGAACACATGGCACTGGCTACCAGCCTGTGCCTGCCCCCCTTTTCTTCCCACCCTGGCTCTGTACCCCACTGTGAACTCCTCACTTGCATATCCACACTTGGTCACTCCCCTCTAAATGGTTCCCTTTGGGTCTGGCTGTGTGCAGGAGGGATGCAGTCTACCCTTGGGAGGACAGACCTGGGGTAAGATCTCTACAAGTCCTAAAATCAGGCTCAGGCCATGGGGTGGTGGATTCCAGGGCTCCAGAGTCCTGGAGTAAAAGAACACTAGAAGATGGTAACCGAGAGCTTGGAGTTCTGCTTCCAGCTGGCTACACGCTCTCCAAGGCTGGGCTCCCAGGCACATGGGTGTCCCCATTGTTGAGACAATCAGACCGTGATTGTCCTCTGCCTCGGACGCTGGCCTCTGTCCCTTCCCCCCCCCCCCCAGCCCATCTGTCCACTCTGCCTTACCTCTCTTTCTTGGCTGGCTCATCAACCTTGGGAACAAAATGTTTAATCTGAGCATGTATTGAAGATGTCAGCAGGCTGATGCCTCGGGTGAAGTACACGAGAAATACATCATCAGTTTGAAGACGTGCAAAGCCCAAGAAGCCTCCAGGTCAATGAGTTTCCTCTTAACTTTATTGGATTCTCTAGAAAAATATTTGTGTGAAAGATAGAAGACAGATGCACCAATCTCATTTACTATCCCAATTTTTAAAAAGGTGGGAAAAAAACTAAAAACTCCTCAGTGTGTCCATCTACCTGTGTTCCCGGTGGTTTGGACTACGGCTTATGAAGGACACATGTAGGCAGCTAGACACATAGGTGGGTGAGAGAAAGTGAAACTCTTCCCCCCACACCTACACGCCCCTTGGCACCTCTAGGTGAGTCTGCCCATGGGATGGGCGGCCAGCATGTTGCCTTCCCTGTATGATCCCACCCTTCCTTCCCACACTTCCTCAATACACCCTTAGGATCGGCCCCATTACAGCTGCCTCTCCAGCATCTCTCCTGGGAGGCAAAGCAAAGGCAGTTTTCCAGTGGAAGCTCTCTGGGCCCATCTCTCTTCCTGTCGGCTTCCTCCATCGCTGTAGTCAACATACAGACAGTAACTGAGTGCTTGCTCTGTGGCCAGCACCGTTCTGAACACGTATATGTGGGAACCCGTCTGTTCCATTCAGTGACCCTCTGCAGCAAGGACCGACATTATCTTCATTTCCCATTAGAGGGGACGGAGCTGCATAGTTAAGTATGTCGCCCAGGTTCGCAGGAGTAACAAGCAGGTGAGTTAGCAGTCGCTCTAGGACCCAGCAGCATGACCCAACAACAGATGTACTGGCTGTGGGTTTATAGTCACACATATATAAAGTGTGTTCTTACAACTCAGGACGAAGGGACAGGATGGACTGGAAATAAAGAAGAGACCCTGACAGTGAGTCTAATGAAGGAAGGTCCTAATGGAAGGGAGGGAGTGACCCTGCTGCCACGGGTCACCAGGGAGAGCCTGAAGTCTGTGTCCATGCAGCTGAAGAAGGTGTGCCCAACATGGCCAGTCCGTGCATTTGGGTGATCCTTCAGGGACCTAGGTGCATCGAGAGGTTGGCTGAACTAAAGTATCCCTTGAGCCCATGCATTTGTAACATCCTGAAGAGGGCTTCCGGGGGGGGGGGGGGGGGGGGGGGGGGGGGGGGGGGGGGGGGGGCAGGGGGTGTAGCCTATTCAAGGCCAGCTGGTGGCCATGGATGCTCTTGGCTCAGATCCAGTCTCACCAAAGAGGCCCCACATTTACAGTCAGCCCAGCAGTCTGCTTCTGGCATTGCCTAGAGTAACCACTGACCTTTGTTCCCCTCCATAAAACTACCTGCCTCCCAGGATCACTGTGAGCATCAATAGACTATGAATATGAAGCACCTAGAGCCAGAGTCCTAATGAAATGAGCCATCTGCCCATCTAACCACAGCAGAACTAGCAATGCTGCTTGGCCTTTGGGGTCTCTTCTCCACTGTACTGTTCCCCATGTAGAAGATTTTTTGAACAGAGAGCTCACCACCATCAGTAACTAATGCGGGCTTCTGTGTGAATGAAAACACAGCCCCTACCTTCTCTCCATGTGTGAATGTTTCTCTCCTCACTCAACCATTGCTCCTCCCACATGCCATAAAAGTATTGTCCACAGGGACCACACCAATGCCAGGCACCAGCTGCATGTTCCACGGGCATCATCTGGGTTAGTCATCACACGACCCCAGGAACCATGTCCTACTATCCGCCATTTCACAGATGGGGTAAGCGAGGCTTAGAAAGGTTGTCCAGTGCTCTCAGGTCATTCACGAGTAATGCTGGGCCTGCTGTCCCCAGGGACCAAGCCCTTCAGACTAGGCTGGGGTGTCTCAACCTCAGCCCTGTTTGCGTTAGTACCGGATAATTCTTCATTGTAGGGACTGTCCTGTGCACAGTAGGAGTTTGCCAGCATCCCTGGCCACACCTGCTGGGTGCCAGTGACACCCTCCACCTCATTGTAGTGATCAAAAAATGCCTCTCGACACTGCCGCGTTGTACCCTGTGCAGACGGGGTGAGATCACTCTCATCAAGAGCTGCTGCCCCAGGCCTGTTCCTTCTTGCCTCCTAGCTGTGGCCCTGGGCCATTCCGAGGTCAGCCCTGGGCCTGGACCCCAACTCATCTCATGCCTGCCTCTTTGGACCTTGGCTCCTCTAGACATGTCGTCGTCGTCTTCTTCTTCTTCTTCTTCTTCTTCTTCTTCTTCTTCTTCTTCTTCTTCTTCTTCATGTTTCTTTTCAGAGAGAGAAAGAGAGCACGAGTCAGGGAGAAGGGCAGAGGGAGGGAGAGAGAATCCTAAACCAGCTCTTTACTCAGCACAGAACTCAGCACAGATCTCACAACCGTGAGATCATGCCATGGGCCCAAATCAAGAGTCACATGTTTAACTGGACTGAGCCACCCAGGTACCCCCCAACATGACCTCTTAAGGGCATCTTTCCTATCTGCTGCTCCATCCAACACAAGACCATGAAGCCCATGCTGGGTGTTGCAGCCTGTATGGCCTCAGCCCTGACAGCTGCAGCCAGATGGGCATTGCCCAGAGAGAAGTCGGCTGCCACTACCTGCCAGCCTGCTCTCTTCTCTTCATGCAGGGCCTGTCTTCCAGAGACTCACTAAGTGCAGAGCCCTTAAGGGTGTCCGGCCTCGGCCACCCCCCATCATCTGTTCCCCTCTTCCAAGGCAGGAGCAAAGGGGCTGGAGGGCCCCAAGTGAACCCCCCTCTCCTCAGTCCCTCAGTGGCCTGTCCCCAAGGAGGGTTACCTCCTGTGGGTGTGGCCATGTCTGTGTGTACTGGGGTGCGGGGGGGCTCCATAACTTGTCCAGACCCCCAAATGGAGCTGTCAGGAGATGGCCCAGTGCACACCGATCGAGATCAGCCAGCCCGAGCCATCACCGCTACCTTCCTGAATCCATTTCTGACTCTGAGATTCATTTAATAAACCCATTCATCACCGGCCATTCTGGGAGTCTGACAGGCTGCAGAATGGGAATCGGAAAACCTTTCCTCGCTTCCTGCCCCACCTGCTCCCTCTCTCCTCCACTTCCCCCTCTCCTCTTGTGCAGATGTGGCCAGAAAGCTCTACTCCTCCAAGAAGTTGAGGCTGAATTATTTCAGTGCCAGTAAAGTATCAGCTAATGGAAAGTCTGCTTCGTGTAAAGGCTTCCATCTGCTGTCTGTGCATGTGTGCATTCTCCCGCTGGGGGTCTTAAGGTGATTTCGTCTGAGCCCCGCCCCTGGCCCCAAGGGGGTGGGGGGGGGCATCACTTGCCATCCTTCCCGAAAGACGTCAGTGGACGGGGTGTCTCCAATGTCAAAAAAAAAAGCCCACCACTGCTCTCCCACCCTCAGGCCTTCCCTAGCTCTTCCAGTTTTTGAAGCCCCTGGGATATTAACACAGAAGAAATGCCAAGATGAGCTTTCAGAAATTGTGGTATATTTCAAGTTTTTATGTTTAATTAGTTAATGCTCTTCACATAAAAAAAGACAAAGTCAGTGTATTGTGGCAATCAAGATAATTACAGGATTTATTTTTAAAATGCTAATTCATGGTTTACAGCAAGCTGTGTGGGTGGGTAATGGGTCAGAGGGATGGACCTTATCTTCTTTCCACATCACTGACTGTGTGTTTAGCCTCATTTCTTGGCAATGGCAGAAATCTAAAGCTGAGGCCAGTTGTATGGTGGGTCTGGGTAGTGGGTCCCTGGCAGCCCTGCCCTTGGGCTTGAGCCTGGGCCGGGGCTTCAGGCCCTTCTGTCCCCTCCTCCTACAGAATTCTCCACATACCCAAGATCTGCTCCCACTTTCTAGATCACACTGCAGATGTCTGGAGCCCCAGAATCCCCTGTCGAAATGCCCTGAGCCTGAACTGAGTACCTGCATGGGTCTCCTGAGGGTCCCTGTGTCTTTAGCATGCTACCCAGGCCCAGGGGAGTGACCAGTGGAGCGTGGATATGCAGGTGGGGAGTTCACAGCAGGGGTCAGAGCCAGGGTGGGAAGAAAAGGGAGCAGGCACAGGCTGGTAGCCAGTGCTGTGTGTACCCCACCCCCCTGCCCTGGCGTGGAGTCCGTGGAATGTGGGCCTCCATTCATGCTCTTCCCTAGTTCCCATCAATGTCAGGGAGGCGCCTACTTCTGGCCCATGCCCCCCTGCCAGTCCCCAACATGAGTGGGTATGACTCTTGTTTCCAGTGGGAACTGACCAGCTCTCTGCTGTCAGAGTAAAGCTGATCTGCGGCTTTCATATTTACAATATTTGTCCCTGGGAGACGGATCTCAGGGACAGGCACTGCCTGTGATGAACTCTGAATAGAAGGGCACTGGAAGGAGCCATGACTCTGGCGGCAAGAGCAACAGCAACGATAAACCAGCTGGAACTAGTGCAGGGCCGCTGACTAGTTCATGACTTTGGATAACCTCTCTGAGCCTTTCATCATCTGTAAAATGGGGATAATAATACTTACCTAGTAGGATTCTTATGAAGACTAAATTAACCTGTGCAAAGCCCCCGGAACAGTGTCTCTCACATAGTAAGTGTTCAGTAAATGCTAACAATATCATCATGGTTATCGTTTCACCTCTGTGCATACAGACATCTTTCCTTTTCAGTTTACCCTGGAGGGAAGCAAATGGCATCTGTAGTATGGTGATGTTCAAGGCCAGTGGAGAACTTATTGATATGTTCCAAGGAGTACATTCCATAACATTTATTATTTTAAAAATTAAATATATATAGGTCTAGAAATAAATGGAAGAGTATAAAGGATCCCCTGTACCCATGCCCAGGCTCCAAGAAGTCTCACCTCACAGCCAGTCTATTTTCATCTTTTTGGTCTAGATCTTCTCCCAACACCAGCGACCTAAAAAGGGGTGCAGGAGGGACGCCTGGGTGGCTCAGGCAGTTAAGCATCTGACTTTGGCTTAGGTCATGATCTCCCAGTTTGTGGGTTCAATCCCCGCGTCCAGTCTGTGCTGACAGCTCAGAGCCTGGAGCCTGCTTTGGATTCTGTGTCTCTCTCTCTGCCCCTCCACTGCTCACATTCAATCTCTCTCTCTCTTGTAAAAATTAATAAACATTTAAAAACTTTTTATATAACCAACTTGACAATAAACTATTAAAAAAGGGAAAAAAATTTTAAATAATAAAAAATAAAAACTTTTTAAAAAGGAAAAGGAAATCCACACACAGAACCCATCCAAAGGGGACAGCGGCTCCCACTGAGCAGGTGGCCCCATCCAGATATCAGGGACAGGGAAGGTTCCAGATCATGAGAGGCAGTGGTCTGCATCCAAGCGTCTGATGGGGCAGCCTGTGAGCAAAGAGAACAAGCCAGGACACAAGAAAGATGCTGAAGATGTCACCAGGTAGCAGAAGTGGGGAGAGGCACCAGGGCCAGGGAGTGGCTGCTGTCAGCTGAGGAAGGTGCAGAACAAGGGTCAGATGAGCACGGGGTCAGCTCATGAGAGCAGGAGACCAGCCAGCTGAGGGACCCTTTCTCCGTCCTTGGGCCGAGAAGTGTCTGCTGAGTGGCCTGGTCCAGAGGCTGAGGGTCAGCTGGTCAGCACGGGTGCAGTGGAGAAGGGGCCCAGTCCTTGATGGGTCCTCTCTGCAGCTCCCCTCAAAGCATCCAATTCACTGGTCACCCTTGCTCCATGATGAGGACCAAGGGCAGCTGGTGTCCCCACTTTGCAGACTGGGAAGGACCATGTGGAGCTTTACATTTTTGTCCCCCTGACCTAAGAACTGAAAGTGGTTTGGGCTTCTTCAGCTATTAGCCACTCTCTGATCTCTGGCATTTCGTGGAATAAGTGAAGCACGTAACTTGTAAAGACCCTACCAGAATGCCCCTTTCCTCTCCCACCCTCCTTGTCCATTCACGTATTCAGCTCCCCTCCCTGTAGGAGCTCTGGGCTAAGCGATCTGTCCTCCTGAGGGGTGGAGTGCACGCACCTGCTGTGGCCATGTTCTGTCTTGTGACCTTCTTTCCCTCTGCCCTTCCGTTCCCTCCCTGGGTGCACTCCCTGTCCCTTTTGTGCTGCCGTGGGCCTCTTACCATAACACTCATGCTTTCAGGACACTGATTTGGCCTCCTTTTCAAAGAAGAGATATTCTAAAGACAGCTAGGGGTGACCTGCCAGGTAGCTGGTCATGGTGTTCGCGTGGGGAACAGACATGGATCCAAACAAAGAAACAAGACTATACTGCTAGGCTGGTGTGCTGTCCAGGCTTCCCCACCTCAAGCCCAGAATTGCCTACACATCCCAGAGGTGGCCTGTGTGCCCAGGCTAGTCCCCTTCGCAGGTGTGGGGACGGAGACTTCAGTGGGGCTGTGACCTGCGACTCTCTGGCTATTGAGTCCCATTTTCCAAGGTGACTTTGTTGACCATCTATTTCTGCCGGGACCCCCAGTGCTTTGTACAAGGCTGCACTAATTATCACACAGTCCCGGGAGTGCCCCACCAGGCTTCCAAGGATCCTGATGAGAACCTTCTGGCCTCTTCCCCTCCAGATATGGGCCTTCACATACACCCAACAGATCCTCCAGGAAGAGCTGTGCCTGTCAGTCACCACCATCTTCCCTGGCGCCCCAGTGGTTCTGGTCCTCTGCAAGAATGGAGATGACAGACAGGTAAGTGCTCAGTGGGCACACGGGGGCGTGGCCACCTTCAGCTACTGGGCTGCCTGGGTAGGTCTGAGTCTTGTGTGCAAGACAAGAGAGAAACTATAGAAGAGGAGGGGGTGATCAGAAAGAGATGCTCCTGGTTGGAGAGGAGGTCGGCTTGCCCCTGCATGCCTATGGACTTTGGCAGACCACAGTGTGCACATGCATCTGCACTTGCCTGCCTAGCTCTTGTGCCCACCTGGCACCCCAGAGCTGGGGAGCACCAGGGCAAAGCCTTCAGGGCTACAGGGATGAGAAGGACTCGAATCTTTGCCTTCAGGAGCCTTGTGCTCTGGCAGAACACCCACCAAGATTCGTAGCACTCTGGATGTGCCATGTGCCCAGTTGACCCCAAGTTGTTAACCCCACACAGTTTCCTGACAACTGGGTACTGCCATTAGAGAGACAGAGATTCCAATGCCTTTCTATGACTCACTGGCTGTGTGACCCACAGCAGGTTACTGGACCTCTCTGAGCTTTGATTTCTTCCTCTGTGAAATGGAGTTGATGACACCCACCACATGGGGCAGCTGTTTAGAGTGATGAACTGAAATGGTCTATGGTACCTGCTTGGTGGTGGTTCCCCAAAATGTGTCCATCCCCCCACTTATGTGTAAGGTTAGGTATGGGGAGCAGAGGCATGAGACCCCCTCTCGGCATGAGCCCTTCGTGTGCTGAAGCCCTTTGGAGGAGCCCAGGTTCACAGTGTCGGGTACTGCCCAGAAGCCTGTCTGCCCTCCTGTATCCCATCCCCCAGCTCACTCCCACATCTTCCTAGCATGCAGATGCTGAATGCACATCATTCCTCTCATTGCTCTTATGACTAATATGCTTCACATTTCCTGGCCTGTTGCTTACAAAGTTATTGCCTTCTAATGAGTTTTCTTAGCAAACGTTGATTTTGCTTTTACTTTTTTATCTGGGGGAAAAAAATCTCAAACTAACAAACAAACAAAGCAAAACCAACAGTACCTAACAAAGCAATTAGTTGAAGTTTTATTCCTCCATGAGACTGTGAAGTCAAGTCTCTGGGTGACCCTAGCCACGTGGTGCAAACACGGCTGATTATTCTGGAACTCTTGATATTGTCAGTACGACCTGGGGCCTCAGTCAGAAAATCCTAGTTCACTCTCTCTCCTCTCCATCTTCTCAGCAATGGACCAAGACCGGTTCCCGCATCGAGCACTTAGCATCCCACCTCTGCCTAGACACGGACATGTTTGGTGATGGCTCTGAGAATGGCAGGGAAATCGTTGTCAACCCGTGTGAGTCGTCACTTATGAGCCAGCACTGGGACTTGGTGAGCTCTTGAGGACCCCGCACCAGAGCAAGCAGGGCCATGGGTGACGTTTCCCCAGATGAGAAGCAGACTGGAAATCAGGCTACCAGCAGCTCGCAACTACTGTAGTAGATGCCCTGCACCGGGAGGTAGAGGCAGAGACCCCCGGACAGAAGCAGGTGTCTCAGGGAGGACGGAGGAAGGGATTGTAAGCCAAGTGGGGCTCAGAGACAGATTTCACATGCTCTCCATGCTGCTGAGTTCCAGTCCTGGCTCAGTTTTCCCCTTACTGGAATCTGGCGACAGAGATCTAACGGAAAGTGTTTATGTTGTTCCCTTTCTTACAAAGGAGGCCAGAAAAAAGCCTTTTTTGTCACTGGGCCAGGACTAAATTGAGAGATGAAGAATGGAGGTTGTTTTCAAAACAAATAAAGGGATTTTAGATGTTTTCTCTGTGCGTCTATTACTTTGTTTCTACTTATGTTAGCTCTGGGCTAAGCTAAGTTCTTCATTCAGAGGGGACACTGGGTGCGGTGGAGGCCGCAGGGTCTTTGGGAAGAGCAAAGAACAGGTCCATGAGAGATGATGTTCTTATCCTGGGCTGCTACCCACAGCCCTTGTGACATTAAAAGACACACGGGGCACCTGGACGGCTCCGTCAGTTAAGCGCGCGACTCTTGGTTTCAGCTCAGGTGATGATCTCACGGTTCATGAGTTTGAGCCCTGTGTCGGGCTGTATGATGATAGCGTGGAGTCTGCTTGAGAATCTCTCTCTCTCTCTCTCTCTCTCTCTCTCTGCCTCGCCCCTGCTGGCTCACTCACTCTCAAAGTAAATAAACTTAAAAAAAATTTTTTTTTTAATTAAAAAGAACACATACACACAACTTCTCTGGTGCTTCATTTCCCAATGTGTCAAGTAGGGGAGCAGGAGCAGATCTGTGGTACTTGCCCAGGGATATCTTCTCTCATCTGGACAAATCATGTCTGTCTGAGGCTCCAGGTTCCCACTGTGGGAATCCTGCTTTAGGAGGTCCAGGTGGGGTCTAGGCTCCTCAGCTGATCCGCTACCCCTCCCTGGTTAGAACCACTGCCCTAGATGTTGCTCTGGGCCCTCCTGACTTTATAGTCTGTGGCCACTAGCTTAGGACTTTCTTAGTCTACTTAAATCCCCAAGGTGCCCTAGGAATTGGGTACTATGTTTGTCCATGCTTATTTTTGTAATGTTTATTTATTTATTTTGAGACAGAAAGAGAGAGAGAGAGGAGAGTACACAAGCAAGGAAGGTGCAGAGAGAGAGGGAGAGAGAAAGAAGCCCAAGCAGGCTCCATGCTGTCAGCACAGAGCGCATTGCAGGGCCAGAACCGTGAGACCATGACCTGAGCTGAAATCTAGAGTCAGACGCTCAACTCACTAAACCACCCAGATTCCCCTTTGTCGATGCTTGTTAACTAGGGTTTAGGAAAGTTTTTTTTTTTTTTTAATTTGTTTTTTAAAGTTGTTTAAAAGTTCTCACAATAGGCCCATTCATTCTCTGCCAAGGTCATTTCACCAAACTGTTTAGTAATGGTCTTAGTTATCTATTGCTGAATGATAAATTACCCTCAATACTTGGCAGCTTAAAGCAACACACATTTGTTATTGAGCTGTTTCTGTGGGTCAAAAATCTAGGCACAGCTTTACAGGGTTCCCTGCTTCAGAGTGACTGAAAAGGCTACAATCAAGGTGTTTTCCAGGGCTCTGGTCATCTCAAGGTTCAACCAGAAGGATCTGTTCCAGACTCACTCACTGATTATTGGCAGGATTTGGTTTTCATGGCCTTTTGGCCAGAATCTGCCCTCAGTTCCTTGCCGTACAGTCCTCTCTGACCTAACAGTTCACTTCACCAAGCAGACCCAGAAGTTGAAGGTGCCAGCAAGATGGAAGTCACAGTCTTCTACAACCTAATCTCACAACTGACCATCCATCACTTTTGCCACATTCTGTGTGATAGAAGCAAATCACTAGGCTTAGCCCACACTTACGGGGAAGGAATTGCACAAAAGCACTGATGCCAGGAGGTGAGATCATTGGCGGCCATTTTTTATTCTGGTTGCCACAAGAATTACTATGCCCTAAACAGGTGTCTGTCTCCCCTTCAGCCAGAAAGCCTTCAGTGAGAGGCATTGTTCGAGCTCTTCATTGTTGAGGATACTACAGGTGTAGGAAGTCAAGGGCTGACTGTACAGACCCAGAATATCTTCTTGGGGTTGTATTTATTTATACAATGCTCCTCTTCCCTTCTTTAGTTACGATTTGGCTCTTTTGTGGTGCTTTCATTCCCCACTATGAAAAGGAGAGGAGGCCAGGGGATAAATGAAGCCACCTATTGAAGAAGATACTCTGATGACTCCTCAAGCTGTGTCCACAGGGTTTAAACCAGCCTTGCAGAGAAGGAAAGATCAGAGGGTTCACCAGCACCCTCTCCCCTGAGTAGCGGAAGCAGGCCCTGCACTAAAATAACTCAAGGAGCCAATGTCCTCACCTGTTGTTGGTCTCTCTCTATATCTGTACCTGCCTTTGAGTTCCCTGGTGGCAGGAAAACTGTCTCTTGCCTTATCCCCACCACTAGGCTGGACACATCAAGCTCTCAGTGAATGTTTTCCTCAATGGATGATTGGAAAAACTCTTCCTTGTTCAAGATAAAGTAACTTATATTTTACTACTCCCATGAAGTCACAGAGTGTAGGTGACTCTCAGTCCTTCTTGAATGCCCAAGGAATTAGAGAAATGAGAACGAGGCCTCTGCCCCAAAAGGACAAACATTTTTTTATCTGGGCCACTTTGATGTGGCCAAAGAGCTAAACTCAGCCATGCCATTGACCTCAGCGATCCTATAGACTCCCCCTTACTAGTGAAAGTCCTGGGGATAATAATGAAGAGTCGCTGTGAAGTATGTGGAGAGGAATCTGCTAATGGAGACATGGATGGTTCCAATGTGAGCTACAGGGCGTGTGTCTTAAGGCTTCTGTACTGGATTATAGGGGTGAAAACTCATGAGATGAATAGGAATCAAAACAAGAGTGTAGAGCTATCTACCCTCTATTTGCTAAGCTGATGGGGATAAAACCAAAACAAGAGTAATTTGTAATTTGAAAGCAGAAGTAACAATAGTTCCGAGACACCTGGGTGACTCAGTCAGTTAAGCATCTGACTCTTGATTTTGGCTCAGGTCATGATCTCATGTTTCATTAGTTCAAGCCCCACATTGGGCTCTGCACTGGTAGCACAGAGTCTGCTTGGGATTCTTTCTCTCCCTCTCTCTTCCCCTCTCATGCTTGCTCATGCATGTTCTCTCTCTTTCAAGATAAATAAATAAACATTTTTTTTTTTTAATTTTTAAAAAGGAGATAACAATAGTTCCAAACCTCTACCAACTCAGGACAAAGCTGATGATGACCTGATGGGACAGTGACCTGCTCTGGGATGCCTCAACCTGCAGTTGCACAGCGGAGTGAGTGCAGCCAAGCTTTGCCTGGCAGTCAGGCTGAATCAGAGTCCTTAGTCAACTCAGATCTTTGAGTCCAAATGCCAACTTTCAGTAACCTAGAAAGACTCACTCAGAAGGCCACCAGTAATCATGGGTGAAACTAAAGTTCGTCAAATGACACCAGCCTATGGAAACAGAAAGGACCTCCAGTCTTAAGGGCTCACAAGATTGAGACCACAAACCAAGCTTGGAGTCACTACCCTGAAGCAGTCTCACCACACTGCCAGGTGAGAAGGTGGCCAGGTGTGGCAGAAGCCCCCTGTCCTGGGATCATGTCTGACTAGGGGGCTCAGATACAAACAATATGGGTTCCTAAGTATCTTAGTGGTGTGGTGTGAAAAGTAGGTGGACAGGAATTTATACATACTTTTAAAATATATACTGGAAAGAAGAGAGACAGGGGCTCCAGGCACTCCCAAGCATCTGGATTAGAGTTGGAGGGATGATGAAACTGAGTGAATGGGGAGAGATGGGAGCTTTTGAGTAATTCTAGGAGCAGAAACGGTGCCAAGTCAGGTGCCATATTGAATCCAAGCCTTGCTCTCTGGACAGTTTGTTTCCTTACGTGCTGTGTAATTCCTCTGTGTGAGCTCATCTTCAGTAGGCCTTGTTTTCTCTGGGCACCCCTAGTGCCCAGGTTGTGGAGACATGCCCCAGGGAAGGTGCAAGTTTGCCTCTGTTGGGTCTCATTGATTTTAAATCATTTATTACATCGATTTCTCTGATTATGGTTTCTACTCTGTGGAAGCGATAGGAATTTCACATATCTATAGTTAGCACAAGCTTGGTTTTCAATCTTTTGCAAATTATCTTTTCTCTGCCCAAATTATTGGCCTGCTGCTGTGCCATCACCATTCACCCAGCTGGTGGGTGGGGATTGTTTAGCCCTTTTAAGGAACCAACTAAATGTAGGATCTTATTTTTGATCCCAGCCACCTGGTGTCAATGGTCTTCATATCTACCTCTGCTTGGGTATTCGAACTCCAGCCATCTAGATTCAATTCTCCTTCAGCTCACACTCACCACTCCAGCTTTGAATTCACACCCATTTTTGGAATCTAGGATTCTCCCTTCCCTTCAAGTGCAGCTGTGGTTTCAAATTGTTTTATTGTATTTTATATAATATTTACATGTGTGGCAGGGAGGGGGCATCCTATATCAGCTCAGACCAAAATTCCTTAGTATAATTAGCTGTCACTGCTGTCTTTCCCACTGCTGCAGGACCATATCTTAGTAGAGACACTCAATAAATTTCTGTGAATGAGTGAGAGAATAAGCTTGTGATTCTTTAGTACCACTTTCTAATTACCTCCTGGCTATAGCTATCAGACATTAGAGTTTTAAAAAGACAGCAAAGACAGAAATGGAGGACCAAGAAGACAAATTTATAACAATGAAATCTTGTTATAATACCCATAGATTTAGGGATCATGCATATTTTACTTCATAATGACAGAGTTTAATACTGAAAGTGCTAACTGGAAAGAACTATCAGTAATGGAAATCTTTAATACTGCGATAGAGCCCAGCAAGAGAGAATCGTTCTCATAAACTCTGGGGGATGGTGACAGAAGAGGACATGGCCACGCTGGCATTACATCTGCAAGAGTCTCAGGCATATTCCCTGGCATCTGGCAATGTGAGTCCTGGCTGGACTTCAAGAGGAGGCTTACTTTTTGCCTGTGATTCATGTGGTTTACCAATACTAGATTCATGTCCCTTCCCTGCCCCCTACTCCATGTGCTGAGTGGCTGCCCACTGTGCCCCTTAAGAGACAGTCCCCTAACCTGTCTCTTCCCTTGACGTGTGACAACAGCTGGGCAGCACCTGGCTCACAGAGGAGACTGTGCAGGTGGGAGGGTTATGTGAGAGGTTGAGCAGCTTTGTGGACATGGAGGCCTCTGGGACCTTACAGGTGATGGTGGGAGCCTCTTCTCTCCAACACTCAGAGCCAGCCTCCTGGGCTCCCTGGTGGTCCAAGGTCTCAGGCAGCCCAGCTCGGATTAACACACCCCGAAGCTCTGAATGCTTTTCCATTTGCCATGGAGCCGACTAATTTAATGAAGCCGTCACAGTGCAAACCTCAGGGCGTATTGGAAAAGGACTGGAGCACGACATTATTTCACAGCAGTAGATTTGCATCATTTTCATTTCACAGCTTTCCAATGGGAAATAATAAAACAGAATTACAAACATAATGAAGAAAGAAAGGAAGAGAAAAAAAACCCTAAAACCTTGGGTGAGAGACGCATCCTCTGTGCTGCAGCAGGGCTGGGTTACCTTTTTCATTTGAGCCAGTAAATATTATCTGGCTTTGCTCTGCAGGAAGGAGCGGCCCAGGATGCCTCCACCTGCGGCTGAAGATAACAGGCTGCAATAACTCACTGTCCAGCACAGCAAGGAGCTGTGCGCGTCCCCTGCAGAAGGCTCACCGCATGGCCTTCTGAGAAATTGCAGCCTGTGAGGGCACATCCCTCCCTAGGCCAGCCACAGTGCTGGGATGAAGGGTGAGCCATCCAGGATGGCAGGGCAAGCCGCTGGGATGGCGGGGGGTGGGGCGGGCTGATGCACTGTGCCTCCCTCCCCTCCTGGCAAGGACAGAGCAAGCGAGTCCCTGCCCCCATCCATTTCTGCAGGGTGTTAGCGGATGTGTAACAAGGCACAAGGCGAGCTGACAGCCAGAAGCTAAATAGGAGACAACAGAGAGGACAGGCTCTGTTCCCAAATTGTTCCCATTCATCGCACTGAGGTGTGAGATCAAGGGAGGCAGCGGGCTCTGCTGGGGACTTTTATTCTTTTCTGCAGGCCCGTCCTTCAACTTGAGGAGATGCCCCATCACCACAGCAAGGAGACTGAACCCCTCCACGCTTCTTCACCCAAACCCAGGTCCTCCCCTGCCTTTTACTAAAAATAACTTTTCTCCTCTGTGAATGCAGGAGTTTGAGGTCACGTGGAATGAGCTGCTTCTTTCCCCTGTAGCCTCCTTTGAGGCCAAACCTCACCTGTGCCTTGGGTCTCCTCTAACCTTCCTGCTCCTACAGGTATTCTCGCCCCTCACCCAACCCTTCCCCATTAACTGAATAGTGCCTCAATTTCTCCTACCCTGACTTCTAGAAAAAAGCCTTCCTTTGAGCCCCATCTCCCCTGTTTCTTTGACCAACATGCTCCTCTAAAGCACAGTAGTTAGTCCCATGGACTTGGGTCAGATAATGTAGGTTCAGATCCTCCAGTTCCTGGCTGTGTGACTAGGGACAAATAACCTAACTTCTCTGAACTCAATTTCTGCCTCTGTCAACAGGGCACTAGTCACAGCTCTCTCATAATGTTAGTGTGTGATTAAATGAAATGTGGAGTCCTCAGCGCAGAGTCAGGAACATATTAGGTCTTTGAAAATGTTTGTCATCTTTGTAGTTTTACCTTGAGGATTGAACATCAATGTCCAGAGCAGAGGACAGGGCTCTGGACTGTTGAAGGCTGACCTCGATCCAGAGGTCACTTAGAGGTCAGGCTGGGTCTGAGACCCCCGGGGTCACAGAGAACCTGATTCCCAGCAACACTGCTCTTTGGTTGGGAATTGGTGATGAGCCCAGGAGGTGAAGGAAGCTGAGAAGAACAGTGAGGGAGAACGGTGCCTCTTGCCAGTCTTGGCCCCTACTTGCCTGCAGTCCATTGCCATTTTGCCCACTTGGGTATTTCTCAGCCCTTGTGTTCATTCCCCACCTGCACACACTGATTGGGTCTGTCCCCTGTGTGCTACCCCGTATGTGCCATGGTCTGTGCTGAGCCGTGCAGGGAAGCCACGCTGTCAGAGGAGTCACAGTCCAGAAGAGAACACAGGCATGCGAGGAACAGAGGTTGACAGAGCAAGTCTGGTCTGGCCTGTACCCCCAGAAGCTCCACCCCTCTTTCAGAGGCAGTCCCACCATACCCCAACACCCAGGAAGTATCTCAGCTCTGCTTCCTACCCTCAACTCTTCTACCTGAATCCTACCTCCCCTCCCTCACCAGCCTGGCATCTGCATGATCTTCAGTTTAGGAGGTGGCCCCAAATGCTGTGCGTCTAGCACCCCATGCCCTGGGCTTCCACCTGCCTTCTGGTGGGGTCTCCTGCTCAGGGGCTGGGGGTTGGTCTCTCACCAAATTGAGGGCAGGAGTTCTAAACCCACTGATGGACTGTGGTTTCATAGGATACTCTGTCTTGAGCATGGAGATAGAATGTTAAGGACCCAAAGCAGTTCAGACAGAGTGTTGTGTGAGAAAAGAAGTTCAAAAAGGGAATTCTGAGGTTCCAAGGAATAAAAGACCCCATGTGAGATGAACTTGAAGCATAAGTGAGGTGTCAAAAAGATGGAGATAGAGATACATACTAGGCGGCAACAGCCTGAACAAAGACACAGAAGCAGGAAAGGAAAGGTCTTTTTCAGGGAACGTGGAGCAGATCCACCAACCTGTGGTGTAGAAGACATGGAAGAGAGTGTGGGTCAGAGAGGGGGACTAAGGGAAGGTAGCCATGAGCCACTGAAGGTGTTGGAGCAAGTGAGTAATATTGACCAGAGTATAAGAGGAGAAAGACGGAGTAAGTAGCAGGAAGTAAGGTGCTTCAAAAGTGAGGGAAGAGGGGCCTCGTAGAGACTCCAGAAATAGCCCAAGAGAGATTATGAGGCCTAAACCATGTCACTGTCAGTCAAAGTGGAAGACAGACGATGGTCCTGAGTGATTGTGGTGGCGGACGTGGAGAAGAGACGGTGAGGAGAGCAGGTGGAATAAGGTGGGAGAATGGCCTTAATGCCCAGAAGATCCCACTCTGACTATTGAACAGACGCCTTCATAGTCCCATATTTAATTGTTCCATTTGAGTATCTGATAACCGGGCTTAATTAGTCAATTATAAAACATTTTAGACACACAAAAGAAGAATAGTAGCATAGCAACCAGTTACACAGCACTTAACTCTGTGCTCAGTGTTGTTCTGAGAGAGCTTTAAAGATTTTAACATCGTCACTCCTCATGAAAGTAATAGCTATGTGATAACAATACTACTATTATCTGTCTTACAAATTAGTAACTTAGGGGCCAAGATGGTTAAGTGATTTACCCAAAGTCATATACCTGGTAGTAAAGGTAAGCTTCAGGTCCAAGAAATTCTCTCCAGAGCTCTGGGTTCATGGTCACCAGGCTCTGCTGCTCCTCACACTGAGGATAAAATAACATATTCTTGTGGGGCACCTAGGTGGCTGAATTGGTTAAATGTCTGACTCTTGACCTTGGCTCAGGTCATGATCACACAGTTTGTGAGATCGAGCCCCATATTGGACTCTGTGCTGAGCAAGGAGCCTGCTTGGGATTCTCTCTTTCTCCCTCTCTCTCTGCACCTTCCCTGCTTGCTCCTTCCCTCCTTCAAAACAAATAAATACATTTTAAAAACTAATAAAAAAACAAATATTTTTAAAAACAAAATACAAATACACCTACCAGAAAGAAATGATACAATGAAGTCCCCCAGCAAATGCCCTAATGGGTGGAGTTTTACATGAAGTGGTTCTACCTGTTTAACAAATGGCTAGCCATCTAACCTCAGATTCATTCACCCATCAACCATTTGTTAGGTAAAGAAGGGAGAAAGGAATTACCGTGTGCCAAGTATATGCCTATGTGATCTGCATTCGCTGTTTTACTGAATGCTAATAGCAGTCTTCTGAGGTAGGTGTTAGCCTCATGATTTCACAGATGAGACACTTGAGTCTAAGAAAAGATAAATAACTGGTAGAGGTTGCCCAACCTATTTTTTTTTAACTTTTCAATGTTTTTTAATTTTTTTAATGTTTTTTAAATTTATTTCTGAGAGAGAGAGAGAGAGAGAGAGAGAGAGACAGCGTGAGTAGGGTAGGGTCATAGAGAGAGGGAGACACAGAATTTGAAACAGGCTCCAGGCTCTAAGCTGTCAGCACAGAGCCTGACACGGGGCTCAAATGCACAACCGTGAGATCATGACCTGAGCCGAAATCAGCTGCCCAACCGACTGAGCCACCCAGGCGCCCCTAATGTTTATTTATTTTTGAGAAACAGTGAGGTGACAGGGCATGAGTTGGGGAGAATCCAGAACAGGCTCCAGGCTCTGAGCTGTCAGCACAGAGCCTGATGTGGGACTCAAACTCACGAACCACGAGATGGTGACCTGAGCCAAAGTTGGATGCTTGACTGATGGTGGTGGAGTGGCCTGCCTCTTCTGGTAGCCATGCTGCCTCCAAAGTACATGGCAGTCAGTCCCCCAAATGTATATGGAGATCACCAAGTAATAAATATTTACTAGGCACCTGTTACATGGCAGGAACTGTGCCAGGAGCTGGCCGCCAGTCCTTGCCTTTAAGGACAACAAGTGGAGAGAAGCAGGTTTTATTTCAGAGAAAGTTGGGACAGGGGGAGGATGTGCTCTTGGCCATAACAGAGGTCACTGGAGTACAAGGGGCACCAAGAGGGGAGTAGGAAAGCTTCGCAGGCGACAGGATGGCTGAGTCATAAGGCTGATAGGACAAGAGGCAAGAGGGTGCAGTCCAAGCCCCGGGAACCCACTTTTGCTTCTCCACCCCGTCTTCCAGCATGTGGCTCAACCCTGGCTACAGAAAATGATGCATTAACTTTATGAACTTCTGACAATTTGTTTTGAGGTTGGAGAAGAACATGGGGCTAAAGGAAGGCTGAATCGTCGACTAGGAAACCCCTTCCAGCCCTCCCAGCATAAGGGGAGCACCCGTGTCCCCATGGAACCCTCATGTCCTCACGGAACACCTCTGTCAGGCTGTGCTCCTGTGTTCCCACCGCGCCCTCTGCAAGGCTGACTTAGAACTCCACGTATGAACTGTATCTCCTGTGTATGTGTCTGCCCTTGCACTTCTGTTTCTTTGCAAGCCCCGCCGAGGATGGGGCCCACACTGCATCTGCTAGAGTCTGCCCTCAAAGGGTGCTTGGTGAACTCAACTGCTCTGAGTGGACTGAACTAGATTTTCCAGATGAAGTCACTCCTTCGTTTGCTCCTGTGTCTAGTCAGGTATCCAGGATCACATACATCTTTATGTCCACAGCAGGCCCTGACAATGTGGACGGCACAAACAGGCCACAGTTCATTCTAACCACCAAGAATTCTTTCTGTTGGATCATGAAGCACATGAAAAACTCTCAAACCTGGCCTATGTTGATGGATCATTGGTGCTTCTGTCCTGCCGCCCTGGGGAATTGACAACATGAATTTAACAGGAACCCAGAGCATTCAGAAGCTGCCTTGAGGAAGCTTCTGGCTGCCCTTGGAGTCTACAGCCTCCATGAGTGGGACTGGACCATCTGCAAATAGCAGGGCAGTGGGCTAAGCATCCAGAGGGATGATCACTGACCACGCTCCTATGCTGTTGCTGGCTTTGGAACATCCTGACCAAGTTGGCTTCAGGGTAACAGCCTACCTGTGAAGTTGGGCCTAAGGAGGGGAACCCATAAGAAGGCAAGGTGGGCACTAGCAAAGATATTCAAACCATAGAACATAGTTCACACTCCAGAACCAGTACATGAAACTGGTGGGAATCCAGTGTGGCCAGATGGGAATTCTCTGTTTATAAAACAAAGTCATTCCTTGGAAAACAGGTTTGCTTACCTGTGCTCTTCTCCATCCATTTTTTTCTCATTGCAACAATGCAACTGCATGGCCTTGAATTCTCTATTTCTAGGATAGAATGAAAGAAAAGTCTAGACTACTGAGCATGAAAAGAACTTTGAAAGAGTATGTCCAGTCCAACTCCAGTTTCTTGGCAAACCTTTACCCAAATCATAGCGGCCACTTGCTTCCATTTCCAAATGTCTTTAGAAATTGCTCTTAATTTGCTCAAATCAGTACTTCGCATGTGCTTACTTCATGCAGGTAGCCAGGTCTACTGCAGCTGCAGGGAACTAAAATGCCCACACACTGTCCGTAACTGCCCTGCAAGGAAGGCATTGTTTTCCTCACCTATACAGCAGGACACTGTGTTCAGAGAAGTGCAGTAACTTGTCCAAGGATGCACAGTGAGCATTGACAGCCATTGCAGCAGGGCTGAAACCCACTTTCAGGTCCAAGGCTCCTGTTCTTGTCCCATTTTTTTTTCCAAGAAAGTTTAACTTTTGAAAATCTGGTAAAGAAAAACATGAGAACAATGTTATGTATAGCATAACTAAGAAGTTCAAAATGTAATATGTTTTAAATTTTTTTAAGTTTATTTATTTATTTATTAAGAGAGAGAGAAAGATTGAGAGTGGAGGGAGGCAGAGAGACAGAGGGGGAGAGAGAGAGAGAGAGTGAGAATCCAAAGCAGGCTCTGCACCATCAGTACAGAATCCAACATGGGGCTTGATTCAATGAACTTTGAGATCATGACCTGAGCTGAAATCAAGAGTTAGATGCTTAACCAACTGAGCCATACAGGTGCCCCAAAATGTAACACATTTTAAAAATTGTCTTTTCTGTACACAATGAAAAAAAGCTTAGGTTTTGAGCTGATAAAGCCTAGGCCAGTTGGATTGCAAGAAAAAAGAGATCCAGGCCACTAAGGGCTATACCAGTTATCTTTGTCTTGTTGAAAAACTCAAATTTACATTTAATTACTTTTATCAAAGTAATACTTGTTGGAGGTAAGGTTTACATACAGAAATATCCTATTCCAAATATATTCTCTTTCCCCAGAGGTAACCATTCTTCACACTTGTAGGGCTTTCCCCTGGCATTTACCTCGATAATTGAATATTACACAGCTGTTTCTTGAAATATCAATTTTAGACATTATCTATTGACTTTGTGCCATGGGAGATAAGGACTAGTTTTTCCACACCACTGCCCACATTTCTCTCCTTTTATCCCAGTGACATATTTATAAAATAAATTTTGGCAAAATCAATAATCAGCACTTACACACTGAGCCAAATGGTGAATTACGACCAGCCCCCTTTCTTGTACAATCGTTTGTTTTTCCCAAATTAACAATTGCTTCACCTTTTTCATTTCCCTGATTTTCTGTGAATCTCTCACACTTTTCTCCAAATTTTTCAATGTGTCATAATAATACTTGCCATGATCTCAAACAAATCCTCGCCCCCCCCCCCGCCTTTTTTTCCCCCTTCCTTAAGAATTCACTCAAGAGGCTCTCTGTTTAAATAACCCAGTGTTACTCGTTGCTTTCTATGCAGGTTGCATAACAGACACCCTGGGAATTCTCTTCTCTAATCTCTAATTTTGGTTCCCCTCTTTCTTGGATCATAGATCTTATTTCTTGATTTATTTGCTTGCTTGCTTGCTCCTTTCCTTCCTTCCGTCCTTCCGTCCTTCCTTCCTCCCTTCCTCTCTCTCTCTTTCTTCCTTCCTTCCTCCCTCTCTCTCTTTCTTCCTTCCTTCCTCCCTCCCTTTCTTCCTTCCTTTCTTTCTTTCTTTCTTTCTTTCTTCCTTTCTTTCTTTCTTTCTTTCTTTCTTTCTTTCTTTCTTTCTTTCTTTCTTTCTTTCTTTCTTTCTTTCTTTCTTGGTAGCATCCTAGAGAACCTTCCTAAGAATGAAAGGTAAGCTTTTTGAATTCACACTTGTAAAGACAAAATTCTTGAATTGTAAAAATGTCTTCATTCTACTTCACATTTGCTCTCTACTTGGGTTGTGTATAAAGTTCTAAGGTGAAAGTCATTTGCCTTCAGAATTCTGAAGGCAATGCTCTCCAGAACTGTGAAAAGTCTGAGGTTTTGCCCTACTTGCAAGCTGACAAGCTGGCCCACCAGCTGGTAGAAGACACAACACCCCTGGGTCAGAGCTAAAGGAGAGCTTATTACTCACAGTAATGGGAGAAGCCAGAATATCAGCATTTTTTTTTTTTTTTTTGCACTGCTTCTCCTAACCCCAGTTCTCACAGGGGACAGAAATAGGGCTAAGTGATACCTGTCCACACACAATGGGTTGTGTTATAACAAATGAACCCTGAGTTTAGAGAAACTAAATATTTTATAATAGGCACTATTGCTCCCTTCAAAAACTGTTCACTATGATTATTTCAACATGCTTGAAAAGATCATCCCAAACAAGGGCCCAGCAGTGCTGCTCTCACAAAATATCCAGAAATGCAAGAGACACAAGTAAGTCATCTGCCAAAAATTGTTCCCTTGCCTTCAGGTTTCCACTGCCACTCCTGAGCTTCCACTGATATCAGTGCAATCCTTTTCTTTCCTTCGTTGCCTTTTTCCCCCCTCTGTGCAAAACTTTGGACCATCTCCTTATACCTGGTCTTCTGATATTTCCCAATATCAACTTGGAGATTCTATATCCTACATTTCTGGAGATTTTTCTTATACTATTTCTTTGGTTATTAAATGGTTTCTTTCTCCCTCAAGTTCCCTTTTGGAATTCTCTAGTTTCCCTTGGATTTGGTTGTTTGCTTTGTTCTCTGTCTTTTAGTCTGGAGGATATCCTCCAATTTACTATTAGCTGTGGATGTAAGGTTGTATTTAAAAATGAGAGATTCTGTGTGCATGGGCAGGGCATGCCACCTGGTTACCTGAACCATAAGATGATTGATCTTGCCTTTTCAGTGCCGGGGGATCCCAGTGGTCAATATCAGTAGGTGTTTTCTCTTGGTTCTCCTAGTTTCTCGAAAGAACAATCTAATGTCAAGCTTGTGTTTCTGGTCATATGTCAGGGGAACAGTGCTGAGGCTACCACATCCCCACCAACATATTTTTGTGAAGGAAAAGAAGTAAGTATGTGTGATAAACCAAGTCCCCATGACCCTCATGTCCTCACAGTGGTCCTACCCACATCCCCACTAAGGAGTGTACCTTAGCTTAGAACCTAAGATTCTTATTATGGTGTGAGGAAATTAGCTAGAAATTGATCAAATCAGCAGGATGTATAATTCGAATCCTTACTGAATCACACTCACTGTGCTTTCTCATGCAGACATGACCAGTCTTTGTGGGTCTTTCTGAGGGGAAACTCAGGTACAGGACATTCTCAAGAGAGAACCTGGGCTGGGTCCAGGTGACAACATTATTGCATGGAGCTTTCTAAAGGAAATAACTGGTTTTCTTTTTCTTTTTATATCATTTGACTTTGACTTTGGTTTCTTGATCCTGAAGGTGGTGTTTGCCATTCTCTTTAAAACTTTTTCTTCACAAAGTGCTTGTGAGTTCATCACACTCATGCTCTGAGCTGGTTTGTAGGCCTTGCAGACCTCCCGCCTCTTGGTAAACCTTCATTAAGCCTTCCATTAAGTTTCAAGGTCATCACCTGGTGAGCACATGCCTTCACAGAGCAGGAAAGCCCATGAGCTCTTCCAATAGTGCATCTGACTTCCTCCCAGAATCTTGGTGGCTGGGGCCTGGAAACTTGTATTTTGAGAAAATCCCCTAAGTGATTCTGGTGACCTATGCGTTGACAAGAACTCTTGCCTGTCATGACTAATGCATGAATTTGGAGTTCTGATGTGCTAGGCCACCTGTCCCTGGTGCAGACTACCTGTCCACTTGAACCTCTATCAATCCACTGCCCTGGCTGGACAGGGCCTAAACGTCAGGCCCTAAACTTTCCATGACCACCCAAGTGTGGTCCTCCTACCTTGACTCTTTTCTGCCCTCACACTGACCTGGTCTCAGGCTGACTTTGTGGATATCCTTGCCAAAAGTCATGTCCTCCCTCCCCCTTCGCCCACCACCCCACCACTACCCATACACTCACATCCTGGTATCTAGCCCCACTCCAGAGCATCCAGATCTGCTCATACCACAGGTCCCATAAATAGAAAGGATGCTGTTGGGTGGTACAGTGTTCAGTCTAATGAGAGATCCAGACAATGAGCACTGAGGAGGAAGAGGTGGCTTCAGGTTGGCATTGCAGGGGGTGTCCCACTGAAATAGGATTTCAGCCAGACTTTTTGTGTATTCATAGAGGAAAGCAAAGTCAAACCTAGAAAATACTTACCAAATGCATCATTCTGTTGCATTACAGGTACAACTGTAATTACTATTCCTACTGAAAATCACCTGTTATTGAATCCGACTCTAGGATAAGCCCTGCATATGTACGTGTATGTGTGGGTATTCATGCTTTCCCCCTGATTCAATCAAAATTGAGATTTTTCAACAACCCTGCATGGGAGGGATGATTATCCCCATTTTAGAGATGTGAGAAATGAGGCCCTGAGAATTGTTCTTTCAAGATCTCAAGACTTGTAAGTGCTGGAGGGCGGACTGGAGCCCCAATCTCCTGCCGGGTGTCTTTTCTCCTTGCAGAAGCTCCTGCTGCTTCCCTGTAATTGAAGAATCAGCCCTTCCCTCTAAGAGGAGCACCCACCCCCACCCCCCCACTTTCCCAGGGAGACATCTGCAAATAAAACTGAAATCAAATCACTCTGTGTCTCCCCCTCCGCACACAGACCGCTGGCTCCTCCCTTGTGGGTGTCCATTATTCTGGTAGGTGAAGTGTGGCTAATTGTGATATTGATAACTGGGTGGCCAGGAGAATTGTGTGAAAGGTGAGGTGGCAAACCTGCAAGCCCATTTCACTTGACACCCTTTCTTTGCATCCCCCATAGCTTTCAGAGACATTTGCTCAGAGACTGAAACTATTCATGGTTCGCTGCAGCCCCAGATCTGAATTACTTTGTAAAATTTAAGTGCTTTTAGAGTTAGGCAAGCAAGAAAATATTTGACTTTGGTTCTAATGAAAGCCATTGTTAACATTTAAAATATAGAAAATAACCATGCGTTTGTACTTCAGACTCCCATATCTGCCAGTACATAGCCTTTTAAGTGCGCAGTACATGAAAATCTAGGTTTATGGAAAAGTTAAACTACTGGAAATTATTTAACTGTTTACAAGGATGCCTTTGTACAGGAATTCCAAAAAATGCAGCTTCCTTCAAAAAGCTGCATCCTTCATCAGGCCCTACACTTGCAGAACCTCTCTGCACCTCAGTGTTCATCTCTGTAAAATGGAGAGATGTGGGATCAGGGTGTTTCACAGATACCATGAGGCTGTCATGAAAATTAAATGAGATACAGATTGTAACCTGAGAGGTGCTATGGAAAGGTAAGGCACATTCTATTTGAAAGAAGTCAGGGCTGGGACGAGGGGAGAAAGAAGTTCTTGTCTGGAAGTGATACCCAGGTTGATGGGGGACCAGCCTCCCACCTAGATAAGCCGTGAACAGTCTGCCCTTAGCTGCCAGTGAAATATGAACGTTCCATTATCTTGCACAGTATCACCCTGCCACCCCGCGATTCAGTTAAAAGTAAAGCTCCTGAGTACATTTTAATTTCTGATCATTAGTTACAAGATTTTCTTGTTAATTCTGATTCAGCAGATTTTGCTGAGACAGCTCTATTTTTTCCCTTTTATTTTGTCGTGCTGCACAGAGCCTGTTCAGACAGACAATAAATCCGGGTGGCTAACCTCCCTCCCAGGGATGAATCATCTGCGACTCTGTAAAGGACACAGCCATGAGGGTGGTTATGGGGAAGGGTCCTCCTCCCAGGATTCTTTACAGGTGACTGTAGGGGACCTTTGTGATTCTGGCCTCAGGATACAAACCCGCCACTACATTACATCAGAGATAACAAGATTCCCCCAGAACCCAATAGCAGGCAAATCAGGGGGGAAAAAATAGAACAACCCAGGACAGCTCAGCAAAATCAGTTCCTGCTTTCTGCTGCTTTTATTAGATCACAGGTATGATGCCTCTGAATTGGCTATAGATTTATCTTACCTGGAGGCACCAACAGAATTTCACAACCAGCCAAATTGGTTTGGGGCCCTGCACTTCCTCCTCCTTCCTTCCTTGTGTGTATCTGTTCTCTGTGACCCTTGACATGAGTAGGTTTATTGTCCTCCTTGGTCTGCTAGGTAACCTCCTCCTGACCTTGGACCTAGGACAACAATGAGCTCATCGATGCTAAAATGTTGTTCAGGTCAGTTGTAATACCCTGCCCAGGGACCAGTGATATTTTTAGACATTCTTAAGGAGAGCTGACACTCATGGAGGTTTTATCAATGTCTGGGCACTTTTCATAACCCTTTTTATATATAACTCAGTCAAATGCCCTATCAGCCCTGTGAAGTAGATGGACACAGATGAGGGAACTGAGGCACAGAAAGGTTAAAAGTTCTCTGTAGTCACCCTTGTAGTAAGTGGCAGAGCTGGGATTGGGTCAGCAGTCCCAGAGTCCACACCCTTAGCAACTGCACGTTACTGGAGAAACTTGACTTTGTCACAAGAGACTGCTGATACAGTCTGATACAATAGCAGGATAGCTCAGTCTCAGGGGAGAGGGAGAGGGCCTGGGTTAGATCTATAACAAGAACAAGACTGAAGCTGGAGGAACAGACCTTGCTGGTCAGCCGAGAGGAAGTCCTGTCTCATGGTGGCCAATCCTGGGCAAGAAGTTGCAGTGCAGATGAGCAGCCCACAGAATAGAGGCTGAATAGAACAGAAGGGTGTCCCAGACAGACAGACAATCTGGGGCAAGAAACACTGAGCTATGCAACCATCAGGGACAACTGCCAGCAAGCTACAGGACCCAGGTTGGATCCCAAGCTGAGATGGGCTTGAGAGCAGGAGTTAAGAGTAAGTTAGGAATCTCTACCTCACACCATATACAAAAATTAACTCAAAATGAATCAATGACATAAATATAAGGGCTAAAACCATAAAACTCCTAAAAGAAAGCATTGGGTAAATATTCATGACCTCAGTTTTGGTAATGATTTCTTGGATATGACACCAAAAGCACAGGCAACATAAGGAAAAAAATAGATAAGTTGGACTACATCAGAATTCAAAGCCTTCATGCATCAAAGAACACCATCAAGAAGGTGAAATGAACTTCAACCAATAGAATGGGAGAAAATATTTGTGAATCATATACTTAATAACAGCCTAGTATTCAGAATATATAAAGGACTCTTATAACCCATCAACAAAAGGAAAAACAATCCAATCAGAAAATAGATGAAGGAATGAAATTAGACCTTTCTCCAAAGAAGGCATACAAATGTCTAACAAGCATGTGAAAAGATTCTCAACATGACCAGTCACTAGGGAACTCCAAATCAGAACTGCCATGAACTATCACTTCATACCCCCGGGTTGGCTATGATTAAAAAAATAAATAAATAAATAACAAAAACAGAAAACAATTTTGGACAAGGATGTGGAGAAACTGGAACATTTGTCCATTGCTGGTGAGAATGTAAAAGTTCAGATGCCATGGAAAGCAGTTTGGTGGTTCCTCAAAAAGTTAAGCACAGAATTTATTATATGACCCAGGCATTCCACTCCTGGATATATACCCCAAAGAAATGTAAACAGCTACTCAAACAAATATACACATACACATAATCAATAACAGCCCTATTTACTATAGCCAAGAGTGGAAATAATACGAATGTTCACCAATGGATGAATGGGATACACAAATTGTGTTCTGTGTATACAATGGGATGTTATTCTGACAGAAGAAGGAATACGGGCTGTATGGATGAACCTGGAAAACATTATACTAAGTGCAAAAAGCCAGACCCAAAAGTTCTCACATTGTGTGATTCTATTTATAGGAAATATCCAGAATTGGTAAATCCATAGAGACAGCAGACTGATGGCTGCCTGACGCTGTGGGGAGGAGAAAATGAAAAGTAACTGCTTTAATGGGAATAGAGTTTCCTTTTGGACCGATGAAAATGTTTTGGAGCAAGATTGTAGTGGTTATACAACATTATGAATTACTAAATGCTACTGAATTGCTCCCTTTAAAATGGTGAATTTTATGTTATGTGAATTTCATCTCAATTTAAAAAAAAAAAAAGGAGAAGAATAAGAAGAAGTTAAACCCTTACAACAACCATGGCACCAGGCAGGGACCAAGATAGGTCCCCAAGTACTTGAACAGAGTTATAAAAGATGAGTCTTGGCCACAAGGTGGAACCCCAAGGAGCCTGGTGCTAAGGCTCAGGAAATAGGGCCAGGGCCAGGTGTAGCCCTGAAAGAAGGTCAGGGGCAAAAGCTGCAGGGGAGGTGAATTGTAACCAGCTGTGGAACCTGGGATCCCTTTCCGGGTGGGAGGTTACCAGCAGCAAGGAGAGCAAAAGTGAGTAACCTTGGGACACGGGGCATTTCTGGCCTCCCTCCCTCAAGTTGTACTAGCCTGAAGGTTTAGATGAATGCATTCTGCTGATAATGGATCCCAGCCACAAAGGAACAAGCGGGAGGAGTGGTGAGGAGGGAATGTTCTGTTGTTGTTTAGAAAATGAACAAAACAGCTGGAGGTAAAGCTTTTGTTACAGCCTGCCATCTCTGATTCATGTGCCTTTATAATCCTGACTACCGTTTGAGTGAGCCAGGAAGAGCGATTATTACCTCTCGTGCTGTACCCACCAGCATGGGGTTTATTAGAAGTAGACGACCGTTTAGCAATGTCAGGAGTGTGCTTATCATTACGCAGAGCAGGCCGCTGCCTGGATGGAGAGCCTCTGCTCCCCCTCGGAGGCTCAAAGCAGCAGATTCACGAAGGGTGAGGCAGGATTCCAGAACTCTAGCTACTGACATGGAGCCCATCAAACCCTAAAACATGCGTAGACGCTGCCAGAACTGAGCGGAGACTGACTTTTGAGGGCAGGGAGTGGGAACCCTCTAACTTCCCTCTTGGCCATCAGCTGGGAGCAGTAGGAACAAGGAGGAATTTTCCAGAAGGAACAATAGGCCTTTGACACCTCTACCCACCCCCACCCTGCGCTTTCTCCTTCCCCGGCTCCTTCCTCTGCCTCTCCTTCTTCTCATGTACCCTCAGGTTGCCTTTTGCCCAAGAAGCTCTCCAAAATTGTCAACTTCTTCTCTGCCCAAACTCTAAAGCCAAATTGAGGGATGGGGGTGGTGAGACTCCCCTCACTTCTTCCTGGGACTGCTCTGGTCCCTCCATGGTGGGCCCTTCTCTCCATCCCCACCTGCAGCCATCTTATCCCACCTGGAAAGCCACTTTGCATGGTCTCTATTTTGAAGTCTTTCTTGATTGCCCACCCAGAAGTGGTCTCCCTACCGCTAAACCCTAGAACTTGCCTCTGCCTCTCTTGAAGGCTTACCCTATTCTGTCTCACATTATAGTTATTTCTGGACTTGTCTAACCACCCTTAGGTAGGCTGTATGGGTCCACGTTGGAGTTATCTCACAGGGCTTAGCACACAAGAGATGATATGCGATTGAATGAAAGAATATATAAGTGAATGAACCCTTCCAACCTGAGTCAGGTGGAAGAGTTTCCAGGACTCTGCTGAGCCATCCAGGAGTCCCTGTGGCCCCAGCTGTGACTGGTGGTGCAGAAAGCCCATCTATAGCATTTGACTGAGCATTTGACACTCCTCTAGCTCTCTGGGGAGTAGTACCTTGGCCTTCTGCTAACTCATCAAAGGGCCTGGACTGGAAAGCAAAAATAAAGGGACTGGATGAGTCCCTTCTTATTAAAACTGAGGCTGCCTTAGTCCTAGGCAGGCTAGGACTTCAGTTACATAAGCCATTGGGGAGAGGGAGGGGGCCAGGAGCAGGTAGGGATGAGGGCGGGCAGCAGGAACACCAGGCACAGCAGCATTACACTTCCTGCCTTCATGTCATCTGCCCGGGTGGCAATAGAAAGCCAGGGGAAGCTGGCAGTCCACAGGGCAAGGGCATGGCTTTCAGGATGTCGAGGACCTAGCCTGGCAAGCCAGGACTCTTGATGGGAGTCCTCTCAGCACAGGACACAAGGCAGCTGCTCATTGTCTTCACAAACTGAGCGACCTCAGCAGGCCAGTCCCAGGCAGAGGATCTGCCCTGAACCCAGGCCAACACCTGAGAAGGGCGAGCCAGTGGCTGATGCTGGCTGTCTGGCTTGGAGTTAGGACTGGTTCCACTCACACAAGGCCAGGTTTCTGCTCACAGGGACTGCAGATCTGGAGTGCTGGCAAAGGCAGGGATTGTCCCCAGCACCCACCCCCATGATCTTTCTTCCCTTGAGCCCCTTTCTCCTACCCTGGATTCCAAGAAACAAAGCAAGGAGAAAAGCAAACCAGCAAAGGAAGGAGGGGAAGAATGGTGGAAGAACAGCAGGAGCAGATGTAGATTCTCAGGACATCATAAGGACATCTCAGGGCATTTCAGGACTTGTATACTATTGGGTGAGGTCTCTTAAGAAATTACAGATGCAGCATTCAGTATTGAGTCTTGCAAGCCATCATGGCAGAGAGTGGCCAAGCCTAAGCTTGATCCTCCCAGGGAATTGGCCTCTGCCTAATCTGTAGCAAGTATATAGATGGGGTGGGGGTGGGGGGGTAGAGGTGGGGGGCTAAAATGTCCCAAAGAAGTTCAGGCACTCACTTTCCTTCCAACTCCTGTTTCTCTCTCACTCTTCTCTGGCGAACCTGGCTGGGCTGCCCAAATTGCCTCCCTCCCTTCCTCCTCCCTCTCCCAATTAAAACATCTATTTTGTATTTCCTGCATGCAGCACCCTTAATATTAGGTCTGAAAACAATTTGCAATCAGTTGTACTAATTAATCTAATTGAATTTAATTTCCCTTTCTTGGTGTTAGGGGTGAACGAACTCCATATGCTGACTTATGTAAAGCAATATGCAAATTTGTATCTTGAGCCCAGAGCCCTGCAAATGTTTTTGATTACAAAAAAGGCTGTGCTGAGGCCCTAGGGAAATGAACCACTGCAGTTTCTGGCTTGACACCCCTGCATTCCAGCTGCCTGAGCACAGTATCCCCTTGTTATGCCACCTGTGGCTTGGTCACCCTTGTTCCTGCCTCAGACACCACTGTTGGGTCCCTCCCAGGGGTCCTTAGAAACCCAGATACCATATTTTCTATTTTAACTCTTCAAAATCTGTGTTTCTTCCCTTTATTGTGCTGCTGCTCCTTCTCCCTTGGCCTCCATTAAGCTCAAGGATGGATTCTAACTTTGGCTAGAAAGTCTGATGAGCACCCTGTTGAGACATTGGTTTGGGGAGGTGGTGGGTAGTGCTTTGCTGACTGCCCCAGATGCCTCCAGCAGAGGGGAGTTGTGGGTCTTGGGTGGGGACCCTGGCCACAGTGTGGAGACACCAGGCATGTGGCCTCCACTACCCTCAGCTCCCACGGGGAAGGAGTGGTATCACCCATGGATGACAGTACAGAGAGTGTAATGAGCCATGATAATCCACAGCCAAGTCCCAGAGTCCCCGCAAAAGCTGGCACACAGAGATCTGCTGAGAAGGACAAACAGGCACTGAGGCTGTCAATCACCAAAGGGTTTGTGTCCCTGACGCTTTTGCTCTGTTAAAACCCAATGTCTGAAGTTTGGGTTTCCTTCAAAACAACCCAGGGTGGGGAGAGGGGGATTGCAGAGTACAGAAGAGACTAGATGAGCCACAAGTTAAAATTTGTTGAAGCTACATGTTGGCTCATTGGGGTTTATTATACTTTTCTATTTCCATATGTGTTTGAAATTTTCAGACCTAGTTCTGATGCTGGTTCTAAGAGTTGGCTTTCTGCTTCCACTCAAGTGGGAGCTTACAGTGGGAATGAGAAAAATAAATGAAATGTTACTGTCAGCTCCTGCCATGCCAACACCAGTATGGACAGAGACTACATTCTCCTCCCACCTCCCCAGGATGGGTAAGGGAGCTACAGTCTGAGATGCACAAGGGCACAGGGGCAGCACTGTCCCAGCTACCTGCTGGTCTCATGGCTGCATGGGTCCATTCATTTGGCCAGGGAAGGACAATGATCCTGGCAGCAGCTTTCAAATGGTAAAACAGCAATGAAATGGACCAGGCTGTGGAGGACAGATTGGAAATGTAGGAGGCTGAGGGGAGGAAGACTCATTTGGGGGATTTGCAAAGTTTTTACAACAGAGAAAAAGAGCAGAGCTGATGGACATGGAGAGGAGAAAGACAGATTAGAAATATTCTCAAGAACAAGCCATGGCCCATCTGGGAGAGATGAGCAGGCCAGAAGCATCAGAAATTGCTCCAGCATGCCTAAATTGGTGGCAAAATCGTCAACGAGACAAAAAAAATCCAGATTGGGAGAAGGTTAGGAGGTGGAGCGGAAACACAAATTTTTTCTCAGTCCAATTTAATTTTAGGTACAATATGAATCCACATGGAATTGTCCAAGGAGGTTGGGAATATGAAGGATGAGGCCTGGAGGCCCAAGATGAAGCAAAGGGCAAGAGGAAAAGGTGTGGTATCACTGGCAGATTAGTGTCTGACCAGCGCAGGAGGAAGGTAGGGCCATCCTGGGGGAGGGACCCGGGAATTCCAGTGTTCTCGGGGCAGGAGGAGGGAGCAGAGACAGCAGCCTGAGAGAGAACATCAAGAAAGAGAATCGGAGTTCTAATCATGGAAGCAGGAGAGGAGAGAATTCCAGAGAGTATAATGATGCCACATTCTGCAGAAAAGACTCATAAAATGAAGAACACATAAGAGTTCACACAAAATCTGTATGCTGGGTTTCCCACAAAGAGGTCACCACTGACCATGGCAAGAGAGAAATGTATATCCCTTGCACTCAAAAGTGACATAATACCTAAAAACCATTAAAAAAAAAAAAAGTAACAGCAGTTTCCAAGTCTAGGTTTGTTGTGCATAAAATCCATATTCTTTTCTAAATCCAACCTTCCCTCCAGTATATTAAATGTACCTTAGACATTATTCAAAGTTCTTCAAGAACAAAGAAGAATTTTCCAATTTAGCTTCTGATGAGATGAAGGAGTTTATTAGTAAGAAGAAATCCAGTTGAGAAGGTACAAATTAGAAGACAAGGATTGATGAATTGAGGACAATTTAAAGGTGCCCTGGGGTGCATTCAGCCCGTCCATCCTTGGTATAGGACTTCACTTCACCATTGCCAGTTATTGTTTTTTCCTACACATCATTCAACATTTCATTTAGTCAGAAATTATTAAGCGTGTACTACATACAGGCACATACCACATGCTGAAAAATTTTTTTTAATGTATTAAGACAAATACTAGCCATTAAGGACCCAGTGTCCAGTAGGGAATTAGGAAGCATCTATAGGGATTTTATCACAGAGGCACAGAGGTGTGCAATGGTGTGGCTGAGTAGGTAGGAAAAAGCTGAGCCCCAATCCCCTGACCTACCCGGGGCTCCCCTTCAAGACTCTGCTGCCTCACACAGCCTGTTAAGTAGAGACCTGTATTTCACTTGGGCATCTTACGTACTTATCAGAAAGTGTGCCAAGCCTTCAGAAGAAGCCAGGCGTAGACATCAAAATCCGCGCCTGCCTAGCATGCTACCTGGCTGGGACTAGTGCTTACCAAAGGCCCTTTATTAAAATGCCTCACTCTTCTCTGCCCTTCTCCAGACTCTGGCAGTTCCCTTATCTCTTCCAGGTAGAAAGCAAAACCTCTCCCTAAGACTGCTGTGCTCTGTGTGGGGCAGGGAGCTTTTCAGCCAGATCTGCGGGGCCACAGAGGGGGCCTCTGCTGCCAGGCATCTGAGAATCTGGATTCTCACTCTGTCTACTTTGAAGCTGTCCTTGGTTGCCAGTTTCTGGGGATGACTGTGGTCATCTACTCCTCTGCACCCAAGAGAGATCAGATGATGGAGAAGAGCCGTGTCTGTGTGCACATCACGACCCACTGAGAAAAGTGTCCAGGGTCGGGGAGAGTTATTGAAATTTGTGGCAGGAGAAGAAAAACTGCATCATCTCCAACTCCCTCTACTCTTTGAGCCACATCTCAGTATTGAAGGAAGAGGGTAAGGGGCTCAGGAGGCAGTGCTGCAGCTAGGATGGGGAAATTGAGGTGCATACCTCAGGCACAACATTTAAGGGGGTGCCAGGAATTCATTAATTAAGATAAATCATATTTTAATCGATATTTGAGAAATATCAAAATAAATTTAAAAATTCATGATGAGCAAAAGATGAACATTTTTCAATAAATATAAATATAGGATCAATAGGAGCAATCAGATAGTGAGAGTTGCCCCAAACCAGATGGGAAGTACAGATGGTGTTCATAGGACATGCATGTCTTTCTAACCATAAAACCCAGTTGAGTTTCCTTCTCCCAGAAAGCCCCCAACCCTGTCCCCAAAAGCAACAAGACAGCCCTTTACCATGCAGCTTTGCCTCTGTTCTTGCCCAGCACGCTCTAGCCACAGCAACCTTTCTTTTCCCAGGACATGTGATCCCTTCCCCACCCCAGGACATTTGCACTTACCAACTCCTGTATCTAGAGCTTCTATCAGCTCTTTTGGAAAGAGATTTACTATAGTCCCTCAAGTGTCAGCCCAAATTCCCTCTCCTCAAACATTTCCCTACCCACTGGATTTAAAGTAAGCCCTCCCCCACCCACGGAATTACCTACCCTCTCCTTCTACTGCACATTTCACTATCTATAATTATCTTGTTTTTTTGTTCACTATCTCTGTGGCAAGACTGAAGGCTCCATGAAAGAAGGAACCTTGCCTGTCATCTCTGTGGTACTGCAGACCCAAACACAATGCCTGACACATGGTAGGTGCTCACCAATTATTTGTGACTTGAATGGTCGAGTGAAATTCCAGTTCAGGCATTACCTCCACTACTGAGGCTCCCAGGATATGTGTCCTCACCATCACCATCACAGAAGTCACTGCCTCATTCTCTGTGTCCTCAGAGCACTTGTGAACATACTTATTACTGTGCTCCAGCTGGCCATGCACACAGCAGCTCCTCTGGTAAACGCTGGTCCCCTGAAGGCCAGGAAAGAGTCCTACCCACCCCCATATGCTTGAGCCTAGTACAATGCCTGAAAAAAATTGCTCAAATAAACATGAGGAAATGAATCTATGTAAAACCAAGGTATCTATGTTCACAACAGATGCGTTCTGGAAAAAGCTAGATATAATAAAAGTTTGTAAATTGAACAATATTTTAATGGCAGTAGGGGAGCTCACTGCTTCAGGGAACCCCATGGAGAGTCTCTTAGTTATCCTTTCATTTTTAATTTTGGATTTTCAGGAGCTAGATCAGGTTTGTCCTATATGCCTATGCACATTCTCTGAAGCTTTCAGATGTCAGGTGTCCTCAGCCCTGCACAGTTTATTGTTAGACCCTAAAGAACTTGGTCATTAACTCATTTGTGTATTTTGGGGATCCTTAAGATAATCTCAGCTCCCTGTACTTTTTTCTTTTTTAAAATATTTTGTTTATTTCGGAGAGAGAGAGAGCATGAGCAGGGTAGGGTCAGAGAGAGAGGGAGACACAGAATCCGAAACAGGCTGCAGGCTCTGAACTGACAGTTGGCACAGAGCCTGATGGGGGGCTCGAACCCACAAACCATGAGATCATGACCTGAGCCGAAGTCCAACGCTTAACCGACTGAGCCACCCAGGCACCCCTCTTTTTTCTTCTTGCCTGTGAAAACACAGGCTTATGGGCACCTTCTGGTCCATGGAGAGGTCTGCTTTGATCTCCAATCAACAGAAATAGCCAGCATCTTGGAACAAACCAAATGACTATGGTTTCTGAACTGACTGGCCCAGTGCCTGGAGAATTGTGCCTGCATCAGGCTGCTGTGCTCATCACGTGTCCATGGTTTGCTGTGTTCTTTCTGTTGCTTTTGGCCCCCTCTGGCCCTCACTCATTTCATGGCTCTGACTTTCCCATCTCTTATATATTGAATTGTGTCCCTATCAACTTCTATGTCGAAACCCTAGCTTCCAATATGACTATACTTGGAGGTAGGGCCTATAGGAGGTAATAAAGATTAAATGAGATCATAAAGGTGGGGTCTTAATCTGAGAGGAGCATAGCCTTACAAAAAGAGAAAGAAACCCCAGAGTTCTCTCTCACTCTCTCTTTCTCTCTCTGTGCACACAGAGAAGAAAAGCCATGTGAGGACATAGTGAAAAGGTGGCCCCCTATAAGCCAGGAAGAAAAGCTTTGCTGGAAACCAACACTGATGGCACCTTTATCTTGGACTTCCAGTCTCCAGAACTGTGAGAAACTAAGTTTCTGTTATTTAAGCCACTGTCCATAGTGTTCTTTTAAGACAGCTCAAGCAGACCAAGCCACCATCCCCCACTGTCCGCAATGCCTTTTAGGTCAGACGACTGGTGGAGGTGGAGACAAGAGCTGGCTCTAGATCTCCCACCGAAGTGGATTTCTTTCCTAGTACCTAGATACCGCACCCACCCAGGACAACACTCAGCTTAGCAGGTGCAGAGGAACCTGGTAGCCTTGTGGCTGAGATTGACCACAGTCCCCAGTTTCAGTTCTGTGTGGCTCATTAGAAGATACTTGCAAAGCAGGTTGGATTCAGACTCAGATATTAGGATTTATGGAGTGTCTCTTATAAACCAGGTACACTGTTAGGTATATCCATGTTTGTGAAAACCCTTGGCATTGTGGATAGATAGGCCAGAAATTGAATCCAAGCTTCACCTTACTAGCTGTGTTCAAGTCACCTATATTTGCTTGCTATTCCCACAATAATTCTTCACAAAAGACCATCTGAAATGTAATGGGTTAGAACAGTAATTATTTCATATTGCTCCAGCGAGCAAGTGTAAACCCCAGTGGTTAGAGATTTCTGGTCGCAACTTCCCCAACTCCTTTTCTTGAGAAAGAACTCAATTTCCACTTTTGTTGAGCTCTTCCTGTGCACCACACCTTGAGCTTGCTGGTATTTTCACCTGCCTCATTCTATGCACAACACAATACTCTTTCATTATGACTGTTTGCAAGGTGGAGAAACTGATTCTTATGAATTGACTATGATGTGATGTGACACAGGTATGACTGTGATGACCATGACTACAGTGCAGGTCTCTTGACTGCATGCTCAGTGATGTTTGTTCTACAGACACTGTAGTTAGTAAAGTCTGTTTGCATTAAAATCACGTGTAGAACATTACAGTAGGAAAAATAGCTGAAGCGAAATGGTCTGGGGACAGGAAAGGTTGTGTCATGTGTAGCCAGCGGTGAGGTCACTATAAATTCTAAATACAAAGGGTTATATAGCAATGTGTTGGTAGATGCCACCTTGAAATGAATTCTAATTTCATATTTATGTTTGTTCTTGATCCTTTTGTAAATGTTCTCTTAGGCTATCTGTTATGCTTTCTTTGAAAAAATGTGAAATAAGAACATTTTACTAGCCAGTTCAAACAGGTCATGAACAGAACAGATACAGAAATGAGCTCAGGAGAGACAGTTTATAAATTAACAAGAAAAGCTAAATATGTCAATAGCAAAATAGTGAATGATGTAAAACAGGTAATCTGTGCACACAAAAATTCCAATTGTATTTGTTTCTGGTGATGGTAGAGCATCTCATCTTATACTAACCACTCTCCAGGTAGATTTATAAACTCCAGACAAACAAACAAAAAGCCACTGCCCCTCCCCCTGCTCATGTTCTTTCTCTATCTCTATCTCTCTCTCACTTTCTCTGTTTCTCTCTCAAAATAAATAAATAAATTTTAAAAAAGAAAATACTTCATACTAAATAGTAATGAAAATACAGCATATCAAAACTTGTGATGCATCTAAAGTGGCACTAAGAGGGAAATTCACTGCTGTAGTGTCTTTGTTAGAAAAGAAGAAAGGTTTAAGGGTGACTGGGTGGCTCAGTTTCATTAAGCATCCTGCTCATGACTTCAGCTCAGGTCATGATGTAACAGTTCATGAGATATCAAACCCTGCATTGGGCTCTGCACTGACAGTGTGGAGCCTGCTTGGAATTCTCACTCTCCCTCTCTTTCTGCCACTCCCCCACTCTCTCTCAAATAAGTAAATAAAAATTTAAAAAAAAGAAAAGAGGAAATATTTAAAATTAATGATCTATGTTTCTACCATAAGAAAAATGAACAAATTAAACCCCAGGTACAGAGAAGAAAGAAACTAATAAATATTTGAGCAGAAAGAAATGAAGTATAAAGCAATGAAGAAAACTAACAAAACCAAAAAGAAAAAAAAGAAAACTAACAAAACCAAAAGTTGGCTTTTTGTAAAGATTAATAAAATCAATAGAACCCCTAAAAAAAAAGTACTGACCAAGAAAAAAAGAGAGAAAACACAAGTTACTGTATCAGGAAAACACAAATAATCTGTACTGGGGATCTGTTATCACTTCAGATCACACAAACATTAAAATAGTAATAAGCACATATTATAAACAAGTTTATGCTGATAAATTTGATAACTTAGATGAAATGGACAAATTCCTTGAAAAACAAAATTTACCCAAACTGACACAACAAAATAGAAAATCTAAATAGTCTTATCTATCAAAGATCTTGGATTTATTTTAAACTTTCCCACAAAGAAAAAAGCCCTCTAAATCCAGATGTTTCCATTGTGGAAGTTTATCAAAATTAAGGAATATAAAATGTCAATCTTTTACAATTGCTTTCAGAAAATAGGGGATGAAGAAACATGCCCCACTACATTGTATGAGGTCACCATAAGTGTCCTACAAAAATGTGTCAAAGCCTTTACAGAAAAGAGAATTACAGAGTATCCCTCATGAACATGGATATTCAAATCATAAGCAAACCATAGCAAGTCAAATCCAGCAAGAAAGATGATCCATCATGACTAAGTGCAGTCTGTCCCAAAACTGCAAGGTTGTCTCAACCTTTGAAAATCAATGTATTTCACCACTTAAACAGAATAAAAGAGAAAAATAATCTGATCATTTCGATAGCTATAGAAAAAGAATTTAACAAAATTCAACACCCATTCTTGATTGAAATACTCAGCAAGTTAGGAAAAGGAAATTCTTCCATTGAATAAAAACATACACAATTTTTTTATGGTTTACCTTATACTTAATGGTAGACATTGGATACTTATTAAGCAAAGAGTCTACTATTTCTGCAGGAAGCTTTCCAGTAGAACCCTAATGGGCCATGGGGCAGTCATTGATTGATTATTTCGGATTTCAGGGGGAAATGTTCTAAACTCATGTTCTCAAGCTGAAGTGTTTGCCATTTCTTCAAACTGAAGACAAAGATACAGTACAGAAATGAGTTTGGACAGAAACATTATTTGAGAAACTGCTATGGACAATGAGATCAGTTAACCCAAATTTAAAATGCTCATGCCCTCAATCTAGAACATCCACTTCTAGGTTTCTAGCCCACAGAAGCAGTAATATGTTACAAGGATAATTACGGTAGCAGTATCTGCAATGGGGGAAAAACTGGAGAAAAATCATATTCTATCAATAGAATTTTCCATCATACTATACAATACCACATAGCCATTCAAAAGAATGAATTTGATCTGAATGCAGTGATATGAAAAAATGTCCATAATATAGTTCTTTTAAAAAAAGAGTGAGTTGATCTATGATACTTATAGTACAAGCCCGCTTTTATTAAATAAAGCTTTTCATGATTTACACATAAAATAAATGCCTGAAAGGATACATACCAAAATTCTGATTGTACTTAGCTTTGGGTGGTGGTATTATAGGTGATTTTAATTTTCTTTATGCTCTTATTTTCAAATTTTTCTACAAGAAACATTTTTTAAAATGTAAGCCACCAGTTGTGCAAAATGAGTGCAATTATTCCTCTTACTGGGAGTGGGGGAGCAGTTCCATTAGAAGCCCAGCTGTGTGACTTTCAGCAAGATACTTAATTTTTCTGAGGCTTTCACCTCATCTCCGATGAAAATTATGATAATAATACATTCTGCAAAGAGTAATTGTTAGCATGTTTAAATCCCTCTGTGCTGATATACATATTCCCATGTGGGTCCCAGAAGGTCTTGTGTGTCCATCAGTGAAGTGAGTAGAGCTTGGAACCTCACACACACACACCACCTCCCTTGCACACACATCTACTAATGATGCTTGAACACCTGCCAGGAACCGAGTATTGTGCTGGGTGCTTTCTATGTATCATTTCTAATCCTTCACAAATCCCTAACAGACAGACATAATTCAACATGTATTTTATTTAGTACATATTTATTGATCCTCTATTATATGCCAGTTCTAGGGATACAGTGCTGAATAAAAATGACAAAAGCCCCTGCTCTTCAGGAGTCAAACGTTCTCATGAGGAGAGACAGGCAACAAAAATAACAAATACCTATAGGATAAGTAAGTAGTTAATGTAAGTATCTAGTATGATTGAAGGTGGTCTATGCTAAAGGAAAAAAAAGAGCAAGATAAAGCAAATTGGGAAGATCAGAGGGAGTTGAGCTTACAATTTTTAAGAAGATGTTTTGGGTAGGTTTCCTTAAGAAGGATTATTGCAACATTATTTATAATAGTCAAGAGAAGGAAGCAACCCAAGTGTCCATTGATAAATGAGTAGATAAAGAAAATACAGTATATATACACAAGGGAATCTTGCCATTCACAACACAGATGGATCTAGAGAATATAATGCTAAGTGAAATGAGTCAGTCAGAGAAAGATAAATACCATGATTTCACTCATATGTGGAACATAAGAAACAAAATAACCAAACCGGAAGAAAAAAAGAGACAAAGTAAAAACAAACTTAAATACAGAGAACAAAAGGGCGGTTGCTGGAGGGGAGGTCGGAGTGGGTAGGTAAATAGATAAAGGAGATTAAGAGTAGACTTATCTTGAACACTGAGAAATGCACAGAATTGTTCAATCATTATATTGTTCATCTGAAAGTAACATAATGCTGTGTTAATACTACTTGAATAAAAATAATTGGAGGAAAAAAAAAAACACTTGAGGGAAAGGAGGGAGTAAGTCAGATAAATATCTGACCCAAGAGTGTTCCAGACAGAGGAAGCAGTCAGTGCAAAGGCACTGAGCCACGGGGAGGGGTCAGGGAGGCTTAGGAAAACAAGCAGAGTAGTAGATGAGGTCAGAGAAGGAACAGGGACCTGGTTTTGGCAAGCCTTGTAAGCCATCATAAAGACAGACTTTCTTTGAGAAATAGAAGCCATTGAGGGGGTGAAGTATAGGAGTCTCATGATCTGGCTGTGTTTTAAACTTTGACTGAAAAGAGGTAAAGGGGAAAGCAGGAGGTCGGGGAGGATATTACAATAATTCAGGCATGGACAGAATCATATTCCTATTTTAAAATCAGGAAACTGAAACTCAGCAGGCTCATGTCTGACTCATAATCATGGCTGATAAATGGCTGCAGTGGAATTTGAATCCAGAACCATCTGATTCCAAAGCCAGTACTCTTCTGCCCAGAAGGGAAAACTGGGCCTGTGTTATAGTGAGAGTTCCTTTACTGCCAGTGTCCTCACACGCGGGGAGCTTTCCACTCCACCCTGTTTCATGGCCCTCTCCCTCCCCATACTGTCTCCTTCCAACTCTCCTGCCCCCATGCAGCCTTTCTGTGAAAATGGAGCTAATGAAGGCATTTCAACAGTGTTGGAAACACCATTTAACATCCTAATGTTTCCCAAGCATTTAAAACAGCCCAAGGTGGCAAGTAACAACCATTATAGTTTAGGATAGAGAAACTGAGACATTGATAAATCAGGAAAGCACCCCAAAGTCACACAGCAGGTTGGAGATGGAGCCTCCTCTCTCCCTCCTCCTTGCCTGTTTAGCCATCTTCTGCCTCCTAATCTAGACACTGGGTGTTAAACTGAGGCTATGCTCTGTCTCCAGTGGCTCAATTCCCAAAAGGGTGCCCATGCCGCATGGCAAGGCTGAGCACCACAGCAATCCACCAAAGCCATGGTGAATAATTGTTATTTCTTTGCACAACATCTATCAGGATACAAGCCCTGGCATTTATCTAGTAGCAAGTGATCGTTATCTGGTGGCAATGTTCTTCCCACTGACAGCATCTTCTAAATAAGGGTCAGTCATCAAGCGGTCTGTCTGCTGCTGATTTCTTCTGTGGAATAAACCTCATTCAAACCACAGCAGCGGGGGCTCTAGAGCAGGTGAGCAGGAAGAGAAAAGGGGGCAGTCAGGGAAGGTGGTCCTTCCACAGTGGAGCTAAAGAAACTGGCCTGAGCTTTGGTTCAGAAAAATATTTGTTGAACACATATTTGGGAAAAGATGGAAGACAATACCAGGGAGAATTTTCATTTCCACTTTAGGAAGCCATCATAGATAAATGTAACAGAGCATCCAGTAAGTTACCTGGATGATGAAGTTCTGGGTGTGAAGAAGGTGAAAAGAAAAGGCCCCTGTGGCTTTTTATCTCTGTTGCTTTTCTTCCTGTCATCAAACCAGGGTCTAGAATGGGTTTGAGTCACAGAGCTTTGATGGACTTGGCATCAGAAGATCTAGGTTCAAGTCCAGATACCAGCAGGACCTAGAGTTAGGTCCTGGATCCTGAACCTAAACTTCTGAGCCTTGATAGCCTCATATGCCTCATGAGAATGGGAATGACCCCTTGCTCACAGGGCTGTTGTGAGAATTAGAAGAGAATATATTAGAAATGCTGCATTGACCATAGAATGCTCTACATGTAAGGCACCTTTGTCTTGATCATGTCTAAGGGTTTTGTCGATGTTGTTGAAGTGGTTTGCCCTCGTACTGTTGCCCTGAGTCTTGCTGATTTAGAGGCTAGCCTTCTTTCTGTTGTTCTACCTCTTATGATCTTGACTAAAAGCTACAGTCCAAATAATGTGTCCATCAACTAATAGAGAGCCCTATCTAGCCAGGGTGTATTAGGCTACAGGGATTCAGGAGAAATATATGATTTAGTCTGTGTGCTTTCATGGGATTTATTTGTCTATTGGACAAATTGAGCCTAATGGAAGCCAAGGTACAATTATGAATATGTCTGTACTTGGATCATATTTATTGAGGGCCTGACATGTGCCAAACTGTGCCAGGTGCTTCCACATCATCATATTATTTAAAACCATTCTGAGTACAGAATGGCTTCATTTTACAGATGAGAAAACAAATTCAGAGAAGCCAAGTGACCACCCAAGAACAACACAATGACAAGACAGTGATGAGACTCATATCTTTTTATTCCCAGGCTCAGAATTCTCTCCCCCACCTCAACTAGAGTAAAATCTGGTGCTCTGACTCATTTCTAAGGAGAAAGAAAAATCCCTGGCTCACATTCCAGACAGTTGAGGCTCTGGGAAGCTCCTGCTCATGGATTCTGCCCCAACTCTGGGGGCCTTGCTACCATATTGTACTAGGACAAGTATTCTCCTCTTGAGGGATTTGAATATTAAAACCCCAAAGATGAATGCAAATCAAAACCACAATGAGATACAACTTCACACTCATTAGCACAGTTATTTTTTTTATTTAAAGTGTAAAATAACAAGTGCAGGTGAGAATGTGAAGAAAAATTAGAATTCTTGTTCATTACTGGTGAGAATATAAAATAGTGCAGCCACTATGGAAAACAGTCTAGCAGCTTCTCAAAAAGTTAAACATAGAATTAGAACATGATCCAGCAACTCCACTTCTGGATATAACCCAAAGCATTATAAGGGGACTGAGACATACATTTATATACCCATGTTTACAGTAGTATTATTCATAATAGCCCAAAGAAGCAACTCATGTGTCCATCAGTGGATGAATGGATAAACAAAATGTGTATATACGTACAATGGGATATTATTATTCAGCCTTAAAAAGGAAGGAAATTTGGAAACATGCCACACGTTGATGAATGTTGAGGACATTATGCTAAGTGAAAGAAGCCAAACACTATATGATTCCACTGATTTGAAGTACCCAGAGTCCATCATCAAATTCATAGAGACACAAAATAAAATGGAGGGTCCCCAGACTGAGGGGAGTGTGGTGTGGGGGTTTTCGGTTAACAAGGAGAGAATTTGTTTGGGTGGTGAGAAAGTTCTAGAAATGATAGTGGTGATGGTTATACAACACTGTGAATATACTTGCCATTGAACTGTACACTTAAAATAGTTAAAATGGTAAATATCATGTATATTTATTACAATAAAAAAAGCCCTCAAGGAAAAATTCTTCACTTGAATAAGAGGTATGTTGTTCACTGGCAAGTCCAGGACAATTATAATGTTTGCTTGGAAATCATTAACTGCTCATCAAAGAAGGGGCCACCAAAGACACTCAAGAGGTGACAAGAGAAGAGATGATAAGAGAAGACAAACAGCTCTGCAATATCACCAGATGTCAATAGGAAACTAGGATTTGTGAGACTTTCTTCAGAGCCCACCTAGTGTCCAACAAAAACAATTGGTACCTGCATTGGTATTCAAAGGACCTACGAAATAACCCAGTGGAATTTGACCATGGGTCCCTTTAAGTCATTCAAACATGAACATTTATGCCACATGTTTCTTGGGCTTTTAAAAGGCAATGTTCTGTGCTGATGGTCCCCCCGGCTGTATAGATAATTGTAAAACAAACTCCATATTCCACTGACACCCTTTCTAATTACATCTCACCTTCATTAGGCTATTAAAGTGATAGATGGTGGCAATTACATTGAATCCCACTGAAAACTCTCTATCTGTGACGCGCAGTGACGAGAACATGAGTTATTTACCCAGAAGCCAGGAAGAACTCGGCTGCCTTGGCCACGCTGGGGAAAGAGAAACCCCATGCGACCATTAGCAGCATATGGATTCCCGGAGCAATGTCAGGAGGCTGGGTGGCACAGTACACGGTTGGTGTTCACTTTTCTACAGACCTCATCAGATGCTTAGATGGAAAATAGAAACTATTATCAGGTATTACAGAATGACTTAAAATAATTTGAATATACCCAGAAGCGAGCCTGCAAAATACTAAATCACCCCCAGCCAATCTATATAAGGAATAGTTGAAGCGACCAAAAAAGTTGAACCTGGAGTAAAAAGACATAAGAACAGGGGGTGGCTATCTCTAGACATTCCAACATTAATTAGACTTATTACATCCACATGGCCCAATTAGTGCAGATAACAGAACACCCTACTCTACTAGATTTAAATAACTAGAACATATAGACTAGTTGGCATAACTTGGAGGATGTGAGGTAGATGTGCTTCAGGTCTGGTTGATTCAGGGGCTTAGTGATATAATCTAGGTCTCAGATTCTTTTAATTTTTCTACTGTGCTATCTACAGTGTCAGCCTTATCCTATACTGGGTTGCTCTAGTGTGCCTGAGATGGCCATCAGTAGCAATAAGGGCTACCTGCTCTCTTGTTCACTTCCAGTAGGAGCACAAGAACTGACCTCCTATAACTCTGAGAAAAATGAGGAAAGCTCATAGACCCTCACAAGCAAACATCCCTGATCACATCTCACTGGCTGGAATTGGGTCACACACTTATTTCTAGATTAATCATTGTAATATGGAAAGATGAGATTACTTTGATTGGTTAGATGATCATGTCCTACCCTGGCGCTGCTGAAGGGAAAAATAAGGACCAATAGTTAGAAGCAGTTGTCTTATAAGAAGAGCTTCTAGTACTGTGGAGGTGGGGGTACAGATACAGCTGCCCATTTCACGACTAATGACAAACCTAGTTCATTAGTCTACCATCCACCACTGAGCCTGGACAGCCCCAGCATCTGTCTTAACTTGGTCATCCAGGCAGTCACTCACAATAAATCAGGGACAGATCTCAAAAACTGTTCTATTAGCTAGGCCAGCCCAAAGATGGAATTGGCAGGCATACGAAATAGTGAGCTCTTCGTCACTGGTAGTATTTAATCACAAGCTATGTGACCTGTGTGCAGAGATGTTGTCATGGGGACTTGATCACAGGTGAAGGTTGGGGCCTGACTGTTCCTGAGATTCAGTGATTACAGATGGCCAGGGAAGGAAGCTGGGGCATTAGAGCAGGCTTCAGGTTAGCAATAGAGGAAGGATTTGAATGCCTTATCTTAGCTTTTGGCTTTTTCTCCATGATCCTGAAGCTTCGGATTCCTTACATGGGATATTATCCCAGGCATTGGCAGTTTTTCTCCAGACCATCCTTTCTGGTCACAAAATATGAATATCTTTGCCTCGGGCTTTTAATGTAATCAGTGTGTGCAACTGATTCACACACTTGAGAGGTTGGTTGCCTTGTCCCACCATCACACAGCTAAGTTGTTGGTAAGACTGAGATGGGACCTCAGGTATCCCCTCCTCTAGCCCAGTACACTCCTCTGGAGGCACCAGTTGTGGAGCTGAGGGGTCCTCATTTGGTCATACACATGATAGAAGCAGACCCACCCTGATGTGGGCAGGAAGGGCCACATGGGGCTTCATGGCCCATGCTGGCTCCGGCAAGAGTGTGGTCTTCATGGCCCATGCTGGCTCCTGCAGAAGGCTGAAGACCAGCAGTCGTGAGTGTGGTGGGTCCTCTATTCTGTCTGGACTTCATGTCCTCCATCCACCTCCTCACCTATGTCTCATAAATAGCACATGCTGGTATGGCTAAGATGCTATAGAGCCAAGATGTGATTTGGAGGCAATCCCTCCAACTTCTCTCTCCAGAGCAGATATTCCAGGGTCATCTGAGCAGGGTGGGGGCCCCCTTGGCTGCTTCTTTCCACTGGCTCCTGCAGCCTGTAACCTCACTGGACAGGGATGGGAGAGTAAAGAGATTAAGATACACTTTGCCCAGACACAGAGCTTCGATATCCCTGCTCTATCTCCTCTCTAAGCCATTTTCATCTTGCAAAATGTGAAAGGAAAACCTGAAAGGAGTTCTCTGGAAGGAGCTCTTTGTTCCCAGTGGCTTCTCACAGCACCGTTAGCATACTGAGCCTCTCCTGAATTTGGTAAAGCCTAGTGGAAGGCACTCAATGCACATTATCTGGGAATTTCCTGCTGCCAGGGCTGTGACATACTGATGTGTTTCAATCAGCTCTGAGGGATGCGGCCAGAAATTCAGTAGAACCTGTCTTCATGTTACAGTCTGTAGCACAGTACCCAACCTTAATAGGCGTTAGAAAATAATGAGCTGACAGACAGAACGATTAAACCCATTTTATAGATGAGAAAACCAAAGCTTGCGAGTTGGTAGGCCAAGGCAACATAGAAGTTTCGGCAGAGCTGGGACTAGAACTAGGTCTTCTGCCTCCTGGTCTGATTGCGGGCAAGACTAGACAATCTATAACATCCCTCTGTGTTCTCTAATATTTGGGGACTCCACAAATCCATCTCTAGACCAGTGCTGTGCAGGAGAACTCTTTCTGCAGTGATAGAAACACTGTGCACAGTGTGCATACAGTAGCCACTTGCTACATGTGGCTATGGAGCACTTGGAATGCAGCTGGTGTGACTGAGGAGTTGGGTTTTTGCTTCCTGTGACTAGTGGCTACCATGTGGGAGGGCACAGCTCTAGCATTTTAGCATTTTCCCTTCCCCAAGGCCCAGCACCACAACCTCTGCCAGACATTGATGCAGTGCAAGTCTGCAGTTGTCAATGCCACTCAGAGAAACTTCCCCATATCCCTTGGCAAAACACACCAGCCCCTCCCCCACAGATGCACCAAGTCATTCTTCAGTAGCGGGGCTTCTATCTACAGAAGGGAGATGAAAACAAAATTGGGAGAGTTGAAGCAGAAAGACTATTGATTTTTTATCCTTTTTATCATCCAAGAATTTCAAGGTATATTCTTCATGTCATTCCATTCCTCACCCAGGAGCTGGGAGAAGCTGACCCAGAAGGCCTGGACAACACCAGTCATGTGAATTAAACACACTTTAAAGGAAACTTCTCTGGTCAATGTCACTTTTTCTCAGCGAAATGTTCAGATCTTCTGTACTATTTTCCGTTGGATTCTTGCCAGGAGAGGACTTTTTTCAAGATAGATTAAACTATGAATCCATTAACCACTGATTTAATTTCTGGGTCCTCATTCTTCTAAATTGTTATCTCGTCACATAATAGAGCCATGGCACATCTGAGCCGGAGGATAGTTTAGGCAATCTCCAGTCTGTAAAATTAATGAGGATGAAACAGTTACTGCTTATCCAAGCTTGTGCAACCATTGGACCATGCTCTTTACACCATAATCATAGTCATCACTGTAACCCTCTGGGGTATGTGGAATTCTCCCCCCATTTTACAGGTAGGTAAGTAGCTGAGCTAGAATTTACATCAAGGTCTGGCTGGCTCTGATGCTAGGACTCTTCCTCTCTGCTCTGAGCTTTCCAATCATTCCATGGATAAGGACACAGAGACACAGGCAGCTGTAATCACACAACAGTCAGGGCCTGACCTCATATATTTTTGCTCCATTCAGTTCTAGCCTTTGACTTCAGATGTATAGCTCCACATCAAACTTGCACACATCACCCTCCATTTCTCTTTAGCAAGACCCTTTTATCAAAAAAAAAAAAAGTCAAAATACCTCCATTTGCCATCGAAGCCCCTCCACAATTTGGTACCAACTTCCCCTGCCCTAGCACCAAGCCCCACTCAGTTAAGGGAGGTGTCTCAGCAAGCCTGATGTTTACATTCCTTCAACACTTTCAGAATTGAGGGGTTTTTTTTCTTGCTACAATTTTATATATATATACATATATATAAAATTATATATTATTATTATATATATGAATGAATTACATACCTGTATACTGATAAAGATGTTTTGGCATTAAACCCAAGGATGTTTATTATAGAAATATGCATTACAGTGAAAAGTGCAAAATAAAAACAGTGTACATGATCAACTACAACAGAAATGTTAAGAATAGAGCAATTCTATTCTGTAGATTAATATGAAGCCACTAAAATGGAAGTAGGAGCTCATGACAAGGGAGCATTTGGCTCCCCACACCGGAAACAGTGGTAGGAGAAGAGATCATATCTCTCTGAGGCCTCCTGGACATATATGACATTGAGCAAAACCAGAAGTGGCTGAATTTGGCCTCATAATAATAATAACAACAAGAGAGATAACGTGGGTTAGTCAAGCTTCACATTAATTTAGAAGTTCAAATTTCCAGCACTTGCCAGCTCCTCCTTGAAGCAGTCCCTGAGGTTAGCTGGGAGAATAAAAATCACAATGGATTTGGAATCAAATTGAAGTTGAAGGCCCAGCGGGGTCACTGAGACTTCAGGGTGCCCTTCTGTAAAACAGAGAGGATTCTATCCACTGTAAGCAGCTGTGTTGAGCATGACTGGCAGCCGGTGACACTTCCACTAGTATGTCCCCCTGCTGGTCTTCAGTGAAGAAGCAACACCATTCCGTGCTTCCTCCAAGCATGGGGAGAGTGAGGTACCAGCTTCACCATGGTGCCCCAGCAGAAGATAGGGCTAACCAGTGCTCCCTTTGGACTTACTGGCCCACCAGGGCTCTTCTAGAACCTGAATCAAATTGATTTGCAGCTATTACTATCTCCATGGAAGATTACTGTCACCAAATGCTCTCACAAGTTGTTGGGTTCAACAGGATATGTTAGTGGAAAATGTTGTGGAGTGATTTCACCTCTGTAGTGTTGTGCTGAAACACTCAGCCTGGAACCTTCTCTCCCTGGGCCAAGTAGGTTGGGAACTGGATCCTTATCTAATTTGCTTTTTCAGCCCCTAGTTCAGAATCATGTGAAATAGCTAAGAACAGTGTCTTTAAAATTTTTTAAGCAAAATATTTTTTTCCTCAAATGAAATCTCATCTGAAACTTATGTGTTTATTATATAACTTCTAATTAATAATACTTATTTTGATAGTGACAATAATGAGGTTGTTTTGATTAACAAATAAGATTAGATCATGAACCAGGTATGATAGTTACAATTTTTTATATCAGTTTCAGCATCTGATTTATATCTGTATTTTATTTTGCTTGTATCATATTAATGTGCATAATAACTAACACTTTAGCACTGCTGAGGGCTTCAAACACTTTAACTCATTTAAGCCTCAGAACTCTAATAGATAATATTCTCATGCTCATACAAGGACTTGGAGGCCCAGAGACCTGGAGAAAGTGGCCCAAGGCACATAGCTGGGGTGTGGCCAGAGCTAGGCCAGGATGGCCAGGTTGATTTATTCCACTGTCTGTGATTGGAATAACTATTTTCTTGTGGCTCCCAATTAAAAGCCTAATAGAGCTGACCCTTGAACAATGGTGAGAGGGTTTAGGGGCACTGACCCACAGCACACTCGAAAATCCACATGTTACTTTTGACTCCCCAAGAAGTTAATTGCTAATAGCTGACTGTTGACTGGAAGCCTTACCAATAATGCCAGCTGTCGATTAACACATATTCTGTATGTTATATATATTATATTCTGGATTCTTACAATAAACTAAGCTAGAGAAAAGAAAATGTCAAGAAAGTCTGAAGGAAAATACTTTTGTAGTACTGCCTTATATGGAAAAAAAATCCAGTTATAAGTGGACTCGTGCAGTCCAAACCCGTGTTGCTCAAGTGTTAGCTGTATGTATAAATATATAGTTGCAAATGATAACTTTTTAATTGCCTGCCCTTCAAACTTGGGTTATTCTTTAATTAAATTGGGAGGGCAGAAGGGGTTTTATTTGTGCCCTAACCAAAAACTAAATCAATAATCTAACCCTGGAAGCACCCCCATTAGAATGCAGGAATGGTTTGAAAATTCCTGACCCAGAGTACCAGGGACATATTGAAGGGACAATCAGTCTGTCAAAACACACGTGCAGGGAACCATCAGGGGGTAGTAGAGACAAAAGGCATTGGCTGGCATTTCACCAAATGGAAATCTCTAGTCTCTGGCACTACCAATATTCCCCATTACAAATCTTCCAGCTGGTAAACAGAATGATGCCACTGACATTTAATTGAAATGTCAGCACATTTAGAAAGAGCCCTGATGAAAACTGCCAAGTTAAAGTTATCGCTGATGACTTAAGCTAGATGGAAACAGAAAATCACCACCAATAGCACCCCCACCCCCGCTGCCTCCACACATATTCTCATATCAGATGGAGAGAAAGCAGAGAGCTTCAGCTGTCCGAGGAAAATTTATAGATCATTTTTAAATGGAGTTTTATTTTAGCTATGAACAACCATGGGGCAATTGGAAAAACTTGTGAAAGTAATCAGGTCTGAGACAGGCCAATGCCCATGTAAATCAATTCAACAAGCATACACTGATTAAATTTCCTTTGGATAGTAATATCACCTTACATTTATTTGCATAGCTTACAGTTTATAGAGGCCATGGTAGATAGCAAAAATGGTCCTAATTCTGCACTTCAATTCCCTCCTCCCTCACTTTATACCATTGTAACTTTGCAGTGCCCTCCCACCTGGATGCTAGGCTTAATCATGTGATTTGCCTTAGCTAATGGGATGTTAGAAGACATGACTTAAGCAGAGACTTGAAAAGCACCTGTGTGTTTCCACTCATCCTTCCCTATGTCATCACCACCAGAAGAACATGCCCATGGAACAGAGGCAAGGACATCAATTGTCCCAAAGCCATCCTAGATCAGCAACTCTCAGTCATATGAGAGGGAGAACCCAGTCCCTCTCAGCAGAGCCAGTTGGGTGACCTACAGCTAACCACAGTCACATGAGGATGCACGTGGAGGATGCAGACTGGAGCAGGTAAGCTCAAATCAGTTGGACTCCACAGACTTGGGAGCTAATTCAGTGCTTACCGTTGTATGCCACGGTGGTTTTGAGGGTTGGTTAAACAACACTCTATCTGATAAAGAGACCTGCCTTGTGTGACCTCCTGTGTCCCCTCCTTAGGATGACATGTGAAACAGGGTTACCTCACCCACTTTGTAAATGAGCACCCTGTGATTCATACAGGTTAAGTGGATTGACTTTATTTCCACAGCTTCTTCTGATCCCTGGTTCTCTGCTCAGGCTCAAGTCGTGCAGCCTCTCTGAAATCCTTAACTAACAGCATTAACCCAGAGGCTGGATCCATTTTTTCTTTGAGATCAAAGAGGCAGTTTTTATAGGTTGAAAGCACAGAGGGAGAACAGATATTTCAGAAGTCCTTGGGCCCAAAATGCAGAAGCTGCAGAAACATCTGGGTCTGCAGCCATCTGTCCCCCCAACTCTGGAACAACCCTCTCCTTCCTTGGTTCCACTCCATTTTGAAGAGATACTCGAAGCAGTCCATTGCTGTCTCTCTGTGGCTGATTCTATTCAGAGGCATCCTTCAGATGCCAACAGAAATCCCTGCCAGGTAGGGAAGCCACTGGAGAGTTGTGGAGAAATGATCAAAAGTAATTTTTTTGACCTTGCAACACTCACCTTAAGAATCTGCTCTTGCTCCCGAGTTCCCTGAGCTAACATCCAAACTCATGTAAGATCCTTTAAGATCTAGACCAACCTATAATTTGAACATCACCACTGCCTCCCACCTCCCTCCCCAAATTTCTATTTCAGAACCAGAAATGCCCTACTCTTTTTGGACAAGTGGCCCAAGACCACACATCTAGGGAGTGGCAGAGCTGGGCTTCAAACCCAGGCAGTCTAGCACCACACTCCATGATCTATGACTCAGACAGCATTTTGAACTTTTGCCTCTGCTTATACTTCCTGAGCTGTTCTGAATGAGCTTTTATTCCTTTTTTAATTTTTTTCACTTGCTGAACCTCTATTCTTTCCTATAAGATCACTCCTTTAAATACTTTAAAGACCCGCTCACTTGATGTGTTCATTCATGAATTTGTTTTATCACCTTGAGGCTGGGAAGAGTCTGAAGGCCCTGCTGCTAAAACCTCATGACAGCCAGGTTCAGGCAGAGCCTCAGAAATCGCAGGGTAATAGTAGACTTTGTTCTATTTTGAGTTGCCCCTAGGTTAAGGGTGAAATATGATGGCCCCCAAGACTGTAGGCTTTATATGTTCAGAGGGAGAGATAGGATTACTCCCTTTAAGGAACAGGTAATTCTATTTTTTAATGTTTATTTACTTATTTTTGAGAGGGAGAGAGAGACTCCCAAGCAGGCTCCATGCTCAGCTCTGAGCCCACCGCTGTGCTCCATCTCACAAACTAATATTATGCTGAAATGAAGAGTCGGACGCTTAACTGACTGAGCCACCCAGACGCCCCTACAAACAGGTAATTCTAAATAGACCCATTTACATTTTGTGTGTCTTAAACACCTGCTCACCAGAGAGCCTTCACAGATAAGATAAATCCCCAATTCCTCTAGCCTGTGAAGGTACCAATCACACTGATTGGAAGTGCCTCTTTTCACTGATCTACTCTTAAACTTGCTGTGACCTTATTAAAAAGTAGATGTCCTGTTTTGTTTACCTTTGTATTTCCATATCTGTCCTTCACCTTCCTCACTCCCATAATGCATGGCATATATTACAAGCTCAATGCTTGCTTGCAGAAAAGCAAAAACTAAACCAGGCTATTAGTCAGTAGACTCCCCAGGGGTTCCTCTAAGAAGTGAAATAGGGTTGCCTGGGTAACTCAATCAGCATCCAACTTTGCAGGTCATGTCTTGCAGTTCACGAATTTGAGCCCCACATCAGGCTCTGTGCTGACAGCTCAGCATCCTGGAGCCTGCTTCAGATTTTGTGTCTTCCTCTTTCTTTTCTCCTACCCTGCTCATACTCTCTCTTTCTTTCTCAAAAATAACTTAAAAATAAAACATAAACAAAATTAAGAAGTAAAGCATCTCCTCAGAACCTTTGGTAAATTCTCCTAAAAAGCTGGGTGTACAGGAGAAATAGTATGTGCTCTAGAGTCAGAACATCATTTAATTTCAATGATCCTTATTTCCTAATCTGCAAAATGAAGATAGTATATGGTATCATCTATCATTGGAGAAAAAAAAAGAAAAGCTCATTTTTCCGGAACCCATGGCACACTGGGGATGGGAGCAGGGTGGAGAGTGACAGGCATGTGTATTTTGAAAACCTCTCCACAAAGGATTCTGATATACTAACCCACCCCCAATGTGAAAATCGCTTGTCTGTCTAAAGAAGAGAGTCGAGTTGGGATGGAGTTCTGGGAGAACTTGGAAGTTCAAATGGTGATAAAAGGAGTGGAGCTGACTCCCAGAAGAAGTCTTCCCTTGAAGACCGAAAACATGCAGAGGTAAAGGAAGGCCACAGCTGGATGTCCTTGTTATCCATATAGAGCAGGGATAAATATAGGAAAAGGCCATGAAGATATCATTGCAGATGTCTCATTGACCTGTCTGTTTTTTGGGATTCCATGATCCAAATTCATGGAGAATGTCAAAGGACATAAGAGAACACTCAGGACAATGATTGGGGCAAGCCTGGGGGTATGGTAAAACTGTGAAGATGCTTCCATTTGATCCTGGCCTTGTGGGAAAGAGAGAATCCAAGATGGAGGAATAGGTGTTGACAGTGGAACGGGAAACCAGTAGGCCTGTCACTCAGGCTGCAGGAGAAAAGGCAAGCAGGAAATCTGACATCCAAAAGAAAGCCCCAGAAGAGATGTCCAGCAGAACTTTTGAAAGATGTTCAATCCTCTGGGCTGTGATGTTGATTTAGCCAGGGTCTTAATCGTGCCTTTCCTGGAGGACACTGCCAACTGCACTTGCCAACTCTATACCACCCAGTTTTGCTTCCTGCTAAGTCTCTTCCCAACCACTACCACCAGAGTGATCTTTTCCCCCTGCTCTATTTTTATAAGTATATTTAAAGTATAATTTGGGGCACCTGGGTAGCTCAGGTGGTTAAGTGTCCTCTTGATTTCAGCTCAGGTCATGATTTCGCAGTTTGTGAGTTTGAGGACTGCATCAGGCTCTGCACTGACGGCACAGAGCCTGCTTGGGATTCTCTCTCTTTCCCTCTCTTTCTGCCCATCCCCTGCTCATGTGTGCCTACGTTCTCACTCAAAATAAACTTTAAAAAAAGTTTAATCATATAGAAATTCATGTATTCAATATATGAATATACACATATACTCTTCTTTGTAATTATTTTATTGAAAGGGGATTGATTATATTATACATACCCTTCTATATCTTTTCTCCTCCAATAAAACCCATGGAATTCCTTCTATGTCTGCTGGTGGTTCTCCAATTTATACTTTTTTGTGATTACATAATATTCCATAGTATAGTGTACCACAACCTATTCAGTTTGGGGCCACTATAAACATCAACAGCCAATTCAGCAAATATATATCAGTATATGATATATATAGATATGTAATATAATATATGTTTATATTTATGTCTCTATCTGTGTCTATGCCCTTAGAAAATATTATTTTTATTTACTGGGCTATATTAACAAAAATGGGATTTCTAGGTCAATATATGTACTTTGAATTTTAATAATTGTTGCTTGCTAGCTTCCGAAATAGCTATAACTGTATCACCATCCCAACCAGCAATGTACAAGAACCCTCTGTTCCCCACATCCCTACCGGCAATAGATATAATAGTTCTTTTTAATTTTTGCCAGTCTGATGGGTACAAAAAGATATCTCATTGTTATTTTAATTTAGACTTCTATGACTATCAGTGAATTGAGTATATTGGTGCCATTTGCATATGCCCTTCTATGAATTGTATTTTGATATAATTTTTTCTCTTTATTGTGACTTAGTTTTTTTGTCAACTTAGAATTCCTCTCTGCAGAGTAGAGGAATTAACCCTGTATGTACCATCTGAATTACAAACATTTTTATGGCTCTATTGCATTTCTTATTACTCTGTTTTTGTCAAAATACAAACCTAAATTTTTTGTTGAAATATAATTCGTACACCCATAAAATATAAATTTTAAGTGCATAATCCATTTGTTTTTAGTGTATTCACAAGGTTGTACACCCTGCACCACTACCTAATTCGAGAATATATTTATCACCCTGGAAGTCCTGCACCCATTAGCAGTCACCCCTCATTTCCCTCTCCACCACCCCCAGACCCTGACAATCACAAATCAGCTTGCTCTCTCTGTGGATTTAACTATTCTTCATATTTTATACAAATGGAATCCTACCACATGTGGCCTTTTGTGTCTGCTTCATTTACTTAGCATAATGTTTCCAGGGTCCATTCACATAGCACATGCCAAAAGTTCATTTCTTTTTTATGGCTCAATATTCCATTGTATGAAACTACTATATTTTACTTATTCATTCATCAATTGATGGACATTTAGGTTACTTCCCACCTGTGGGCTATTGTGAATAGCGCTGCTATGAACATCATATACAAGTTTTTGCACAAACATGTGTTTTCATTTCTCTTAGGGTCAATACTTAGGAGTGTAACTGTTAGGTCATATGCTAACTCTACATTTAATTTCTGAGAAACTGCCATGCTAGTTGTTTTCCAAAGAAGCTGCATCATTTTGCATTCCCACCAATAGTGTGTGAGGGTTCTAATTCCCACCTTATCCTAATTTTTTGAAAAATTTGTAAAGGGATTAGTGCTAATTCTTCTCGAAAACTTTGGTAGAACTCACCAGTGAAGCTACTTGGTCCTGGGTTTGTCTTTGTAGCAAGGATTTTTGTTGTTGTTGTTACTAATTCAGTCTGTTTACTTATTATAGGTCTCTTCAGATTTTGTATTTCTTCTTGAGTAGGCATAAATTTTTCTAGAAATATGTCCATTTTATTTGGAACATTTAGTTCATTAGCCTATAATTGTTCACAGAATTACTTATAACTCTGTTGATTATATGGTCAATAGTAATTTTCCCTTTTATATTCTTAATTTTGGTAATTTGAGTCTTCTTTTTTAAATCAGTCTAGTTAAAGATTAATCAATGTTGTTGATTTTTTTCAAAGAACCAACTTTCTATTTATTTATTATTGTTTTTCTATTTTCTATTTCACTTATTTCCATTCTAATCTTTATTATTTCCTTCCTTTGTTTACCTTGCATTTCATTTACTCTTATTTTTCTAGTTTCTTGCTAAGGTATAAGATTAGTTTTTTGTTTTGAAATCTTCTTTTTTAATATAGTGCTTTGCAGTTACAAATTTTCCTCTAAACACTGTGCTTACTGTAGCCCATAAGTTTTAGAAAATTATGTCTTCATTTTCATTTTCTCAAACTGTTTCTAATTTCTAATTTTCCTTACGATTTCTTCTTTGACTCATTAGTTATTTAGGGGTGTTGTTTAATTCCTACTATTTGTGAGTTTCTCAAATCTCTTCCTGTTTTTAGTTTCTAATCCCATTCCATTGTGGATAGAGAACATATTTTGTTGATTTCAGTCCTTCTAAACTTATTGAGGCTTGTATTATGGCCTAACATATGGTCTGTCCTAGAGGATATTTCAAGTGCACTCGAGAATGTCTATTCTGCGCTTGTTGGGTGGAATGCTCTATAGATGTCTATTAGATCTACTTGGCTCATAGTGTTGCTCTCTATATAGAATTTTTCTGTTTCTTTGCTCCTCATCTGTCTAGTTGTTCTATCCAATTTTAAAAGCGAGACTGGGCAGCCAACTTTGGCTCAGGTCATGATCTCACAGTTTGTGAGTTCAAGCCCCACATCGGGCTCTATGCTGACAGCTCAGAGCCTGGAGGCTGTTTCAGATTCTGTGTCTCCCCCTCTCTCTACCCCTCCTCAACTCATGTCTGTCTCTCTCTGTCTCTCAAAACTGAATAAACGTTTAAAAAAAATTTTAAGTGAGATATTGAGGGCCCAACTATTAATGTTATCTACTTTCCCTTCAATTTGTCATGGATTTTGCGTCATGTATTTGGGGAGTGGTTATGTTGTTAGGTGTGTATGTGTTTATATTTGTCCTAATAACTATTTTGGTCTTGAAGTGTATTTTTTGGTGTTAGTATAGCCGTTACAGGTCTTTTGGTTACTGTTTTCATGCTATACTTTCCCATCCTTATACTTTCAACTCATATATATCTCTGAATGTAAAGTGTGTCTCTTATAGGCAGCATATAGTGGGGTTCTTTTTTAATCTATTCTGCCAATCTCTGCCTTTTGATTGGAGTTTAATAATTTACATTTAATGTTGAATCCATTTGCATTAATTATTATGAATAAAGTATTATTTATATCTGCCACTCTATATTTTTGTACATATCTTAGGTCTTTTTTGTTACTCTATTCCTCCATTTCTATGTCCTTTGTATTAAACAAATATCTCTCACATACCTTAATTTCTTTGTCACTTCTTTTACTACATATTTTATTATACATGTATATACAATATATATATATGTTATTTTCAAAGTAGTTACCCTGGTGGCTGCCAGGCTGCTGGGTTCTACTGTGACAATGGGCTGCTCATTTTCATCAGTGTTGTATGGGGTGAGGGAGATGAGAATATGACAATTTAAAATGTTTGCCGTTCCTACTAAATTTTAGCCATTTTTCTTATACAAATGCCTGCTGAATTTCTGCAAGCCTCTGGTTAATTTTCAGAGTTCTGAAAAATTTGATTCTGAACATTTGATAGTGTTATTATTGCCTCTATGGAGAAGAGAATTTTAGAGGGTCTTACTCTACCATTTTCACTGATATTCCTGTTATAGCCTTTTTTTCATGTAAAGTTACTTTTAATTTGTTTTTTCCTATAATGGCTTACTTTAATTTATATATAATCAAATATGTCTATGCTGTACTTTGTTAATTCAAGGTGTCCACTTTCGTTAGTAGAGTCTCTTCAACCTTACATTATAGTCTTCTAGGCTAATATTTATAGATATAGATAAATACTATATATTAATACCACATATATTATATATGTGTGCATATATATGTACATATGATACATAAAACACTAGACATTGTATTTATGCATATACACACATGTACATACACATATATTAAATTTATTAATATAATAATATATAATGATATAGTAGGTTGTTTTGATAGATTATTTTTTTAATGTCCATTTATTTTTGAGAAAGAGAGTAGGAGCAGAGGAGGGACAGAGAGAGAGGGGGACAAAGGATCTGAAGTGGGCTCTGCACTGACAGCAGCAAGGCTGATGCAGGGCTCAAACTCATGAACTATGAGATCATGACCTGAGCCTAAGTTGGGTGCTCAACTGACTGAGCCATCCAGGCACCCTGATAGATTCTTTCATATTAAGCCACCCTTTTAAAAATCTGATTAATCATAAACTACTCTTTAGATCATTTCCAAATTCTATTTTCTATTTCATTTAGAATCTACACCTAATTAAGGTATTAATAATTTTGCATATAATTAAAGTATTAAGAATTAAGCACTATTGGGATATGTTTTTCCTTCTTCATTTTTGTTGTCAAGCTTCTTTCTAGCATCTGGAGTAGTTGAATAGGAATTACCTATTCTTATGTTATATAAAATCCAAGGTTATATACCAGATGACTTTTTCAGTGAAAACTCACTAATCAGGGGCACCTGGGTGGCTCAGTTGGTTACCTGTCTGTCTCTTGGTTTCAGCTCAGGTCATCATTCCAGGGTTGTGGGATTGAGCCCTGTGTCAGGCTCTGCATTGAGTATAGAGCCTGCTTGAAATTCTTTCTCTCCTTCTGCCCCTCTTGCTAGCTCTCTCTCTTCTCTGTCTAAAATCAAAAGAAAACAAAGCAAAAAACCCTCATTTAATTGGTTTATCTATTTTTTCCCTCTAATAGTTGATTAAGTCAAGATTTCCATTTCCTTTTAAATCAATATGTTTACCTGGAATTAATACATTTACTCTAAGTTTTAAATTTTAGGAGTGCCTGTGTGGCTCTGTAGGTTGAGCATCTGACTCTTGTTTAGCTTAGGTCATGATCCGAGGGTCGTGGGATCAAGCCCCACATTGGTCTTCACACTGAGTGTGGAGTCTGCTTAAGATTTGCTTTCTCTCATGAAATCTGGCCATGTGTAGCAACATGGATGGAACTTGAGGGTGTTATGCTGAGCGAAATAAGTCAGGCAGAGAAGGACAGCTACCATATGTTTGCACATATAGGAGGATTAGGAGGAACTTAATGGAGGACCGTGGGGGAGAAGAAGGGGAGGAAATAGTGGGGGAGAGGGAGGGAGGCAAACCATGAGAGACTCTTGAATGCTGAGAACAAACTGAGGACTGATGGGGGTGGGGGGAGGGGAAGGGGGATGATGGGCATGGAGGAGGGCACTTGTGGGGATGTGCACCGGGTGTTATATGGAAACCAACTTGACAATAAACTATTAAAAAGAAAAGATTCTCTTTCTCTCTCCCTCTGTCCCTCTCCCTGGCTTGTGCTCTCTCCAAAATAAAATTTTAAAAAATTTAAAAAAGTAAGTTTTAAATTTTGTTAGTATACAATCCAAGCATATAGTGGGTAATGGCACATGTCTCCTTTTTTTTACTTTTAATCTTGTCTATTTTTATACTCCCTTCTTTTCTTCCTTAATAAGCTTGCAAGAGGTGTATTTGTTTTATTGGTTTTCTCAAATAATCAGATTTTGGATTTATTTATTCTTTCTATTTTTAAAATTTCCAGCTCAGTGATTTCAAAGAGGAAATTAAAAAAGAAATTACTTACTACCTACATACCGATGAAAAATGTAACACTTCATACAAAAACAATACAATACAAGACACTGTACACGCAGAACTTAATTATTAAAGGACACTGAAAAAGAAAATGAAACCAAGTACTCACCTTAAATTAGAAGAACCATGAAATAAGCCAATCAGAAAAAAAGTCAATAAAGAGAAAAGTTAAAATCAAAGAGATCTTTTAAAACCCCAAGTGTGTTCATAGCAGCACTCTCAACAATAGCCAAAACATGGAAAGAGCCTAAGTGTCCATCAAAGGACGAATGGATCAAGAAGATGTGGTTTATTTATACCATGGAATACTACATGGCAATGAGAAACAATGACATCTGGCCATGTGTAGCAACATGGATGGACCTTGAGGGTATTATGCTGAGTGAAATAAGTCAGGCAGAGAAGGACAAATATCATATGTTTGCACGTATAGGAGGATTAGGAGGAACTTAACAGAGGACCAAGGGGGAGAAGAAGGGCGGAAATGGTGGGGGAAAGGGAGAGAGGCAAACCATGAGAGACTCTTGAATGCTGACAAAAACTGAGAACTGATGGATGTAGGGGGGAGAGGGGATGGGCACGGAGGAGGGCACTTGTGGGGATGAGCACTGGGTGTTATGTGGAAACTAGTTTGACAATAAACTATTTGTAAAAAAATAAATAAATAAATAAATAAATAAATAAATAAATAAATAAATAAAATAAAACCCCAAGTGTTCCTTGCTTACATCTTCTATCTCCACCTACAGGGTGAAGACCAATTTCTTAGCCTAGAGCATGGCACCTAAAGCCATTATGATTTTCTCCCTATTTGCCTTTTAGCCCCACCAGTTGGCACTCCCCAACCCACTTCATGCTCCAACAATACCAAATTGCTTGTAGTTCCCAAAATACATTACATTCTCTTTCTTGCCTTCATTTTATTGCATGTACTATTCTGTTTCTGGAATGAATGCTCCATCTTCTTTCACCTGGAAAAATCTTTAGTCTTTCAAAACCCAGTTTTATGGCACCTCTGCAGAAAGTTTTTTTGACTTCTCCACCAGATGGAACAAATTTTTCTCCCTCCAAGCTACATCACCTTTATACACCATATACATATTTCTTCCCTCAACTCTAGGATATCATTCTCCCTGAGCATTCATTTGAATTCCTTAACTTGTCTCCTTCTGCATAATTTTCATCAGTGTGGCTAAGTGTTCTTCATTCTTTTTATGGATGGACTCATGCATTCTCATGGCTTCAATTTATACATGTAGGTTCACAATTATCCAACCACTAGCCCCAGCCTGGACTTATCTCAGAGATCAAAGCTGGCACTGCTAACTATGAACTTACTAACTGTCCCATAAGCACTTCATATCCAACTGCATGATTTTCCTTCTATATTCTCTGAGAATGGTGTAAATTGTTCTCAAGTCACTCAGTCTGTAAAAAGTACCATCTTTACCTCTTTCTCATTCACTGCTCATGTCATCAGATCTTGTTTGTGCCTCTGAAATGCCTTTCAAATCTGTCTCCTTGTCTTCATTACCACAGCAATGGCCCTGCGTCCATTCTCATCATCTTTTTCTTAGACTACAGTAATAACATTCTAATTGCTTTTTCAGCAGCCAGCCTCTTTCACACTAATGTATTCTTTGCTTGGTTTTAGTTCTTGTTTTAGTTCTAAAACATAAATCTGGTAATGTTTCTCACTAAAAACGTTTTTGTTAGTTCCCTACTACCGAAAGGACAAAGTGCAAGCTCTTAAGTGCTACACATAAGACCCTGTACAATCTTTTAAGTTGGTATCTTATCAAGTTTATGCCCAGTTTTTCCTCACTATGCACCCATACTTTGGGCACACAGGATTTTCCATTTCTTAGGACCACCTTCTTCACTGATATATTTGACTGTTTAATACCTGTCCACTTGTCTGCAAGCTCCATGAAATTAGAGACTCTGTCTTATTTACTATTGTATCCTCAGTGCCCCCAAAACATTTGGGACATGTTGCAGATGAATGAATGCACTTCCACACTTCTTCATCTTTGCTGTTCCCTTTATCTGCCCTCCCCACATTTTCTCAGTGGTGAGTGTCTGTCTCTTCACCTATCTTCAAGGCCAAATACCAACGTCTCCATCAAGGCTGACCTAAACACATCCATCCCCAACTCAAAATGAGTGACTTGCCTTCTCTGGGTTCCTAAAACATTTTGTCCAAAATGCCAGTTTAGCATTTACCTCTTGTACTATAATTATTTAAGTATGCTCTCTCAGCACAGAGCCCAACACAGGGCTCAAACCCACAAACCATGAGATCATGACCTGAGCTGAAGTCAGGCACTTAACCAACTGAGCCACCCAGGCACCCTATTTCTTTTCTACTTTCTAATCTATCCACAGCCCTCTGTGTATTTGCATTAGACTCCTAGAAGTGAGCAGAGAAGTCCCTGATCTTGACAGGAGCTATGAGGAAAGAAGTCATCACTCCTGAACCTTCCCAAATCACTCACCTTCTAGAAGATGCCCAAAGCTCACCCAACATTGGCTGAAACATACTGCACCACACCAAGGTCAGAGGTGAGCCCTGGACAAGAAATCCAACAGCCTTGTAATGTCACTGTCGCCAGGAACCTAGATCCCTATTCAGCATAGAAGATGATAAGCCTATGTTTCCATCATTCTGGCAGACAGCAAAATGGCAGCCTCTGACTTCTGTCCTGCTCTGGCCCCCTAAGACCCAGACAGAAAGCAAAGAATAGCTCAAAGGGTGTCAAATACCAGCATCTTCCAATATCAAATTAAAAAAAAAAACCTACATTACCCTCAATAGACATGGTTTTATTGTAATTGCTTGGAATTTGAATAGCACACCATAACCATCCCCATAAATTGGACTTCTTTAGATTTATTAAGCTATTTATTGAATGGTGGGTAATAAACACTCAGGATTAACAGCTCTGCAACTGCTCTGAGCCAGTTACATACAGAGTTGCTAAACTCCCATAAAATAATTATGAATCAGTTACCATGCTGACAAACCATAATTGTCAAAAGTTCAATGCAGACTCAGGGCCTTATTTAAAAGTTTGTTCTTGTTTGCAGCTTTGAATCTCATCTTCCTGTCTCCTGACATTCTCTTTCATTTCTCTTTCCCTACATTCTTCCCATTCCCTCTGTCTTCTCCTCTCCCATTGTCCTTCCTTTCTTTCATTTGTAATATATGAAGATAGCGTGGTTTGAAGGAAGGAGCAGAGATGTGGGGTCAGAGACATCTGAACTCAGGACAAGGGTCTACACCTGCTATATCTGGGACCCTGGACAAGTCCTTCTCTTGGCTTTATCTCTTTAGACATAAATAGGGAGGTATATGTAGAGCATCCAGGAAATAGGAGGCTTTTTGGCTTCCTTCCCTTCTTCTTCTACTCCAGCTCAGTCCATGCCAGGCATGACTGCCAAGCTGGCTCTCCTGCAGTGCTCACCTTCTCCTTTCTTCCCCATGGCTCCTCCCATCTAACAGCTTAGCAGGGCTGTCAAGACCTTCCACAGTTTGGCCCACTGCCTTCCAACTTAACTTCATCACATTAGCTGAGACCCTAGTATTATCTGTATTTTAATTCAAATCTAGTAAAAGTAATTTTTTAAATTGTGGTAAAGTATATATAACATAAAATATGCCATTTTAATCATTTTGTAAGTGTACAGTTCAGTGACATTAAGTACATTCACATGGTTGTGCAACTGCCAACATCATCCTTTCCAGAACCCTGTTCATCTTTCAAAACTGCAACTCTGTACCCATCAAGCATTAATTTCTCCCTCCTCTCAGTCCCTGATCACATCCATTCTACTTTCTGTCTCTAAGAATTTGACTACTCCAGGTACCGCTTATCAGTGGAATCATACAGTATTTGCCCTCTTGTGACTGGCATATTTCACTTACCATAATGTCCTCAAGGTTTATTCACATAACTGTGTTACAGAATCCCCTTCTTTTGTAAGGATGAAGAGTATTTCATTGTATGTATATACCACATTTTGTTTATTCATTCATGCATTGATAGACACTTAGGTTGCTTCCATTTGTTGACTATTGTGAATAATGCTGTTATAAACATGAGTATACAAATATCTGTTTGAGTCCCTGCATTTAATTCTTTTAGGAATACACCCAGAATGGAATTACTGGATCATATGGTAATTGTATATTTAATTTTTTTGAGAAAGTGCCATACTGTTTTCCATAGTGGCCAAAAATATTTTCTAAAAGTATCCTTTCAGGGGCAGCTGGGTGGCTCAGTCGGTTAAGCATCCGACTTTGGCTCAGTTAATGATCTCACGGTTTGTGGGCTCAAGCCCCATGTCGGGCTCTGTGCTGACAGCTAGCTCAGAGCCTGGAGCCTGCTTCAGATTCTGTATCTTCCTCTTTCTCTGACCCTCCCCTGCTCATGCTGTCTCCCTCTCTCTCCCTCCCTCTCTCTCTCTCTCTCAGAAATAAGTAAAACATTTTAAAAAATAAATAAAAGTATCCTTTCATTAATTTTAAGGGTAATATACATATTTTGTGAACACTTTGGAAAAGACAGAGATGACTGTAGAAGACAACAAAAGTTACCCATAATATCACTAGTCAGAGATAAATGGTATTTATATTTTGAAATAATTCTGTCTGATCCTTGTTCTCTATAACTTTACCCTTATGAGCTTAGCCTGATTTTATTTGTGTTTTTCAAACAGAATTATTTAGATAGTGCTTTCTATGCAGTTATGATTTTTTCTTTTCTTTTGCTCCACATTATACTGTGAGCATTTCCCCATGTTGTTAAATGGTGTGTGTGTGTGTGTGTGTGTGTGTGTGTGTGTGTGAATGGCTATACAGTATTCCATTGTATAAATGTTCCATTATTTATAGGGCCTGGCTAAATTGGATCAATAAAAGCATAAGCTAAAATTCTTGTATAAAATTTAGCTTTATTAAGTTATAATTGACATATAAGTTTGTGAAAGTTTAAGATTTACAATGTTTTGATATGATACACTTATATATAGTGAAACAATTACCACTAAAGTAGCATTAGTTAACACTTCCATCAACTCCCATAATTATAATTTCATTTTGTAGTGAAAATATTTAGATCTACTCTCTTAGCAACTTTGAAGTATATAATACAGAATTGTTAACTATAATCACCATTGTGTATTAGATCCCCAAAACTTATTTGGCTTTATAATTGACAATCTGTACCCTTTGACCAACATTTCCCCATTTCTTCCAGCCCCCAACCCTTGAGAACCACCATTATACTCTCTGTTTCTATGAGTTCAGCTTTTTAGGTTCTACATGTAAGTGAATCCACAGATTTCTCTTTCTTTGACTTATTTCATTTACTTTAATGGCCTCAGATTCCATCCATTTTGTCACAAATGGCAAGATTTCCTTCTTTCCCTTGGTGGAACAATATTCTATTGTATATATATATACCACATCATCTTTATCCATTTATCCATTAATAGGAATTTGGAATGTTTCCATATCTTAGCTATTGTAAATAATGCTGCAATGAACATGGGAATGTGAGTAACTCTTCAAGATCCTGATTTCATTTCCTTTGGATCTATAACCAGAAGTGGGACCTCCGAATCATAGGATAGTTCTGTTTTTAATTTTTCAAGGAACCTCCACAGTTTTCCATAGTGGCTGACCTAATTTACATTTCCACCAACAGGGCATATTTTTCCACCATCCTCACCAACACTTATGTCTTATCTTTTTGATGATAGTCATTCTAACAGTTGTGAGAGGATATCTCACTGTGGTTTGAGGTTTTTGTTTTTTTTTCCCTGCTGATAGGGATGTTGAGCATCTTCTTATGTACCTGTTAGATGTCTTCTTTGGGAAAATTTCTATTCAGTTCTTCTGCCCCCTTTTAAATTGGATTGTTTATTTGTTTTTGCTTTTGAGTTGTATGAGTTCTTTATATATTTTGGATTTTAACCCTTTTCAGACATATGGTTTGCAAATATTTTTTCCTGTTCTCTAGGTTGCCTTTTCATTTCATTGTTTCTTTTGCTTCATAGAAGCTTTTAGTTTGATATAGTTCCATTTATTCATTTTTGCTTTTGTTGTCTGCAATTTTGGTGTCATAGTCACATCCAAAAAATCACTGCTAAGTCCAACGTCAAGGATCTTCTCCCTATGTTTTCTGCTATGAGTTTTTACTATGAAGTCTCATGTTTAAGTCTTTAATTCCATTTCAAGTTAGTTTTTATGAATGGTGTTGCCAATTTTATTCTACATGTATTCAATTTTCCCAACACCATTTATTGAAGAGACTAGCTTTTCCCCCATTAAACATTCTTGGCACTCCCTTGTCAAATGTCAGTTCATGATATTTGCATAGGTTTATTTCTGGGTTCTAGGTTCCATTAGTCTATGTGTCTAATTTTATACCAGTATCATACTAATTTGATTTCTATAGCTTTGTATTATGGTTTGAAATCAGGAAGTGTGGTGTCTCCTGCTTTGTTATTCTTTCTTAGAATTTCTTTGGGTATTAGGTGTCTTTGTGGTTTCCTACAACTTTTAGGATTGTTTTTCTATTTCTACAGAAAATGCCATTGGAATTTTGGCAGGGGTTGCTTTGAATCTACAGTTTGGGATAGTATGAATATTTTAACAATATTAACTCTTCCAGGCCATAAATATAGAACATCTTTCTATTTATCTGTTTCTTCCTCAATTTCTTTCATCAAAATCTTAATAGTTTTCAGTATACATATCTCACCTCCTAGATTAAATTTATTCTTAAGTATTTTATTATTTTTTGATGCTATTTTATGTGAATGACATTGGAATTTTTTAATTTATTTTTTGGGTAATTTGTTGTTAGCGTATAAAAATTCAACTGATTTCTATATGTTGATTTTGTACCCTGCACCTTTACTAAATTCATTTATTCTACAGCTTTTGGGTGCAATCTTTAGGATTTTCTCCTTTTTTCAATATATTTATTTTTTCTATAATTTATTTTTTATAATTTGCATCCAAGTTAGTTAGCACATGGTGAAACAATGATTTCAGGAGTAGATTCCTTAAGCCCCTTACCCATTTAGCCCATCCCCACCCCACAACTCTTCCAGCAACCCTCTTTTCTCTATATTTAAGAGTATCTTATGTTTTGTCCCCCTCCCTGTTTTATATTATTTTTGCTTCCCTTCCCTTATGTTCATCTGTTTTGTATCTAAAGTCCTCATATGAGTGAAGTCATATGAGGTCCCCCTTCCTGTTTTTATATTATCTTTGCTTCCCTTCCCTTATGTTCATCTGTTTTCTATCCTAAATTCCACCTATGAGTAAGGTCATATGATTTTTGTCTTTCTCTTACTGACTAATTTTGCTTAGCATAATACCCTCTAGTCCCATCCACATTGTTGCAAGTGGCAAGATTTCATTCTTTTTGATTGCTGAGTAATACTCCATTGTGTATATATACCACATCTTTTTTATCCATTCATCCATCAGTGGACATTTGGGCTCTTTCCATACTTTGGCTATTGTTGATAGTGCTGCTATAAACATTGGGGTGCATGTGTTCCTTTGAAACAGCATACCTGTATCCCTTGGATAAATACCTAGTAGTATAATTGCTGGGTCATAGGGTAGTTCTATTTTTAATTTTTTGAGGAAACTCCATACTGTTTTCTAGATTGGTTACACAGTTTGCATTCCCACCAGCAGTGCAAAAGAGCTCCTCTTTCTCCACATCCCCGCCAACATCTGTTGTTGCCTGAGTTGTTAATGTTAGCCATTCTGACAGGTATGAGGTGGTGTCTCATGTGGTTTTGATTTGTATTTCCCAGATATGAATGATGTTGAGCATTTTTTAATGTGTCAGTTGGCCATCTTGATGTCTTCTTTGGAGAAACTTCTATTCATGTCTTTTGCCCATTTCTTCACTGGATTACTTGGTTTTGGGTGTTAAGTTTGATAAGTTCTCTACAGATTTCGAATACTAACCCTTTATCTGATATGTCGTTTGCAAATATTTTCTCCCATTCCCTCGGTTGCCTTTTAGTGTCGTTGATTGTTTCCTTCTCTGTGTGCAGAAGATTTTTATTTTGATGAGGTCCCAGTAGTTCATTTTTGCTTTGGTTTCTCTTATCTCCGGAAATGTGTTGAGTAAGAAGTTGCTGCGGCCGAGGTCAAAGAAGTTTTTGCCTGCTTTCTCCTCTAGGATTTTGGTGGTTTCCTGTCTTACATTTAGATCTTTCATTCATTTTGTGTTTATTTTTGTGTATGGTGTAAGAAAGTGGTCCAGGTTCATTTTTCTGCATGTTGCTGCTCAGTTTTCCCAGCACCATTTGCTGAAGAGACTGTCCTTATTACATAGTATATTCTTTCCTACTTTGTCAAAGATGAGTTGGCCAAATGTTTGTGGGTCCATTTCTGGTTTCTCTACTCTGTTCCAATGATATGAGTGTCTATTTTTGTGCCAGTACTATACTGTCTAGATGATTAGAGCTTTGTAATATATCTTGAAGTCTGGGATTGTGATGCTCCCAGCTTTGGTTTTCTTTTCCAAGATTGCTTTGGCTATTGAGGATCTTTTATGGTTCCAGACAAATTTTAGGATTGTTTGTTCTAGCTCTGTGAAGAATGCTGGTGTTATTTTGACAGGTATTGACAGTACATTGAATATATCCTGCCACTCCTTTCTGACCTGCCAAGTTTCTGTGGATAGGTCTGCTGCAAACCTGATCTGTCTTCCCTTGTAAGTTAAGGACTTTTTTCCTTTGCTGCTTTCATGATACTTTCCTTGCCTGAGTATTTTGTGAATTTTACTATGATATGCCTCGTTGATGGTGGGCTTTGTTGAATCTAATGGGAGTCCTCTGTGCTTCCTGGATATTGATGTCTGTGACTTTCCCCAGGTTAGGAAAGTTTTCCACTATGATTTGCTCACATAACCCTTCTCATCCCTTTTTCTCTCTCTTCATCTTATGAGACTCCTATGATTCTGATGTTCCTTTTTAATGAGTCACTGATTTCTCTCATTCTTAAATTGTGCTCTATTGCCTTAGTTTCCCTTTTTTTTCTGCTTCATTGTTCTCCGTAAGTTTGTCCTCTATATTGCTGATTCACTGCTCTGCCTCATCCATCCTTGCTACTGTGGCATCCATTAGAGATTGCAGCTCATTTATAGTATTTTTTATTTCATCCTGGCTAGGTTTTATCTCCACAGAAAGGGATTCTAATCTGTTTTTAACCCAAGCTAGTATTCTTATTATCATGATTTATCATGATAAATTTTGGTTCAGACATCTTGCTTGTATCTGTGTTAATTAACACAGCCAGCTTGTATCTGGCTATCATTTCTTCCTATTCTTTCTTTTGGGGTGAATTCCTTCATTTTGTCATTCTGAAGGAAGAAAAGGAATTAATAAAGTTTAAAAAATAAAATTTAAAAATTAAAAACAACACCAAAAAATCAAATAAAGTATGCTAAATCCTGGGTGTGTTCTGGTCTGGTTGTGAAAGGGGCTTGATAGATTAGAGAAAAAAGGGAAAGATAAGAAAAGAAAAAAAAGGAATATGTTTGAAATTTTGAAAAAATGAATACAATGAAACAGAATAAAATGAAATGAGAAAAATAAAAAAATAGAATTTGAAAAATTTACAAAAAAAGTAAAAAATATAGTAGAAAAAAATTAAAGAAAAATATTTTTAATAGAAATGGAAAATAAAAAATTTTCCTCTCTCTGCATTCAAGAATAAGAAAAGGAAAGAAAAAAATTAAATAGATGGATCAACAAACAGACTGAAATACAATTGAAATTACATTGTTTTCCCCTAGAAATCAAACTGCGAAGCACTTTAAAGTCCATAAACTAGGCAGGCAGAGAGACTTGTGCTGTTCCTGAAGAGTGAGGTTGGTCCAGTTGGGCAGGGCTTAGTGTAACGGCCCTGTTCTCCACTAGATGGTGAAGCTTAGCTTACTGGGGTGGATTGTTGTGGCACCTGTAGGTGTGTATGCACATGCATGGTAGGGGTGAAAATGACATCACCCAGCTACAGCATCTCTAGTATCAGAACTCTGCTCTTCCAGACCAGCAGTCATGCACCCCTCCCTTTGTCTCCAGCTTCTGTCCACTCCCTGCTTTTACAGTATCCATAACCAAGCTGTCAGACTGCCAAGTGGCACCTCCTTCCTGAGTTTTATCTCAGAGGAGGCTGTATTTCCCGCCCCTCATTTCTGAGGGTTTGTCGCTTTGAGGTTCTGAGGGCAGGACTTACTGAGCAATGGCTGGTGCTGGCCGGCCCCCAGGAACGGGAGACTGCACTCCTGCCGATGCCCAGAGACTGTGACTGGGTGCTAGCCTGCCCTAGAAAAAATTCACGCAATTATGTAGCAGCAGTGTTTCAGGGATTATGGTAAATCAAAACACACATCTGGCGCCAGGCTTCCCCCTTACCATCCTTGTTCCAGCAACAGTGAATGTGGTTGTTCTCCAGATATGGGAATGTGGAACCTTTGCCTGTGAGGAGGCTGCACACCGTCTACCAAATGTCCTCCCAGTAAGGGAACTGCCTCTCTTCATGTGGATCGAGAATCCTGAGGACCTCACGTTCCGCTCCTGGGGATTTGCCCTTTCCACCAGAGCCCTGCCAGGTATCAAGCAGTGGAGTTTCAGACTCTGTGCTCACCCTGTTTGTAGAGTCTTAATGGAATTTAAACCCTCTCCTTTCTCCTTCCTTCCCTTTTCGTTCAGTCTCTTACATACTCTCTCTTTTCTCTCCAGCTGCTTTCGGGCAGGGTGTTTTCTGTACTCTCCTTCCATCTCTGTGCTTTCTCTGCAAGCAAACACAGCTCCCTGCCTTCTGTGGCTTCTTCCTCCCCAGTTCAACTCTCTCTGATGCATACTTGCCAAGTTCTGAGGTTCAGGTTGTGCAGATTGTTGTGTTAATCCTCAAATCAGTTTCCTAGGGGTACAGGATGGTTTTGTATTGATCTGGCTGTATTTCAGGGATGAAAGATGCCAAAAAACTTCCATGTTGTTCTGCCATCTTAGCCTCCAACCCCCTAGAATTTTCTATTTAAGATCATATTACCTGCAAACAGAGAAAATTTTATATATTTCCTTCCTTCCTTCCTTCCTTCCTTCCTTCCTTCCTTCCTTCCTTCCTTTTTCTTTCTTTCTTTCTTTCTTTCTTTCTTTCTTTCTTTCTTTCTTTCTTTCTTTCTTTCTTTCTTTCTTTCTTTCTCTTTCTTGCTTCACTGCTTTGCCTAGTATTTCTGTGCTATTTTGAATAGGAATAGTGAGAATGGGCACCCTTGTCTTGTTCCTGATCTTAGATGAAAATCATTCAAAATTTCATCATTGAATATGATGTTAGCTACAGAGTTATCATGCATGGCCTTTATTGTTTTGAGATACGTTCCTTTCATACTCAATTTGTGGGGATGTCTTTTAACATTAAAGAATGTTGTAGTTGTCAAATGGTTTTTTTCTGTATCTATGGAGATTGTCATACAATTTTTATCATTTATATTATTAATGTGGTGTATCACACTTATTAATTTATATATGTTGAACCATCTTTTTATCTTGGGGATAAATTCTACTTTATTATGATATCTGACCCTTTTAATGTGCTGTTAAATTCAGTTTGCTAATATTTGGTTGAGAATTTTTCCATTTATATTCATCAGGGATATTTATCTGTAGGTGTTTGTTTGTTTGTTTGTTTGTTTGTTTTTGTTTTGTACTGTCCTTATCTGGCTTTAGTACCAGGGCGATACTGACCTTGTGAAATTAGTTTGAAGTGTTTGTTCCCCTTCAATTTTTTAAAAAAATTGAAGAAGGATTGGCATTAATTCTTCTTCTTTTTTTTAGTACAATTTATTCTCAAGTTGGTTTCCATATAACACCCAGTGCTTTGCCAACAAGTGCCCCCCTCCATGCTTATCACGCATTTTCCCCTCTCCCCCACCCCCATCAACCCTCGGTTTGCTCTCAGCATTTAAGAGTGTCTCATGGTTTGCCTCCCTCCCTCTCCTTAGCTATTTTTTTTTGCCCTTCCCCTCCCCTATGGTCCTCTCTTAAGTTTCTCCAATTCCACATATGAGTGAAAACATATGGTATCTGGTATCTATCGTTCTCTGCTTGACTTATTTCACTTGGCATAATACCCTTGAGTTCCATCCCCATTGCTACAAATGACCAGATTTCATTCTTTCTCATTGCCATGTGGTAGCCCATTGTATAGATAAACCACATCTTCTTGATCCATTCATCAGTTGATGAACATTTAGGATCTTTCCATGATTTGGCTATTGTTGAAAGTGCTGCTATGAACATTGGGGTACATGTGTCCCTATGCATCAGCACTCCTGTATCCCTTGGGTAAATTCCTGGTAGTGCTATTGCTGGGTCATAGGGGAGTTCTGTTGTTAATTTTTTGAGGAGCCTCCACCCTGTTTTCCAGAGGGGCTGCACCAGTTTACATTCCCACCAATAGTGTAGGAGGGTGCCCATTACTCCACATCCTTGCCAGCATCTAGAGACTCCTGATTTGTTCATTTTAGCCACTCTGACTGGCGTGAGGTGATATCTCAGTGTGGTTTTGATTTGTTTTTCCCTGATGATGAATGATGCTGAGCATCATTTCATGTGTCTATTGGCCATCTGGATGTCCTCTTTGGAGAAGTGTCTGTTCATGTCTTCTGCCCATTTCTTCACTGGATTATTTGTTTTTCAGGTGTGGAGTTTGGTGAGTTCCTTATAGATTTTGGATACTAACCCTTTATCCGTTATGTCATTTGCAACTATCATTTCCCATTCCATTGGTTGCCTATTAGTTTTGTTGTTACCTTTGCCATGGAGAAGTTTTTTTTATCTTGATGAGGTCCCAATAGTTCGTTTTTGCTCTTGATTCCCTTGCCTTTGAAGATGTGTTGAGTAAGAAATTGGTGCAGCTGAGGTCAAGGAGGTTGTTTCCTGCTTTCTCCTCTAGGGTTTTGATGGTTTCCTGTCTCACATTCAGGTCCTTCATCTATTTTTAGTTTATTTTTGTGTATGGTGTAAGAAAGTGGTCTAGTTTCATTCTTCTGTATGTTCCTGTCCAATCTGCCAGCACCATCTGTTAAAGAGGCTCTTTTTTCCTTTGGATACTCTTCCCTGCTTTGTCAAATATTAATTGGCCATACATTTGTGGGTCCAATTCTGGGTTCTCTGTTCTATTTCATTGGTCTATGTGTCTGTTTTTGTGCCAGTACCATACTGTCTTGATGATTACAGCTTTATAGTAGAGGCTAAAGTCTGGAATTGTGGTGCTTTTCCTTTTGGTTTTCTTTTTCAATATTACTTTGGTTATTCAGGGTCTTTTGTGGTTCTATAAAAATTTTATGATAGTTTGTTCTAGCTCGAGAAGAATGCTGGTGCAATTTTGATTGGGATTGCATTGAATGGTAGATTGCTTTGGGAAGTATTGACATTTTAACAATATTTATTCTTCTGGTCCATGATCATGAATGTTTTTCCATTTCATTGTGTCTTCTGCAATTTCTTTCATAAGTTTTCTATAGTTTTCAACATACAGATCTTTTACATCTTTGGTTAGGTTTATTCCTAAGTATTTTATGGTTTTTGGTGCAATTATAAATGGGATCCATTCCTTGATTTCTCTTTCTGTTGCTTCGTTATTGGTGTATAAAAATGCAACTGATTTCTGTACTTTGATTTTGTACCCTGTGACTTTGCTGAATTCATGGATCAGTTTTTGCAGACTTTTGGTGGAATCTCTCAGGTTTTCCATGCAGAGTATCATGTCGTCTGCAAAAAGTGAAAGTTTGACTTCATCTTTGCCAGTTCTGATGTCTTTTATTTTCATTTTCTTGTCTGATTGCTGATGCTAGGACCTCCAGCACTATGTCAAACAACAGTGGTCAGTGGACATTCCTGTCATGTTCCTGATTTCAGGGGTAAAGCTCTCAGTTTTTCCCCATTAAGGAAGATATTAGCTATGGGATTTTCATAAATGGCTTTTATGGTGTTTAAATAAGTTCCTTTTATCCCAACTTTCTCGAGAGTTTTTATTAACAAAGGATGCTGTATTTTGTCAAATGCTTTTTCTGCATCTATTGATAGAATCATATGGTTCTTATCTTTTCTTTTGTTAACATGATGTATCACATTGATTGATTTGTGAATATTGAACCAGCCTGTAACCCAGGAAAGAATCCCACTTGAGCATGGTGGATAATTCTTTTTATATGCTGTTAAATTCGATTTACTAATATCTTGTTGAGGATTTTTGCATCCATATTCATCTGGGATATTGGCCTGTAGTTCTCTTTTTTTAATGGGTCTCTGTCTGCTTTGGGAATCAAAGTAATGCTGGCTTCGTAGAAAGAGTCCAGAAGTTTTCCTTCCATTTCTATTTTTTGGAACAGCGTAAAGAATTGGGATTAACTCTGATTTAAATGTTTGGTAGAATTCCCCAGGGAAGCCATCTGGTCCAGGGCTCTGATTTGTTGAGATATTTTTGATAACTGATTCAATTTCTTCACTAGTTATGGGTCTGTTCAGATTTTCTATCTCTTCCAGTTTGAGTTTTGGTAGTGTGTGTGTTTAGGAATTTGCCCATTCCTTCTAGGTTATCCAGTTTGTTGGCATGTAATTTTTCATCATATTCCCTGTTAATTGCTTGTATTTCTGAGGGATTGGTTGTAATAAATCCATTTTCATTTCATGATTTTGTCTATTTGGGTGCTCTCTCCTTTCTTTTTGAGAAGCTTGGCTAGAGGTTTGTCAATTTTGTTTATTTTTTCAAAAAACCAACTCTTGGGTTCATTGACCTGTTCAACTGGTTTCTTGGATTCTATATTGTTTATTTATGCCCTGATCTTTATTATTTCTCTTCTACTACTGGGTTTGACGTGTTCTTGCTACTCTGTTTCTAGTTCCTTTAGGTGTACTGTTAGATTTTTATTTGTGCTTTTTCTAGTTTCTTGAGATAGGCCTGGATTGCTATGTATTTTCCTCTTAGGACTGCCTTTGCTGCATCCCAAAGAGTTTGGATTGTTATATTTTCATTTTCGTTTTGCTTCCATATATTTTTAAATTTCTTCTCTAATTGCCTGGTTAACCCATTCGTCCTTTAGTAGGGTGTTCTTTAACCTCCATGCTTTTGGAGGTTTTCCAGACTTTTTCCCGTGGTTGATTTCAAGTTTCATAGCATTGTGAACTGAAAGTGTGCATGGTATGATCTAAGTTCTTTTATATTTATTGAGGGCTGTTTGTGACCCAGTATGTGATCTATCTTGGAGAATGTACTATGTGCACTCGAACAAAAAGTGAATTCTATGGCTTTGAGATGTAGAGTTCTAAATATATCTGTCAAGTCCATCTTGTCCAATGTGTCGTGTCGGTCCATTGTTTCTTTAGTAATTTTCTGTGAAGTTCATCTATCCATTTCTGTAAGTGGAGTATTAAAGTCCTCTGCAATTAGCACGTTCTTTTTTTTTTTTATTTAAGTAAATATATTTATTCCAATTCACAGTCAATATTTATGGATTGCCTACTCCATCCAGGGCAAGCAGTATACCAGGGCTTAAAGATACGCTGGTGGAAAGGCAGACAACCATCCTTCTCAGGAAGTGGTATTGTGGGGGTATGTACATTAAAGAGGTAATCTGAAGACTCATAAGGGTTCTTACCCTGTGTCAGGTCCTGTCAAATCCACAAGACTACCTTGCAGCATAAGCCAGCACATACTAGTAGAAAGTGGAGGGAAAGTAAAGAGGTGACGCTACAGGAGTGATAATACCTGGCAGCAGGCATTTAGCAAAGACGACTGGAGTAAAGCAAGCTCTGTTAAATATCATTACAGAGGAGTGAGCAATTGCAAAACAAGAGTTTAAGCACTTTCTGCAAATAGTAAAACCGACCAACCAACCTTCCTACAAAGAAAGCAGAATAGCACAGCATAGGCGTAAGTCAGTTGAGGATCCGAAATCGTAGCACATTCTTATCAATAAGATTGCTTATGTGTGTGATTAATTATTTTATGTATTTGGGTGCTCCCAATTTTGGTGCATAGACATTTATAATTGTTAGGTCTTCCTGATCGATAGACCCTGTAATTATTATATAACGTCCTTCTTCATCTCTTGCTACAGCCTTACTTTCAAGTCCAGTTCGTCCGATATAAGTATGGCTACTCCAGCTTTCTTTTGATTTCCAGTAGCATGATAGATAGTTCTCCATCCCCTCACTTTCAAACTGAAGGTGTCCTCTGGTCTAAAATGAGTCTCTTATAGAGAGCAAATAGATGAGTCTTGTTTTTTTATCCATGCAGATACCCTCTGTCTTTTGAGTGGAGCATTTAGTCCATTTACATTCAGTGTTATTATTGAAAAATATGGGTTTAGAGTCATTGTGTTCTTTGTAGGATTCATGCTTGTAGTGGTGTCTCTGGTACTTTGTGTTCCTTGTAACAATTTCCTCATAGAGTTCCCCTTAGGATCTCTTGTAGGGCTGGTTTAGTGGTAATGAATTCCTTCAATTTTTGTTTGTTTGGGAAAACCTTTATCTCTCCTTCTATTCTGAATGACAGGCTTGCTTGATACAGGATTCTTGGCTACATATTTTTCCTATTCATCACATTGAAGATTTTCCTGCCATTCCTTTCTGGCCTCTAAGTTTTAGTAGATAGGTCTGCTACTACCCTGATGTGTATGCTATTCCCCATTAATCCCTAGCTGCTTTCAGAATTCTCTCTTTATCCTTATATTTTGCCGGTTTCACTATGACATGTTGTGCAGAAGATCGATTCTAGTTGTTTTTGAGGGGAATTCTCTGTGCCTCTTGGATTTCAATGTCTGTTTCCTTCCCCAGATTAGGAAAGTTCTCGGCTATAATTTGTTCAAGTACCCGTTCAGCCTCTTTCTCTCTTCTTATGGGATTCCTATGCTGTGGATATTTTTCCTTTTGATTGCATCACTCAGTTCTCAAATTCTCCCTTCATGCTTCTGGATCAGTTTATCTCTCTTTTTTTCGGCTTCTTCTTTTTCTATAATTGTATCTTCTAATTCACTTCTTCTCCTCTCTGCCTCTTCAGTTTGTGCAGTGGTCACCTCCATTTTATTATGCACCTCATTTATAGCATTTTTTAATTCATCATGACTATTTTTTAAGATCTATGATCTTTGTAGCAATAGTGTCTCTGCTGTCTTCTATACCTTTTTCAAGCCCAGCAATTTTATGACTATTGTTCTAAGTTCTTGGTCAGTTATGCTGCTTCTATCTGTTTTGACCAATTCTTTAGCTGTCACTTCTTCCTGGAATTTCTTTTGAGGAGAGTTCTTCTGTTTCATCATTTTGGCTAGTTTTCAGTCTCTTGTAATTTTTAAAGGCTTGTTATGTGCTCTGCATCTGCGAGTACTACTATATTAGAGGAGGCTCATACACTGTCCAGGGCCTGGCTGTTCAGGAAGTGTTCTTTTAAAAGTGTCCTTTGTTGTGACTTTGGTTATTTTATTTCCCTACTCAAAGTGATGTTTTGGGCTCTCCACCATGTGTGCTTTGGTTTGTTCCTTAAAGTAGCTCTGGAAAGGAAAAGAGACAGACAAACAAGGAACAGAAACACGCAAATGCACAAACAAATAAAACAGCCAAGCAAACCAACAAAAATAATAAAACAGAATAGAAAAAAATACCCCAAAGGACCATCTAAAAGCATAAAACCAGAAATCCCAGCTACAAATAAAGAGTAGGGTGGAAGCAGTGCTGATGGAAGAGCATATACAAGGAGAGAAATGACAGGGGTAGGGAGAAAGAGAAAATGAACATTGACCAGGCAGAGATACTAAAAGACTTACTCCAGAGAGAGAAAAAGGAGAATAAGGTAGGAGGTGAGGAGAAAGAAATGAAGATAATGTTACCCAGAGAAACTATATAGTCTGATTATTCCAGAGAGAGAGAGAAAAGAAGATAAAGAAGGAAGTATAGAACATGCATCAGAAGGATGGATTAAATATGCCTCTTTAAGCAAACCTATAACCAGAATAACCAGTCCAGAGGAGGGGAGAGATAAGAATGAGAAAAGGGAGACTATATCTGAATGGCAAGAATTGATCTAGAGTTAATCATGGCAATGCAGCAGTGCTGGTCTTGGGGGAGGGGCTGTCTGTTTCTGCAGCTTCTATCCGGCTCCCATAGAAAAAGCAGTTACCCAGCACAGATGGGCGTGGCTTAGTGTAGGCAGGTCCCCCCTCCACTGTGGGCTCCACTGACTGATCCCTGAGGCCCTGCCTTGGTGGTTGTGGGGAGAAAAAGGGCGACCCCCCTGGGCCCTTCTCCTCGGACCACGTGGCCTAAATCACTCCTTTGGCTCCGTCCTCACTGTGCTGGGGGCACAGACAAGGTGGGCCATCTATGCCCCATGCCCAGCCATGTTCCAACTCTCACTCCATGTGCATTAATGATGCTGCCCAAAATGTAATCCCGCAGGCCACAGCCACTGCACCTCTAGGATACTGCCCAAATCAGAGGGAATTTCTTTTGTCCCCCAGTCTGGCATAGGACCGGGGCACCCAGTCCAAAGAAAGCTCCTCAGTTAGAGATGGGATCTCTCTCTGAAAGCCCTGCGGTTAGACATGGGATGATAGGATCCCTGTCCATCCTGGACTGAGGTTTCTCTTTTGTCCAGATACAGTCCTACACTTCCCCAGCCATTCTGTCTCTTCTCTTTGTCTCCCCGCAGAAGGGGTTCCCTCCCCTCTGCACCTCCATGTCCTGGCCTGTTTTTATCTCCCTCAGTTCGCAATCATGCACCTATGAGGCTGTCTTCCTTCTAGACTCCGTCTCCTTTCTCCCAGACTCTTGAGGTTCAGAGTCCTTTGACTTCATCCCTTCTTTGAGAGATGCCGGTGGGAAGTACAGATCCCCCTAATTTCTCCACCATCTTGGCCTGGTCCCAGCATTAATTCTTCATTAAATGTTTGGTAAAAATCACCAGTGGAAAAAATCTGGTCCTGGTTGTTTTTTTTATTACCGATTAGCCCTGATTAATTATTATTAGTGTGTTCAGATTTTTTACTTTTTCGGTTCACTCTCGGTAGATTATATGCTTCTAGGAATGTATCCATTTCTTCTACGCTATCCAATTTATGGCTGTATAATTGTTCATATTAATCTCTTTTGATCCTTTGTATTTTTGTGGTATCAGTTACAGTGTCTCTTCTTTCATTTTTTATTTTCTTTATTTGAATTTTCTCTTTTATTTGTAGTCATGTTAAAGTTGGCAATTTTGCTTATCTTTTCAAAAAACCAACTCTTAGTTTGGTTGATCTTTTCTATTTTTTTCGTGGCTTCTATTTCTTTCTTCTTTCCTTCTTTCTTTCCTTCTTTCTTTCCTTCCTTCTTTCTTTCTTTCTTTCTCTTTCTTTTTTCTCTCTCTCTTTCTGTTTCTCTCTCTCTCATTATGTTTCTTCCTTCCTTCCTTCCTTCCTTCCTTCCTTCCTTCCTTCCTTCCTTCCTTCCTTCCTCCCTACCTTCCTCCCTCCCTCCCTCTCTGCTCTGGTCTTTGTGATTTTCTTCCTCCTACTAACTTTGAGCTTGGTTTGTTCTTGTTACAGTTCTTTGAGGTGTAAAGTTAGGCTGTTTATTTTATATTACATCATCTTGATGAATTGACCCCTTTATCATTCTAGAATGACTTTCTTTATCTCCTGTTACCATTTTTGGCTTAATGTCTATTTTGACTGATAGAAGTATAGCTAGGTACCCTCAAGCTTTTTTGATTTCCATTTGAATGGAAATATCTTTTTTCATCCCCTCACTTTGAACCTATGTGTGTCCTTAAAGCGAAAGTGAATCTCTTGTAAGCAGTATATAATTTGATCTTTTTGTTTTTTAAATTATTCAGCCTTTTCATTGGGTAATATAATCCATTTACATTTAAAGTAATTATTGATTGTCAGAATTTATTAATACCAACTTATTAATTATTTTCTAGCTTTTTGTAGTTCTCTTGTTCTTTTCTTTCTCTGTTGCTGCCTTCCTTAAGGAGTTGATGATTTCCATAGTGTAATGCTTTGATTCCCTTCTCTTAACCTTTTGTGAATATTGTGTGGGTTTTTTAGTTACCATGAGGCTTGTATAAAATATCTTATAGATACAGGAGTCTATTTTACACTAACAATTTAACCTCAATCATGTATAAAAACACTACATTTTTGATGTCACAACTTACCTCTTTTTATGCTGTGTATTCATTAATAAATTATTGTAGCTATAGATACATTTAGTATGCTTGTCTTTTAACTTTTATGCTAGAGTTAAGTCATTGACACAGCACTGTATTATAGTATTAAGGTATTCTGTATTTGACTATTTACTTACCTTTATCAGTGTGTTGTATATTGTCATAAGTTTTTATGTTACTGATTAGTGTTCTTTCATTTCAACTTGATGAACTCCTTCCAGCATTTCTTGTTGCAGGCTTAGTGGTGATGAATTATATCTTTTCTTTTTTCTTTTCTTTTTTTTCTTTTTTTTTTTTGTCTTGGAAAGTCTTTACCTCTCCTTCATTTCTAAGGATAACTTTCCTGGATAGAATTTTTTGGTTGGCAGGATTTTTTCCTTCAGCACTTTGAATATACTATCCCATTCTTTCCTAGCCTGTGTGGTTCCTACTGAGAAATCCACTGGTAGCCTAATGGGGGATCCTCATAAGTTACAGGCATTTTCTTCTCCTGTTGCTTTTAAGATTCTCTGCCTTTGACTTTTGACAGTTTTATTATAGAGTGGCTTGGAGAGGATCTCTTTAATTTTATTTTGTTCGATGACCTATGAGCTTTGAAAACTTGGATATCCAAATCTTACCCCAGATTTGGAATGTTCCTAGCCATCATTTCTTTTAATAAGCTTTCTCTCTCCTCTTCCCTTACTTTTTTTTTTTTTTTTTGGAACACCAATAATTTGCAAATTGTTTCATTTGAAGGTGTCCTACAGCTCATATAGGCTTACTTTACTCTTTTTCATTCTTTTTCCTTTGTCCCCCTTGCACTGGATAATTTCAAAGTTCTGTCTTCTATTTCACAGATTTCTTTTTATGCTTGATCCATTCTTCTATTAGTGCTCTCTATTGCACTTTCACATCATTTATTGTATTTCTTTAGCTCCAGAATTTCTGTCTATTCCTTTTCTGTGATTTCCATCTCTTTGTTAACTTCTTATTTTGTTTGTTTATTGTTTCCCCAGTATTATTGAATTGTCTTTCTGTGTTTTCTTGTAGATTACTGAGTTTCCTTAAAATAGATCTTTTGAACTCTTTACCAGATAAATCTCAGATCTTCATGTCTTTGGGCTTGATTACTGGAATATTATTTTGATCCTTTGGTGGTATTTTGTGTCCTGGAGTTTTCATGTTCCTTGAAATTTTGCATTGCTGCCATCATATTTGAAATAGACTTCATTTCCTTCAGTCTTTACTAACCGCATTCTCCAATATGTTCAAACTCTTTTCCCTTCTTTCTTTCCTCTCTTTCTTTCTTTCTTTCCTTCCTTCTTTCTTTCTTTCTTCTTTCTTCTTTCTTCCTTCTTTCTTCTTTCTTCCCTTCCTTTCTTCCTTCCTATTTTCTCCAATAGTGTCCTGGAGTTTCTACTCTGGAGACCTGGACGTCCACAAAGACTGTCTTGTCAGTTGGTGATTGTCTACAACAGTTATCCAGATTTTCAGGGATTTTCAGGCTACAGCTGAGAGGGACTGGAGCCAGTTCATGGGCCACTGCAGGTGCCACAGCCAGGACCAAGATCTTATGTATATTACCTAATATACAGGTGGGCAAGAATTCTCCCAATATTCTTGGTGTATGGTACTGGATTCCATATCTCCCACAAGGGCACCTTTGTTCCTGGGTAGATGCTGAATTATTTTTTTCTTGGAGGGGAAATAAAAATGAGGGACATCTTATTCTAGCATGATGCCTTATAACCCCCTTCAATTAGTATTCTCCAAAACAAAGTTATCTTTCACAGACTCTCCATTTAAGGGTTATACACATATGGACAATCCCAAACACCTGGAATCATCACAAAGAAGACAATCTAACAGTTAGAAAGAGATTGCCTGCATGTTAACCAGTTCTGCATCTTACTATCTGTAGATTTGTCTCCCAATGACCCAACTAGATTAAAAAAATACATTTTTTAATGTTTATTTGTTTTAGAGAGAGAGAGAAAGACAGAGAATGAGCAAGGGAAGGGCAGAGAGGGAGGGAGACACAGAATCCAAAGCAGGCTCCAGACTCTGAGCTATCAGCACAGAGGCCAATGTGGGGCTCAAACTCATGAACCATGAGATCATGACCTGAGCTGAAGTTGGTCACTTAACCAACTGAGCCACCTAGGTGTCTCTAAACAATATATTTTAAAAATAAGTTGCAGAAATGGACCAGTGCACAATGAGAAATCTTCAGGTTTCCAACCTGTGCCCAAATTCAGTCTAGCAAAATCTTACAAAATCTTATTGAAAAAATAAAATGAGATAAAACCAAATTTAATAAAAAATAAATGATTAAAAATTAAAAAATATAGTGTGTCTCAAAAAATTATAACAACATATCACAGCTCTCTGAGTTGTCATGCATAATTCACTTTGTCACTCTTTTTTTAACAGAAAAATCCTTGATATGAAAACTTCTAGAAGCTTCATTCTCACATAAAATTTTGAAACCAAGAGAAATTCCCTTCATCCCACAGTCCACAGCCAATTTTATCCCAGTATCAACCATGAAAAAGCACACCTTTAAATTATACGAGTCCCTGAGCGTCAAGATCAAATTGTTTGAAGGTCCTGCTGTGATCAATCTGGTTAATTGACGTGGAATCTTTTACCTAAATGGTTAACCAGACTCAGAAAGGAAATACATCTTTACTGTTGACATAAGTATTTCTTAGAAATAAGGTGCATTTGTTTTCATGATCTTGTTTGCATAAGAAGAATAGTCTTATAAAAAATTTTCACTTTTGATAGTGAATTTCTTAAGAAAGGGTGTTTTATTTCTTTATAATTCTTTGTATGGACTTGTGGCTTGGAAAATGAAACCCTGTATTTAATAACTAGAGAAGGAGGAAAAGGAGGACAGCGTGGAGAAGGGAAGTTCCAGGTTATAGTATTTGATGACATATCTCAGAGGCAAAATGCCCCCGGAAGGGAAAGGTCAGCAGAAGTCATGAACTCCTGTGAGGTGAGAGGTGGAATAAGCTTCTGAATCTAGAGGTTCAGGGTTTCTTAGATATAGTCCCTTCAGATCTCCGTAATCTTCAGGGGTCTCACATCTAGAGTGGGGTATAAGGAGTGAAACTTATTTGGAAGCCCAAACACATAAAATAAACTCAACAATTCTATGAAAGCAGCTTCTGTGTGTGTGTGTGTGTATGTGTGTGTGTGTGTGTGCACTAACATATACATGTCATAAAACTGACTATGTACTCGTACAAGTGAAATCATATAGTATTTGTTGTTTCATGACTAGCTAATTTCATTTAGCATTAGGTCATAAAGGTTTATCTATGTGGTACCAAGTGTCAGGATTGCCTTTTTAAAAAGACTAAATACTAAAACAAAAACAAAAACAAAAACAAAACAAAACAAAAACCCATGAAATTCTCTACTGAGGAATAGCCTTTTACAAAATTCAACATCTGTTCATGATAAACATTCTCAGAAAATAAAAAAAGACTAAATACTATTATGTTGTGTATATATATACACACATTTTAAAAATCCATGTATTCATCATTGGACATGTGGATTACTTCCTTCTTTGGCTATTGTGAATTATTCTGCTGTGAACAAATATTTGTTTGCATCACTGGTTTCAATTCTTTCGGGTATATACCCAGAAGTGGAATTCCTGGATCGTAGGACAATTCTGTATATAAGAGTTTGAGCAGCTTCTTTCTATAGTATTTTCTGTACTGTTTTCTATAGTGGCTGTGCCGTTTTACATTCCCACCAGCAATGTACAAGGCTTCTGATTTTTCCAAGTCCTTGTCAATATGTGGTATTTTCTTTTTTTATATATAATAGCTACTCATGTGAGTGTGAAGTGGTATCTCATTGTGGTTTCAATTTGCATTTCCTTAGTGACTAAAGATGTTGAGTATCTTTTTTTGTGATTATTAACATTAATATTTCTTAAGAAACATCTATTCAAGTCTTTTGCTTACTTTTTAAGCAGAGCAACTCATTTTTTTAATTACTAGTTTTTATTTATTTGACCTTCCAATTAAAGGGAAGAAACAGTTCCACTGATTTTTTTTAAAAAAACATTTAACGTTTATTTATTTTTGAGAGACAGAGCATGAGCAGGGGAGGGGCAGAGAGAGAGAGGGAGACACAGAATCCGAAGCAGACTCCAGGCTCTGAGCAGTTGTCAGCACAGAGCCCCATGCGGGGCTCGAACCCACAGACTGCGAGATCATGACCTGAGCTGAAGTCAGATGTTTAACCAACTGAGCCACCCAGATGACCCTCATTGATTTTTTTTTAAAGAAAAATTATATTCAGAATGACTAATCTATTCCATCTTCCCTTCTACAGGCCAGGGCTCTTCAGGTGGGTTCAGAGTTGTGCTTTGCCTTACACACAGAAGTGTGCCTTCCACACTTCTATAAAGTCCATCTCTCCAAATAAGATCACATTCTGAGGTACTGGGGATTAGGATTCCAACATATCATATCACAGAGCAGTTAATTCAGCTCACAACATATTCCAACAGCCTACACTTGCAGAATGTTGGTCTTTATTCAGATAGGGACCACTCCAGGCTCATTATTAACATCTCTGGGGCTCAACTTCTCCCATGTAAAACAAAGGGGTAAGACAACGTGATCTTTTTTTTTTTTTTTTTACTTTGGGGTATTGAATTATTTATTAAATAATACACGAAAATGTAAGCAATATAGAATAAAATTGATACATTTTGAGTGTGTGGTAGGCAGCCTCTGACATGGTCCCAGTGATCTCCTCACATTCTTGTGTAATTCCTATTGTTGAGAGGGGCCTGGGCATACTACATTGTTCACTTCTGAGATTAGGTCATAAAGACTGTGGTTTCTATCTTGGGTAGTCCCTCTCTCATTCACTCTCCCTTTTGTATTGCTCACTGTGAGAGAAGCCACTTGCCATGTCATGAGAAATCTCTATGGAGAGGCATCTATAACAAGACACCAAGGTCCGTTAACAACCACATAAGTGAGTTTGGGAGTGGGTCTACCATCAGTCAAGCCTTTAACACCATACTGTCCTGATGACTACAGCTTTATAATATAGCTTGAAATCCAGAATCATGATAGCTCATTTTGTTTTTCTTTTTAAGGATTGCTTTGCCTATTCAGGGTCTTATGTGGTTCCAGACAAATTTTAGAATTGTTTGTTCAAGCTCTGTGAAAAATGTTCGTGGTATTTTGATAAGGAATGCATTAAATGTGTAGATTGCTTTGGGTAGTATAGATATTTTAACAATGTTTGTTCTTTCAGTCCATGAGCATAGAATACTTTTCCATTTCTTTGTGTCCTCTTCAATTTCTTTCATACGTGTTCTATAGATTTCAGAGTATAGATCTTTTGTCTCTTTAGATAGATAGGTTTATTCCTTAGGTATCTTATTGTTTTTGGTGAAACTGAAAATGGGATCAATTCCTTGATTTCTTTTTCTTCTGTTTCATTATTGGTGTATAGAAATGCAACAGATTTCTGCACATTAATTTTATATCCTATGACTTTGGTGAATTTATGTATTCTAGCAATTTTTTGGTGGAATATTTTGGGTTTTCCAAGTAGAGTATCATGTTGTCTGCAAACAGTGAAAGTTTGAATTCTTCAAGACAAGGTGATCTTAAGACTGTCTTCCAGCTCTAAAATGTCTCTTCTCCTTCATCAACACCTACATATTTGATGTCCATTCCACACGTGCCAGAATCTCTAACTAAAGATTCTCTCAATGGGGTAAACATTTGAAAAACACTTGAAACCAGTGTTTAACTGGTTAACACTTGAAAATGACACCTGTCCCCAAAGGTCCCAAGGCTCACAGTGTTGCAGGTGAGCTGGGGAGACTCTGGGCCCTGAGGCCTCAACCCAGCCTGTCCCAAATGTGTCAGGCTCTTGGTCTCATTATGGGAAAAAATAAAAAATAGACATAGCACAGCAAGTGAGCAATACAAGCAGGAAAGTTTATTAAAACAAAAGTACACTCTTGAGATATGAGAGTGGGGATGGAGGGAGATATATATATATAGATAGAGAGAGAGACAGAGAGAAAGGGCTTCGTGCACTGGTGAGGTTCAGGTTTCTATCAGGTTTCTTTAAAAGTATTGCCAGTTGCACTCTCCTACACTGTTGGTGGGAATGTAAACTGGTATAGCCCCTCTGGAAAACAGTGTGGAGGTTCCTCAAAAAATAGCTAAAACATGGAAAGAGCCTAAGTGTCCATCAATGGACAGATGGATCAAGAAGATGTGGTTTATCTATACCATGGAATACTACATGGCAATGAGAAACAATGAAATCTGGCCATGTGTAGCAACATGGATGGACCTTGAGGGTGTTATGCTGAGCGAAATAAGTCAGGCAGAGAAGGACAAATATCATATGTTTGCACGTATAGGAGGATTAAGAGGAACTTGACGGAAGAACAAGGGGGAGAAGAAGGGCGGAAATGGTGGGGGAAAGGGAGAGAGGCAAACCATGAGAGACTCTTGAATGCTGACAAAAACTGAGGACTGATGGATGTGGGGGGGAGGGGGGATGGGCATGGAGGAGGACACTTGTGGGGATGAGCACTGAGTGTTATATGGAAACTAATTTGACAATAAACTATTTGTAAAAAAAAAAAAAAAGTATTGCCAGTTGTTGGGGCACCTGGGTCGCTCAGTTGGTTAAGCCTCTGACTCTTGGTTTCAGAAGCTCAGGTCATGATCTCATGGTTTGTGAGTTCAAGCCCTGCATCAGGGCTCCACACTGATGGTGTGGAGTCTGCTTAGGATTTTTTATCTCCCTCTCTCTCTGCCCCTTCCTCTCTCTCTCTCTCTCTCTCAAAAAGGAAATTTAAAAAAAAGTATTGCCGGTTGTTAACAAAAGGGTTGAATATTCATGACTTGGGGTAGGGATTTCTCAGAAGTATGGTTTCATGCTTTTTCTTCCTAATTTGGTCAGGGCTTACCTGCCATGTCACCTACCATCTTGTATCTGTCTGGTTTGATCTGGCCTCTTATAGTTTTGTTTTCAAGGACCTCCAGAACCGGCCTCTGACTTCCCCCACAGCTGGCCCTGTCTTCCTCTTTGCTGGCCTCCAGGTATCCTCCCAGAACCTAACCAACTGACTACTCTAACACCAGGAACTGGAGGGGCAGAGGGGGAGTATGTTTTGAGGACAGATGGGACTTACCAGAACCCATCCAAGCCCTGTCCCCGTCACCTTGGGACTCTGCATGCCCCTCAGTGCTACTTAGAGCTTCCCATCTCCTCACATATCTGGTATACCAGGCTTCTCACCCTTCTGCCTCAGCCCTGGTGCCTGACCAACAGTGGCCCCCTGTCTCTCCAGGAAAGCTGCTCATGTAGAACAACAAATGTCCTTGGTGACAAAATTATCCGGTGAGGGCTGGGAAACACACCCACACAGGCAGCCGGCAGCTGACAACAAGTCTCCCCCAAAACATGCAGCAGCCAGGCTCCCAAGTGCTTATTAGCACAAATGTCTGCTTTACTAATATCTCCTCACACAGACATTTTGAGCCCGAGGAAGTGAGACAGACACCCAGGTTTGCACATCCCTACCCCTACCCCTACTCCACAGGTCCATCATCATCCGTGAGAGAAGCTGGTGGGAAACACTGGCATGTGCTTTCCCCCTGGTGGGAGCACATTTTCCATTTTCTTTTTCCTTTTCTTGCTCCACCCCCTGTCCCTCATGGAAAAAAAAAATAAACTATAGAAACAAGCAAAGAAGGCATGAATGTAATCAGCCACAATCTTACTGTGCAGAGATAGTTACCATGACATCTTGACATTTTTCTTCCAGAATTTTCCTGAACCATTGTAAAACATAGTTGAAATCATATTGATTATATTATTTTGAGTCCCATTTTTTTTTTGGTAGTCTTATAGCATTTTGCTAAGGTTGGTTATTAGTCAACTTCATAATGAATATCATTTGGGAGACTGGCAGCCCCACTGATGAAGCAGAAATCCAGTTTGAGTCAGTTCTTTGTCCCCATTGGTGGTTGTCTTTCACCTTGACTTTGAGATTTCTTCAGACCCAGGGAGAGTCTTGTTTACTATTACAACATTCCACTCAGATTGCAAGACAAACTGGGCAAGGCACTGGTTGGTACTCCAGTGAGCAAAGTGAGGATCTGAGCTGGGACCAAACATGGGGCAACTGTCTCCCCAGGGATAACACCAGAGTTCTCTCAGGATCTCAGCTACCAAGACATGCAGCATGAATTGGGGACAAGTCTTTTCCTAAGTGTCCTGTAGGGAGAGACAGCTCAGTTGGGCAAAGCCCAGCTCACACAAACTCCACCCCCCCAGATACTGCACATGCACTGCATTTAATGTTCAGCGACTCTACAAGGTACTTATAGATCAACCCCATTGCAAACACAAATTAATGGAGGCTTAGAGATTTTAAGTGAGGGACCAAGATAAGTAAGGGGCCAAGCTGGGATTCTAATCCAAGCCCAGAGATTTTTATATCACACCCAAGTTGACTCTCCAGGCCATGGAGAAGCCTCTCTTCCTCAAGCAAAGTAATAAGCTATTCATTTCTACTGAAAATTTCTCTCAAAATATAAAGCCCCTGAGTATGGTTGATAAAGTGTGTGAAATAGTATGACAGGTAGATCCTGATTCAGGACTGGAACATTCAGTCCTGTATCTCCCTCTGCTACCTGCTGGCATGTTGACAGCTGGTGGCTCTCAGTCAAGTAGGGAGATTACAGGCATTGCCCTGAATTATCCCTGACTGAAGGGTACCCCATCCAAGGTCACATTGCCTCCCCAAAGGCAGCCTACATCCAGTTACCGGTCCATATATATATAGGGGATAAATAAGGCTTGCCTTCATGCCTCAAAGTAGAACAATTCTTTTTTTTTTCTTTTCAAATTTTTATTTAAATTCTAGTTAGTTAACATACAGTTCAATAGTGGTTTCAGTAGTAGAATTCAGTGATTCATCACTTACCTACAACTCCCAGAGCTCAACACAAGTGCCCTCCTTAATACCCATCACCCATCTAGCCCATCCCTCCACCCCCTTCCATCAATCCTCAGTTTGTTCGCTATCTTTAAGAGTTTCTTATGGTTTGTTTCCCTCTTCCCCCCTCATATGTTCATCTGTTTGTTTCTTAATTCCACACATGAGTGAAATCATATGGTATTTGTCTTTCTCTGACTCATATTCCACTTAGCATGATACACTCCAGGTCCATCCATGTTGTTGCAAATGGCAAAATTTCATTCTTTTTGGTGACTAATTTCAATTGTGTGTGTGTGTGTGTGTGTGTGTGTGTGTGTGTGTACCCCACATCTTCTTTATCCATTCATCAGTCAATGGACATTTGGGCCCTTTCTATAATTTATTTGGCTATTGTTGATAGTGCTGCTATAATCATCAGGGTTCATGTATCCCTTTCAACTCTCTATTTTTGTATCCTTGGGGTAAATATTTAGCAGTGCAATTGGTGGATCATAGAGCAGTTCTTTTTCTTTTTCTTTTTCTTTTTAATATTCATTTATTTTTAGAGAAAGAGCACATGAGAGAGGCAGGGGCAGAGAGAAGGGAGAGAGAGAGAATTCCATGCAGGGCCTTAACGACCCATGAGAGCATGACCTGAGCAGAAATCAAAGGCCAGATGCTTAACTGACTGAACCACCCAGGCGCCCCTCTATTTTTTTTAATGTTTATTTTTTTGAGACAGGGAGAGTGGGGTCAGGGGAGAAGAGAGAGGATATGAAGCAGGTTCCATGCTGACAGCAGGAAGCCCGATTCAGGGCTTGAACCCATGAACCTTGAGATCATGACTTGAGCAAAAGTCGGACGCTTAACTGACTGAGCCACCCAGGCTCATCAAGGGTAATTCTATTTTTCACTTTTTGAGGAACTCCATACTGTTCTCCAGAGCAGCTGCACCAGTTTGCATTCCCACCAATGATGCAAGAGGGTTCCCCTTTCTCCACATTCTCCCCAAAACCTGTTGTTCCTGTGTTGTTATTTTTAGCCATTCTGACAGGTGTGAGGTGGTATCTTGTTGTGGTTTTGATTTGCATTTCCCTGATAATGAGTGATGTTGAGCATCCTTTCATGTGTCTGTCAGCCATCCAGATGTTGTCTTTGGAAAAGTGTCTATTCGTGTAAAGTAGAACAATTCTGAAGGTCCATCCAGAGTGTAGACCAGCACAGGATCTGCTGCAACCTTTGTTGTAACAGCCTCTATCCAGGTCCTTCTGCCCAGTGCGTCCCTCTTCCCAGTACTTCTTCCTTCTTTGCCTCACAGACACTGACCCCAACAGCACTCCCCAGTAAACCTTCTGCACATAAATCTCCTTCTCAGAGTCTATTTCTCAGGGAACTTGCCCTGAGATCGGAGACCATTAATCATTTGCATGCTATGAATGAAGGAAGTACAGAAATATACATTTTCCTTCCAGGACTTCTGAAAACTAGCATACTCCCCTAGTATCACACTGAGGGAAGAGGGTCTTCTTGGCAAGAGAGGCCTGGGGTGCAGGGGAGATACAGCTCTCTTAGAAATAGCAGGCTGGATGGGGTGGCAGACTTGGGGTCTTTGAGTAGTCAGAGGGGGTGGTTCATGCACTGAGCAATTGGAAATGCCCTTACCCACAAGGGAGAAGAAGAGAGGGACCCAAGTTGGTAAGAACAATACTAAATCCATGGTTCTCAATCCAGGCTCCACATTAGAGTCGCTCAAGGATCTTTTTAAATATATTACTGCCAGGAGTGTCCTCACTCAACCCCAAGTGTCTGACTTGACTGATTTAGGGGAGAATATTTATTTAAAAATCTTGCCAGGTGATTCTAATGCACAGCCAGGATTGAGAATCATTTGGCTAATAGAGGTGAGCAGGTGGGGAAGCCTAATAAATGTCCCTAAAATCTATTCTACAAATTTACTGTGACCAAAAGGGCCCCAACTTACCACTGAAGATCCCTTCCAGGGCTCCTAATGTGCTCACAGGAGGCAGCCCTACCTCCTGACCCTGTGAAGGCCCAATGACCCTCTGACAGCACTAGTGTCCTGGCAGAGTCTATGGGTGCATGTGAGGAGAGGGTGGCCTTCTCTAAGCAGTGGACCAGTGGCAACCAGGGGTCACTACGGGGGTTGATCGTCAAAGCAGTTTCCTGGGATACCTGTTAAATTGTGGATTCTCAGGCCCCACCCCAAACCTCCTAAATGGAAATCTCTGCATTCTGTAACAACCCCCTCCCCAAGTGAATCTTGTATATCTAAGTTTGAGAGCCACCATTGTGACCTCACTGCTCGACAGAGCTTTCTCTCATGCATGAGTTCACTGGGGTGAAAGTTTTGCCTCCTCTAGAGGTAGGGAGCCTCCTGGATGCCTTTCTAGTGCACACTGGAGGAGGAGTCGGTTCAATCTCCCCTATGAGCAGATGCTCTCACCAATGAGGATCCAAGGATGAACAGAACATGAGAATCCTCTTTGGCAGATCCTTTCTGCCTAGTTTTTTCCTTTTAGCAGCTACGGTAAGCATCACTTGTGCATCGTCCCCAATATTTTTTTTTGCATTGTGCAATTAAACTGACAGCTTTGCATAATAAAAGGTTAATATGATGAGCAAACAAGAAATGAATAAAGCTTGATTGTTCAGACGTAGGATTTGCAGCGGAGCTCGCTGTATTCATCTTCAGCTCAGCCCATTGTCCAATGATTGTCCTCTTGAGATAGAAGTATGGCTCTGGGCTGGATAAAAATAGATGTTAATAGGTTTGTAGACAATCTCCCAGTAGCATCTTCTTATCAAGGAGGCACAACTATCTTTGACCTCCCATGTTGGCATTCTGTAATCATACCTGGCATATCTGGGCTTGGCTACATTCTGATTTTTATTAGGCATCTCTGTATTCCTCATACACAATAGTACTTGGCATTTTTAACTTCCTCATTTCATTACTTTGTGATGGTGCCAGGATCCATATTAATGAAATTATTTTGATTATCCTTCACAGATAGTGTGCCAGTAGACAGCAGCCCCATAAAGGATCCCACGAGTATCCCAGCTGCTTCAGGCCCCAGGGTTTCCCATTTCTTCCTTCTCTAGGGCTCCTGCCTGTTTTCCTCTTTCTTTCTGGGGATTCATTTATCTGTCCTGTTACAGCATTTTTGTTACACTCAAGACTGACAGTCTCTTCAGGACATGCCCTTCTTTTGGTACCCCCCAAATGAACTAATCCTTTTTAATTAGTTTTCTTGTTCATTATGTTCGAGGACAGATGGAGAAGCCCAGAAATCCATAGGAGGAAGCTGCACTGATGTAACCAGACTCTCCAAGATCATTTTCTTGGAGGGTTCCAAGGGTCTCTCCCATCGGGTGGGACTGAAGTCCTCTTTTCAAGGCAACTGACTCAAAAATAAGTGGCCCCACCACAGCACAAAGTGAATTTGGTGATTCAGATCTGGTGGGTTCGCAGTCCCTGCAAGAACCCGGTTGTTGACCCTTTATTTTGGGTATGCCCCCTGTTCCCCCCAAGGTCTGCTCTCCCCAGAGACTCATCACCAACTTTCCTGGGCAAGTGTGACATTCCACCACCTGTTTACCAAATGCCCTTCCTCTGTCTTCAAGCCATTCTGCGCTAACTTTGCACGCTTATTATTTTACTTGTCCCTACTCCACCCCATTCTTTTTCCCTTCAGGAGGAAGGATGGGTTTTCCACAAGGCCCCAGCTTAGCTAAAGAATGAAAGTAGGCAATACAAGTTAACTCCAGCCATCCCTAACCCACTAACGTGTGTTGGCTCACCTAAGCCTTCTTACCTCAAATTCCCGAGAACGTGTTTACTGGAGATGCAATCAAAGAAGGAAGTAGCAATGGCAGTCCTATCTCCTGTCTCCTCACCCATGTGTAGTCCCAGGACAGTCCTGGTCTGTGCATCCTCCTCAGGCTGCAATGATAGTGCCCACCTTGGACTTTCATTGACCTTGGTGCCCACCCACCAAAGGAGCTCACCCTGAGGGATGCTGAACACTGAAGGAGGTGGAGCAAGAACCCAGTAACCTGCCCTGACACAAACACATGTCTCCCAGAGTGTTGCCTTCCTGCTCCTTCAGCTCAAGCAGAACCTGGGTCTCTCCAGGCCCTCTCCAGCACAGCCACCACACCAAAAGGCAGAGAAAGACTTCATTTTTTTTTCAGCACACCCAATACTAAGGTTTCCACATGAGTAGCAGAGCTCATTTCTCCTTGGCCAAACGCTTCTGTCTTTCTCAGTTCAGCAACATGTGGCAACACCAGAAACAAATGTATCATGCCAGTTTCTGTTGGTTTCTCCAGGAAATACTTAACCATGTGTAAACTGACTTGTTATTGAAATAGAATTTTAAGAAACAAATGAAAATGAGTTCCTTTCCCCTCTCTGGACATTCCCTTTGTCAGCATCAGGCCCTCCGTTTCTGATCTGGGCTATCACCTTTGTCTTTCCCTGATATGTCCCTGGTTTCCACCTGAGAAGTCCCCACTCTCTTCCAACCTGATTCTCTTAAACTTCTGCCAGCAGGGAACTATGTCTGGTTTTACTAAATCCTGGCCACCATTTATTGAAAAGTTACTGTATACTGGACTTAGCATGAAGCAATTTACCTGCCTCTGCTCTTTTCTTTTTTTTTTTTTTTTAACATTTATTTATTTTGAGAGAGACACAGAGAGTAAGCAGGGGAGGACCTGAAAGAGAGGAGACATACAGAATCTGAAGCAGGCTCCAGATTTTGAGCTGTCATCACAGAGCCCGAAGTGGGATGCGAACTCACAAACTGTGAGATCATGACCTGAGCCGAAATCAGACACTTAACCGACTGAGCCACCCAGGCACCCCCACTTTTTTTCTTCTCAGTGATGGCTGCTGAGTAATATATTGTATTTATCTTTGCCATTTTGGAGTTGAGGAAACAGGCTTAGAGGTAAGTAGCTTGTCCAAAATTCTTCAGTCAGTAAGTGGTAGGGTCTGGATACTATGATTTGAAAACTTGAGTGTTTATAATACTTCTTTTGAAGATAATACTGGATTTTTCACCTATTGCTCTAAGCCTAAGAATAGGACTGGGGCAGTTCATAATCCATCCAGAACACAGTCCATTGCAAGCAGACTCAAGCTAGGTGAGCCTCCGGTCACTTCATACTTTTGGGCATTAACACAAATCAACTCACTTTGTTGACTCGATTTTTTCTACCCACAGAGGAATGTAAAAATAATGAGATCTGTCAGATGATCTTTTAACTACCTGTCAAACACTCTGCATGCCCGTTTGGCTTGCCACAACAGTTCCCTGGCATATTTTGCAGGGGCATTTGATTTAATCCCCTAAATCAATGCTGTTTGTTTTCTTATAAAACAAAAAAACAGGATGGAACTTATCAAAATGAACAGGAGTGCAGATAGTTTATACTGGGGAAGTCCTGGAGGATGATGACGGGTAAGAGGTGCAAAGGGGTCTTCGGGGGTGCTGGTAATGCCCTGTCTCTTCACCTGGGTGCTGATAACATCGGTTTTGTGTCATGAAACATTCATCAAGCTGTCCTCAGTGATTTGTACTTTCTCATCACTCTGACCCCTGCCTGGATCACCTCTACCACTCTCTTCTCTTGGTGGGGTCCTCTTCCCCTTCCCTCCTTAGGGGGCCTCCCATGACTCCTCAGTGGAGATGAGGTTTTCCTGCTTTAGGTTCTCATAGATGTGCACACCCCCTCCACACCTCCGATCACAAGTAAAATCCTCCAACTCATTTTGTGGCTACTGGTTTCATGTGTGTCTCTCTCACTAGACTCTAAGCAGCCAGGGCTTGCCGTGTCCATTGGGTTTGTAGCTGTGTCTCCTGGGCCTGACATAGTGCCTGGAAAGATGGTGGGGAGGGAAGCAGCCAGAGACCTAGAATAGAGAGGCAGAGGAAAGGAAGAGAGAAGGGGAAGCAGTAGCAGGGGAGGGAGCCAGGAAGAACCATGTCCCCCAGGATCTGGTATCTTGAGGTATGTCCAGACATTGGCCAGAGGGAGCACTCCAAAATGTTTACATAAGTGAATGAAGATTCCCCTGAGAAACAAATCATTCCAAGATAAGATACACTCACTGTGTGCAAGACTAGTTCAAGGACTGTATAGCCTGTGTTTACAAAGGGCAGAAGGAGACCCTGAGCCCAGTTTGTCTCAGATTTTCTCCTGGCTCAGAGGGGGTTGCAAAAAAGAGCAATTTCCCTGCCAGTTCTGTCGGACACTGAGAACAGGATGTGTCAGCCACAGGGGGTGTGGGTGACAGCCTCAGGGATGGCCAGGACACCATGACACTGGCAGAGGAAAGGCGGGTAACTACAGCCATGAGCTGATGGCTGCATTTATTTTATCCAGTGGGCACTTGAAGTACAGCCCTGGTGGCCCAGGTGTGAGCCAGGGTCCGTGCACTCAGCAGTGATGGTGGAGGCATGGTTGGGCCTTGTGACATAGAAGCCATTTTATGTACTGAAGGCAATCCTGACTTAGTGGAAGAGGAGCTGGGTCCTACTTGGGGACCAAAGAGCCACATCTCAGAGCAGATGTGAATTGCCTTTGGTGGGAAGAATTTGAGGGGCATGACACACTTCCTTTCGCCCTGGAGGAAGACCAGCTAGAAAATTACGCCTATGGGTCACCTGGTTTACATCCCCAGGATTTCTCTGGAAAACACAAAACCCTGAGGGTTCGTTTCTAAAATGCACATATGAATGAAAAGGAAGAATACCAAAGAGCCAAGGAAGCCCTAAAAGAAAACAGTCCCTTGGATTTGATACCAGTGTTCTTTCCAGAGCCCCACCTTGCCCATTCTTACAACACAACTATCACCCACAGCCTCTGGTCTCCTGGCATCGAGAACTCTCCTCTGGGAGACAGTGTAACTCAATACTCCCAAAGACTGCCCCTGGGCCAATGGTTTGTGCTCTGAGGGGAAAAAAATCTATTTGATGAAATGGGAGAAGATGAAATCATCAGTAAGCAGGAAAACTCCAAGTTATTTTTCTTTAGGCTTTGTCTCAAGATACAGTTATGTGAGAAGGGCTGTCTAAAGCATTTTCACACCATATTGTTTGGAAACTATGGCTTTCAAATGGTTTTGGTTGCATACCTGATTCGTAAAATCGCACACACACAAATTAAGGTCTATTTATTCCCTAATTATCTTCATAAAATAGTGTGTTTATTGCGGACTGTATTCATAGTAAAAGTTCTAGCGGAGTGTATCCCCTGGGGGTGCAGGCATCCCAGTAAATATATATGAGGGAGACGAGGCAAGCGTCATAACCCTCACTTCACAGACTAGTCACCCAAGCCTCAGAGGGGAAGGGACTTACCCAAGTCAGATAACTAAGAATTGTGAAGCTTCCAGTCATGCTCAAGTGTCACTATGCCCAGGGGTTACTGTGTGCTGAGACCTCTCTGTGGAAAGAAGATGGTCCCTCCAGCAGAAAGCCCACGTGATGTGATTTACTCTGAGTGGGCCCTCTGGATGTACCACACCTGTCAATTGTACAACCTGTGTGAGAATGAGGCGCAAGGGAGGGTTGCCTCCTGGAGCTTCTTCTCAGCACTTCCTCTGTGCTCTAAGAGTGCTCTGTGGAAACACCCATTTTGATTCCAGAGTGAAACAAGGAAACTGAAATACCTGGAAACAATGAGAGAAGCCACAATCCAGCAGCCAAGAAATCGGACATTCAGCTGGGAGCTCCAGGAAGTGAGCCGGGATTGGGAGGAGACAGGCTTGAGCCAAGGAGTATCCGGAAGACTTTGCAGTTAAACACAATGTCCTCCCTCCAGGAGGCCCCGAGTCCTGGTCCAGGAGTCATTGTTTAACTAAGGTGGGGCACTACCTGGTGAGCCCATATAAGGAAGAGCCTGAGGGAAGAATCCAGGACTTAGACACAGACACTGCCCGGCCTGCCACCCTCCTCCTCCACTCTCCATCCCACAAAGCTGCTGCTGCTGGACTTGGCTCCCATGAGAATACTGCTGACATCAGATGCACTTGTTAGGAAACAGGTAGGGTGTGATTGGGGAAACCCCCCCCCCCAGATCTGGGGACCAAGGTGGTGGTCCAAACTTGAGTGAGCATGTGAATTTTTCCAGAGAGTGTCTTAATTTTCAGAAGCTGGGCCTCCCCACAAGAGATATGTATTCAGTAGTTCTAAAAGCCCTTCCCTTCTGGTGTAAATGGTTCAAGGTTAATCTTTAAGGAAAACTAGGGCAAGGGATGAGTTGTCTCCCTAAGAGATCATCTCAGCTTTGCATGTTTGATACAATGACAGGATCTTTGCTTTCCTGCGCGAAGTCACAACTTCCAGGGCTACGGGCTACGTTGACCTTAAGGGATACTCCAATGGGAGGAATCCCATTTCCTTTTTCACCCTTGTTCAACTTCTAACACACAGTACATGTTCAATATTTGCAGAAGGGAGGAAGGGGGCCCAGACCTTGCCTTTTGTTTTCAGATGATCTAGCTTAATAATTACAAGAACAAAGTTGAAAAATCTGGCTTAACCACGAGACTGATCGCTTCAGAGATTCTGGTGGTTCCTTTTACCCCCAACAGCTGGCGTCACAGTCCCTGCCTGTGCCTCTGTGGCTGCTAAGGTTGGGTCATCTTTGAGATGTGATTCTCTTCTTAGGGAGACCAGGTTCTCGCTGCTTTGCTTGAACCCAAGCTAACCAGAGTGGAGTAAATGCAGACATTCTACCTCTGGAGTTCCCACTGCCCTGTTTGTCCTGGGAAGGAAACAGAACTGGGCTGACCCCCAGGTGGCATCGTCTGGAGAGTGAGCATATTCTCTGGCCTTGCCCCACCTGCATCCAGCTGGCCCTAAACTGTGTTTTTGTGCGCGAGAGCTGCAGGACTCAATATTTAGCACAGCAGGTGATGGGAGTATAATCTATCACTTGTGTTTGTGCCGCCTCCTCTTTGCTCCTTCCCCCCTCCTTGGAGAGTCCAGATTCAGATTTGCATATAAAAGGCTCTTAGGAGGGCCTGAACTAGTAAACCAGTCCTATCTGTGCTATCCATACCCAAAGCCTGGTTGGAAGCACTTGGGGTGGGGGGGAGCCAGGCCACCCTGGGTTGAGTCTCGCTTCTGTCTTCATCCTCGACTTCTCAGGGGACTACTTCACTACCATGCACTGCTGTTGGCTTTGCAGGAACCATTTGGAATAAAAATTTCTGTGATATAACCAATGGGAGGCCGGGCATGCTCGCCAGTCTGCAAAGCAGGTATTCCCAATAAACAATCAGGAAAGCTTAGCTAAACCCTATTACCTCATTTTAATAACTAAGATAGTTAACAAGGTGATTCCTAAGGGGCCTTGCAGCCCCTCATGAACTGTGATGCTCCCTCCTGAAAGGCAGCTGAAGGTCCTCTACTGCTCAGACACCATCTATTTAGCTAATAAACAAATGCCAGTCTTTAAGAGCTGGTGGAGGGGTGTGGAAGTGGAGGCTGGCCCTGCTGCCTCCCTCTGCTGGGTGCAGGAGATGCAAAAATTGTCCTGTACCGAGGCAGTGACCCAGGATGGGCTGCCCCCGTGTCCCTGGACTCTGGGGTTAACATCCTCACTCTGCCAAAACAACCACAAGGGACCTTTAAAAGTGAGAGTGGCCAGGACCTTTGGTTAATTTTATGCTGAAATGATGGTCCCTTGGGCAGTACTCTGGCTCTGATCACTGGCTGGGTCAGCCCTGCCGTGCCTGCCCTCCCATACCTGTAGATCAGGCCTGACCAAGACCTTACGCAGCTCAGAGAGCTGAGCCAGACTCCATCCCAGCCTGAGGGCTGTGTCTCCATCGGAAGTGACCAGGCACCTGCCTTTCGGAGATGTGGCCAGTGACCCACATCTGGATCAGTGCTGGAGGTAGGAGAGGTCCTGGGAATATTTACTCGGTTCTCCTCTCCAAGCATCAAGTCTTGTGCCCAGTCCAGTCCTCAACCAGAAGTGGCTGCCAGCCAGCTGAACTTCATCATTATGTCCCATCTCTGAAATCCCCAGCCTCCTTTCAGGTACTAACGTTAAGAAACTTTTAGATGGCATTTCATGGGAATTCAGGAATTCAGGGCAGAGGCATTCAGCATGGGCTGGCTTCTATGACACGACATTGGCCACTGAGGGTGCATTTCTTCAACTCAGAGGCTGTTCTGATCCAGCGCTGTGTCTCCTTCTGACACCTACCTTCTTCCTGTGACCATGTCACTTTCTCCAGATGGGCACAGGCCTCCCCATGGCTCCCTTGGGGGCTTGCCTGTTCTGGCACATGGCCCAGGCAGCGGGAGAGAGGCTGAGGTCTCCTGGGGCAGCGTCTTCTACCCCCCAACCCCCACTCCCTCAGGCACCCCCCCCCTTCCAAGCTGAGGCTCTGCCTGCCCAGTCCCTCTCCCACCTGGCCTGCCTTACCCCCAGGGCCTCTTCATGCCCTTTTCAGGCCTGCTTCTAGACCCTCTGCTCCTCTTCCTCCTGTCTCCCCTTCCTACCGCAGCCCCCCTCCAATGCTCTGGCCTCTTTCTTGGATTTTTTTAAGGGCAGGGTAAGAAAGAATGAAGCAAGGAGCATGGGAAGTCCCTGCTGCCTGCTTTTCTCTGCTTCACCCCCCTTCACACACACATTTATACACACACAAGTTCTAAGTTCATTTTCTTTTGTGGTGCTCTTTGACACATTTAATTCAGGAATTCTTCTCAAAAAACATTTCCTTTTTTAAATGTTTATTGAGAGAGAAAGAGACAATGAGTGGGGGAGGGGCAGAGAACGAGAGAATCCCAAGCAGGCTCCGGGTTGTCAGTGCTGAGTCCCACATAGGGCTCCATCTCACAACCGTGAGATCACGACCTGAGCCAAAATCAAGAACTGGATGCTTAACCGACAAGAGCCACCAGGTGCCCCTCAAAAGACTTTTCCTCTCCCAGGAGCCCATGCCCTGTCCCCAACCCCACAAGTGTGACCCCCCCCTCCCACACACACACCGGGGTGCAATCGTGGTTTCAGAGAGGTCTCAGAGCAAGTAGTGTGGCCTGGGCCTTCTGGGGACACACCATTGGCATGAGTCCTGGACTGGCTGGTAAAGGGAGCCTCTCCCTTGGGGTGCCTGGATGCTGATGCTCTTGACCCTCTTGCCCCACTTCCGCCACACACACCCCCACCAAAGTGGGGAGCGGCCACTGGCAGAGCCCAGCAGGCCCCCAGTCCAGGCCGCCCCTGTGGCCTCCACAGACCAAGATGCCCGGAAATGCCAGGCACGCACCGGGATGCCTGAGGTCCAGCTCCTGGCACCGCTGTGCTGTGGCCAGAGGCGGTTCCCTGGAACTCGCCCTGTGGACCTGTTGTTGCAGGAGGGGACTTCAGAGCACTCCCTCGGGAGTCTCCACCGCTGCACATCTGTTTTCCGTGTGTGTGTGCGCGCGCATCCGCATCTGAGGGGGGAAAAAAGGGAGTGATGCACAGGCTCTGTTTCAGCAACACAGGATGCTGGGCTTGTGTGAGAAGCACTTTAAATAGCAGGTTCTGTCCTTCCCGGCAGCTTGCCCTCCTTCCTCTCTCGGTCTCCCTCAGGATCTCCATCCCCACCCACCCACTGTCTCTGTCTTTCTGTTTCCCCCACGCGTCTCCCTCTGGACCCTCCATCCCTCTCACTTTGTCTCTGTCCCATCCATTTTTTTTTTCACTTCTCTTTGTCTACCTTTGCTGCAAGCCTAAGCAGATAGGCCAAGAGGAAATCATTTAAGAATAAGTTGATTACCTAATGTAGAATCATTTTCCAAAGAACCTTAAAAAAGAGAAAAGGCCCTAAACCCGGTGTCCACAGTGGTTGCTACACCCTCTCTGGGAGGTAAACAGCGTGGGGGCTGGGATTCCCGGTGGGGGTGGGCAGGGAAAGGGTCAGAACCAGTAGCTCCTCGTGGTTTCTGATAGCCAGCAAGGAAACCGGGACTTTGATCCTACAACCACGAGCAAATGAATTCTGCCAGTAACTGTGGTCAGCTTGGAAGAGGAGCTTGAATATTAGATGAAAACGGCAAGCTGGGGGCACCTGGGTGGCTCAGTAGGTTGAGTCCCACTTGAACCTAGGTCATGATCTTGCTGTTATCAGTTCAAGCCCCGCATCAGGTTCTGTGCCGATAGCTCAGAGCTTGGAGCCTGTTTCATATTCTGTGTCTCCCTCTCTCTCTCTGCCCCTTCCCCACTTGTGCTCTGTCTCTCTCTCTCAAAAATAAATAAACATTTAAAAAAATTTAAAAAAAAAAACAAAACTGTGGGGCGCCTGGGTGGCTCAGTCGGTTGGGCATCCGACTTTGGCTCAGGTCATGATCTCACAGTTTGTAGGTTCGAGCCCCGTGTCGGGCTCTGTGCTGACTGCCAGCTTAAGAGCCTGGAGCCTCTTTCAGATTCTGTATCTCCCTCTCTCTCTGACCCTCCCCTGCTCACGCTGTCTCTCTCTCTCTCTAAGAAATAAATAAAACATTAAAAAAACAAACAAACAACTGCAAGCTGACGCCTGGATTTCAGACTTGTGGGATTCTGAGCACAGAAGCCATGCACATTATTCCAGACTTTTGAATCTACAGGATTGTGAGGTAACAAATGTGTGTTGTTTTAAACCACTGTGTTTATAATCCACTAAGGAACTAATTCAGATGCTTAAAAAAAAAAAAAGAAATAGCATCTCTTAAAGACCCAGATTATAATTTGATACATGACAGTCCCCAATGTCCTAAATCCCCATTATTTGCTTAAGAAGGAACTAGAATTAGCTAAGAAGAAAGAATCTTCTCTTTATGGGTGGGGGAAAAAAAAGTCCACACCCAGAAATCCCAAGATCATAACCAAATATGACACTGTATTTCAGGGTCATGTATAGAACCCCGAAAAAACACTCTGCCTTGTCCTCAGAATACATTGCCAGTCCACTCAGGAACTTTCTAGGCTTCTTTTGTGCTTAAATGACACATATCAGAGAACTTTGGAGATGGGAAGGAGCATTTTTTTTTATGCAAAGGCAAGTTTCTTTTTTTATGTTTGCACATGAAGAACCCAATTTAACTGAAAGACATAATATATGCAGTGGGTTTCTATTTCATTGTCTTCCCAGCAGTATCATTTAGGGAACCCACATTCTCAGTTCCAGAAACACAAAACAGAACAGTTGAAAAGCACCTAAAAGGAAGTCCAGCCTTCTGAGTGTTCCAAAGAGGTGGGGACAGCTTGCCCGCAGCTGTCAGCCTCAGAGGAGAGACACAGATTCCCTTCTGCCTGGCCAGTGATCCTTTTGTTACCTCGCAGAAGCTCCTGGGGGGGACCCAGCAGCTGAGATCTCTAAGCCCCCTGAGACCCTGGATCCCGGAAGAGGCAGGAGCTACCTGTTGGGGGCCCCAGGGAGCAAAGAGAACAGGGCTGCACCGTCTATGGGCCGCAGAGCGGTTTCCGCTCTCTCTCTCGTCCCAGACTGTGCTCTCGGCGGTCAGCACTGAGGCTGAACCCAGAGTCCCTGGAAGGCAACTGATAGTTCTGAGCACTTTCTTCTCTGGTAACTGTTCCAGGTCTGGGAGCTTTCTAAATCTACAGCCATGTTAGAGCAATTGCGTTTCTCTGGCTCCTGTGGCCTTTGGTGGGCGATGACCTCAGACCCCTCTCAGCCCCAGTGAAACAGAAAAGATGTCCCTTGGCGGGGACAGGGACATACTCTGCTCACAGGCCAGATTGCCAACCTTGAAGCCGGCAGCTTGATAGGGGTCTCCTCCAAATGCTGGCCGAACTTCCCATCCTTGATCTTAAGCTTCAGTTTCTCCTTCTGCATAGTGAGCCCAAATAGTCTTCCTCTGAGGCCTGCCTTTCTAGGCGCCATGCACCCCACTCCTGGCTTTCAGGCCACAAAGGCACGGAAACTCACTGAAATGATTCTGAAGTGGTGGGGGGGGGGTGACCCAGGGGAAGCGCTGGTGTAGGTGTTAAGTGTCTTCTTAAAACCTACGATTTATGTTCATTTTCACCTTCACACTACCACCTACTAAGTCTCCTTGAGAAACAGTCCTGGGCCTTCCCAACTCACAGTGGATTTGCGTACACTCAAAATTCTCCTTTTCTCTCTACCCCCTCACCCCCTCCTCTTCCCCACTCTGTTTCTCCCTGCCCCATCTCTCCCTCTCCTCCTCCCCCTCCCCCTCGTTCTCCCACATACTCTATCTACCTCTCTCTCCTTTCCCCCTGCTCTCTCTCCAAAGCCCTGACGTGAGCCTAGGTGTCACAGAGCTGAAAGTGGTTTGCACGGGGCTTTTTTTCCGCCAGAGAGCAGTTAAGTGCCTTATTTTCTCCACTCGGGTGGCTAAATTATTCTCAATGTGTTAAACAGTGTAATTAAACACATACACACGCGAGTGCGCAGGGCCCCTTCCCCCACCCGGCTTCTTGCTCCTTGTCAGCAGAGAGAGTGTCAGCCCCAGCCTTCAAGCTCTGTTAGTTTTAATTTGAGTTGTGGAATTAGTAATGGGTTTTGCTGGAACACTGTTGTGGGAAATAGATCGCTCCTCGTGCAGGGTTTGGGCACCATTTCAAACGAGTATTTGTTAAGGGGAAAACCATCCCTTGTCATGTTCTGCTACATTACATCAGATTTATTTCCATTGTTCTGAAAAACACCAGCCAGGAGAGAGCTGTGTGCATCACTCCCGGGCAGGGAACAATTGAACTGGGGGCTTCCAGTTCCTTAGCTGATTGAAAACAAGATGCAAACAGAATCATCCAATTGCCCTTTGTTGCTGAGACGTGCTAAGCTCCTCCTGGAGGTGCAGACCACTGCACCTGTCACTGTGAAGCCTGCAGAGCTGCTGGCTGGTCCTACCCCTCCCTGGCAGAGACTGACTGGATGATTTGGTGGCAAAACTTGGATATTGAGGAAGAGCAGTTGAGAGAACCCCAGCAGGTCAAAGTTGAAAGGATGTGTCCCATGCAAGGATTCTTCACTGCCATCCCCCCCACCCCTTTTAACTTTATCAACCTCAGCTTGACTCTTGCCACTGGAGAGCACACGTGGTCATCCATGCCATTAGCAGATCTTCAGCACTGTTCAATAAAGCAGCCACTAGCAAGTGTAGATCTTTAAATTTAATGTAAGATAATGAAAATAAAATAAAATTTAAAATTGATTTCCTTAGTTGCACTTGCTGTATTTCAAGTGCTCAATGGCCACAGGTGCTAGACTATTGGGCACCACTCTGGGAACCTGGAGAAAACTGTTGGACGTCCAGGAGGCAACTGGCTAATGCCTGGCATGCCCATCGCCTGTTATAGGGCCCTGGCCCTTGGGCTCAAGTTCATGGATAGGGAAGTGGGCACCTGGGGAGATCCTGACAGGGTGATCATTGGGAGACCTACCACACAGCTTTTATTTCCCACACCAAGCCCTTTATAAGATGATGGTATATAACACGTATCTTGTGCTCTGAGGCTGGTTTTTTTTACCACAACCTACAGCCCATTTTATTTGTGAGTAAAGGAGGCTGAGACAATAAGAGCATTGCTCAGGATCACCCAGTCACTAAGCAGTATCTGAAGTCAGACTAAAGTTTCAAGTTTCAGGCTGATTCCACATGCTCTTGACCACCATCCCATGGGGTCTCTCTCTCTCTCTTTTTTTTTAAAAGGACAAGGCCAAACCCAGTTTTCTGAATAGGAACATAACCTGGGGAGGGGGATTCAGACAAACGGCAACAGGGAGCTTGGTCTAGGGGACCATTGGTGCTCTCTTGACCAGGATTATTCTGGAGGGCTGGGAGCAGAACTCCTGGGCTGGTCTGACAGTCCCTGTAAGTCCCTTGGTCTGTCTTTCTCCCAGTGAATATTTCTAGATTTCCAGCTTCCTGGGAGGTGATCTCTAGGTTCCTTGTGTGTTTAGTTGATGGTGTTTTTATGCCATTAGAAAAAAATCCCTATCTTTCCCAGGCAGATATAACTGCATACCAGCAAACCCTACTGCACGCAAAGTGCTCTGTCCTGGCCGGGTGCCCTGTGCCAGCCTAACACCCTGCTTTGGCTACAATTGAGGGTGTTGATGTGCTGCTCGAAATGTGGCCCCCACCCCCAGAACTGAACACAGTGGACTGGATGTCCACCAGGGTCAAGAGCAGCTTTGTCCAGAGCCAGGAGCTCCCGTGGTGTATACACCAGCGCCTTCCTGCTGTGGTAGCAGCTCAGAACAGGCACGTCCTTCACCACGTTGCCTCATTTACAATAGGAAGCCAAGGAAGCCGTACAAAATCTTTTCAAGATGAAACTGAGCCAAGGCAAATCCCACTCACTATTTACTTGCACAGTTAACTTTTAAATGAGAAGACAGATTTGCAGTTTCCCTGGGTAACTTCCATCTTCTCGACTTGGAGGTCCTTTAGAATTTTAAATCTGCCATCTGCTTGCATCACTGTTCTTCCTTTCTATCATTAAAAATGATGAAAGTGTTGAAAAGTACCTTCCTTCTCATGTCAACATCTTCATCCAGGATCAAGATACAAATGTTAAACAGGATAGGACAAGGGACAGTTCTGTGATTGTCACAGTACAATGATTTTGAGATAATCCAGAACTATTCATCCATAACTCCTGGCTCAAATTGTAAATTTTTTATACTCTCTTGTGCCATATACTACATGTACTTATGTACCATACGATACTACAGTCTAGTCTGGTTTTACCACTTTATATACAGGGAAAAAAGAGAAATTTTATCCAATACTTTTTAAAAAATCAAGGTGTGGGGCGCCTGGGTGGCTTAGTCGGTTAAGCGTCCGACTTTCGCTTAGGTCATGATCTCGCGGTTCGTGGGTTCGAGCCCCACATCAGGCTCTGTGCTGACTGCCAGCTCAGAGCCTGGAGCCTGTTTCAGTCTGTGACTCCCTCTCTCTCTGACCCTCCCCTGCTCAGGCTGTCTCTCTCTCTCCTAGAAATAAATAAAACATTAAAAAAATTTAGAAAAAAAAATAAAAAATCAAGGTGTGTTCTCTCTCTATATCAACTCATATGACCACATATATGTGACATTCTTCTGTTCCTCTAAAGAAAGGAACTTTATTTTTAGAAGGGAGAAAAGAAAAAGAGGGAAAATTATGTAATTGGTTTTGAGAAGGTGATATTTGCTTCTAGACACCTGAGCAACACTTCCCAAATATTAGAAGTGTTTCTTTGCAAGTCCATTTCAGAATGTTGCTGTGAATATCATACTCTTTAAACATATTATTATAGAATTATTTTAAAAAATTTAAATCCATGCTTTAGGGGAATTAATGTGTTAATTTCAAAGAAACTTTCTGTTTTATTTTATTTTATTTATTTATTTTAATGTTTATTTATTATTGAAAGACAGAGAGAGATAGCACAGAAGCATGGGGAGGACAGAGAGAGGGGGAGACACAGGCTCCAGGCTCTGAGCTGCCAGCACAGAGCCCAATGCGGAGCTCAAACTCACAAACCCCAAGATCCTGACCTGAGCCCAGGTTGGAGACTTAACTGACTGAGCCACCTAGGTGTCCCTAAACTTCCTGTTTTAAAGAGAGAATCTCTCCCAAAGGTTTTATATTAAGTTCCCATAAGAATTAACATTTGTCTCAATTTATAAAAATTAAACATCTAAGCAAATAGTCATAACATATTTTTATTTGTATAAAGTGAAGAATATGTGTGTTCCTCAAAAGACACAGTAAAGGAAGTAAAAACACAAGCTACCAAGTGGGAGAAGATGTTTGCAACACATAGGACCAAGAAAAGATGACTATCCAAAGTAAATAAAGAATTCCTACAAATCAATAAGAAAAAGACAACACCATCGACAAATGGGCATAAGATATGAATATTCATTTCACATAAGAGGGAATGTGAATGAAGAATAAACATATTGAAAGATGCTCAATCTCACCAGTAAGCAGGGAAACATAAATTAAGTCTGCAAGGAGTTGGCATTTTACTCCAATCAGATGGGTACAAATAAGAAGCTTGCCAATAACCAAGTGCTAGTGAGGAGACTAAGCGATGAGAACTCTTTTACATAGCTGGTGAGATTGTAAATTGGTACAACCTTAGAAAATAAGATGGTATATTTAGTGAAGTTGAATATATGCATAGACAAACCCAGAAATTCCATTCAGTGGTCATACCATGTCACATACGCACCAACTGTGTCTGAAAGTTTCCATTGTCCTATCTCCCTACCAACACTTAGTATGGTCAGCATTTGAAATTTTAGCCTTTCTGATGGGTGAGTGGTGTCTTTCTCATTGCAGTCATAATTTACATTTCCCTGATGACTTAAGATGTAAAGCATTTTTTCATGTTGGTAATTGCCCGCTTTTGTTTTTTAGTAAAGTGTTCATGTATTTTGACCATTTTTAAAGGGTTCTTTTTCTCTTACTGATTTAAGAGTTCTTTGTGTATTCTGGGTACGAGTCATTGGCCTGATACATATGTCAACACATATTTTTTCTTAGTCTGTGATTTGCATTTTTGTTTTCTCAATGGTGTCTTTCACACTTTGGATAAAGTCTAACTGATACATTTTTTTTTCTTGTAAGTCTCATCTTTTGGTGTTCTGTCAGTGACTATTTTCCAACCCCTAAGTTTGCAAACATTTTTCCTGTATCTTCCTCTATACAAGTATTCTGTTCTCTTCTAATATAATTTTTTTTAATGTTTTATTTATTTCTAGGAGAGAGAGAGACAGCGTGAGCAGGGGAGGGTCAGAGAGAGAGGGAGTCACAGACTGAAACAGGCTTCAGGCTCTGAGCTGGCAATCAGCACAGAGCCCGACGCGAGGCTCGAACCCACGAACCGCGAGATCATGACCTAAGCGAAAGTCGGACGCTTAACCGACTAAGCCACCCAGGCGCCCCTCTTCTAATACAATTTTTAAAAATTGTTTATGTTTATTCATTTTGAGAGAGAGAGCATGCTCACCCACACCCACGCACACACACACACACACACACACACACACACACACACACACACACACACACACATACACACACGTGGGAGAGGGGCACAGAGAAGGAGAGCCTGAATCCCAAGCAGGCTCCCCACCATCAGAGCAGAGCCCAAGGTGGGGTTCCAACTCACATATAGTGAGATCATGACCTTAACCGAGATCAAGAGTCAGGCACTTAACAGCTGCACCACGTAGGCACCCGTAAAAGTGTTAAAATTTTAAGTTGTATCTTTATGTTTGTCATCATTTTGACTTGATCTCTGTATATGGTATGAAGTAAGGGTCCATGTTTTTTGTTTTGTATTTTTTCCCATATGGATATCCAGTTGATACAGCATCATTTTTTTGGAAAGGTGTTTCTATCTCCATTGGATCTTTGGAAACTTTGGAAAATTGGAAACTTTGTCAAAAATTAATTGATGATTCATATTGTCTGTTTCTGGATTCTCCACTCTGTACCACTGATCTAATTATCTATCTTTTTGCCAGTTGCAGTTGGATTGGCTAAGTCCTCCAACATTTTCTTTAAAAAAAAAAAATTATTTGGTTATTCTAGGTCCTTTGAATTTAAGTGTAAATTTTATGCCATCTTGGCAATACTGAGACTTCCAATTAGTGAACCTGATACATCTCCCCTTTATTTAGGTCTCTTTAATTTTTCTCAGCAATGATTTATAGTTTTTGATGCAGAGATCTTGATGTCTTTAGATATTTTTCCCAAGTGTTTTTAATAGAATGCTATTGTTTTCCTATTGTCTGCTACTAGTATATAATAATATAACTAATTTTTATATTAACCTTGTATCTTGCTAAATTCAATTATTAATTCTAGTAGTTATTTTGTAGATTTCCTAGCATTTTCTACAATCAAAATATCAAATAAGGACCATTTTTCTGCTTTCCGAATTTTGTGCCTTAATGAGCTGGCTAGAAGCTCCAATACAGTATTAAATAAAAGTGGTAATTATGAATGCTAAAAAACAAAAAACAAAACAAAAAAAAGAGGCATCAGGGGCACATAGGTGGCTCAGTTGGTTGGGCCTCTGGTTTTGTCTCAGGTCATGATCAAACAGTGGATTTAAGCCCCGCATCAGGCTCTGCATTAGCAGTGCAGAGCCTGCTTAGAATTCTCTCTCTCTCCCTCCCTCCCTCCCTCTCTCTCTCTCTCTCCGCCCCTCCCCCACTTGCACTTTCTCTCTCAAAATAAACGAACTTTAGAATTTTTTTAAAAAAGAAAGAAAAAGTGGTAAGAGTGGGCATTCTTGCCTTAACTATGATCATAATGGGGAAAAATACTCTTTCATCACTATGATTTTAGCTGTAGATTTTCATAGATGCCCTTCATTAGTTTGAGAATGTTTTTTATTTTTTCTAGGTAACTCTCCTTTGAGAGTTTTTATCATAAATATATGTTGAATTTTGTCAAATAATTTAATTTTGGGTTTTTTTTTAGCTTTTTAAAAAAATGTTTTAATGTTTATTTATTTTTGAGAAGCAGAGAGAGACAGAGCACAATTAAGGAACAGCAGAGAGAGAGGGAAACACAGAATCAGAAGCAGGCTCCAGGCTCTGAGCTGTCAGCACAGAGCCCGACACAGGACTCAAACCCACAGACTGTGAGATCATGACCTGAGCCAAAGTCAGACACTCAACTGACTGAGCCACCCAGGTGCTACTCTTTTTAGCTTTTTAAATATGGTTAATTACACTGCTGATTTTTTTTTTTAGTGTTAAACCAGTCTTACATTCCTGAAATAAATCCCACTTAGCCTTGATGTACTATTCTTTCTCTTTTGTTTTTTACACTGTTGGATTTGATTTGATGAGCGTTTGTGAAGGATCTTTGCCATCTCTGTTCATGAGGCATAGTCATCCAGAATTTTTTCTGTGGTGTGAATACTTTCACAAGACTTTGTTGTTAGTCTCCTGCTGACCTGATAAAATAAGTTTAGCAGTGTTTCCCCTCTAATTTCTGAAGAACTTTGTGCAAGATAGTTGCTCTTTTGACCTGGAAAGTGTAAGAGAATTCACCACTGACATCACCTGGGTCTGGGAGTTTCTCTGGGGGAAGCTTTTACTAACAAATTCAATTTCTTGATTAGATATAGGGTTATTCAAATTTTGTTTCTTCTTGGGTCAACTTAAAAAAATTTTTTTTTTCATGTTTATTTTTGAGAGAGAGAGAGACAGAGCATGAGCATGAGCAGGGGAGGGGAGAGAGAGGGAGACACAGAATCTGAAGCAGGCTCCAGGCCCCAAGCTGTCAGCGCAGAGCCCAACGTGGAGCTCAAACTCACAAGCTGAGATCATGACCTGAGCCGAAGTTGGACGCCCAACTGACTAAGTCAGCCAGGCGCCCCTTCTTGGGTCAACTTTGATCCATTGTCTTTTTCAAGAAATTCATCCATTTCATGTCACAGCAAATTTTTTCACATTAGTTTCTTCATAGTAGACTCTTATGACCTCTTTAATATTTATTGGATTTGTGATGATAAGCCCTTTATCAATGATGATATTGGTGATTTCTGTTCCCACTCTTTTGTCCTCGACTTCTTTGATTCTTGATGTATCTACTTTGTTGCCCTTCTCAAAGGAAAAGTTACACTTTGATGATTTTCTCTGCTGTATTTCTCTTTTATGAATTTCTGCTCTTGTCTGTATTATTTACTTCCTTCTACTTCTGTGGGTTTTCTTACTGCCCTCATGATATCTTGGATTCACAAATTATTTAAAAGTGTGTTTAATTCCAGGTATTTTGGGGTTTCCTATCTTATTGGTATTGACTTACCATTTTTTGGTATTGACTATGGATGTAGTATGGTGTATGTGCCAATTAAAGTGATTGACAGCATCATCCAGGTCTTTTATATTTTCACTGATTTTTTAAATTTTTGTCTAGTTGGCCTATTAGTTGCTGAAACATGAGTGCTAAAATCTCCTATAATTGCGGAATTATTTATTTCTCACTTTAATTCTGTTAGGTTTTGGTTCATGTATTTTCTGGTTGTATTATACCCATTAATGATTTTATTTCTTCCTGATACATTTTTACCAATATTAAATGCCCCACTTCATTCATGGCAATACTGTTTATTATGAAGTCGGTTTGACCAATTTATTAATATCCACCCCAGCCTTCTTATGCTTACTGTTTTCATGGCATATTTCTTTTCATCCATACTGTCAAATTATCTGAGTCTTTTTATTTACAGTGTGTCTCTTACAGGCAGCATATAGTTGAGTTTTACTTTTTTTATCTCCTTTATAAATCTCTGCCTTTAAACCACCCTTAACATGTAATTATTGGTATACTTGGATTTATGTCTATTTTTTGTGTGTTTATCCATTGCTCCCTCATTATTGACTTTTTTTGATTACTTGAATATGTATGTTTTAGTACCACAGTTTAACTTCTATATTGTCTTTTTGGGGCAATATCTCTTTTTATTATTTTGTTAGTGGTTGCATAGAGATTATAATACACTGACTCAAACTTCCTGATTCTATTGTACCACTTCATGTGGTACATGTGGTTCATACAGAACACTTGCAGCCCTTTGGCTCCCTTTAATTCCCTTCTACTGTTCTTTATGTTATAGTGGTCATATGAATGATATCTTCATACTTTGAAACTTCTCCACATAATGTTATCATTTTTGCTTTAAACACATACATGTATTTTAAAGATTAAGAGGGAAAAAGTCTTGCATATTTACTCATATATTTACTATATACCATTCCTGCAAATTCAGTTTTCTCTCTTATTATTGCCTATCAATTTGAAAAAACTTTATCATTTCTTTTGGAGCATGTCCTTGAATGATGAATTGCCTTAGTTTTTGTTCATCTGAAATATCTTTATTTCACTATTATTGCTGACATGTATTTTCACTAGACACAGAATTCTGTGCTAACATCTCTTTCTTTCAGAAACTTTAAAGTTATTCCACTGTTTTCCATCCTCCATGGCTTCTCGTGACAAATCTGTAGTCCTTGCATCATGGCTCCCTTCAATTTCACATGTTATTTTTCTCTAGCTCTTTCAAACAGTTTTTCTTTATCTTTGGTTTCCAGCAGCTTGATTATGATGTGCCTAGGCATGGTTTCTTGACTTTTCAAGCTTCTTTGATTCAAAAGTTTGTTTCCAAGTTTGGGAAGAATTTGACCATTTCTACAAAAAACTTTTTCTGCTCTACCATCTTGATCCTCTCCTTCCAGGCCTCCAGTTACACATAAATCACACCTATAGGTATTGTAGCACATGTCCATCTAAGGCTCTGTTCTTAGTCTTTTCTTTCTTTCTTTCTTTCTTTCTTTCTTTCTTTCTTTCTTTCTTTCTTTCTTTCTTTCTTTCTTCAGTTGGATACTTTATCTTCTTTGCTCTTATTTCACTTACTCTTTCTTCTGTCGTCTTCATTCTGCTCATAAGTCTACCCAGTGAATTTTTTTGTGTCACACTTTGTATTTTGCAACTCTAAAGTTTCCATTTGTTTATTTTTTATAGCTCCCATTTCTCCCTTGAGATTGCCTATCTTCTCATTTATTTCAAGTATCCTTTCCTTTATTTTATAATAGCTGCTTTAAATTTTTTTTTTCTGATTCTGTATCTAGATCATTGCAAAGTTGTCACCTGCCAATTGTGTTTTCTCTTGAGAATGGTTATATTATCATAGTTCTTTAATTTGAGTAGTTGATTATATCCTGGACAAAGTCAATGTTATGTTGTGTAGACTTTTTGCTCTATTATAATTTTCTGGAGAACATTGACTTAAAAAAAAAAGGCAGGAATCAACCCAATTAAATACAGACTATGCATTTGAACTCACCTTTGATGAGGTGCTAAGTGCTTAGAAAACTTACTCAGGATCATGTGGCTAGTAAGGGGCAGAATGAGGACTTGAGTTGGGATCTTCTGAAGTCATTTAACTTTTTGCATCTTTCCCATATGTTAATAGGACTGTTCCAATAAAAATATTTAATTGTCATATTTATATGAAACCCTGAAAGCAAACTTAAATAAGTGTTTTTACTTGTTTGTTTTTTGAAGACTTCTTGGAAGAAGCTTTTGTGAATCTCCATAAGGACTATTTGATATGAAATATTCTCCAAACCATCTTCTGATCTGTTCTTTATGGATACTTCTGCTCCACAGAACACACTTGAAAATAGCTGATGTGTGGCATTCATTCCACCAACACTTACAAGAATTTTATAGAATACCCACTGTGCCAAGCCTGGCACTAGGTGCTGGCAGACCAAAGATACTATCACCTAAGACATTTCTGCCATTCAGGAGCCCTTATCTTTCCATGAATTTGAATAATGTTTATATACTCAGTGCTGTTGGGTCATTTTCACTTGTGTTTACTGCCATCCTTCACCTAATCCCTGATATGCTCTCCCTTTCCTCATTGATTGCACACTGCCTAAAATATGCACCCAGGGGCAGAGAGTTGTTGGGACAGCCTGGGGTTAGTCATGACTATGAACTGAATTGTGTTCCCCCAAATTCATATAGTGAAGCCCTAACCCCCACTGTGACTATGTCTAGAGGTAGGACCTTTAAGGAGATGATTAAGGTTAAATGAGGTCATAAGAGGAAAGCCCTAATCCATGGTTACTATGACCTTATAAGGCAAGGGAGAGAGAGCATGCACTCTCTCTGTCATATGAGGACACATCAAAAAGGTGGTTGTCTGTAGAGCAGAGAGTTCTCACCAGAACCTAACTGTGTTGGCATCCTGATCTTAGACTCTCAGCCTCCACAACTGTGAGGAAATAAATGTCTATTGCTCAAGCTCCCACCCTGCAGTATTCTCTTACAGGCTTGACAGACCTAAGACAGTCACCCAACTCAGCAGAGAACACAGAAAGGACTGAATGAAACTTACTTCATAGACACTGAGGGGAGCAGACCAGGTTTTATAGCCACCAAGTGCATTTCTTGCCTGCTTCTCACCCTAGAAGCAGATTCATTCATTGTGAGCTTGTTTCATTAGCTCACCGTCTCTCACATTAAGAACCTTATATAAACTCTTTGCCATTTTTCTAGCTCGTCTTGTGCCATTTTACTTGCTAGACTCAAGAGAGTACTCAGAAATAAGACAAATTTTTGTCCTGACTAGCAGGTAGAACTTCTGTCTCTCTCTCTTTTTTTTTAAATTAAGCCAGCTGAGTCTTCTCCTGCCTTTGTTTACCGTTCATGGTGAAGCAAGATGGAAAAATAAAAGAAATAAGCCCAAAAAATTCCTCCCTAAAATGACAGGAGAAGAGAGTTGGATGGCTTTTTCTGCTGCACACAAATGTGAATCGTCAAGTTCTATAGACCCTTCCTGCCTGAGAAAATGAGTCTGCAGGCTATTCCCTGGCAAAACCATAAGCAACCCAGGGGGTAACAGGGTGAACCTGGTAGGTGTAAAGTCTCTGCCTGCCTGCCTTCTCTTCTTCCCCATCAGAGTTCTCTTCTCTCCCAGAGCAGTGGACCACCATCTCCACCAGCAGACACCTAGGCCTGTTGCCTGTCCCTCAGAATCTTTCTTTTCCTTCCTGGGCTCTCAGTTGGTGGAGGCAGAGCAGTAGCAAAGCTAAGCATAAGTATGTGATGCCTCACCCCTGCAGGCTCCTCTGAGACTAGCTATCATTCATAAGAGCAATCCTCATCTCCAAAGGTGTGGGGCTCTCTGCACAGAGCTTTCATAATTGAAATTATCATAATAATCATGCTAAAAACCACTATTTATTGATCACTTTCTGTTTACCAATCACAGTGCTAAGTACTTGACAAGCACAGATTCATCTGAGTCTTAATTCTATAACATGCACATTATTGTCATTATTTCATGAATGAGGAAAGTGAGGCTTACACAGGGATCCCTAAAGTCAACCAGTCCACTTTGCAATAGTGAGCAGTGGGCGCCCCACAGATGGCCTGGGAACTGATCCCTAAACATAAGGCCTTGGCAAGATTCTGGTGAAGAAATCAAGACAAATTCTTTAGATTCACTTTTACATGCAATTAAAGTCTGTCCCATAATTGTGTTATTAAGAGTAACTACTATTTGGGTTTCCTAAACTAAAATCTGCTCAATACTGGAGTTTATGACACAATCTCATTCAATATTTTACTGAGAGGTAGGTGTCCTGGCGATGCTGTCTTGGTTCTCCTTTCACCGAGAATGTGTGAAGCTGAAAGACCCATAATTTTCACAACTCTCCATTATCAGGTGTCATTGCCTTTGTCTTGAATTGGCAATCAATTTCTATTACTGTTTTCTTGCTCTTGAATGATACCTTACTGTTATTTCAGCTTTTTATATAATCTGTGGTGGGCTCTCCTCTTAACCCTGTGGTGAGTGGTGAGGCACATTGACCTATTTTCACCTGTTATTTTCCAAGAACTTGATTGAAGAAAAGTATGTAACATATTGGGCTAAACCAAATGAAACATTTTTTACCTTAGGTGAAACCATATAAAATGGACTATATTCAATAAATTTTTTTAAGTTTGTTTATTTATTTTGAGAGAGAGACTGTGTGTGCATGAGAGCAGGGAGAGGGATAGAGAGGGAGAGACAGAATCCCAAGCAAGTGCTACACTGTCAGCACACAGCGCAACATGGGGATGAACTTCAACTCATGAACCCACAAACCTTGAGATCATGACCTGAGCTGAGATCAAGTGTTGGATGCTTAACCAACTGAACTACCCAGGCACCCCTCAACAATTTTTCACCTAAAAAATGGCTGTTTCCTATTGTCTAACCTAATAGTTCAAATATAAATTATTTTTACTTCATTTGCTAGACATTTGTATGCATAATTCCCTCTGCATATGCATGTACAGTGACACTTTATAGATGAATTCTGCCTATGAATTTGTATTCTCTAAATAATTTACAACATGTTATTATTATATGTTAACTGTAAGAACATTGCTAAGTTATTTTAAGTTTGTATGGGTTTTTTTTGGGGGGGTATGATCCAAGATCTTGAATGTAAGATCATATTCTTCATGAATTGTTTATTTATTTCCCTCTTTAGTTCTTTATCATCACTTGATTCCTTTTCTACTGTGAAGCAGGAATGGATAGGTCCATATGTCTTGTGGTCTTGAGGTCTTCTGTGCCCTGCTCAAAAAAGTTTGGAAAGCACTACTTCAGTGGTCAAGGAGGTTTTTCAAGTCCCACAGCCAGTAGATATGTATTCAGAATTGAGATTCATGTCAGCTTCCCTCATAAATGAAGGATGTGATACACATTTTGGTCAATGGAATCAGTCACACCCCTATGGCTTCCTGAATAAGAAATCCCAGATTTCCTTGACATATCTTTAGGGAAATTGGGAGGCCAACATTTATTGTGTGGCTACTCTATGCCAGCCATTCTGCTCCTACATTAGTTTGAACCTCATTGAATTCCACAACAAACCCTATGAGATTGGTATCATTGATCTGTACAGATGGAGAAATAGGTCTGCAGGCTTGAATTCTAACTCCATATTGTGGAACTGGTAGGTAGGTGGTGAAAGCAGAAAGCAAACTTTAACACCCATTTAATTGTTCATCAGTCTGGCTTTTCTTTCTCCTGCCCCACATCACCTTCCTCTAACTCTGTATTCGATTCATCACGGAATCCTATTTGTTCTGCCTATAAAATGACTCTGGGATCTATTTCTCCACCATTTTCACTACTAATGGTCTAACCCTGTCCCTCTCATGAACACATGCAGCAGCCTCCTAACCTCCTCCTTGCCTCAGTCCCTATCCATCCCTTCTATGTGGCCTGCAACTCACTCCCCAGTCCTTTACAGAGATCTGATCATGGCCTACCTTTTCAATGGCCCCGAAGTGCTTGCAGAGCATAAAACGTGTCATACTCCAGCTTTCCAGTTTACTTTCCTGACCTCCTCTGCCAACATTCCCTATCCCCAGCCCCTACCCCCACTGACTCCTCCAGACTGCCCACCCCTCCATTCTCTCTAACACCCATGACCTTTCCAGCCTAACTCCTGGGCTTCCGTGCACTTGCTACTCTAAATTAGATAGAGAATAATTTACACACACACACACACACACACACACACACACACACAGTTCTCCACCTGGCACAGTCTGCTTCCTTCAAGGCCCTATTCAAATGTCACTGCCTATGGGAGAGTCATCTCAGACTTTCTCCAGTAGTTCATAGCCCCTCCTCTTTATATCCACAGGATTTTGTACACATTTTTAATTAGACAGTTTCTGTTGAATGATAGCTAGTTGTTGAAATGTCTTATCTATTTTTCTCACTTGATAATGAGCCCCTAAGGGAGAAAGATCATGTCGTATTTATCTTTGGATTGCCAGCATGCAGAAAAGTGCCTGGCACCAGGTCAGCACTCAATAAATGTTCATTAATGTACAAACACCCCCTGTAGTCTCTCCTGCACATAAGAGCGTACTGAGTAGCTCTTCAGTACAGCGGATTGAAAATTGGAGTGGGAAGAGATTGCTGGAATTCTAGTCTGGGATCACCCACCAACTAGATGTGTCACTGGGGACTGAACATTTCGGGGTCTCAGTCCTCTTGCTTGTAAAGTGGGGAGAGGGACACCTGAGTGTACTTTCCAAGGACACCTTTCCAAGGCTAACATCTAATGATGCAAAGGACTTGACAGCTTATCCCTAAAAATATCTCTTTCTTACCAGAAGGAAAAGACTTTAGGTATCTTCTAAGGAGAGTCATGGCACACAACCAGGAGACTCAAGCCAAGACCCCTGTCATCAAGTTCAAGGGCCAAGACTTCAACTTCTTGCAGGATCATTGCCTAAGCAGAGGTCTTCTGTTTGAGGACAAGACCTTCCCTGCAGAGACTTTTTCCATAGGTCTACAGCTGCTCCAGGGAAAAGATCTCTCCAGCCTGAGGTGGAAACGGCCAAAGGTGAGTGAGCCCCTCAGAAACACACCCAGCTTCTGGGCCCTCTCAGCTACCTGCCATAGTACCTCCCACTGAAAGAAGGATAGGCCCATGACCTGTTTTTCAAGGATGGCCCACACCAAACAGGAAGGAGAATGAAATTTATCTGGTCTCTCAAGTATGATGTTTTATCTTCAGTGGGATGGAAGCGCCGTGTACCAGGAACCAGGATCCCAGAGTTCTAACCCAGTTCTAACATTGAGCACATCACTAGATTGCATGCCTCAGTGTTCTCATCTGAGAAATGGGAAACTGTGGGTATGATGATTGTAGTAGTTAGTCTCTCAGGTCTCTTCCATCTCCACAATTGATCCCATTTGCCAGTCTTCATTACTCCTTATTCTCTTCAGGTATCACTGTCTTTATTTTTCTTTTCGTTTGTGAGAATTTAGTCAAAGGGAAGATATCATGTCAGTCACTGATACAATAGGATGAATTTAAATAATTGTCTCACCTCTCTCCTTTATATTTGTATTGTCAGTCTTGCAAAGGCTTGATTACTTATAAAAGAATTTTACCCATCAAAATTAGAAGATCTTTCAGGGCAACGTTCAAACCCTCCCCTCCCCTACACCAGCAGTTGGTCACTAACTCAACCTTGTGGTGAGATGAACCCTGTTGGGTTTTCTTTCTTTTTTTTTTTTAATATTTTTATTTATTTCTAGGAGAGAGAGAGAGAGAGAGACAGCGTGAGGAAGGGAGGGTCAGAGAGAGAGAGACACACACAGACTCTGAAACAGGCTCCAGGCTCTGAGCTGGCAGTCAGCACAGAGCCCGACGCGGGGCTCGAACCCACGAACCGCGAGATCATGACCTGAGCGAAAGTCGGACGCTTAACTGACTAAGCCACCCAGGCGCCCCCCCGTTGGGTTTTCTAAACTATATTCACTCCCAAGAAATACTTCTCAGCCCACTGACCATTCTTATAATCTCTTTAGGGCTACTTTGATGCCAAGAATCTAGGTGAGGACCACTCTGAGGATCCTGATGCCCAACCCTCCTGTTCTTGCTCCCAAAAGCAACCAGCAGAACTTAGAACAAGAGAAAAAAACAGATAATGGCTAGTAAGCTAATGATTACGATATCAGCAACTGTTATCAAGCACTGATTAAATGCCACTCTACTGAGCACTTTCGATAAAGCCAGGTTAGGTTATACAAAAAGTATATTTTCTGATAACATAGAATAAGACATTAAGCTCTGGAGGTGCCAACTCTTGCCCTCACGTGGGGCAGATTTGTAGTTTTGGAGAGGGAAGGGTGAGCAGGGAGCAGGTGGGGCTCAGGATCAGATGGTGGTGCTTCTAGGATCCATCTCACCAGCCAAAGGCAGTAAGTCCCCAGAAATGATCCTTTTCTTCTGGCCTTCCCCTCTGATGGGAGCAGAACAGAGAACTCTATTTAAATTTTGGAAGGGTTATATTTTTTCCCTTATTATTTTTAGAAGCGGAGATTCTTTTAGAAACATTTTTTTACAAGGTGCTGAGAAATAGATGCGAGGCCATATTTATAGTGTTGAAGAATTTATAACATTTCTATTTAGGAAGGGTTGAGAGTCTCTTATTATCTGATTCTGGCAACATCTCAAATTTTGTCTTTTGGGGGCAAGGAGAAACTGAGGCAAACAGAAGTAAGATACTTCCACAGAATCCTGCCAGGAACCTGAAATAGAGGCAGCTAGAGGCAGATACATGTTATTCCCATTCTTCTCCTCCGCCAAAAGCCGAGACAAATGTCTTTGTGTCCCCCATCACAAGTTCACATTTTCCTGAGTTTTCTGTGTGTCCTGTTTTACTTTGTCTCCTTTGTTCTTTCCCAGTTGTATATAGAAGAAAACAGATTCAGACAGGGGATATGACTTGCATAGGTGACAGTCCAGCCTCCATATGCTGCACTTTCCTTCACATGGGATTGTGTGCCCAACAGCACTCTGTTAGGATTTGAATGAACAACTGAGTAAGTGGATGGATGAAGGAATAACTTTATCTACAAGCCCCTGACATGGGTTTCAAGTTCCATATGTGCAATTGCGATTCCGTAGATTGACTGGTTTAACAGGTAGGATGGTAGACAAGAAGACCATTGGATTTACCTCTTCAACATGGTGACATCCTCAACTGCCACAGCTTATAGTTGTGCCTGAGAAGAGCCTTGGAAGAGGAGCCATGGCCAGTGTGGCTCAATCCTAGTTGGAATGGCCAACACTTAGAAGGTGCTGACTCTATGGTTGGCCCAACTTTAGGTGCTTTGACTCATTGAGTCCTCTCAGTAATGCTCTAAGGAGGGACTATTATTAGCCCCATTTTACAGATGAGAAATATAAACAGAGTTAAGTAACATGCCCAAAATGGTAGAGCTGGGATTTGAACCCTGGAGTCTATCTCCAAGACCTGTACTCCTATCACCACACTATATTGTCTCCCTAAGACCTTATCATAAGCTCATGTTGTGTTCTGGGTTCCTATTTACCACAAATAATATTTTGTGCACCAATAGACTCCTAGCTCATCTGGATAACCAGGAATCAATCTCTATGTTGTGTTCTGATTCCATTTTTTAGGAGAAAAAGAATGAGGATAAGAATGAAATGTTGTACCTGTACCTCATGATTATTTTAAGGAATAAATGAAGACAATATTTAGAGTCTAGCACATTGCAAACACTTACAAAACACTAGCTATTGTTGCTATAATTAATTTGGGAGGGATGGCATAGGGTAGCAGTCTCAGGAGCTGTCCTTTTGGATCCATGGGCTATCACAGTCCAGCCAGCATCAGCCCTCAGCCGATTTCAGCAAACACGTTTAGGGAGAAATGTAGGTCAGGTGAAACCATTTGAGATCCTAGGGGAGACTGTCAAGGAGTGTGGAGAGAATTTCTTCTCATGGTCCACTGCCTGTCACCACTTTCAGAAGGTTGCTTTCCATTCTAGAGTTTGCCCAGTCACTGTCCAGAGGTCTGGCTGACACTCCTTATATTAAGTTCACCTGCATAATGGCTGAGGTGGCACCAAGGCTCCTGAGACAATTTCCACATTCAAGGCTTGGAAGGACAATGGGGAAGCTCCATGCACTAAGCAACACCTGAACCATCATGGATATCATTCCACTTTGAATCCTCACCTGGGCTTGGTAGATTCACTAACAGCCCAAGAGTCAGGGCATAAAACTAAACTATGCCGGGCACAGAAAAGTTGTTTAATGTCCCATAATGTCTTTTTTTTTTTTTTGCCCATAATGTCTTCATGTCTCTTCTCTTCCTTCCTCCCTCCCTCGCTCCCTCCCTCCCTCTCTCTCTCTCCCTCCCTTTCTTTCTCCCCTTCCCTCCCTCCCTCCTTCTTGTCCTCCCTCCCTGTAACAGTCAACCTAATCCATTTGCTGTTGGAACTTTGAAGTAGAAACTCCTTCATATCCTGCTTCATTCAGTTTCTCTTTGTTTAAGAAATTTATACCCCACCTCTCACATTCCTCCCCCACCCCCAGTGACAGCCAGTCGGGTTCTGCAACAGCCTGTGACCCTGCACTGAGCAAACGGCACTGATGGGACCCAAATGGCACTGATGGGACCCATGAACCTCAGCACCACCTACTACCTAACCCCCTCCTCATGTCAGCAAGAGACGTTGCTGAGAATTAAACTTGTACATGGAATATTATTTGATATTTCCCTGAATGAAAGTTGATGCTAGAGCGACTTCCTTTTAGAATTTTAATTTCATAAATAATGATAAATCCCATTAATCAAGTATGTACATGCATTAAGTATGAATCTAAGCACTTTATATATGACATTTCATTTAATTATAGTCCTGTGAGGTAGATCCTATTATTTGTTCAGTAGTGATCACTGTCCAAAAGAACCTTTCTATCATCATAGAAAGATTCTTTTGGTATTGTTCAGTACAACAGCCATTAGTTATATGTGACTATTGGGTACTTCAAATGTAACCAATGCCACTGAGGGATCGAAATTTTAAACTTATTTATTTTTTTAAGTTTTTGAAAGTTTATTTATTTATTTTGAGAGAGAGAACATGCCAGTGAGCAGAGCAGGGGAAGAGAGAGAGGGATAGCGAGAATCCCAAGCAGACTCTGTGCTGTCAGCACAGAGCCAAATGCAGGGCTGGAATCCATGAATCAGGAAATCATGACCCAAGCCAAAACCAAGAGTTGGACGCTTAACCACCTGAGCCACCCAGGTGCCCCTTAATCTCATTTAAAGTAGCTACATGTGACTTGTGGCTATCATATTGGCCAGCACAGAAATATAGATTCAGATCTTCATAGCAGGGTCACCAATGTGTGTCAGATTGAGAGATTGCAATTTCATCTCTGACCCCATACTTTGTAAGAATCATTTCACTTCTCAACTGAAAATTGGCTGTGAGCCCAAAACATGCTCTCTGATTGGTGCTCAGAGCTCAGAACCCAGCCCCACTGTGGATCCTGGCCTGTGGCCATCCCAAAATGAAGTATCACCTCCCCAGATAACAACTTTCATCTTTTAAGTAGCCAGAGTGGAGTTTCTGAAAGGATTGTTTGCTACAAATGGTTCACCTTGGGATCCAGATGAGTTCTTCAGGAAAGGAAAGTGTTAACAAAGTAGACACAGGAGTGTAGGTTATGAAGGCAACAGGTGACAGAAGGTGACAAGGTGAACATGCCAGCAAACAAATGTTATTGAGCCAAAGAACTTTGATGCCAATAAAACAAAGCTCTCTAGCAAAAATAGTAAAGGAGTGACTGCCACCTGTGCCAGCCTGAACTCTGGCCACCCTCTGAATGATATATTTAGTCCATATCTGAATGCCAAGATGCTAAACCTGGTGTTCCCTCATCTAAGAGCAGCCTTCAAAATGATGGCAAGAATCACTCCAAAATATACCAAGTGATGTCACATTGGAAGAGACCCCTCCAGAGTTGATTGTAGGAGAATGCTTGGCTTGGTACCAGTTCACAAAGGGTATTTGCTAAGATTCCAGGGGTTCTTGCATTATACGTGCTTCTGGCATGCAAAATATAACATAGATTGCCCCAAAATTTGCCTCGAGAAAGGACTTCATAATGCAGAAGTTGTGAAGATTACTTAGTATGACTATTGCTGATGGCTTCTGTATTTGTGTTCTCAAAAAAAAAAAAATCGGGTGTGTATGTGTGTATACATCTATTATGTATCTATATATCCTATTGGATATAACCAATATCAGTCAGGAAGAGAAGGGGCAAATTCTCCCTTCCTCTACCTTTTGTTTTATTCAGGTCCTCATTGGATTGGATGGTGCTTATTCACACTGGGATCAGAATCTACTTTATTGAATTCTGATTCTAATAAATGTTAATCTCATCTGGAAACACAGACATACTTAGAACTAATGTTTAGTAAATATCTGGGGACTCTATTACCCAATCGAGTTATAAAATTAACCATCACAAACCTCCTTCTGTACAAATGTTTCAGACCCTCCAAAGGGCCCATCTCATAGAATCAGAGAACACAGACACTGAGAAGCCCCTACCTGCAGGCATGGTCTGGTGGGGGAAGATCTGAGCCTCAGAATCTTCTGTGTTACCGTGTTAATCCTAAACGTTACCTCTGATTAACCTACTAAATCCAGATTATGGGAAGTGGTGGCCAGCAGCTGCAAATGTCTCAGGTGATTCTGAGTCACACTCGGTGCCAACTGCTACTTGCCAGTCTTGTCACACCTCACTGCCCTGTGTGCCCATTCCACCTGGTGAGACCTATAGAGCATTGTCGTCTTCCCAGATGGAAATTTACATTCCAGTTAGTTAACACAGTATAATATTAGTTTCAGGTGTACAATTTAGTTATTCAACACTTCCCTACGACACCTGATGCTCATCCCAAGTGCACTCCTTAATCCCATCACCTGATTAACCCATCCTGCCCACCTCCCCTTTGAACAGTTTGTTCTTTACAGTTAAGAGTCTGTTTCTTGGGGGGGGGGGGGGCGCCTGTGTGGCTCAGTCGGTTATGTGTCTGACTTTGTCTCAGGTCATGATCTCACGGTTCGTGGGTCCGAGCCCCGTGTCGGGCTCTGTGCTGACAGCTCAGAGCCTGGAGCCTGGTTCAGATTCTGTATCTCCCTCTCTCTCTGACCCTCCCCTGTTCATGCTGTCTCTCTCTCTCTCTCTGTCTCATTAAAAATATTAAAAAAAAATTTTTTTTAATTTTTTAAAAAGTCTGTTTCTTGGGTTGCCTCTCTTTTATTCGCTATGATAATTTGTTTTGTTTCTTAGATTCCAAATTTGAATGAAATCAAGGCATCTTCTTTCCCTGACTGACTTATTTTGCTTAGCATAATATACTCTAGCTCCATCAATGTCATTGCAAACGGCAAGATTTCATTCTTTTTTATTGTCGAGTAATATTCCATTGTTTGTGTATATTTATATTTGTGTGTATATAAATATAAATATGTATATATATGTATATATAGTACATCTTCTTTATCCATTCATCTTTGTTTATTCTCTCAGCAAACCAACCTAGCAGACTAAAATGCTTCTGGGTGTAATTTCCATCTCTTCCTACCTCTGCTCTTTTCACATCATCCAGCACCTCTCTAAAGCCCAGGGTGGGGAGGGAATGGGCAACTCAGAGGATATGAGATACAGATGCTGGTCTGTGCCCAACATTGATGAAGACAGTTCCAATGTTTGCCCATACACTTTATGTTGAATATTGGTTTGCAATAATTGTCATTTAATTTTCATAGCATTAAAATATTTTTCTCCTCCTATTTTAATTTTTAACATTTTGGTAAATAGAAAAAGTTGGGCATTTATTAAATGCCTTTGTGGCATTTATTAGAAGGATATAAATTATTTCTCCTTTGGTGCATGTAAATGCTATTTTATATTATTATATATCCTGACATGAAATCATCTTAGCATCCTTCATTTCTAGGGCAAACCCTGTTTGATTACAGTAGGTTAAGTCTTAAAAATTTCTTGTTGATTCATTTTCTGTATGTTTTATTTTGGTATATTTCCATAAGTGAAATCAGCCTATAATGTGTATGCTCTTGTGCTTTCACTGTCTAGGCTATACTGGCTTCTTAAAATAAATGGTGGTGGGGCCTGCCTGCCTGCCTGCCTGCCTTCCTTCCTCCCTCCTTCCTGCCCTTCTTTCCTTCCCTTCCTTCTTGCCCTTCCTTCCTTCCTGCCCTTCCTTTCCTTCCTTCCTCCCCTTTCATCCTTTCCTTTCATTCTTTTCACTGAAACTGTAAGTGATACAAGAATTGTCTATTCCCTGAAAGTGTGAGAGAACTCCACAGGAAATCATGTGTACTTAGAAGTCTTTACAATGGATAAAGGACCCAAATGTGAGACAGGAAACCATCAAAACCCTAGAGGAGAAAGCAGGAAACAACCTCCTTGACCTCAGCTGCACCAATTTCTTACTTGACACATCCCCAAAGGCAAGGGAATCAAGAGCAAAAATGAACTATTGGGACCTCATCAAGATTAAAATCTTTTGCACGGCAAAGGAAACAATCCATAAAACTAATAGGCAACTGATGGAATGGGAAAAGATAGTTGCAAATGACATATCAGATAAAGGACTAGTATCCAAAGTCTGTAAGGAACTCACCAAACTCCACACCCAAAAAACAAATGATCCAGTGAAGAAATGGGCAGAAGACATGAACAGACACTTCTCCAAAGAGGACATCCAGATGGCCAACAGACACATGAAACGATGCTCAGCGTCCCTCCTCATCAGGGAAATACAAATCAGAACTACACTGAGATACCACCACACACTGGTCAGAGTGACTAAAATGAGCAAATCAGAGGACTCTAGATGTTGGCGAGGATGTGGAGAAATGGGCACCCTCCCACACTGTTGGTGGGAATGTAAACTGGTACAGCCCCTCTGGAAAACAGTGTGGAGGTTCCTCAAAAAATTAACAGAACTCCCCTATGACCCAGCAATAGCACTGCTAGGAATTTACCCAAGGGATACAGGAGTGCTGATGCATAGGGGCACATGTACCCCAATGTTCATAGAAGCACTCTCAACAATAGCCAAAACATGGAAAGAGCCTAAGTGTCCATCAACTGACAAATGGATCAAGAAGATGTGATTCATCTATACAATGGAATACTACATGGCAATGAGAAAGAATGAAATCTGGCCATGTGTAGCAACATGGATGGACCTTGAGGGTGTTATGCTGAGCGAAATAAGTCAGGCAGAAAAGGACAGATACCATATGTTTACACATATAGGAGGATTAGGAGGAACTCAACAGAGGACCATGGGAGAGAAGAAGGGGGAAAATTGTGGGGGAGAGGGAGGGAGGCAAACCATGAGAGAGTCATGAATGCTGAGAACAAACTGAAGGCTGATGGGGGTGGGGGGAGGAGGGGTGATGAGCATGGAGGAGGGCATTTGTGGGGATGTGCACTGGGTGTTATATGGAAACGAACTTGACAATAAACTTTTTTTTTTTTTTTTTTTTTAAAGAAACCTTTACAGAGCTGTCAGGGAGATGTTCTTTTATCATTTGAAAATACTACTACAAAATTATGGATTTTTAGAAAGTATTTACTGACTTGAATCATTTTGGGGCATGTTAATTTTAGTCAGATAATAATCACTACTTTTAAATTGGTTAGTATAGGGGCGCCTGGGTGGCTTAGTTGGTTAAGGGTCCGACTTTCGCTTAGGTCATGATCTCGCGGTTTGTGGGTTCAAGCCCTGTGCTGACTGCCAGCTCAGAGCCTGGAGCCAATTTCAGAGTCTGTATCTCCCTCTCTCTCTGACCCTCCCCTGTTCACGCTGTCTCTCTCTCTATCCTAGAAATAAATAAAAATATTAAAAATAAATAAATAAATAAATTGGTTAGTATAGAATTTTACATCATGTTTTTACATTGCTAAAACTTCACTAAAATTTTTTTAACTTTTTTTTTTATTTTTGAGAGACAGAGCATGAGCAGGGGAGGGGCAGAGAGAGAGAGGGAGACACAGAATCTGAAGCAGACTCCAGGCTCTGAGCTATCAGCACAGAGCCCAATGTGGGGCTCAAACCCATGAACCATGAGATCATCACCTGAGCTGACGTCAGATGCTCAGCCTACTGAGCCACCCAGGCATGTCCCTTCATTTTTATTTCTAATTTTAGTTGGGTTTCCCTACTGTATTTGCCAAAGGTTGGGTCTATGTAAACCTTCCTTCTCCCGTAAATGGGACAAGTTATTTGCTTTATTGGTCTTGCTGTTTTTCTATTTTAGAATTCACTAATTGTCCTCTTTTATCACTTTTTTCTGCCTATATTTGAGACTCTTTTTGTCTTTCTAACACCTATGAGTTGACTGTTTAATTCATGTTTTTATTCTATCATGTTTAATAATGAATGTATTTGAGACTCTGGGTTTGTCTATGAGTATGGTCTTTTTAATTTTGCAAATGTTACAGAAGAGAATCAATATTTATTGAACATGTACCTTGTCTGATGCCCCGCTAAGGATTCACATCCTTCCTCATTTGTTAGGTAGAAAGATTCCTGCTCTGCAAGGCTAGTGGGTGACAGTGGGTGAGTGAAGCCCCTGGACCTTAGCAAGGCAGCCAGTGCCTCGATGGCTTTGTCACCAGAGCCTCCATGTCACACATGAGGTAACAGAGGCTCAGCTAAGTCAAGGAAGCAGTACAAGTCACCCAGGGAGAAGGCAGGGCAGAGTCCCGCACCAGGTCTGTCTCCATGACTCTCAGCACACCCACCTGCCTTCTGCAGTCACACCGCAGGGAAGACAAGAGCAAAGAGCAGAGGAGAGCTGGGGCTCTGGGCTGGTCAGAAAGGCCTAGCAAAGCTATCTTTGTTCCCAGTCCAAGCCCACTGGCCTCCTCTCCCTTCAATTCTTATGAGTGGAAGATCTTAAGCATCTCACTTAACAAATGCTGGTGAGATCTTCATTTTCAATAGTAGAAAGGGTGGGGACAGCTGGTTGAAGTGCCCCAAGTTTTTCTTGACCTGGGACACTCACTCCCTCCATGGCCCTGCAGAGTTCTCCACTGCTGGCTTGTGTTGGGGAAGGTCCTCATGTCTGCCCAGATATTGTTACTCAGTGGGCCCAGCTTGGGGACATGGCACGTGGGCCTGGTGCCCCCACATGAGGAGGGTCTGAATCTGAGTGCACCTCTCCTGCGAATGTGAGATGGCCAGTTATTTGTAGAGAAGGCAGTGGGAACAGGTTTAGTGAGCTGATTACCCCTCCCAGGTAAGCTGGGCCGAGGTGTTTACAGACGTGCACACCTTTGTTTTCCTCTTGGCATCTCCACCAGGAAACTGGCAGTTTCTGAAAGGGCCGCCAGGTCTCCTAAGGCACAGCACTCTGTATATTCATGGCTGTTGAGTAAATAAATCCACTTCCACTTTGCAGGCCTGTTCTCTGGGGACTTATTTGTCAGTGTGAAGAGAAATGATACAGGAAAAATGACCAAAGTATGCAAATGCAAATTTATGCAGTAGAAATCTGGAGACAGATGCAGAGAGAGGGTGCTGAGGGTAATCCTGCAGTCTTCCAGTAGGGAAAATGTGTGGGGCTGCCTGGGGACCCTTGACCCATGGGAACCCCTTCGGGAGCTCTCACAATCCTGTGTCTGCTGAGAGTTCCCTAAATTCTCCCTAGACATTGCAGCACTATAGAATTCTCTAGCAAACCCCTTTCTGTGGCTGCCAGGTGCTCTGTGTGTTGAGGTTGGGGCAGGACTGGGCTCCAAGTAACAGTACTCAAGACAGGGGACCCTGAGGTCTTCTAGAATCAGTTTGTGAGTTAGCCTGGGAGTGGACAGAGGTCTGAGTAGCACATCTTGTATCCTGTAGAGCATGTGGCTGGACTTGAACTTGGAGCCCAGAATACCCTACTGCTGAGAGAGAACCCTTCACAAGGAAAGCTTTATAATATTTATAAAAGTGTCTTCTAATAAATGTATCTTTTTTTTGTTTATAACCTGTTACTAAAACACTGCTAGTTGGAACTAGGATGGCTGACTTTTTGACATAAGGATCCTGAGCCTTTATTTATATTTATCTTTCCTTGCATTTTGCTTATACGTTTATTGCCTGTCTTGCCAGTTACATATACACCCCTTTGACATCTGCCTTCCTGATAGCAATAAAATCTGAAGATTGAGGGGACTTTTCTAACTCAGATTTTAAGCACCTATTTAAGAATTAACCTCTACCCCTCAAAGACTAAGTGAGTGATGTCTTGGGTACCGCACAGGGACATAGAGGAATGAAAGATGCTCATGGCTTTTCTCCCTCTTGCCTAAGGATATATTAGAAGGTAAATCAGAACCTCACTTCATCCTGGAAGGTGCCAGCAGATTTGACATCCAACAAGGAAAGGCTGGTAAGGACTCAACATCTTTCCTCCTGGCCCTGGATCAGGGCAGGCAGCCTGAAGTCAGCCTCCAAGTAGGGAGGGAGGGATGGAAGGAGGTGCCCACCCAGACCCACAGAGTTCTACCCCAGCTTCTGAGGAGGCAAGGTCAGCACACTTGGTGCAGTGTGGATGGACACTGGCAACAAGATTTCCTGTGACTTCAGCTCTGGGCTCCTCTGGCAAAATAAGAATCAGAGGCAGGTTGGCCCAACAGACATGTTGAGGCCTGGCTGGGGCTCCCCCCCCCCCTTTTTTTTTAACTCCCTTTTATTTATTTATTTATTTTGAGAGCATGCACAGGTAAGCAGGAGAGGGACAAACAGTGGGAGACAGAGAATTCTAAGCTCTGTCCTTGCAGAGCTTGAGGTGGGGCTTGAACCCATGAACCCTGAGATCATGACTTGGGCTGAAATCAAGAGTCAGTCACTTAACTGAGTAAGCCACCCAGGCACAGGATGTCTCTTGATTTCCCTCACCATCACCAACCCTCCATCCCCCTTTACCTTTCTCCTAGCCACCCCATCACCCCTACTCCATCACTACTACTCCCATCACCCACACACCACTGCCCCACATCATCACTAGCTCCTCTGTCTTGGTTAAAATGGGCCCCCATGAACCCTTCCCTAGTACCCCTTTCTTAGACAGAAAAGGAATGTATTATTCAGAAAAAGGTGTAAAATGTGTGGAGTGGGGCTTCCAGATGTGTTCAATAGACCTCTCAAGGCTTACATCTCCTCACAGGAGATTGCTGGTTCCTGGCAGCACTGGGCTCCTTGACACAAAACCCACAGCATCTGCAGAAGATCCTGATGGACCAAAGCTTTTCACGTCATTATGCAGGGATCTTCCGTTTCCGGGTATGTGCACCTCTGGGACACTTCTCACCTGGGTTCACTGTAAGCACAGGGAGGCAAATGTCTTGAATATTCCCATGGAATACTCAGATGGAAGAGTCACCTCTGTGTTAATTACTTTGCGTACCTCTGAGGAAGGGTTTGAGCTCAAGGTCTGGCAACGCATGGGAGAGATGGGAGTTAAATGTTTTCATGTAAAAAAATAAAAAGAAATGGCAGAAACACTTAGCAAAAAAAAAAAAGTCATTAATCAAGAACGCTGCATACCATTGAGCTTTTGTCTGCTTTGATTCCTATGCCATATCTTGCCATTTTGATTACAGCAGCTGCAGAATAAGTTGTAACATCTCATAGAGTAAGTTTTCCTTTATTATTCATTATCCTTCCCTCAAAAATATCTTGGTAATTCCTGCACAGTTATTTTGTAATGAGAATTTTAAAAGCATTGTGTCTAATTAAAAAGAAAAGGCACTGTGATGCAGAGTGGAGTAGCATTAAATTTATGTATTTACTTGAAAATGTTACATTTTTATTATTTTAATTATTCCTTTCCAGAAACATGGTATATCTTTCTATTCATTCAGAACTAGTTTTATGCCCCTCAATAAAATGTTATAGCTATGCTTCCATATTGCTGTGACACCCTTCTTGTTAAATGTATTCTCAAATATTTTACAATTTTGTACCTAATGTGAAGGAGATTTCCCCCTCATTTCATTTCTTTTAATGTTTATTCATTTATGAGAGAGAGAGACAGAGTGTGAATGGGGGAAGGCCAGAGAGAGAGGGAGACACAGAATCTGAAGCAGGTTCCAGGCTCTGAGCTGTCAGCACAGAGCTCGCTGCAGGGCTTGAATTCACAAACCATGAGATCATGACCAGAGCAGAAGTTGGACTGCTCAGCCGACTGAGCCACCATATGTACCACCCCTCTCATTTCTATCTAGATGTTCCTGACCAGAGGGAAGCCACTCCTTACTAAATACTAAATTGTATCTAGCCATCTTACCCAATTCCTTGATTAGTTCCAATTTTTTTCCTTTAGTAGAATCTGGATTGTTTAGTTAATGAATATTCTCTGCAAATAAAGATAATTTTGTCACTACTTCTAATATTTATAGAACTCACTTTGCACTTTGTCCTTGTCACATTAGTTAGAAGTTTGGACTTTTGAATAAGAGTGACAGGACTAAAGTCTTGCCTTCTGATTTTAGTGATGTTTTCTCTTCCTATGCCATTCTTTTAATGCACTGTGGGATTCAATTTGCTATAAATGTTATTAGAATTTTTGCATTTATATCATGTGTAGAATTAGTTTCTAGTTATTGTTTTTACCATGTTTGAATTACGCTGGCTTTTTATTTTTTTTTTAATTTTTTTTATAAACAGTTTTTTTTTTATGTTTTTTTTTTTTTTAAATTTCTAGGAGAGAGAGAGAGAGAGAGAGACAGCGTGAGCAGGGGAGGGTCAGAGAGAGAGGGAGTCACAGACTGAAACAGGCTCCAGGCTCTGNCAGATGTATACATATTTCCCCCCATAATTTACTAATATGGGAACATTTCATCTGTCATGTGTGCAGTACATGGAGTGTTAGCATGCAAATTACAATATAACATGAAAGTAAATCTAATAGAAGTATTGGGTTATTTTACATTTACATGTTATTGTTTTTTTTTTTTAAATGTTTTATTTATTTCTAGGAGAGAGAGAGAGAGAGACAGCGTGAGCAGGGGAGGGTCAGAGAGAGAGGGAGTCACAGACTGAAACAGGCTCCAAGCTCTGAGCTGGCAGTCAGCACAGAGCCCGACGCGGGGCTCGAACCCACAAACCGCGAGATCATGACCTAAGCGAAAGTCGGACGCTTAACCGACTAAGCCACCCAGGCGCCCCTACGCTGGCTTTTTAAAATGAACCTGTTGAATTTTGCAGATCTTGATCTGTAATAATTTGAACAATGGTTATTAATCATGGATTATCTGATCTTTGAAAGTAAAATAGACAATAATTAAAAGATCTGGTACTACTTCTTTTTTCAACATGATTTCTTTAACTCTTCCAATTTGTTCAACAGCTATTAAAGTGGTGTCTCTTATTTCTTCTGGAGTTAATTCTTGAAATTTATATTTTGCCAAGGGAACCAATTCTTACTTCTTCTTCTTCTTTTTTTTTTTTTTTAAATGTTTTATTTATTTCTGAGAGAGAAAGAGAGAGAGAGTGAGAGAGAGAGAGTGAGCAGGGGAGGGTCAGAGAGGGAGACACAGAATCCGAAACAGGCTCTAGGTTCTGAGCTGGCAGTCAGCACAGAGCCCGACGCAGGCTCGAACCCACGAACCGTGAGATCATGACCTGAGCCCAAGTCAGACGCTTAACCGACTGAGCCACCCAGGCGCCCCCCAACTCTTACTTCTATAGGACTAAATTTATTGCCCAAAAGTTGCTCCTGTGATTCTCTGAAAATTCATTTAATTTCTTCTAATCTATGGTTAAATCTACTTTATCAATCCCTGTACTATGTTTTCGTTTTTCCCTTTCTTCTTAATCCAAGTTTTCTTGATCAAAACAATCTGTTTATTGGCTTTTGAACAAATCAACTTTTTATTTTCATTATTCTTTCTATTTTTCTTTTGGAGTTTTGTTTTCTATATAATTTCAATTTATTTTTATTAATTCCTTACTTTCTCTGTTAATTTTATTTTTTGTTTTCTGAAACTATATACATTTATGTCTTTTTATTTAATAATGAAAGCTTTAAGACTATAAGTTTTCTCTGAGATCTTCTGTATTTATAGGTTTCTATATAAAATGTCTTTTATTAATTTTAAAGTAATGTACTTTTAATTTTGATTAAGTTTTGGTTATAGAGTATTAGATTTATTAAACTATGGTCAGAGAATATATTCATTGAATCTTTACATTTTAGGAAATTATTAAAATTTTATTTATGGCCAAGTCTACAACAATTTTGGCAAATGCTTCATGGATATATGAGAAGAATATCAAGTGGTCAGAGGTTTTACATATGGAATCAATATTTCTGATTTGCAGATTGTTGTATCTCCAATTAGCTTTTTATCTTGACTTAATTTGTGTCTGCTTGATTTCTCAAATTCTAAAAGAGATGAATTGAATTTCTTTCCCAGAATTATACCTTGGAGGGTTCTTGTGTTTTCTGATGTTCTAGCTTTAAACTTTTCCTATTATATTCTGTGGTGTCCAAAGGTTTATGTCCTTGCTAACTGCTTGTTGGAATAAAGCTCACACAATATCCCTCTTTGTTGTATTTAATGTATCGGGCTTTGCATTCTTCTTTATCTGATGCTCATTGCTAATTCGGCTTCCTATTATTTACATTTTTCTATTACATCTTTGCTCACCCTTTCCTTATCAATTTCACTTCCATATTTCTATAAACATATCTTATGAAAGCATATTTTAAACTCCTTGCTCACCATTCTTTCATCTTTCTTTTCCCCTTAAGATTTTTGTTCTAATTTATTTTTTTTAATCTTTATTTTTGAGAGAGAGAGTGTGTGAGCAGGGGAGGAACAGAGAGAGAGGGAGACACAGAATCTAAAGCAGGCTGCAGATCAAACTCACTGACCACGAGGTCATGACCTGAGCTGAAATCAGATACATAACTGACTGAGCCACCCAGGTCCCCCTCTAATTTCATCCTCAATAGGTAGTAGTTCCTTGAATAATTTCCTCTGATCACATGAGTATTTTTCATTTTCTCTTACTTAAGAATGATATGTCAGTTGGGTTTGAGATTCCCGGATCACATTATTTTCCTCAAGAGTCTGTAAACATTATTCCTTTGTCTTAGAGCTTCTAATGTTGCAGAAGAAAAATCCAATGCTAATCTATGCTCTTGGCTTTGTGTGCAACATGTTCTTTCAAGTTTATAAGAGATACTTTCTCTCTCTTCTGGTGTTCAGAAATTTCTCTGAAGTATGTCCAGATATGTGCCTTTTTGAAATTCATCTTGGCTGGAATTCAGTGAGCCCTTTCATTCTGAAGACTTTCCTCCTTTTTCTGCTCAGCTAAATTTCCCTTTGTTTCTGGGTGTCCTCCTTTACTTTGTAGTCTTTTCCTAAATTCCAACTAATTGCATACTAGGTCTTCTAACAAGTCCCCAGGTGATGCTCATCCTGGTGGTCCAAGGATCTGACCAAGGAATGAGCTAGAGGATGGAAGCTTTACTGTCTGAGATCACCTTAGACTGCAAGTATTGGTAGTAACAGGTGGTTAGGAGAAACTGAGGTACAGGAAGGACACTTTATGCCCTTCTGAATGATGAGAAAATTCCACAATTCTCCAGAAACAGCTGTGGTATTTACTTCTGTACCTCTCTTCTCATCACTCTGAGCATGGCACTACTTTCTGGAAAGAGCCCAGTGCCCAGGCAACAGGGCTACTTTGCTCAAAATGCTTCTCACTTCCCTCAGACACTTGGGTATTGACAAAACAGCACCAGCATGCTTCTTGGAGGGTCCAAACACTATTCAGATGCCAGCCTTCCTCAAGTACAGACGAACCAGGAAATGCAGGCTAGTGGTCTCATTCTTTTTTATTTTTTTTAAAATAGTTTATTGTCAAGTTGCTTCCCATTTAACACCTAGTGCTCATCCCAACAAGTGCCCTCCTCCATGCCCATTATTCCCCTTTCCCTCTCCCCCACCCCCATCAGCCCTCAGTTTGTTCTCGGCATTCAAGAGTCTCTCATGGTTTGCCTCCCTCCCTCTCCCCCAATATTTTTCCCCTTTTTCTCCCCGATGGTCCTCCGTTAAGTTCCTCCTAATCCTCCTATACGTGCAAACATATGGTAGCTGTCCTTCTCTGCCTGACTTATTTCGCTCAGCATAACACCCTCAAGGTCCATCCATATTGCTACACAAAGCCAGATTTCATTCTTTCTCATTGCCATGTAGCATTCCATTGTATAGATGAATCACATCTTCCTGATCCATTTGTCAGTTGATGGACATTTAAGCTCTTTCCATGTTTTGGCTATTGTTGAGTGCTGTTATAAACATTAGGGCACATGTGCCCCTATGCATCAGCACTCCTGTATTCCTTGGGTAAATTCCTAGCAGTGCTATTGCTGGGTCATAGGGGAGTTCTGTTGTTAAGTTTTTTGAGGAACCTCCACACTGTTTTCCAGAGGGGCTGCACCAGTTTACATTCCCACCAAGAGTGTAGGAGGGTGCCTGTTTCTCCACATCCTCGCCAGCATCTATAGTCTCCTGATTTGTTAATTTTAGCCACTATGACTGGCGTGAGGTGGTATCTCAGTGTGGTTTTGATTTGTATTTCCCTGATGAGGAGGGACGCTGAACATTGTTTCATGTGTCTGTTGGCCATCTGGATGTCCTCTTTGGAGAAGTGTCTGTTTATGTCTTCTGCCCATTTCTTTCTTTCTTTTTTTTTTTAATGTTTTATTTATTTCAAGTAGAGAGAGAGAGAGACAGCGTGAGCAGGGGAGGGTCAGAGAGAGAGGAAGTCAAAGACTGAAACAGGCTCCAGGCTCTGAGCTTGCAGTCAGCACAGAGCCCGACGCAGGGCTCGAACCCACGAACCGCAAGATCATGACCTAAGCAAAAGTCGGACGCTTAACCGACTAAGCCACCCAGGCGCCCCTCTTCTGCCCATTTCTTCACTGGGTTGTTTGTGTTTCAGGTGTGGAGTTTGGTGAGTTCCTTATAGATTTTGGATACTAGCCCTTTATCTGATATGTCACTTTGCATCCTTTCTGGGAATGATGATCTTATCTGGTGTTCCCCTTGTATAAGAAGGGCAAGTGTGATAGCATTACTCATGTGGGACTATTGGGGTGAAGGTGAATTCTAAGGAGGAACCAACCAGAAGAGCTCATTCAAGCCAGGACTCCCTCATTCCAGATAGTCCACGATGCACCAGGTACTATCCAAGGTCCTGAACAAAGATGCTATAATACTTTACCACAATTTGGCAGATGAGGAAACTGAGACAGAGAAATCAGTGTCTTATCCAATGCCTACTGCTCAGATAAATAAAGGCAAAACCAGTATTCAAGCACAGTTCCACTAACTGACCACTGTCTACTATAGTTTGCTATCCAGTTAAACTCCAAATCCAGATCAGGCTCTTTTTCCAGTAATCCACTTCTAGCTTTCTTTGGTGTGCCAAACATATTTCATGACCTCCCTCCTAGTAACACCCCTGTTGGCTTTAACGTCACCTGTCTACACATTTTACTGCAGTAGGGACACAAATCCACAGCTGTGCCAGAACCAGCTGCAGTGCACTGAGCTTATTAATGACCATGAAAACATCTTCTTTGCTTTGTCTCCACTGACATCTCTGTCTCAGTCTCCTTCTTTACTGTGAAGTGTGTCCTCAAATGGATGCAACAGCCCAACATCTGGGACATCCAGCTGTGGAAAAGGCCATGTGGATGGCTTCCTTGGTGGCACTGCCAAGCAGATGATAGATCACATCCACCCAGCTTTACTCTGAGCCCACCTGTCAGAGACTTGCCTTCATCAGGGCTCAAGCCTGAAGCTGGAAGCCCTGCTGTTTATCCAGCACAAGGGAGATCAACAAAGAAACTCCAAAAGGCTGGCTTTGTTATGAATTTCCCTCATTTGGTCATGTCCCCAGGTGAACCATTAAGAGTTGAACACTGAAGATTAAAGCAGTCTGTTTTGGAAAAGAACATCTGGTTCATTTGTGCCCTTAGCAGTAGCAGTGCTAGCCAGTTTCATTTCTGCTACTCTGATGGCAGGACCAGCTTCATGTGAGCTGAGGAAGGCCAGAGCGAGGCTCTCACTGCTGAGTCCTCCTGAGAAATCTTCATCATTTGGCCTCTGGGCCTTTCCCACACTGTCCTTGCCATCTGGGATGCCTTTCTTACCTCCTTTGCCACCTGTTTAAACCCTGTCTCCTCTTTCAAGCCTTTAAACCCCTGGTAGGCTCTCCTGTCCCTCATTACAACACTCTGCATCTACCATTTTCCTTGTTATTCAGCAACTGTTCCCTGTATTGCCCTTTTGTGCATAAGATATAACTGGAGAGTCTCCTGTGTGTCTGAAGCTCATAAAGGACCTGCCAAAGTGAGGCCAGAGTTAGTAGCAAAGTCAAACTAAAACCCAAGTCTCTTTCCTCCCAGCGTGTATTTTCTTTGACTCACTTGGTCTGTGACTCATCTATCCAGTGAAGTTGACATGCCAGACTCCTGACCACTGACCTGGGCTGGAATTTTGTTCTGGATAGAGTTTGCTGTTACATAGAGGAGGTCATGTGGTGACAGTGGTTACTGTTTGGTATGGGTTGGGGCTACAGAAGCTCCCTTTCCTCCCAGCTCTACTAAGGCATATACTCATCTCTCTTCCAGTTCTGGCAGTGTGGCCAGTGGGTTGAAGTGGTGGTTGATGATCGCCTACCTGTCCTGAACAGGGAATACCTCTTTGTGCAGCCTTGCAACAACAACCAAGAGTTTTGGCCCTGCCTGCTGGAGAAAGCTTATGCCAAGTAAGGATGGATTACCCCTCAGCACAGAGCCTTGATGCTGGCTTTGCCTGCTCAGCTTCTTGCCCCGACGGATTCTCCACAGCAGCTGGCCCCAGGACTTTACGCAGCTCTGCTGAATGCAAGTGATGTCCTGGGAGCATCAGAGCCTTTGCCACCTATCTTGGCATCCTTCATAAACAATCATTGTATGTAAGGCTCTGTTAGAGCCATGGGAGGAACCCAGAGGCACATTGCAAGGAGTGGGCAGGGCAGGGCTGGACAGAGATATGTACTAACAACACTATTACTGCAAGAGCTGGGATAAGAGCTCAAATAAAATATAATATCATGGTCAAAGTCTGATGGGAGGACAGAGAAAGAAGACAATCTTGATTTTCTGACTCAGAGAGAGTCAGGCTTAGGCTGTATAGAAGACATGGCATTGAATGAGGTCTTGAAGGATGGGTAGAATTTCAGCAAGGAGAAGGGGGATATAGATATGATGGAGAGTTATTTCCAACCGTAGGAAGGATTCAAGCAAAGACCTAGGGGCATGACAGTTCAAAGGGGTTGGGCAGTTGGGGGCCTGGTGTGGCTACTTTGAGATTGTATCTATGTGTGGTGACAGGGCAGGTGTCCCCACACATAGATACGGCCCAAGAACCATGATTTGAAGACTACCTTCTAGTGTTAACAAATTCAAGAACTTACAAACACCCCAATTCATATGTTTTATTTAACCTCTTTGACTAGCATCTATTCAGAAAATTTTTATTGAGCATTTAACCATAGGCTAGGCACTGTGCTTGGAACCAGGATAAACACTCTGAGACTGGCTTCAATAGGTGTGAGCAAAACTGTGTGTTGTGTGGAAGAGGTCACTGTCATAGAGACCTACACAGGTGAAGGACACATCAGAGCTAGAAATCAATGCTAAAGGACAAAAGGACCATCACTTTCAAGAGCAAATGAATTAGTGTAGTGTCACAGAATCAGGTTCCCCAAAGATCATTGTGACCCACCACATTTTACAGATTGGGAAGCCAAGACTCCAAATAGTGTTGTGATAGTAGTCACTAGCTGGAATCTGCTAGGGTTTTCAGTTATTTGACCCAGGGATATCATTGAGTAAGCCTGAAGACCCTGCTGAGTCCAGTCCTGAGCCACAAGGGTGCCAGCAACCCCACAGACTGCCCCAGTCCCTGTCCTTCTGGAGGTTACAATCTGTCAGCCATGAATCTCGAGAGCTTTTTTTTTTTTTTTTTTACATTCTTTCTGTCAAGCCTACTTGTGAAAAACTAAAGCTGTTGCTCATTTCCAGTGTCAAGAAGAGCTGTTCATTAGCATTTGAGAATGAATCCCAGATAACATCCAAGGTTGTTGAACCAATCCATATGTTTGGGGAGGTTAATTTGCTTCTAAGCGACTTAAACAAACACTGCCATTTCTTTCCAGTATGAATTCAGCCCTTGCCACTTCAGGGTTTTGTTTTTCCCTTATGTGAAAAGGGGAGCATGCCAGTTCACTTGGAGAATTAGAAACCTTATGGAATGAAATGATGACTTTGACCCCATTTTGTTAACAGTCGACCTAAAGCAATCATTCAGCTTGAAAAGAAAATGGGAAAGTGGACCCAGAATCCACATCCACTGCCTAAAGAAATCTAGTGGAGGATAAAATGTTTCAAACTAGTAAGCTGTTTAAAAGCTTTCCTCTCCATCCAAAGAAGGAAATCATAGAATGCAGGAGTGAGCACAATAGAATTTGAGCTATCTGAGCTGGAAGGGACTTCTGTCAGCCTCGAGCCCTACCTCCTTCTTTGAAGGATGAGGAAATTGAGGCTCAGAACACTGAAATGAGCATCCCAAGGTCAACTGTTCCCCTGGTCATGTGCTTTTCCATCATCCCTTGATGCTGTCAGTTCTATAGAAAAAAGATTTGTCTCTTTGCTTCTTTGGGACTCAGTGTCTGCCACACAGTGACCGCAGCACAAACATGGAGAATGCATTGATCCAGGTGGAGATGACCTTCCTTTCCCCCAAGAATGTAGGCCAATGAACACATGCACTCCAAACACTCAACTCTTCTTGCAACTGGGGAGTCTGGAAATGAGTCAGTTGAGTCGGTCAGATCTACATTGGCAAAGTTTTTTCCCCAGAAGTCATAAAATAAGTGATTGTGGAACAAGATCTGATAGGCTGCATATCATCCTGTATGGAATCTGGGCAATTAAGAGTCATAGCATCTCAACATCCTTTCTGGTTCTGATTTAAATGTCTGAATTCATCCCTCTCACCTAGCATTGCTGGGCAGATAGAGACTTCCCCCAAATGAGGCTGAAGCACAGAGATGAGAACAAGACGTGCTCAGAATTCCTGGGCTCAGGTGACAAGGTGTAGTGACAGGTGTGGTGAACACCGTTCTCTGTATCTTTCTTCCCTTTCTGTTTCCTGTCAGCAAAGGGGGCTAAGAATAGTGCCATGTTCCTGAACCATCAGCAGGCTTCATGAGCTCATGTTTGTGAAGCAAAGAGATAGCTCCTCATCAAAATACCCAGCTGCTGCTGAGACAGGCTCTGTGGGCATTGTGGAGAGACAGTGAGAGAGGGGTGGCTGGCCTTCCCCATGCATTGGGTATCTCTGTGGCAACTGTAGGGTGGTGTGAGTGTAAGACATCAGAGGAGGCTCATAGACACTGAAGCAGTGGGCCGATGTACCAAGACAGGGCCCGGGCTGCTTTTCTGGAATGGCTCTGGTGCAGCCCTGTTTAAAGCCAGAGAGGGCCCTTGAGGACATCATCAAAAAGGGGCTGTTGCAGTGTGGGAGGTCATGCAGGTGGGATCTAGAATAGGTTCCAGAACCCCAGTCTTTGTTAACTTCCAGTACCCTCAGCAAAGCCCCTCCTAATCTAGGACATGGGCCAGAATACATGTGGAGAATCAAGAGTTGGGCATTCTGCCCCAACTAGGCATGACCATTATTAAAAGCAGGCTTTGCATTTGACTAAGTAAATACTCCAGAGACAAGAGTCTAGTACCAGGCATAACCCTGGGTCAAGGAGAAGGAGACAGGAAGATAAGATTAAGAACAAGTTTTAACAAGTTGAGATCAGTCTGTCACATGGCAGTTTCCCTGGAATGGACCTTCTGTGTATCCTGAGTTTTCTTTTATAAAAAGACTTTTAAGCCCTCTATGGCATTTGTGCCTGGGACATTGTCCTGCTTTGATTGGCTGCTTGACATATATTTGCTGAAGTGAACTTACATTAATTCTGGTTGATGCCCAGTCACAGAGGTGGGGATATAGTGAGATAGGAGGGTCTGGGGGACCCCACAAGCCTACCCAGTCAACCTCACTCTTTCCAGGTGAAGGACTAGGAAGGGAGGGCTGCAGGCCCCCTAGAGGGGCAGAAGGGAAGATCTCAGACCTGAACCCCATCTCTGATTCACAGGACCAGAAAGAAAGTCATGGTCAGAGATTCCCCACACTGCCACCAGCTTGTGAGGGGCTTGGCCTTGGCTTATCCATCAGGGACAGTAGGGAAAGTCCCTGGTAAGAAGCCTGAGTGACAGGGGCAATGGTGAGGAAGTCTCCCACTGAACAGCTTTGAGGCCAAGAGGCAGGGTCCTCACCCCACTCCCTGCCTGGCCTCAGCTCCATGTCCTTTGTGGGTTTGCATTGCCTATATTTGAGGGTTCTATGGCAGCCTTTCCAGTTGACCCCATTAACAGGAACTTGAGTTCCCAAAACAAATCAGCTCTTATCTTGCCCTGCCTCAGTGGTCAATCCAGACTGTCTCCCAGGGGCACCATCATTGGCCCCCTTCCATGCTCTTCAGATTCTGGGGCTTCTTCCTCCCTGGAAGGCTCATCCCACTGTCCTTACCTGGATAAACTCAGAGGTGTGCCCCTCCCTGAGCTCGCCTTGGGCCCTCAGGTGTTTCTTCTCTGTTCCAAGATGATCCACTGGTTCTCATAGCAAAGATACCTCAAGGGCCAAAAGTAGACATTCTAAGGAAAGTGTCCCTATGGCAGAAGGCTGTTGCATGAAGTGACAGGTGTGGAGGTAGAAGCAGAGGGAGTGTGGCCTTTGCTGTGCTGATGGTGACAGCAGCAGGTACACACTCTGCAAGCCAGCTTTCTACATGCCATCCATGCAAGAACTGGCAGATTGGGCATGACAGGCCATTGAGGTGGGGGCTGTTAACACACCCATTCCCCAGCTGAGCAAAGGGAGCCTGGGAAAATTTCAGCTACCTGCCCAGGATTGGGAGCTCATGAGAGGGAGAAGCTGGGAGTTGAACCTCAGTGGTTTGGCTCTTGAATCTGGAATCTATCAGCCTCTCTAGTGAGTGACTGGTGCTGCGCAGGTTTGGAGGAGAATGAGGAGGAGGTGAAATGGGGTGATAGGCCCAGGCAATGGCAGAAATCCCACATAATAGTGGAAAGAAGTGTTTTAGAGAATACATATGAGGCTTCCACATGCCTTGCTTTGAGGTCATGTGATGTAGGACGCATCCTCACCTGTGTTACCTTCACTCAAGTCGACTAACATCCCTGATGATCCTGAAACAAGTGGGTTAGTCCTAAGAGTAGGAATTCTGTACCATGCTTTGTACTGCATGAGAACAGAGACTGCATGTGGCCACAGCAGGCATTGGGGTCATTGGTTGAGCTCTTAGAGGGCAGGGACAGGGGGTTGCCCATCTTTGAACAGCCCATGCTTAGCATGGTTACCCCTCACATGAGTACTTAGCACTATCATTAAACTGAATAGGAAACAGTGGACATTTATCACCAGAATATCCAGTGTTTACTGAGGGCTTGCCATGTACCAGGTTAAGTAACTTGTCCAAGATTAAGCAGCTAAATATATGGAAACGTTGGGATTCAGCCTCTCCCCTGTGGCTCCAGCCTTGCACTTCTGACCTCTGCACAACACTGCTGCTTGTGAGGCTGCCCAACCCTGGCCAAGCAGGGGAAGGACAGCGGCGCTTTGCTGGAAATGCCATCTTGGTAAATGGAAGGCAAGTGGCTATAGTCCAGGCACAGATCAGGTAGTCCTCTGGGCAATATGCATATGTCAGGTGGGCAATCTCTCTGTCTGGGGCATCTCACCAAAGGCACTACAGGGGTGGTTGTGACTGTCCTCCTCCTAGGTTTCATGGATCCTATCTCAACTTGCACTACGGCTTCCTTCCTGATGCCCTGGTGGACCTCACAGGAGGGGTGGTCACTGGCATCGACCTGCACTCCTTTCCTTCTGACCTGGTAATGATGGTGAAGACAGCAGCCAAGACAGGCTCCCTGATGACCTGTGGCACCCCGGCCTCAGTGAGTAGACTCCTTAGACTGGGTAGAGCCTTTCCTCACCCAGGGATGTCTAGCCACCAACCCATTCAGCCAGTCAGGGGCATGGCCAGGCAGATGTCACAGAGCAAGGAGGCCATGTTTCACTGGGGTTGCTTGATTGAATCCTCACAGCAGGCCCTCCCTCTGAGAGAAAGGTTGCAGAATTCACTTACAGAAGAGTAAAATGGCCTCAGAGAAACTAAGTAAAATGCTCACCATCACATAGCCAGCAAGTGGCTGAGCAGCATTCAGATACTGCTGCCTGACTCCAAAGCCTTTATCTAGTACTTTAATGTGACCAGGGATAGCAGGGTCTGGAGTGACTGGCCACTCTTTTGATTCACACTGGTTCCAAAGGCAGTATTCCAAGGTCAGTGTGTCTCATTTATGAAAAGCGTGGATGACCCTCCAAATTATTTTGAAGTCTATTCTGAGACAGCCAGCCCCCTATCCATGAGGATGTTTCCTTTGCCTTGTAAACACGTGAGCTTTTAGTCCAGCACACCTAATCTGAAATGCTACCTCAAAACTAATATGCACTTTACACTCCAATTATCCATAGCATGGGGCTGGTGGGTATTCCTGGTTCCCACAAAATGCCCCATAGACATGTTTTGTGCTCTGTGTCATTGATGACCAGTGATTGGAGAGGCAGGCAATCCGGGTCAGCCTCAGGACTCAGTGGGGTTCTATCAGTAATGGGGCAGTCTCCTAAGGTATGAAATGCCTGAGGCCTCAACCACCCAGCAGCCTTCAAACTCTGACTCTCTAGAAAAGAGTTCCAAGAACATATGCCATTCTAGTGTGAGTCAATGGGATGCTTTTCATCCCGGCACAGCTTAGCTGCTGATTGAATTGTGCTTTTCTGTTTTTCTGAAGAGCCTGTGAATGCTTAACGCTTGGTCTGCTTTCCTCCTTTGAAGCCGACAGGTGAGGCCAGGAGAATGGAGAACGGGCTGGTGAGTCAGCATGCCTACACAGTGACTGGAGCTGAGCGGGTAAGGGTACCGTGGGCTGAGCCCAGTTTTCTTGCTCCTCTAAACAAGGGTCAGCATCACATGCCTTCAGCAAGCTCAACATGGACGGCCTCAATATTCCTTCCATTCATCCAGAAATTTTGGTACCCAGTATCTTCATCCCCAGATGCCTACCTATGATCTTGCCATTCTTGAACTGATCTCAGGCAGGCTGAGTGTCTAGCTGGACTGTGGGATTAGCCTCAAAAGAAAGCAGAATGAGCCACCCAATTGACTGTGGCAAGTTTTGCCCTGAAAGGGTTTTATTTGTTATGTACCGACTAAATGTCTACTGCAAAGACACTCCAAAATACAGGGGCTCAAACAAGATACAGTTCATTTCTCTCTCAGGTAAGTGGGCAAATCCAGAGCTGATAGGTGGCTCTGTCACCTGCAACATGGGGCCTCTACCTGTGAGCCCAGGGCAGCTGCTCCAAGTCCCTCATCTCCCAGCCAGGGAAAGAAAGAAAGGCCAGGGGACACATATATCCATATAGAAGACACGCATCAGAGAACACACACACACCATTTCCTCTCAGATCCCATTAGTCCGAACTCAACCAAGTTCTACACCAAGACCCAAGGGAGTCTGGGAAACATACCCTCTAGTGAGGCTGCCATATGCCCAGCTAGACTTTATTCCCAAGGAAGGGGGGCGTGGCAGCTATAGGAGGACAGTGCTGCCCATTGATGCAGGAACTGGGGTGGACAATTGATACAGGGGTGGACAAAAGTGTATGTGATTGCTGTGTGCAGAATCATTTGGTCTGAAAAACACTACTCAAGTCCAGCTTCCTCCATTTATAATTGAGAAGCTGAGGTCTGAGAGGAGAAGGTCAGGGTTAACACAGCTACTTGAAATGGCTGGGCCTAGACACCATGTCCCCTCAGTTCCTCTGTGCTTATCACACAGCTGTGTGGTCACAGTGCTTTCTGGCCTCGTGCTGATTTCCCACACACGTTCCCCATCTCTGTATTTCCCGCACCTCGTGAAGCCTAATAACGTTTTCCAAGCTCCAGGGTACATTTTTCACAGGTATTTATGAGCCACAAAAGGTAAGGTGTCAGGTCCTGTTTCTGGCATTCTTTCTAACAGTTGCTTTCTTTCTCCTTGTATCAATCCGCCTCCTGTCCCATGACCTAAGGCCAGTCGCTCCATCATTTTGTGTTTTCATAAATGTTCCACAAAATAAATAGTATCTTCTGCCTTACTCTCTTCTCCTTAAGGAGATCCATAGCGAAATGCTCCCACTGCACAGCACCTGGGAGACGGTAGGTACCTAATAAATGCTCGTTGGATTAATGGATCAGTACACTTGCATGAGTGAGTGAATGCATGTCTTTGGTCTGTGAAGATGACATAACTGAGCCTCCACCTCTGTCATAGAACTTATACGAGGAGCTCAAAATACATTTCCCACCAGCAAAGAGGAGGTTGTCTTGATTAACCTCGGCCAGGAGAGATCCTAGACGCAGCAGCCCCAGGTTCTCCTCCCCTGGATTCTCCCAAGCCCATCTCAGATTTCTCAGTGGGGGCCCCCAGTACCATCGTCACACCAGGCTGCATACAGATACTCTGCTTGCCATGACTCCTAGCCCCAGGTGTGGAAAGTCTAGGCTAGGGATAGCAAATCCGTCTTCTTGTGGGCCAACCTTGATCCATTGGCAATGCTGCTTGGATTATGTGTGAGCAAGACTTTGGTGCCACTTCCAGATTTGGTGAAAAGGCTGTGATCGAAGAATGATGTCTGTGCTGGGCATGGAATGAAGGGGCCATGGGACCTGCCTGCTGTCTCTGCCGCTCCTGGAAAAGGCTCTTTATACATAGAGATGATCTTTGCCTCTCCTCTCAACACAGGGGAGAAGGGGCTTGTGAATTAGGAGGTCCAGATGGCTGTGGAATGTGCATCCCCACAGAGGCTGGGCATGGGGATAACAGTGACTACCAGGTTATAGAGCGATCATGTGAACACCTAGGGTCAAGGCCATACAGGTGAATACAGGAGTCAGGGTTTGGGCTCCTGATGAATCTACTCATTGTCTGAATGTTTGCTTCCCCCACAGCACACACTATGAGTTGTTCTTATAACACGGTGAGTGGTCTAAATAGGACACCTTTCCTATAATGTTGGCTGTCAAAACTGCATGTCATAGGTGGTCACTTCCTGCCTCTCCTGCCACTTGGGGCCTGCTGACACTTCCCAGCATGTGCTATAAGGAGTCCTGCCTGGTGAGATCCTCCATTAAAGCAGCTTTCCAAATACACTTGGAAAATGCTGCTCACTATAATCCCTTCTTGGAGATTCACAGTGGACATTAGCATGTTAAAGCCTCTGAAAAGGCCAGTACTGACGATACAGGTACAGCTTGGTCTTAATCTTCCACTAATCATGAAACCACTTCTTAGAAGAATTATTAACAGCCTGCAGAACTAGCATTTAAGAGAATACATATGAGACTAGATAATGTGGGTCACCTCTTGCTCAGGGGTACTCTTTCTGAGGGAGCTAACCAGGACCATGGGTATAGTGAGTAGCCATGAGAGTGAAACAAGTGTTCATTCTCAGAGGCGATTGTGACCTTGGCCTTGAGTGTGACTCCTGAGCCTCCCTGCCAAGACCCAGGAACTTGACTTGGTTAAAGATTTCTCCTCCAGAAAGAGGAGGTTATAACTGACCACGAGTGCTAAGATTAAACCAGCCCATAAATGCAACATGTTTTTTAATCTATTCATCCTCCTCCGGGCGGGACACAGACAGGAAGATAAATGAAATTGGCATATTTTATTATGCACCTAGCTCAGCGCTGCCTCCCCTGGGCAAGGGGGTGAGTGTTTATCTGCATGCCTCATTTAGCCCTGCTTGCGGCACCTTCCACTTGCTGGCCGTTCGTCTCCCCTGTGCCCAACTGAGCTCTGACTATGTTAGGCACTGAGGGTGGCTCATTAAGATTTCTGGACCACCAGGCAACCATTTCTCATGCTCTTGCTCCATCAGGCACTGTCAGTTAATATATCTACTGTGTGCAAGGCCCGGAGTGCCCAGGGGTGGGGCAGATAGGGGTGGGAAACCCAGGCATGTGCCGGGAGCCTCCCCTCTCACATGTAGCATTAAAAGCCAAAGCACCTTCCCCTAGAGTGCCAGCCAGATAGAAGTAGATGGAAAAGAACCTTCTCCATGCCAAGTTCTTTGGCCCTTGTCTCACTGTGCTGTTCCTTCATGGCACTGCCCTGCTGGTGATGACTGACGTGGGCTGTGGCCAGGTGGCCTAGGGCTGAGATGCGAGGTCAGGGTTGTGGCCACACCAGAGAGTAGGCTGTCCCTGGAGAGCTTAAGCCCTTATCCACTCCCATCCCCAAATCAAGAGCCTGAGCTTAGGAGACTGACAGTGGCTGGGATGAGAATTCTTCTGCTACTTAATCTGTGGCCTGGAGAAAGTTGCTTAACCTCTCTGGTGTTCAGTTTCCTCCCATGCAAGACAAGGGTTCTATAAACATCTACTGCAGAGGTGAGGGTGGGGGATAAAGGATGTGATGCGCCCAGCCGGTGCCTGGCTCCCAGCCTGTCTCCACACACAGGTTTCTTTTCTATATGGTGATATTGCACTCAGGTTTTCTCCGTCGCCTCTGACCTGCAGCCACTGAGCAGTGAGGTCCTCCCCTCGCCCCTGTAGGCCTTGGCCTCCACAAATGACCTTAGCACAGATCAGTGTCACAGCCACAGCACAAGAATGCTTCAATTCCTCCCACCAGGCCGAGGGCTTCTGGATCTGGGAATGGAGGGTCAAAGGGTTGTGATTGCTCTGGTTCTGTTGTAACTTGTCAACGGTCCTTCCTTCTGGCCTCTGTGGCCTCAAAGGAGCAAATGTGCCAGCCTCTGATTCTGGGAGCTGGTGATGAGGTGCCTGGGGGAGGAAGAGAAATCCAGCCTTTTGAGGTGTCTGCTTGTGGGCAGAGGCTAGGTGATGGGAGTGTGGGGCAGTGCTGGGGTGCAGGTTGAGAAGGGCTATGAGGGGCTCTCCTGACCCCCAGGCCATCCCACTCCTGTTCAATTCAGCCTCCATGTCCTTGCTAAGGGCTGCACCATGGGGACCCCGGCACAGCTCCCCATAGCTGTGGGAAGGGAAGGCAGCCATGTCTGTAGAATGGAGATGCCGGTGGGGACAGGGCTTGCAGGAGGCCGGGGACTTGTCAAGATGTCCCCTTGGCAGCCCACAGGAACACCACACACTGTTTACCTGCTGTGATGTCTCAGCCCACATTCCGGGAGGCACTAGCACGGAATGATGAGGTTGTGCCCACCCTTCGAGGTGGTGCTGAGCAGAGAGCGGGCCATTTTCCCCTCCCTCATTCCAACCCCATGCAGGCAGCAGAGACACATTGATTTGTTTTTTCCTTTCAATTTTTTTTTCTGGCTGCAGCCAAATGAGGTCAGAAGTTAAATTAGTTCTTGGAGGTAAAAAGCAGCTGCATTCATATCCCCTCTTTCTGCTGACTTTTGCTGGAGAGCACTGACAGTTTCTTTTTCTGTTCTTCGCAGATTCAGTACCGGAGGAGCTGGGAGGATCTTATCCGCCTGTGGAACCCCTGGGGCAAAACAGAATGGAGAGGGCGCTGGGGGGATGGGTATGGCTTCTGAAAACCTCTTTCTACCCTTTCAGAAGACCTGGTGTGCAGAGAACACCCTGCCCCTGAAGGGTGGCCTCTATCTCACCTGCTGTGGATCTCACACCTGTGTGCGGCCGTTAGCCCAACTCATGTTCCCATGATGCCATTCACCAGGCATCTATTAGACACTGACTGTATGTTCTCTGCACTAAGTGCACTGTGTTAGGTGGTACTGTGGGAAATGTACAGATGATAAGACCCAGTATCTATCCCCTAGAAGGCTACATTTCAGTGCTGTGAACCCACATACCCAGAATTAAGGTGGGTTTTTTTTTAAGGGTTGAAGAGGGAGTAGGAAAGAAGCCAAGTTCTACTTGGCAGAGAGAGATAGAGAGGAAAAGTCTCATCCCATAAAGGAATCTCCTGGAATTCTGATCCTGATGACACCATCAGGAAAAGACTTCATTTTGAGGGTAGTTGGAGAGCTGAAGATATGCCACCTGGGCTGTCATCCTCCCTACTGACCTGGACTCCCACGTGGTGTCTGGACTCACACCTTGCTCATAGAAGTGAATGGAAATAGGTGTCAGATGCCTGTTGGCTCTGTCCCAGGCAGCTTCTCTCTTGACCTGGCTGGCCAGTGGGGACCAGCTCTGTGGCCAGTTGTTCCCTGGAGCTAGGCTAGCATTTCCCAGCTGCCAGGAAGACCGATCCCTGGTCCCCACCTCCTTGCTGATTAAGAATAAGATGGCAGTGCCGGGAGGGCCAGTGATCGGTTACCCAGTGACAGTTTACCTGCTCCCCTGGCAGCCGACAAGGGGCAAGGGGAAGGGAGATGGTGGGAAAGAGAGGGAGACTTAAAAGGAAATGGAAAGCATTCAGACAAACAGGAGAACAGGACCTAATGAGCAGTAAAAATCAATACAGTGAGAAGTGTGTTCTGGAAGGCAAACACAGGGTTGGCTACTGTCCCTTCCCTGCTTCTCGGCTGCCCAGAGCCAGGCATGATGCCACAGGCTGGCTATGGCAGGGGCCACTCTGATCCTCCTTGAGCCCCAACAGCTGGCATGTGCTTGCTCACGTGGGCACAAGGCAAACATAAGATGAATGTCCATTGGGGTGGAGGGTAGTAAAGCAGGGGCAGGAGAGAGGGAGGAAATAAGCAACATGGATTGACAGAATGAACCTGGTGGGTTTCTGATGCCTCCTGGAGAGAGGACAGGGCCGCTGAACCCCCTCCACAGAAGGGGGTGAACTTCAGCAGGAATCACTGGGGAGTGTTGTGTTTTTATTCCCTGTTCCCCTTTCTCCTTTGATCTTGCCTCTATTCCTGCCTCTTTCCCTCTGGTATCCTTTGCCCCTCCCAAAGTAAATCTTAACCTCTGGCCTTTGCCAGTTCTTCTCAGTCATTAACCCAAGCTGCCAATATGGCCCAGGGGTGTTGTGATTAGTAGAATTCCTGATTCTGCGTTGTCTGTTGGGGTTGAAGTGAAGGAAGACCCCCCTCCCAATAACACATGTGCCTTGTGTAGGAGAAGAGGCAACAGATGTAACTGAGTTGATAATTTGCCCACATCCCTTATGCTAAATATCACATGAGTGGCGAAAGCAGCAAAGGCACCAGAGATTAGGGAATAGAAGCTTCCCCTGGGCTGGTATGTTCTGGGCAATCTTCACAGATAGAGTCGAACTTGAGCTCAAGCAGGAAAAAAAAAAAGTATAACTCACCTGGGAAGAGATCACCAGGAAGGAAGGGAATATAGATCTCTGTGCCAAGCCGGGATCACTTACAGTGTGTTTGGGGCCGACAAACTGGCCTGTGGCAGAGGAACCTGGAAAAGAAGTACTGGGGGCTGGGGCCAGAGAGCCCAATGCCACCTTAGAAATTTGGATTTATGCGCTACGGGCACAGGATTTGTAAAGGCCTTTCCGCAAGAGAGACGTGTACAGAGCAGGGAACGGGAAGTGCACCTGGCCACACTAACAAGGATCACACACCAGGCTATGCTTAGGCTCACCATCTCCCACCAGAAACAGGGCGGGAGAAAGGCAACAGGACCGCATCACCACGTCTCCATGCAGGTGGTTGATTTCCCCCCTACTTTTTAAGGAGTGGAGATGGATAGAAAGAGCCGGATGGTCTAATCTCCGCCATAATTGAAATTTCAGACGCACACACTTGAAGGCAAACTTGCGTGAATCGATAGTATATTGATTTATACTACATTTATTTTCCCTTACACACTGCAGAAAATGAAATCATCACTTAATTATAAAATTGCTATTTTACAATAACACATCTGACTGGCTCGGCCCAAAAGCCCAAAGCCTGAGTAGTGGTCCCTGCCTTGCTTTCCCAGCACAGAGCTGACCCTCGGTGCAAGCCACTCCTAGAGATAAATACATTATATGTTTGTGTCTCTGGGGCCTGTTGCTTATGTGCATGTCTCTACCACAAGGAGGGGCCTAAGGAAGGGACAGCTGCTCCCTTCTGCCTGTGAGGGCCTCCTCCTTCCCCACAGACCCTAGGACTAGCTTCTGGAATACATGATCCCAGTGAACAGGACAACTATATTAAGCAAGCAGAAAACTACATGCCTGTGGGCCAAGGCCTTTGCCAACCCTTGTGATCAGGTAATAGTGACAGTGGCTCATTGGGGTCCTGGAACTCAGAGTCCAGTGAGGGACAGTGAGAAATACACAAGCACTGGAAACACAGAGCACTAAGTCCTGAGACAGGAGTGGTAAAGGCTGCTGTGTGGGTTCCAAGGAGGGACACTGACCCTGGAGGTGAAGCGGAGACACCACAAGGGGACAATTAGGGTTCCCAGCAGAGCTGCCTTTTAGGAGGACAGAGGAGTGGCCTTGGGTTAAAGGACTGAACAAATGAGGAGTCTCCCAGGCAGAGGGAGCCTCATAGTGAAGGCCAGGGTGGGGGCAGGACAGTTATTTCTAAAGGGATGAGAACATGTTTTGGGTATAAAATGCAAGGGTGGGGTCTGTAGGGAAGTAGGGAGCTGCTCAGGTAGAGCTGAAGAAGTAGGCAGAGGCCAAGGTTCTGATCTGAGAGCTTGAACCTCATCCTGAGAGGAAAAGGTGTTTTAAGCAAGAAGATGGCAGAATCTGACTTCTGTTCTAGAAAGATCATTTTAATGGCAGAATGGAGAGGGAGGTGGAAAGTCCAACAAGGAGATGAGGGCTTCTAAACTAGGAAGGCAGCAGGAGGGAGGGAAGTAAGTGGATGGGTTTGAGTGGGGTTTCAGAAGTACAATCATAAATTGTCACTATCTGGTGATTGCTCGGATGTGGAGGGCACGAGGAAATGGCTTCTCGAGTTCCCACTTGGGCATTGGGAGGAGACAGAGGTCCAGTGTGTTTTGGGATAGTTTGGTTTCCAGATCACTGTGGGCTCTGGTGGAGATGTGCCTTGGCCCATAGCATGTATCTATCTAACACACAGGAAAAAGGATCATGCTTGGGGACAATTTGGAAGCCACCAGCATACAGAGAATGACTGAATCCTGTCACTAGGTAGAATGACCCCTCCACCTGCATGCCCAGAATGAATGGAAGACAGGGCTTCTGCTGGAGCATGTTTTGCTGAGATGAAATGCTTTGGAGGATGTCACTCTGTGGTCTGTCTCCGTGTGCGCAGGTCGCCAGAATGGCAAGAAATCCATGGCCAATGGAAAAGACTGCTGTATGAGAATAAGGACGATGGCGAGTTTTGGTATTTTTTGTTTAAAGTTATAGTTTAAATCTTTGACTCTTGGCCACACCCTCAATCCCTCCCCCTTTCCCTACACTTTTGTGAGACTAGAGATTAGCTTTGCAGAGACCTATGTAGAAGGAGACTGTTTTTTCCACAAAGACATGAAAGCTTTGGATGGGAAATTATTTGTGTGCTTTCTCTTTGGGTGAAAGGTATTTCAGTTCTGAAATATTGGAACTTTCAGGAAATATTGATGGTAAAAGGGAATATTGACACCAAACCTTTGAAATCCACAGTTTCCTGAAAACCAGGATGCCTGGTTATCATGTCTGCTTCTTCTGTGCCATGTCATTAGGACCTACAGTCTCACCCTGGAGCTCCAGAGTCTTCCAAAAGAGCAATTCAGTATTAATCTCCAAGCCCTGACTCTAGAGTTCTGAGTGAGACATCCATGTCCTCACCCAGCACCTATGTAGGACTAGGTATTTTAAGAACCTATTCTCTACCACGTGTTCACATCTTAAAGGATAATATGGACATTTTCCTGAGAGATTGTGTGGTTTACTTAATAACATATTTAAATGAAATTTAGCATTTGTGAAGAGGAGGCTGAGTCTAAGTAATTAAGAAGCAGAGAGACAAATGTTAATTAGAAAGGAAAAAATATTTCCAATATCTCCACTGTAATCACAGTATGGGGTGGTGTGTTTAGGTGTTGAACCCATTTTATTTTGACTTAATGAATTTGGCAAAGGAACCAAGGGAAAGGCAATTTTCTTAATGTGTAGGACCCAGAGCACAGAGAGAAAAGAGCCATCCTTCTGGCCATGAGAGGGACATGCAGGACTCAGAATTTTATTCTGTCCTATCTTCTCAACCCCTGGAGGGAACAGAAGGGTACTTGACAGTGAATGAGCCAGAATGAGGCTCTGGTCTTTGGATAGGACAGTGTTAAGTCCATGGAGATTAGAACTGACAATGGTACAGTGGGGAGATGAGAACCCCCACCCTAGAGACAAAACCAGTGAAATGATGTGTATCTGTTTATAACAGGATGTCACGTCGAGATTTCCAAGACAACTTTTCCTGCCTGTACATATGTAACCAATTTCCAGTCAGTCTAAACCGTGGAAACTTGCCTCCTGAAAGATGGTCCCAAATGATGTTTAGGAATCGTGCAGTTCCAGGAAACACCACAGGTAATGATGACATTGGTAATGATTCTGCCAGATGGAAGCTGCCAGCCCTAGCCCTGTGCTAGCTTCATGTCTCAGTGGCTTTTGATTCTGGACCATCAGCCTGAACTTGAAAGGAAAGGAATCTGTCATCCTAAAGGAACAGCTGTGCTTTTCTAAGGGAAACAATTGCTGGTAGTCTGGGTGGGAGAATCTCAGGTGTGCCTCCCCTGCCCTCTCAGGCTCTCCCACTGTTCTACTGACTCTCACCTGCCTTCCAGGAAAACAGACTGACTGCTCTTTAGTTACTACCCAAGGTGGTGGGAAGCTATAGAAACAACACTGGGCAAAAGTCAGGGCCTGGGTTAAACCATCACTTTGCCCCATGAAGCACCATCCAAACATAAGGGAGAATAATCCTGCCCCATGTTGGTTGGTTCATCCTGCAGCAGCGTACTGAGATCCCAGAGGTGGGCACCTCAGAACCTGTCTTTGGGCTCCACTGAGATGAGTCTTGTTGAGTGTGACCTTGGGAGGATCACATATTCTCGCTGCCCACCTCCTGCTCCCCATTTGCAGCACAGATGAGTGAAATAGCTTCTTCTAAACCTGAACATGAGCATGCTTACACATCCTCGATACGAGAATCTCCATATACAAGTCTGCATGTATGTGAGTGTGCATGTCGGTGTGTTTGCACCTACATAAGAGGCATTCCCTCTCCCAGGCACCTACCTGTTGAGACTGGTTTGCTTGAATGACCCCAGAGTGCCCCTCTTTTCAGCCTCCAGGATCTTCACACTTCTGGTGGTCATGGATGGACTCTAAGAAATTCTGAAGTCATACTTGGGCAGCAAATTTACTCATTCACCTCTAGAGCCTCATCTATCTGACTGTGGGGCCAAAGTCTCCTTCCCTGCATGTAGTGCAATGAACTAGCCAAAGTAATATATTGGGACTATTCTTAGTGACTCTTTGCAAGGGAAAGAGAGAAGGGAGCCAGGGCATGAGCACCTGCCCTGCACTGCTAAGTACACTTGAATGTGTCATGTTGTCCAACCCTCACAGGAAGCCTCTGTATCTCCACGTTCTCATCTCAGAGCTTCCCGGTTGTGACCCGAATCTGCTGATGTGTATTTATTCACCTCTATCTTCACTTCTCATTCTTCCATGTATCTGAATCTAAAGGTTCTCACCGTCCTTCTGTGTCCTGGCCTGGCTCTGAGGAGCACACTTGGGTGGTGCAGTGTTAGGACTTGCTATCTCTCTGCCTATTTTCCTCTGTCTCCACTGGTGCTTGCAGACTGACATCATTTCTAGGCTCTGATGGTTATAACCAATGTATAAGCTCATACATACCTGAGGATGCTGAAATTCCACTTATCGTTATTAAAAATAGCCCCCAACTTTATAGTTTAAGAAGCATTTTCACCAAGTGGGGAATATTCTTCCCCTTCTTATTTTTAAGAGGAAGAGACAGAGGCTCACAAAACAAAGAAGATTGTGCTATAAGTAGTAACTGTGAGGCCTGGTGCCTGCGCCTTAGTCTCCAGATCCAGAGTGTCTAGTACAACCCACCAGAGCTTTCTGAACCAACATGGCCCCATCTGGGAGTTGTAGGAACTGAGCTGAGCTCTAGTGACAGCTCTTTCTTGTGCAGAAGGACTTCTGAGGGACACGCAGTATATCTTCTCTGTGCCGGAGAGCATGGAAGACAACAGTGTCATCATGTCCTTCAACATCATGCCACAAAACTTAAAGGCAAAAGACAATAAATTTCCGCTAAACTTCAAGGTTTTCAAGGTAAGGCAGCCTGCTTCAGGGCTTTCCCTTTCAGATATTTGTATATTCCTTTCAGAGAGAGAAGCTGACCAGGCTGGGAGATTTCACTGAACTACAATTGGCTAAACTTTGGGAGGAGTTTAAGGGGAAAAACAATCCTGGATCTAAAACCAGGAGGTATGTTTTTCTCTTATATTTAGACTAAAATCCAGTCTTGGTGGTCAGCTTGCAAGCATCTGCTTGGCCACTCATCCAAGGCCAGGTTTTCCTCTCTACCCAGACTCCTCTCCCCGCCCCTATGGCCCTCCCAACTAGCTTTGCAGCTCCTGAGGGACCATCCTTCCACCCACCAGCCCTCACACACCACACTGGGAGGAGCTAATCAATGAATTCAGTTTTTTTAATACTACTTAAAATTGTTACTAAAGAAAATCTGATACATCTGCTCCCACCCCCCTTTACCAAATAATTTTAATTTTTATTGTTTACTTATTTATTATTGAGAAAGAGAGAGCACATACAGGGGAGGGGCAGACAGAGGGAGACAGAATCTGAAGCAGGCTCCAGGATCTGAGCTGTCAGTGCAGAGCCTGATGCAGGGCCCAAACTCACAAACTGTGAGATCATGACCTGAACTGAAGTTGGTTGCTTAACCGACTGAGCCACCCAGGTACCCCACCAAATTAATGCATCCCAAAGATAGAGTGTATGGTTCTTAAATCATATACTCCACACCCTATGCACTGACTTGGATAAGATACCACACCCATCAAATGCTGGGATCCCCTGTCCTTATAGTGGAGTTGAAGGAACTGAGGCCCAGCAAGGTGAAGTGACATGGTCAGAGTCAATGGCAGAGCTGGGGATTGGGCACCAGATGTCCCCCAAGCCTTCAGTTAAACATACCCATCACCTCTGTGACTGGGTCTCTGATTATAGCATCCCTAGGAATAATCTTCATTCCTCTTCACTGAGACTAAGGCAATAGTCAGAACCATGGATCAACCCATGTAGACAGGGAGGGCTCCTGGGTACTCTGCTCATGGTGGGGCTGTCCTGAGTCCTGGCTGTAGTTCACTCTAATGAGAAGGCTTCATAGAGATAGTGTACTTCAGAGCTCAAAGTGTATTCACATTTATTACTTCAAAAACCACTTAGATAGCTGTGAAAGCCAAAGCTGAGAGAGCAGGAGTGAGCTGCCCGAGGTCCAGCTAGGAGGTGATGGGAAGGTACTTGATACCAGAGCTCCTGGTCCCAGGTCTGGGTCTCTTAGTGAGGCATAGGCACTTGCTTTCTGGGTGATGCTCACATCTTGGAGGAAAACAATGATCCTGGCTCTAGGAGGAGGAGAGCACTTTAGATTCCTGTTCTGAGCCCATTTCTGCTTCCCAGTTGTATGAAATCAATGGAAAAGAAATTGTTGGGGTTTGGCATAGTATTTCTGAGGTGCCTGAAACCTGTTGAGGCTGGCAGAGAACATCTAAGGATGTAATAATGGACAATTGTCATCTTCCTCATCACCAGATACCTGAACGCTCTTTCATTTGGTAGAAGGCAGGGCCTAATTCCCCACTGCAGCAACCAAAGAGACCAAATACTCCGTCTCCTCAGCCCCTGACTGCAGTGGTATAGGTGTATGAGCCAGACTTGTCCAATTAGATGCTCTTCTCATGCCTGTCCCCACCCACCCACCCCCACACACTTTTGGTCACTCTGGGTTTAGACTCTTGAGAAAATCATTAAAAGAAATAGGGCCAGCTGAGGGATTATGTACAGCAAATGCTGGGGCCCAGCAGAAGCAGTGTAGGCAGATCTTGAGCTGGTGTCCAGCTGCATAGCTGTCTCACCTCCTTCCCACCCACTTTCTCAACTACATCCTCTAGATTTCCCGTAAATGGCTTTCTGCTCACCCCACCCTGGTTGGTATCTCTTGCTTCTAGCCAAGATTCCCAAGTGATTCAGGTGCCTTATGAGAGGACTCTCATCCTCAGAGTCCCCCCAACTCTTATTTCTGAGAAGAACAAAAAAAGGGGTGGGGAAGGAATTGAGACATCTGGCCTACCTAGCCATGATTGGTAGTTCAGAGCCCTAGACAGGACTACAACCCTCTCCTGATAAGCGACAGAAGCCCAGAGAGGGAAACAGGGCTGCCTCAGTGCACAACTGGAGATGCTGTTCACATTGCCATCTGTGAGCCTGGTGCCCCAGAACCAGGCATCACAGCAGCCCAAAGTTTATAGTTCAGGAGCCCTGGCAAGATCATAATCCTATCTGGTTTTAAGCACTGCCGAGCCCATTTATCTACTTTTCAGCCAGAGATGCATTTCTCAGCTGTATACTTTGCTTAAAAGGCACTCAAACCTGAGGTCTCCTCAGGCTCCCTAGAGGTCCCAGTGGATCCTGCAGGATCCTGATTGAGTTGAACACCAAGAACCATCTAGATTTTGGCAGCTCAAGACACTTGAGTTCCTTTCATGGTTCAGCTGAGAAACCAGCTATGTGCATGCCAGTAAGCAGACCTCCAGAAGTCTGCAGGGCTCTGACCGTGTTTGCAGGTAGTGCTGCTTGCATGACTGCTGTATATGGTGCTCCCACCCTGGTGTGGTCCATGACTCCCAACTCCTATGGAAGCACTGCTCTGCCTTCCATCAGAACAAACACAGGTGGTATGGAAATAGATGACAGAACAGAGAAAAAGGACAAGGGTGGACAGGTCATTTTATCTTCACCCCACAGCTCCTCTCTCACGCTGGGAACTTCCAGTTCATTCCTCGGCTCCAGAAAAGTCTGCCTGGGTAAATCTCGTGGTCTGTACACATGGTTGGCGTGGGGGGCAGGATCAACAAGGGTAAAGAACTGAAACCCACACCAACTGTAGAAGACAGTTCCGGGTGGTGAGTCTTAATCACCAAGGAAGCAAAGTAGCTTGTTTTATTCCCATCTCTGCTACTTAGACTGCTGGGACTATTTCCACATCCATAAAACAGGGTCCCAGTGTCTGCTTTCAGGGTCACTGTGACAATCCAACACATTACACAGAAGTACCTTGCAGAGAACAGAGTGACTTAAAAATAGGGCTATGTCCTCAGTGCAACATTCAGTTCAAGATTAAAGGTAGGTATTTCCCAATTCAGATGCACACAGACATTCCTTATAAACACTGGGGGGCCTAGAACAAATTCCCACCATATCTTACAGTGGTATGATGAAATAAGAGAAGTTTCTTCACACTGGAACTCCTGATGTTGAGAAACTGACATCTGATCTAGGTTCTGTCTCACCTCTGACCCTGTCAACATCTCCCTCTTCCCTTGGTTTTATCATCCTTGCTGTGAAGAGTAGAGGAGGCAAAGATTGGAATCTCCTCCTCGGTTTCCTTCCCCCTCAAGCTCCCTACAACCTACAGTGGGTCAGGTTTCCTTTCACATCTCCGCACAGGGAATGAGTAATGGTCCTGTCCCCTGGGGGGTACAGGAAACAGGCTGGCTGCCCAGGAAGAAGGAACACAGGGCCCTGAGCTGGGCTGCTAGGATCTGATTGCCTCTGAGTTTTGGTTTACATCCCTGAACGTGCTTTCTTTTTTTTCTCCCCCACAGATTGGCCCTCAGGTACGGTTCAGCCCCTTCTCCTGCCTCTGTTGCTGTGCATCGGTAAAGCATCACACCTCTTCCAACACCGTAACTTTGGCACATCTCTTGCTTTTCAGTGGCTGCAAATTCAGTCTTGTTATATCTTCTGACAGAGACAAACTTAGAATCTCCAAACAGGTCAACAGTGCAGGGCATGTGTCCTGTTTGAAGGTTGGACCCCTTGAGCTATTCTCTGGTTTGACATCAAAGAGGGGCTGCAACCTCCGATAGATAAGACTGATGCAGCCCTTTCTTTCCCATTTAAGACAAGAAATAGAACTAAGGGCACCTTAGGGGAACTTTAGCCTCAGAGTCTTTGTCAGCCCCCAAATCCACCACAAACAGGATGCCCACTCTGCAAATTCACCTTCGGGGACTTATCTAGCTCCTTTTACAGCCAAATTTGCGCTCTCTCCTAAGCAGGCTTAGTGCTAGTGCAGGGTGAGTTAAGAGTAAGGATGGAGAAGGACAGCTGGAGTTATAGGCATTCAGACTTCTGAAACGGATGTGGGCTCTGTGGGACTATTGCTGCCGGGGCAGATACGGGACCAAGAATGGCAGAGAAGGAGCAGGATAAAGTCACAGCCAATGGGTAGTCCCTGTAGCATGCTGGTAGGTCCAGGGAAGCTCCTCAGGCCTTCCAGGAGCTCCCCAATAGGTAAACAGAGGCCAGGACAGGGTGTCTCCAAGCAGGCGATAGTCAGAAGGCCAGGCAGAAAGTGGGCAGCAAGGAGGCCCCTGACACCAGTGGTCCAGCCCCAGAGCTGGGTTTAGGATCCGATTTTGTTTTCAGCCACCATGTTCGCGGAAGTGGAGCTTCTGGAAGGGCTTCAAAGGGAAGCACTCGGGTACAAGGAACAGATCAGTGTTTTAATTCCCAGAAATGGAGAAAGGAATGGGGACTCAACCCAGGAAAATGCATAAGCTCCACCCCTAGAACTACAGGGTTAGGCCTGTGTTAATTTGATGCTGGGTTCTCTGAGAGCTAGACCATCTTGCCACATACTCACGCTTCTTGCTGCCACTGAGCATATCTGCTCTGAAATATAGACAGCCTGGAAAAGACTGCAAGAGTCCGGTCTAGGAAGGAGAGCAGGGAAGCAGGGAAATTTTGGACTACAGGAGGCATACCCACTTCTGTACAAACACATGCACTCACACACACACACACACACACCCAGAGCCACAAGACAGTACTGGCTTTCTGGAGAAGAATGGTTCTCACCATTGCTTTTTCCAGAAAGGCTCAAGCAAGTGAGGCTCCAAACCTGCTGGGGCCACTGTTAAGTGTAAGCAAAGTCACTAGAGGTTTCACACAGCTCTTTCTGCCCACCTGGGACAGTGACCTATCCCCCATCTCGTCTTACGAGAGATCTCAGCCCTGTCCCCACCCCTTGAAAAGAAACTCTCCCTTTCTCCCTGTTTTTCCCCAAGGCAGAGCTCACAAATAATCATTTCACGCCACATAACCATTCTAGATGGAATCCCCATGCTTGACTGTATGGGGGAAAATTTACTTAGTAAGGGGTTTTTATTATGTAATATGTATGTGACATCTGGTAATGGGAACTGCATTATATTTATTGTTTTATCTCTAAGAAAATATTGAAATAAAAGGAAAATGATCAGGGCCTATTATTCTCCAATGAGAAGGAATTCTAGGGCTCTGCTGGGAATGAAATGGAGAGAATAAAGGAGTCCAAGTCTCCTGTGCTATATACAATCCAAAGTGTGTTGCAGAAGGTTCTGGAGGGAAGGGGCTTCAGGGGCTCCAAAAGTCATTCAGTGTTGGACCAGCTTCACTAGTCTTTATATATAAGCAGAGGCATAAATGCCAAAATCCAGGCTACTGTGGGTTTAATGAGGTGAAACTGTGTGCTGTAATTTTTTAATGTTCACTGTGGTGTCAGTTTCTCTATTAAATGACAATCTGAACTCTGTTGCATTTTGAAAGTCCAGATAAGCACTGCCTCCCTTTTCGTAGCCTGTAATGCTGTTTTGGTGAACAGTGCAGCGTCTGGAAGGTGGTGGGCTCTTCTGGGCCCGTGCACGCAAGGGGCTTTCTGACCATCTTCATGTTTCCTCCAGTTCCAGTCCTTTTGGAAGAGCTTGCCACCCACCTTCTTTTCTCAGTTCAGAAATGCCGTCAAGGGCATAGTTTCTAAAACCAAGTGTAACCTCACAAAGTACTTTAGTCTGAGCCCTGGGACCTACGTGGTGGTCATCTCCGCATACAGAGAAGTTGAGTTTTTGCTCCGGATCTTCCTGAAAATGCCAGATGGTGACAGGTACAGAAACTCCGGGTTTCGAAATGTTTTATTTCACTTAAATTTATAAGAACACAGTGTGTCATCCTGTGCATCATGTACTGTGTTGGGACATGGGCTTACTTGCAAGAAGCCCACTACAAAGGATGGCAAGAGAATGTGTACCAATAAGTAGATTATTGAGCAGGATGTGGCCATTGCTCAGTGGAAGTGCAGAGTAACATGTGAGGACAGGGTAACAGGACCTACCTCTGGCAAGAGGGATTGAGGAAGGCATTTTGCTATTTGTTGATGGGAAACATAATCTAATGTTTAAAGGAAAAGGTGGTGCAGGTTAAATAAAGAAGGATGAGCAGAATTAGGGAAGTGGGTGAGCATAGAGCCTACTGAAATATAAGTGATGTCAGCCATATGCACAGGAAGGTGGCTCATGGCATGGCAAGCAGTTATCTGAAATGTGACCAGAAGGTGGGGTACATCAGGGAGACAGTGAAATATGGGTCTGAGAGACAGAGTCCAATCATGGAGTGTCTTTAGTGCTAAGTCAGTGGTCAAAACTGGGATCAGCAAGTACATACCCCTGTTGGGCACCTTATCCCAGGTTGAACGCAAGGCAGGCATTGCTATCATCATGGCCATCTTTACAGTCGAGCTTGGATGAGACCTCAGTCCAGTATGCCAGATAGCCACTGTACCACCAGAGTTGGAATGTAAGAGAAAGCTTATCTGCCATCTTGGCAATGGGGGTCAGTGTGCATGTGTATCTGGTTGTGAATGGAACAAATTGCTAAATAATTTGAAGACCAGATGATGCCCAATCAAAAGATGAGACAGATGGTTATGGTGCTTATCTGTCTGCTGACTGGCAAGGCTGCCCACTTCACATCCTACTGTGCTGAGGCCTCTCCACTCAGATCCTTGGTTTAAATGTCCAATGCCACCTTGTTGTCCTCCATGTGCAAGCCTCCTTTAAATAGTGAGCTGTTCATCCTTTGTCACACTGTTTCCCTGGTTTTCTAGGAACCTGAGCAGCAATTTCAGCCTTACAACACTAGAGGTAGGTATGTGGCAAGGTTTGATTGGCAAGCTTCCTTGGACACATCCCATCCCCAAGAGCTTCTGTCTCCTCTCTTCCCTTAAAGCACTGACCAGTGAGAACAGAGACACCATAATGGGCCAGTGATGGCTCAGAGGGGCAGGGCAGTGGGGAAAGACCAAGTCTGCATGGTCATACTGGAACCAGTCCTCCTCCACAAACTTCATTCCCCTACACATTTTATTCAATTGTTAGATAAAACCTCTGTCTCAGATCTAGGTGTAGGGAGTGGTTCTTGTGCCTTCGCTGTACCAGACAGGTAGCCTCCTTCCCCAGAAATTTGATGTTGGCTATTTTCCCTTTGATCCAGGCAAGTCTTCTGGAAAATGACTCCCAAGAAAGCATCTTCCACAAATATGCTCACCAGGTACAGTCTTTAGCACGGGGACGAGTGATGGTGGGACTAGAGGAAAGGAAACCTCTCCCAGGCCCTTATCAAGATACAGAGAAAAAAAGTGAGTTAGTTGGTCATTTTATCAGCCTCTCTCCCTGTATGTCTCCAGAACTGATAGAATACCAAACTGGAGCTAGGTAACATCTGAGATGGAATGTGCAGCTTGGTAAGGATGGGGCTAATTATGGGATGAGGTTAAATCTTTATTTTTTTTATTTTTTATTTTTTTTATTAATTTTTTTTAATGTTTTATTTATTTCTAGGAGAGAGAGAGCGTGAGCAGGGCGGGGGTCAGAGAGAGAGGGAGTCACAGACTCTGAAACAGGCTCCAGGCTCTGGGCTGGCAGTCAGCACAGAGCCCAACACGGGGCTTGAACCCACGAACCGCGAGATCATGACCTAAGCGAAAGTCGGACGCTTAACCCACTAAGCCACCCAGGCGCCCTGAGGTTAAATCTTTAAACAATAATTGGCAATGCCCCCTGAAATCTTTCCTTCTCCTCCTCTGCCTCCCACTCCCACCTTGACATCATTCTTCACGGGAGCTAGCCAGCTTCATTGAAGGCACCAATGATGTTTTTCCTGCCAAGCCACATAGGTGCACAGAGGATTTTCTTAATGGTTTAATAAACCGTTATAAAGAACTCCTTGACTTGCCAGGATAAAAACATCTGCCAACGGCTCTGTACAATGGGCTTTTTGCCATTAATAGTCATGTTGGTTTGGGAAGTACAAAGTGATGGATAGATATCATGTGTCCCGTGTTGGCCTTAGGCCAGGCAGAGGCCAAGGACAGGAAAGATGCCAGGTATTCAGAGGGCTAATGGGGTAACTAGGAGGCTGCTGAAAGGGAAATTATTCAGGCATCCTGGGCCCAGAGGAAAAAACAAGGAGAGATGAAGAATGTGGCTGTCATGAGGGGAAAGTGTTACGAGGAGCCGCTCAATATGGACCTCCTTAAAATCAATGATGGCCCAGGATTTAGGTCCACATCTGGCTGATTTAGAAGGCGCTTCACTTGATGCAAGACAGGGTTTGCCCAGATGATAATCCTCAGTCTGCGAGCTCTTGGAGGAAGGGATGGCATCATATGCATTCTTTGTCCCCAGTACCTATCACTGTCCTTGGCACAGAGAAGGTGCTCAGTCAATCTACATTGAATTAAGACAGATTAGCTTCTCCAGAGCAGATGTCCAAACTAAGTTTACCGCCCCAAGGCAACAAACAGGACCTAATTAGGAGACCTGAGACCTATCTTCCTTCAGGGGCAGATGGCAAAATCCTCAACATGGTTCATGCACCTGCACATCTGAAATAAAAAATGTAATTTGTCACATGACAAATGGTACAGATTCCCTAATCAGGGTTTTTCCAAATAACAACCAAATGTCTCCTCACAGGATAACTGGAAGCCCATATGGGGCCTTTGTAAGAATTAAAGTAAAAGACACATGCAGCTTTGTGCCAAGGTGCACAGCTTGGAAGTGAAACAAATGGGACTGCAGCCCCTTTTCAGACCTTGGCTGGCTACCCCTGAACAGGGCCAGCCTGGGATAATTCTGCATAGCTTGTAAACAGTCCTCAGAGGCTGTATCCTCAAAGGAAAGTTGAAAGCAACTTTCCCTCCTGATCTCTTGTATCTGTTTAACTAGCCTCAAGCGAACACAGTGATTCCTACTACCACTACCACTACCATGAGCTACCTTCATCAGCCATGATAGTGGTGATGGTAGTGTAACCTGAGTCTGCCTGGCAGAAAGGAATGACCTACTCAGCCTCTGAGTCAGGTCATGTCCATCTGTCCACCATATATTCAGCTGGCAAACATACACAAAATACCTAGGACATTCCAAGTACCACACAAAGTTTTGGCATCAGTTCCTTTAGGAATCCTACATTGGGGTGGTAGAGACAAATGTGCAATTATTTTGGAATTTGTTTAAGGCAGCCTTCATCTCTATTCCTCATCTCCTCAAACATTTTGGTGGTTCATGGGTGCAGGGTTCAAGTCAGCAGCTGTCCTAGGATAGAGAGACATGGAGGAGGGAGGAAACACTGTCCATGTCCCAAAGCCACTTATATTCTAGTTGGTAACTTATTTTCCCTGTAAGTTAGAGTTCTTTACCAATTGCTCTGCAAGTTGGGTGCCACGATTCTTTTAAGGAAAAAAATCTCTGTTGCTAGTGGGCACACAATTCTGATTTTCCTAATATAACCCAGTCAATGAGATGTTGGAGGGATGACCTGAGAGCCAGTTTCAAACACTGTTAGGATGTTTTCCTTGGGGGCATGATGAGGGATTCTCCCATGAGGACAGACTATGGGGATGCTTTTGCCTTCAGTTGAGTGGTGAGGCCATCCCTGGAGACAACGTGCCTGTCACCTATGGGATTCTCGTCCTTGGAAGAACCCAATGAGACACCTTCTACTACCTGACACAGTAACACTCTGCAACGCCACCTGATGAGGGACCTCACTCTGGCTCCCTTCCCCATGTAAAGCTTTCCCAGGGTGCTGTTGTGATATGACATCACCCCTTCAGCTTTTACCAGCCTACATTTAAGAAATGGCCATGAACAGCACAGCTCTGCTTCTCTATAGAATCATCATGGAAGACACCGCCCATAAAGCTGCTTAATGTCCCTAGGAGAAAATCGAATACAGTTAACAACTTCAGAAGTTCAGCCTGGGAAAAGTTTCCCTCCCCTCAACCTCCACTGTTTCCTGTTTTTAATCCAAGAAAAACCATGTCTTCCTTTTTGCTTCAGTAGCTAGGAAGACTAATGCTAAGTAATGTGCTCAATTAGGCTAAGGCTTTCCTTAGCCTAGATTCTTGGCACTTTCATCTCTTCTTGCCACACACACACACACACACACACACACACACACACACACACACTTACACTCATGCTTACACATTCAATAGTTACGTTTTCTCTATATACCTTCTGGGAAGCAGATGGGGAAACACACCTACAGGGCTGAGTTGATTCATTCAACAACACTTCTCCTGAGGGGCTCCTAAATGCCAGGTAAGGTGGGGAGGAAGGAACTACTGCTGTCAGCCCCATAATAAATGAAGAGATAAATGCAAGGTGACCCACACATGGTATCCAGTGTCTGGAGTGATGAGAATTACAGATGTTCAGGGGAGGGGTATCACCATGTTTGGGACCATTGAGAAAGGCTTCGTGGCAAAGGCTAGATGGGGCCTGGGTAGGAAGCAAGGGCTTAGAAGTCTGAGTGCTTTTACAGAGTAAGGCAGTATGCCCTTTGGCTCCTGAGCACTGATAGGATTCCTACGTTCCTCTCTTATTTGTATCAGGGGCTGGACATTGATGCCACTCAGCTTCAGAGCCTTCTCAACCAAGAGCTCCTGAGAGGTAAGGTCAGACCCACATGATTACTGGCCCCAACCTCATCCCCACTGCTGAGCCAGTCTAGTGTCACCCCCATCCCTGACATTTCCATCCTTCCTGTTCTCTGCCCCCAGGAACGCCAGGGGACATGTTCTCTCTGGATGAGTGCCGGAGCATCGTGGCCCTGATGGATGTATCTTTTGCAGTCCCCCACACCCTGACTCCTCTTGCAGCCATAAGAGCCCATCTGCTCTGTGGGCTTCCCCAAGGGTCTAACTAGGATGTTAGGAACTCTTTTTACTTTCAGTGTTCTCTCTTCTTCAGTTCTAAGGGCTCACCAGAGAGCCTGGGTGCCTGTGGATTCCAGACCCTCCGGAACAACCACTGCAACAGTGACAATAGTTACCATCTATCAAGTATCTATGGCATACCAAGAATAGTACAGGCATATAGACTTTTCCTTGTAGTTATTGCAAAAACCCCCATGATATACGAAGTAAAGAGAAGGAGTTCAGAGAGGTTAAGTAATTTGTTAAGTAATCACACAGCCCGTCTGTGCCTGGGTTTGAAGACTTTTCAACCTCCACAGTCCATGTCCTACATCATTCTACACTACCTCCTTGTAGCACCAGTGGGCGATATTTTTCTTCTACCCCTCCCTTTGCCATTGGTTGAGTCTTCATTAAGTTCCTTATTCACCAAGCCCCCATTAAGTAAAGATAACAACCACTGAAACTTGGAGAAAATGCTTTACACAGCAGCCGTGCTCCATGATTGCTACCAGACTGCAGCTGTGGAGGCTGGGGCTAGAGTAGTCCAGTGACATGCCCGGGCTCCACAGACACCAGTGGCTGGGTTGGGACTAACATCCAGGTCTCCTGATTCCTGCCCTGACTTCTTCCTCTGATGAGCCATTTCTCCCCTGCCGTCCCATCTCTGAACGGGTAGGAGAGACTGCCATGCACCCCAGCTGCTGCTCTGAGGCTTGTCCCTCTGTGTATGCAGCCTCTCTGGAGTGAGACAGACCTCTGTTCCTTCACTGTTAACAAGGCCCGATTGGGAATGGGAGGCTGGCCATTGTCGAACAAGAGAGCTTCTTGATGAAGTCATAAATCAGGCCCTGTCTCTGCTGGCTGTGGTTTGGACTTACTTGGAGACACTGCCCAACCCCCCACCGATGAATAAAAGTGGCCCATAGCACCTCACAGACTGGGGCAGGTGGCCCTGGGGGAGATTGGGTCTGCCTTACCCCTGCAAAGCAGACACATCTGTTCTACTCTTCCTTCTACCCACCCACCACTCCCCTCAGAGATAGATTCTTTTCCTCACTAAACCCATCTTACGGGGTGATCAGGGCTGGCTCTGATGCCATTCATGCCTGTGCACACTCGTCTTTCATGCTGCTGTGGGGACTGCAATGACCGCTCATGCTCCTCCTCATTCCCCCCTGCCAGGGGCCTCACCCCTCCCGGTGCAGGCTGTGTTTGGGGCTCTCTCTTCCCCTGGATGCAAGTGATGTTGGCCTCCTTTTCTCAGGGCTTCTTTCTCCCTCTAATTGTCCATTTTCCTTTGTAAATTAAAGCTAAGCCAGGTCCCTTTCAGACACAGTGGTAGCCCGCTGCTGTGGGGCCATGTCCAGGTGACACTAGACTGGTTGATGGATGGAACAGCTCCTGGCTCTGTCGGCAGGGCCTCTGCTCCCTGCACGCTGCATGGTTAACTCTTAACTCCCCACCAGCTGAAAGCAAATGGGAGGCTTGAGCAAGAGGAGTTTTCAAGGCTGTGGAGCCGTCTTGCCCAGTGCCAGGTACCGACATGTTCTCTTTTTGTCCAGTTTAGCAAATATGTTTGAGGCCTGAACTGCACGGGATTGAGGGGCAGGAAAGAGGAACCCACCAGGCCTGCCCTCAAGGAGCCACATTTCAGGGAGACGTACACGCACCACTAGAAGACACAAGGCAATGAGCGAGCAAGTGGTGGGGTGAAGAATGTTCTAGGAGGTTGGAGGAAAGAAGGGTCACCGTGGACTATAGGAAAGCCACCAGCCCGCTTTGCCCTTCTCAGTCCTCCCTGGGCCCCAGAGACATTCCCCCAGTATGCTAGTTCATCTCATTCCCTTTCCGTCTACCTGCCAGATATGACAAAATCACAGATATGGCCTGCGGCCTCACCGTCATTCTCAGGATGAGGTCTGAACTCATCAGAGCTGTATACAAGCCTTTTGAGCTGAGACCCTATTTTGAGGCCCAGGAGAAGCCCTCGTACTCATCCCACTCACTTTTTTCAAACCCTGGCTGTGTGACATAGAGCCTGGCCAGTGCTTACCCCACTGATTGTCCAGCTGCAAGAAACACTTCCCTGTGAGGCCTTGACTGCCACCTCTAGGCCTGGGTGCTTCTCCCTTAGGTCCTAACACCTGAATCCAGAATAATAAGGTGAAGCACTCTCATGTGGCTATACCGGGGTGTGTCACCTCATCCCTGGCTTGGGTTCATTTGGTTTCCCTCAGGGCACTGGAATGGCTGATATGTCCCCCAATTAGATTGCAGGCTAGGACTTCCTCATTGTCATCTGCTTCCATCAATGCCTTTCTTAGTGTCTAGTCCACCATAGGCTCTCAAAACTGCTGAACCAATGACCAGACTAATGACCAAATGAGCAAGTGAATCCCAACTGAGAGTTTTTTTATACTCCCCAAAAGTCAAAGAAGGGCTGCTATTTCACAGTAATTCTTCCTCCAGTCGCCTGGAGGACGCACACGGGCTGGGGGTATTTTGCCTCAGGTCAGCTGCTGTGGGGCAGCTGGGCACAGGCCCAGACAGGGAGCTCAAGTTTAGTCGCGTGGCACTTGCATGCCGACTCCCAGAAAGTCACCCGCCCAAGTGCCTGTTTCCTCACCTGGGAAGTGCAGTGCTGCTCAGGGCTCTGGGAGAATTAGAGAGAGGCAGAAGAGTCCCAGGTGCATGGAGAGCCGCCCCTACAAAGCTGAGCTGTTAGAGTCACTCCCTCCTGCAGCTGCACTAGGATACAAACTAGAGTCCTTGCCTGCCGGCCACATAGCGCTCACTACTGTGCAAGGCGCTCTCCTAGGAACTCTATACAGACTTGTTTACTGACCCTGAGCAACAGTCCTAGGAGGCTGGTGCTGTTATTATCACTGTGCTCCAGGTGGGGAAACAGGCCTGGAAAGATTAAGTAACTTGCCCAGGGTTACACAGCTGGTAAATAGTCAAGTCAAATAGGATTTAAACCCAGATGTTTGGTTGCCAAGTCTGCGCTCTTAACCACCACCCTATGCAAAGTCTTTAGAGAGCTCTATGCCTCCCAAATGCAGCAAGCTGCCATGTGTCAGGAGGCTAGTCTAGGAGGTGAGGAAGGAAAGACAGGAGGTCAGAAGAGAGGAAGGCACAGGCCTGGTAGGGAAACCCATGGCCCCACAGCTGGCGGCCAGGGTGATCGGCATCACTGAGCAGAGCCCACTCCTGCCTCTCCCCCACCTTATCTGAGCCACCTCTGAGCTGGATCTACTCAAGGTTTATGGAAGCAGGGATGCAAAAGGGGTTTCTGAGAACTCTCTCTGCCCAGGACATCCTCTTTAAGGTGGGCAGTGGCACTCACATGGACTTCTTGCTTCTTTTCCCAAATCAGAGTGTTTTCCAGAACATCCAGAAGTGCTCTGGGGTTTTCCTGAGTTTGGATTTGTGGAAGGCTATAAAGGATACAGGTAAAGCAGGGACCCCTTGGGGGCTGTCATGACTGAGGCAGGTGATGAGGGGGGGGTACGCTTGTGTGTGTGTGGGAGAGAGAGAGAGAGAGAGAGAGAGATGCACACTCCTAGCCTGCTGTAGGCAAGGCTGGTGCAGCAGTGCCCAGTCAGGAGAAAACAGAGTGGCAACTTCCATGTCCTGGTTTACACCGGTATCTGTGGGCCTCCAGGCTCAGGACTTAGTCTCCATCCTCCCCAACCTGAGTTTCCATGTGCCAGTCAACTTTCCCAACTGCCTTTTGTCCCTGAACAGCTCTAACTGTGGGAAAATAACCCCACGTGATTGATACCCTACCAGAATTCAAGGTTGCCTTAGAGACACTTCTATGTCAACATCTGGCTGTCAGGGTTAATCACTCATGAGCAGGTGGATGTACTGTCCTCACAGAGAGTTTGGAGCTAAATGAAATCAAATGACATCTGTCTGCTTCAAGAATGCAAGTCCTGGGATGATGATAAGCATACCCTAGGGCACCTAAGAACTTCAGAGTTCAGGGAGAACCTGTACTCCTGTCATCACATTTGATTGTCTCAACTATTCTGTGATCAGGAGTCATTATCTGCCTTGTACCAGTGGGGGAAATGGATCACCAAAAGTTAAGTCCAGAAACTGCCACCTTCCTTGGGAAAATGTAAGATCAGATTCCCCCCAGGTAAATTCTGGGGAAAGAGGGGCTCTGTGGTTCTTTCCCTGGTGGCTCCCAGCCTGGAGACAGGGAGAAGCATCTTTTTGCCTTAGCATCTGTCCACAGATGGTAGAGAGCTTCTCAAACCTGGAAGCTTCTGGAAGCTTGTTAAAGCACAGATGGATTAGCCTTATCCCTCACCCAAAGTTTCTGATTCAGGAGAGCTTGGGTGGGGCTGAAGAATTTATATTTCTGGGAGGTTCCTAGGTGAGACTGATGCTCTTGATCTGGGGACCACACTTCAAGAATCCTTGAATAGCTACAGAAAAATGAAATCACACTAACAACTCCAGAATAATAAAAGGGAGAAAGATAGAGAATAGTTGGAATCCAACTAAAAAGTCTTCAAGGACCAAGCAGATAACTGAAAAGGTTAATGGAGCTAACCCCAAGAAAAGAGGGCGATTCTGAATGTGGCAAGGTGGAGATTACATATCCTATCTAAAGGCATTCAAATTCACATTTTTTAAATTCTGCTGGAGAAACCAAATGTCTCTGGTGCATGGGGCCCACAGGCCACCAGGCTCATTCCCCTGATGGATAGTTGGGCTTGCAAGGTTCTGTTGGTCCACCGAAGCTTGCAGACATGGCCATTTGCTAGTCTGCTGTTTGCTATGCAGTTGACACCTTCCAGAGCTCATAACTAAACATGCAGGACAAGAAGGCCCAAAGAGAGCAAGGCACCTCTGTCGTGCCCACCCATGGCTGTCTTCTGACTGTGTTCTCCCCTCTGAGGACCAGCCTCTTTCCTGGTCAAGCAACTTGGGACTGAACCTCTCACTTCCAGGAACCACACTTGCTCACACTGTAAGATCCACACACAGTCATAGGGTTGGGGAACAAGATTGTATTACATGGTCACCAACAGAGAGATGGATGGCAGAAGCAGGGCTTAGAAGTAAATCCCAGGTGTTCTGGAAGCTCCCATCTCACACCGGAATTATCAGATAATTGTCCCCAGCCCAGTTCGTGTCTTGAGTATCTTTAGTTGATATCTGGCCAAACTCTGTAACAATGTCATTGGGGCCCAGCAGCCAGCAAGAAGGCAGCAACTAGAGAACCATAAAAACACAAAGTGGAATGAAGCATCTAGGTGGCTCAGTTGGTTGAGTGTCTGACTTAGGCTCAGGTCATGGTCTCATGATTCAGGAGTTCAAGCCCTGTGTCAGGCTCTGTTTTGATAGCTTGGACCCAGGAACCTGCTTCAGATTCTGTGTGTGTCTCTCTCTCTGCTCCTCCCCCACTTGCACTCTGCCTCTGTCTCTCTTTCACAAAAAAAAAAAAAAATTTAAGAAAATACAAAGTGGAATGAAATGACCCCTGAGCCAGGCTTAGTAGGAAACAGTGGTGGAAGGCCACCACTCTGAGCAGGTTTCTCAGACTTTGCACATGAGAGGACCAGACCTACTTCAGCCTCCTCCCACTCACTAGCTCATCCCATGGCCCAGACTTCCTTGCAGGAACCTCCATTAGCAATGAGCTGCTGGATCTCATGACCCTCCGGTACAGTGACCACAGTGGCAGGGTCAGCTTCCCCAGCCTGGTCTGCTTCCTGTTGCGACTTGAAGCCATGGCAAGTAAGTGTCACCTGGGGGATATCCTGTAAACCTTCACAACGACCAAAAAACACAGGAGAGGACCAGGAATGCACTCTTGTCCCAGGTTCAGGGAAGGCCTCAGGAGCAGGATGGGCTGGTGTCTTGCGTGAGGACCCTGTGCTCCCAGAGGCAGAAACAACATTAGTCTGTGGAATGGTGTAATCGGCTTGGGTGCCTACATCCTGTACCCTTTCTGTCCAGGACATTCCTCCATCTTAGGTCTCTCATTTCCTCAATTCCCTATTTAGTGCCTTTTTCAGGAACCAGGTTCATTTAACTCACTGTGTCCCTTCTCCATGAGAGTAATTAAACCTACTCTATAATCTTGCAGTGAATGACTGGGGTCTCTGCTGAAAGTATTCACACACAGGTGAATAAGTGGGGGCAGGAGGGCATTCCCAAGGCTCTAGAAATTTGACTGTGTAGGTCAGACATTTGGACACTTTAGCAGACTACTCCTTTTTCATAATATAATCCTATGTGAAATCCCAAGCCATACTATAGCTCAAGACTTGTGGGGTCTGGCCTCATCTTAATCCTTACCCCATCCCTGGCATGAGGCATCCCTCTAACCCCCCAGCTCTGAGCTAGGTGGTTAATAAAGACTGAGGGAATAGAGCTCTGGGAGCACAGAAAATAAGGCTGAGGCATAAACCTCCAGAGAATTCTCAGTTGGACAAGAGAAGTTCCACAAACTATGCCTGTGTAATATTTTATAAGATGGGCCCACACATCCCCTTGGCCATGTGTAGAAGAGTGCAAGGTGAAAGGGCACTGTAAGAGCAAGAGGTGAGTGTGGGCCAGAGCAGTGATAGCTCTTCTGAGGAGGTGAGCTCTGGGCTGACCCACAGTGTGAGGTTTCCTGGGAAGAGACCAGGAGGGAGGCTAGGCATACTGCAGAGAGTGAAAGAATACTTGGAATCACCATATTTGCTTTTATCTCCCTTGGCCTGTATTGATTCCTCTCCTCCTTTTTAGAGACTTTCCAGAACCTCTCCAATGATGGAAAAGGACTCTACCTGACAAAAATGGAGGTGAGGTACCTTCTCCTCCTAGACACAGGACACAGCCCCAGGTCACCCCTCCTCTCCTGATTCCAGGGGGCATTTTTCTCCCTGAGGATATTGGATAGTTTGTCAAAGACCAGCCAAGCTGCACCCTGCCCCCCTGCCTCCAATTACTCCCTTTATATATTGCCGGCTGCCAAGGCTGCTTTAGGATCTTGGCAGACAGATTTTATTTTTTTTCCAATAGCTTAATAAAGCAGAGGATTATGTGGGAGTCATAAATCCAAGAGGGAACTGAAGAACACCTGCTGAGCTCACTGTACATTAAAGTTACGCCCATTGAGCTTTAGAAAGAGCCTCCTGGCCCAGCCAGCTGGTCGACCTCAGCCATCCCTCTCACTGCTTAGCTACTCAGAGAGTAGCAAAAGATATACTGTGATGGGCAGGTTGAGGCCTCCTGAGGGGTTCAAATTAGCTGGAAAGGTTTGATGAGACTAGACTGAGATCTTTCGAGGGAAGAGGGTACCATTTGTCCTGTTCTGTATTAAGCTGACAAATGTAAAGATAAGTCATAATAATGATGCTTATTTCTCAGTGGATGAACCTGGTCATGTACAACTGAAGCAAGAAGTAGAGCAGACTCCAGAGTCCAGGTAAGACATGGCAGGTTTAGAATCATTTCCTTCTAAGAGCACAGTTCCTCTTTTCCTCCAGGAACTGTACACAAGACTCTCTTCCTGGGAGCAACCTCCCCAGAGATTACAGAGCCCTTATCTGTGTGGGCCAGGGCTCAAATGCACAGGGCCCCTGAATTTCAAGGCCAATGCTGCAGGTTTCATCCAAGCCATGGTTGGAATGAGTAGTGGACATTCATGAAAGCATGTGGCCTGAAAGTCATGAGTGAGGGATTTAGAATTTTTATTTGTTATTCATTTCTTTTTTATTGAGATATAATTGACATTTAACAACATATTAGTTTTAGGTGTGCAATACAATGATTTGAAATATATATATATTATGAAGTGATTACCACAACTAGTTAACATCCATCACTACACATAATTAAAACTCATCTTCCTTGTGATGAAAACTTTTATGATTTACTCTCTTAACAACTTTCAAGTACATATGCAAACAGTGTTGTTCACTGTAGTCACAGTGCTGTGTGTTACATCCCCAGGACTTCTTTGTCTTATAACTGGAACTTTCTACCTTTGGGTCACCTTCATCCATTTTGCCTACCACCCCCACTTCTGGCAACCATTAATCTCTGTATCTTTGAGTTTTGTTTCTAGATTCCACATATAAGTAAGATCATACAGTATTTGTCTTTCTCGGACTTATTTCACTTAGTATAATGCCCTCAAGGCGCATCCATGTTGTCACAGATGGCAAGATTTCCTTCTTTTCCGTGACTAATATTCCTTTGTATATAAAACACCTTTTCTTTATCCGTCCATCTATTGTTAACCATTTAGGTTGTTTCCATGTCTTGGCTGTTATAAATAATGCTGCAATGAACATATGGTGCAAATATCTTTTTGAGTTAGTGTTTTTGTTTCCTTCAGATAAATATCCAAAAGCAGTTGCTGGATCATGGTAGTTCTACTGTCAATTTTGGGGGGAAATTCCATACTGTTTTTCACAGTGGCTGCACCAATTTATATTCCCACCAACAGGGCACAAGTGTTCCATTTTCTCCACATCCTCACAAACACATGTTATCTCTTTTCTATAATAGCTATTCTAACAGATGTGAGGTAATCTCTCATTGTGATTTGGACTTGGACTTCCCTGATGACTAATGATGTCCCACACCTGCTCATGTACCTGTTAGCCATTTGTATGTCTTCTTTGGAATAATGTCTACTCAGATCCTCTCTGCTCACTTTTAATTGGATTATCAGGGGTTTTTTTTGGTGTCTGTTGAGTTGTATGAGTTTTTTATATATTTTGGATATTAACCCCTTATCAGATATATGATTTGCAAATATTTTCTCCCATTTGGCAGGTTGCCTTTTCATTTTGTTGATGGTTTTCTTTACCTGTGCAGAAGATTTCTCTTTTGCTGTAGTCCCACTTGATTCTTTTTGCTTTTGTTGCTTTTGCTTTTGGTGTCAAATCCAAAAAAATCATTGCCAAGATCCATGTCAAGGAGCTCATCCCTGATGTTTTCCTCTAAGAGTTTTATGGTTTCAGGTCTTACATTCAGGTCTTTAATCCATTTTTTGTTGACTTTTGTATGTGGTGTAAATAATGGTCTGGTTTCATTCTAGAATTCTCAATTTGAAATTCCAGAGAGGAAAGGCAATCACTCATCACAGGAAAGGCTAATGTGTGGAGAAATAGCAGTGATCAGACCTTGGGGAGTTGAGAGCTGGGTCCAGTCTCAGATCTACCATTACCTTACTATGAAGCTATTCAGATATCTGTAGGCATCAGCACCTATATCTCTAGCATGAGTGTGCTGAAAAATCAATGCCGATGTCACATTTCTTCTACATATTTATTTTCAAAGAACAGGCTCTGGGGTTATATAATCCACATGACCCTACAATAGCCCCGACAATCTGCTAGAATCTTCCAGGACTGGGGTTCTCAACATTTTGTGCTCCTATTGTTGGACACCTCCAGGTATTAGGTATTCTTTATGGAGAGGCAACAGTCTACTTCTCTGGAACTTTCCACCCATGCTTCAAGTTCTATTCTGAACCACCATAGAAAAAAGACTGGATGTGCAAGAACTTCTCATACTTGAGGATACTTGAGGATACTTCAGGATAGCTCTGTTGCCTCATCAAGGCCTCTCCTTACTTATCCCTGCTGGTTCTCATCTGAGACCTATTGGTGACCATTTTCTAAATGCCAGTGTCCCCTTGAAATACACAGTTCTAGAGTGTAGCAGTCCCATGATCAGCACCTTCGGGGACCCTATTATTTTTGTAAACCACTTTTTTAAATCTCCCAGTTGTGTACCTTAACGTCAAGAGGCAGATCCTGTCTCCATAAAAAATAGTATTTTAGCATAAATATTTCCTGATGAACACTTGGTGCTTCTGAAGGAGTACAAGTTAACAAACATTGCAGAGATCAAAGTTAATTAGATTCACCTGCATTTTCTAGCATTCCCCTTTCATTCATTTTTAAAAGTAGGACATTTGAATATTTCCCATTTCCAATCTGCCTGATTCCTATTTCAGTCTGTGTGATCTCTAATGTCAGGAATGATTCTTCAATTGTCTTTAAGCTAATTCAGCATGCAGGACCTAACACTTGAACTTTTGAAATAACTGGACAGTTCTCATTATCCTTTCTCCTGTACAGGATCCCAATTCCCTCTTAACTTATTTTTCTGTACTTCCCGTTCTGAACATTATGTAAGATGGAAGTATAATATAAGATGCATAGTTATGTGTGTTTCAGTCTCCTTCATTAACACCTGTCATCATCCCTAAGGGTGCTCCCATTTTCCTCATTAATAGCTGCCCTCTGACGTCATATTCTTAAAGTATATCTACTCACCCTTGGCTCCTGGGTTGCTGTGCAGGATTGGAGGCAGGAGGATGAAGTTCTGCCTCCAAAACTAGAAACTCACCGTCTCACACCTTCCTCCTGTTATGCTAGAGGGCATATGCCTCTGAGGATGTTCTGGATCTCATTAACTTCCCCCTTCTCAGGGGCCTGATTCAATGAATTCTCTCCTCCATATTCTGAATACTAACTCTCTCATCTGGAGTCTTCCACTTCCCACTGAAACATGCTTGTCTTTTAAACTTCCTCCATCTCATATTCCCTTACAGCTAAAACTCCATCTCTCTTCCCTTTACAACCAAACTTCATACAAGTGCTAATTGTCTCCACATCCTCACCTCCCACTTTCCTCTCAAACTGCTTCAATTTGGATTTTTCAGACATCTTCTCTCTCCCTGACTTTTGCATTGGCTCGCTATCTGATTTTCCCATATCCACCTACTCCCCTCAAGTCAATTTCCTGCAGTCTAAGCCCACTTTTTTAAGTGCACGTCCAGGGTACCTGGGTGGCTTAGTCAGTTAAGTGACTGACTCTTGATTTCAGCTCAGGTCATGATATCAGGGTTGTGGGATCAAGTCCCACATCAGACTTCATGCTGAACGTGGACCCTGCTTAAGATTTTCTCTCTCTCTCTGCCTTTGCCCCTGTCTCCTGCTGGTGTTCCCTCTCTCTCTGAAACTAAACATATACTACTAATAATAAATAAAAACAAATAAATAAAATTTTCATCCAATCATTTCACTCCCCAGGTTGAAACTCTTCAATGTCTTCCTATTGCTATTTAGGAAAAGTTTAAAGTCATGAACATAGCCTGGGTCATCTGGCCCCTACCCACCTATCTCACCATCTGGTGTCTCTCCTCTTTCCTTCATTCTCTTCCCACCAGACCAGCATTATCTTTATTTCCTCCAATGTTTCATTCTTTTTGTCAACCTCACACCCTTTGCCCCTACTGTCTACTCAGCCCTGGGGTTACATAACCCCATTGGATTCTCATATTACTTACTCACTGTCACACTTACTTAATCCCAACATTCAAAACCCTTCATTGCTGTTGTTGCCCATTCCTTACTTTTTTTAGGGCCTTACTGAAATATAACTTACACACCATATAGTCTATCTGTTTAAGATGCAGAGTTCAGTGGGTTTCCGTATAGTCACAGTGCTATGCAACCATCACCACAGTATAATTTTAGAACATTTTTTTGTCATCACAGAAAGAAACCTCATGCCCATTAGCAGTCACTTCCTATTTTTGCTTCACCCCTTTAGTCCTGAGAAATCACTAATCTTCTTTCTGAATCTACAGGTTTGTCTATTCTGGACAGTTTAGATAATTGGAGTCATGCAGCCTGTGGTCATGTAACTGATTTCTTTCATTCATGTGGCAGTATGCGTCAAGTCTTCATTCCTTTTTAGTGCCAAATAAGATTTGATTTTGTAAATATGCCATATTTTATTCATCCTTTCATTAGTTGATGGACATTTAGGTTGTTTCTACTTCCTGACTCTTAATGGATAATTCTGCTTTGAATGTTTGTATAAAAGTTTATGCATGGATGTATGTTTTCATTTCATTTGTGTGCGTACCAAGGAGTGAAATTGCTGGGTCATGTGGTCCCTCTATGTGTTACATTTTCAGGGACTGTTACAATGCACCATTTACATTCCCACTAGTAGTGAAGGAGAGTTCCAACTTCTCCACATTCTTGTCCACACCCTTACTATCATCTGTCATTTTTATTAGAGCCATCCTAGAGAATGTGAAGGGATACTCATTGTGGTTTTGGTTTTCAGTTCGTTGACTACTCATGGTGAGCATCTTTTCAGTGCTCACTGCCCATTTGTATACTCTCTTTGGAAAAATGTCTATTTAGATCCTTTGTTCAATTTAAATTGGTTTATTTTACTTTTTGTTGCCCACTTGTTATATATATATAGATCTATCTTAACCACAAGTCCCTTATCACATATGTGATTTGCAAACATTGCCTTCCATTCTACACATGGTCTATTAAGTTTCTTGGTTGTATCATCTATATAACACAAGTTTTTAATTTCAGTGAAGCCCAACTTACCTACTTTTTGTGTGTGTCATTTAAGCTTTTGGTGTTGTATATAAGAAATCATTGTCTCATCTAAGACCATGAATATTTACTCCTACAATTTTCTCCTAAAAGTTATATAGTTTAGCTTTTACAATTAGATCTTCGATCCATTCTCAGGTAATTTTGGTGATGTAGGAGTTCAACTTCATTCTTTTGCAAGTTTATATCCAACTGTCCTAGCATCACTTGTTGAAGAGACTATTCTTTGCCCCATTTTATTGTCTTGGCACCCTTCTCAAAAGTCATTTTATCATAATGTAAGGACTTATTTCTGAACTTTCAATTCTGTCCCAGTGATCTATATGTCTGTCCTTATACCAGTATCACACTGTATTGATTCCTATAATTTTGTAGTAAGTTTTGAAATCAGAAAGCTTGCATCTTCTAACTTTGTTTTCTTTTTCAACATTGCTTTGGTAATTCTGGGTTCCTTGCATTTATGTGTGAATTTTAGGATGAACCTGACAAATTCTGCAGAAAAAATAAAGGCAGCTGGGATTTTGATAGCAATTAAATAAATCTGTAGATTAATTAATTAAATAAATCTGTAGATCAATTTGGGGAGTATTGTCAACTTCACAATATGAAGCAAGAACATGATCCATGAACATGAGCTGTCTCTCCATTTTTTAAGACCTTTAATTTCTTTCAGCGATGTTTCATTATTTTCAACATAAAAGTCCTGCATTTCCTTTGTTAAATTTATTCCTAAGTATTGTATTTTTTTTTAATATTTGTTTTTTTTTTTTTTTTTTGAGAGAGACACACACACAGAACATGAGCAGGGGAAGGGCAGAGAGAGAGGGCGACAGAGAATCCGAAGTAGGCTCCAGGCTCTGAACTGTCAGCACAGAGCCAGATGTGGGGCTTGAACCCACAAACCATGAGATCATGATCTGAGCCAAAATCAGCCACTTAACCAACTGAGCCACCCAGGCGTCCCTAAGTATTGTATTTTTTAAAATGTTTATTCATTTTTTAGAGAGAGAGAGAGAGAGACAGAATCCAAAGCAGGGTCCAGGCTCTGAGTTGTCAGCACAGAGCCCGATGTGGAGCTCAAGCTCATGAACCACGAGATCATGACCTGAGCCAAAGTCAGACACTTAACCAACTGAGGCACACAGGCATTCCCTAATTATTGTATTTTTGATGCTATTATAAATAATTTCATTTTCAGATTTTTCATTGCTAGTGTAGAGAAATAAAATTGATTTTTGTATATTGATCTTATATTCTGCCACCATGCTGAACGCATTTATTCTCATTGTTTTTAGGGGATTTCTTAGGATTTTATATATACAAAATCATGTCATCTGCAGTACTGCAAGTTGTTTTATGTCTTCCATCCCAATCTTGATGCCATTTTTATTTTTCTTATCTAATTGTCTTGGTGAGAATTTCTAGCACAACAGTGACTAAAGATGGAGAAAGCAGACACTCTTGTCTGCCTAGTATTCCTGATTTGGGGAGAAAATACCTAGCCTCTTGCCAATAAGTATGTTAACTACAGGATTTTCATAGATACTATTTGTCAAGCTGAGCAAGTTCCTCTATTTGTAGTTTGCTGATTTGACACACTTTTAATTACCTGCTTGATATCTGTATTTCTCTCTGGACTGTAAACTTAGGTATGTCTTTTTGTTGCTATCTCCTTAGCACACAGCAAAATCCTGGCATACAGAAACTACTCAATAACAACTTCTCAAATGACTAAAAGAAATTGCCCTTCCAGGTTCATGTGTTCCTTTGTTTGTTCTTGTCTCAACTTTTGTAAATGTTGTCTTCAACCCAGTTCTTCCTACTACCAGCTCTCTGTCTACTTACTTGACCATCAGAACTACTAGAAAATAGATAATTAACATTATCTTGTTATAATCTCCCAATATGTTATGACCTATATATTTTTTTTATAAAAGGCTATTGTCTGACCTGTTGATCCTCTCACCCTTTTGAAATATGTTTTCCTGAGTCCAGAGCACACTCCATCTCTGCCCAACATTCCCTTACGTTGCTATCACAAAGTCAAAGTCACCTTCTTCCAGGATTTCCACCACTCCCAGGTTAGCAAAGGGACATTAACTATTGGCTAGCATCCAGCACAAGGAAAACTCCCTCTCCTTGTTCATTTGGCCCTCTGGGCAATGAAACTATCACTGGAACAAGCAAAGGCCTTGTCAGATAAGCTAAGTGAGCTTCTCCCCAAGGACTAGGGTTGCTAAAGCCCCCTTATCAGTCTCCTTGGACCCACCAGGCATGCTGGCATGTCCTCCCATTGAGGCAACACTTCTGTTCCTCTCTCTCTCTCTCATATTCAACCCATCTGCTCTGCTCTGACTTAGTAAATCAGGATATAGAAATGTGCAATCAGACAATTCCTCTTCCTCCCTTCACATCATGTCTTTTTCTTTTGAACAAAGCACATACCTCCATTATCATATTACAAGCAATATTTATGTTAACATTATTTTAAAATGTCACATTCACATTTTTAAAAATACTAAAACTCAATGCACTGGTATATGATGCTTGGAGAATTAAGGCTATGTTGATCTTAACTGATTTCAAGTCTAGAGGTTTAATGTACTGCAGGTCACACTCTGCTGATTGTCTAGCTAATGTCATCTACATTCGTGTTGATCTACCCTCAATATGATAGTGAAGTACTTTACTATTTATAACAATCTACCACTACATGAAAGTGAACTTTCCTGTGCAAGGGGCCAGTTTCCCTTACTCTGCATGAAGGTGAAACATGAGTGGCAATGGCCCTGATCCTGCTGATTTACCAATAACATTTTTCTGCTGTTCTAGTAAATCCATCTCCCCTATCCTGCAGACCAAAGACATTCTTTTTGAGAGGTAGAAGTCTGGATTTGCCTGTAACAGGGTAAAATGCCCAACCTGCTTTGGCCAACATATACCTGGAGATTACTATAGAACACAGGATATCCAGTCTTCCAGATCTGGCTTTTTTTTTTAAGTTTATTTTTTTATTTTGAGAGAAAGACTGTGACTTGGAAGAGAGAGAGAGGAGAGAGAGAGGGAGAGAGAGGGGGTGAGAGAGAGAGGGAGAGAGAGAGAGAGAGAGAGAGAATCCCAAGCAGACTCTGTGTCATCAGCACAGAGCCCAATGTGGGGCTTGATCTCACAAACTGTGAGGTCATGTTCTGAGTCAGAATCAAGAGTCAGATGCTTAAGCAACTGAGCCACCCAGGTGCTCCAGACCTGGCTCTTAAAGAGAACTGTATCCAGCTAGAAAAAATGACTTTGGTGCTCCAAGGGCATACGCCAAGAATGGGGAAGAGTTGGCATCCAGGAGACAGAAGAATCAGAACAAGACCCTTCCCTGACTAAGGGAAGTCCCACAGAAAGGGAGAGAAAGAAGACTAACAAGGAGCAAGAAGAGTGATCTTTAGGAAAGATGGAACCAGCAGCTTATCTGATTACTTAATCATGGATAAAATTGTGCTCAGAAGTATTTTAAAATTTTGATGGAAAGTTTGGAAGAATTATTAGGATAATGACATAGATTAAGCAGATTTTTAAAATGAGGTAATTATTAACTCCTGGAAGAACAAAGAATTCTAGAAAAAAAAGGGAAAGAGATCCTAGAGTTTTCTCAGTCAGCAGTGAACAATACATACATAATTGTAATAAAATAAAAATTGAATATTGATTTAACAAAAAAATGTGACTTAAATATGTTGGGAAATGGAACAGAGAAGTGCAGGTATGGAATAGGTTAGGAGCATGCCAGCCCAATCTTCCAGCATAAGAAGTCAGTAGACATTTAACATTGACAAGTCCAGGGATAACTGTGCAGGCATATAACTTAAATATATGGAGGCATCACAAGAAACAGTCTGAAGAGAAGAATTTAGGACACAGATGGAACAGGGGACTGCTATTCTTCCTTCATGTCTTGTTATACTATTTGGATTTTTTTAAAAATATTTTTATTTATTTCTAGGAGAGAGAGAAATAGCGTGAGCAGGGGAGGGTGAGAAAGAGAGGGAGTCACAGACTGAAACAGGCTCCAGGCTCCGAGCTGGTAGCACAGAGCCTGACGCGGGGCTCGAACCCACGAACCGCGAGATCATGACCTAAGCAAAAGTCGGATACTTAACCGACTAAGCCACCCAGGCACCCCTATACTATTTGGATTTTTAAACTGTGTATATCAGGCTAGATTTTTATGAAAAAATAAATAAACAAGCTAGTAAATAGACTGAGAGACAAGAGTTTAAGACTCAAGAGAAAAGGAGGGAAATAGAGAAGAAGCAAGGCTGCTTCCTTACCACGTGGCCAGGAAAGGTAGCTGATTATAGCTATAGAAAAAAAAAATGTTCATGCAAGAACTCTTTAATCCAAAAGATGGGCACTTGAGAAAAGCCACTCTTGCACAGGAATCCACAGCCATCAGACCAGCATTCTGTTGGAACAGAGGACAGAGCTTTCTTGTTATTCTAACTGCTCCTGGTCTCAGCCCTTAAAACCTGCCCAGGGAGTCAGAAGAACATTTCCCCACCTTTCCCTCTACTGCCTTGGGCATTCAGGTGCTCAATGGGCTGCAGTTTGGACTAAGGGCAGAGTAAGTGGGTAGGGTGCCTCTGAGGAATTTTGGAGAATGGGGTGGAGACATTCGCTGGGGAGCCATGGGTGTGATGGAACTGGTCGAGGCTCACCAGCAGGTGGTACAGGTGCTCCTCTGTTGTCTGGTGGTCCCAAACAGTATCTGTGGGAACAGGTCCAGGCATCTGTGATCACTCAAAGGAAGAAAAAGCTTTTTTACTCTCCCTTAGCTTTCTGCATTTGAGCATCTGTGTCTTTCTCCAGGACAAGCTCCCATTGGGCGCTCAAGAACCTGACTTTCATTGGAATGGTGGTGCTGCCTCTATGGTTGTGACCCATTGAAACCTGCCCTGCCTGAAATGTCATCAAAGCTGCCTTCAAGGAGCCTGGGCCAGGTCCTCAGCTGGCTCAGATTTGAGTAAGCCCAAGATCACAGAGCAGGTCCTCTGGATACTTCAGGACTCCAGCCTTTGGGACGTCCTGGGATGCCCTGGAGGATGAAGCAGGAGACATTCCACTGTGGGAAAGAAGGGAAGAAGAGGCATCTCAGCCCCATCCCTCCAGTCCAATCCATTTCCAGGAAAAGCCAGAATGAGCCAGTCTTCCCACCCATGAGGCCCCGGGGTGGGGGGAGGGGGGGAACAAGGGAGCAATAATCTGCTGGGTGTCACAGAATAACCACACTTCCACAGTCTGAATCCTGATTGTTTAACAGCCAAATGGCAAAATAAAACATGGTTCCCATAAAGGTCTTGGACTGTCACCAGTAGAATCATAATTCTGGATTTTAAAAAATGGAAAAAGAGAAATCCACCCACCAAGGCAGGTATCTCCCTCCTTCTTTATCCATAAAGGTGTCTCCCAAATATCATGGCCCATTACAGCATAGAAGAGTTTCCAGAGAGCGACCAGGCCAGACCCTGCTCAGAAGTTGTGGTTTGAGAACGCACTCGCGGAAGCATGCCCAGTGGGAGAATCCTTACAAATGGGTGTGTCAGGAGGACAGGAAGGTGGAGATCTTCCTGAGTTGTAACCGTTCTGAACAGACACTATCAAAAGGCAGATGGGATGGACCTGGGATACGCCCTTGCAAACGCCCATGATCAGGAACAAGGTCAGCATTTGGAAGTGGATGCATCCTAAAACCAGGAACAAACACAGCAAACAAAGCTGTCCCCTACAGGGGTTGTTGCAAAGTGTTCATGATCATTTCGGTAGCACAGCAGAGGCAGCCTCATAGCTAACCTTGGGCCAGGTCATTTTGCCTCCTGGCCCTTTGCTTAGTCAACCAGAATAGATAGCCACGGTTACCAGCATGGACTTATGAGACAGAAGAGCTAATGTATGAAGACTTGGAGTCCTGGGCTGTCAGATGCCCTCTTACGTAAGATTTTCTGCAGGCAAAACACTGGTACCAACAGATCAACACAGACTTTGCCAAAAAAGAAAAAAAAAAAAAAAGAGGGGGATATGGGTGGAGAGCTGGAGACCAGAAGAATGAATGGAGCCACCTCCTGCAGGACTTCACATCAACGTCTGGGTGGAAAGCCCAACACACCTGCACAGTTTGCTGCCCCAACTACATGTCACCCCAGGCTTCTTTTTTTTTTTTTTTTTAATGTTTATTCTTTTTTGAGAGAGAGAGAGAGAGGCAGAGCACAAGCAGGGGGAGGGACAGAGAGAGAGGGAGACACAGAATGTAAAGCAGGCTCCAGGCTCTGAGCTGTCAGCACAGAGCCTGACGCAGGGCTTGAACCCACGAACTGTGAGATCATGACCTAAACCAAAGTCGGATGCTCAACTGATGGAGCCACCCAGTTGCCCCACCCTAGACTTCTTCTGGGTCTGCCTAGGCCCTGGGAGACCGGAAGCAGGGAATTTTGCAGACCTAGGGTGGGCGGTGAGCAGCCCACGGTGGCCATGCTCCCTCTGCCCCACCAAGTTGGTGTCCACAGGACAAAGTAGTTTTCTCCCTCACAGGGCTTTGCTCAAGAACTAGTCTTTAATTTTCTCTTTAAACTAACAGGATATAAGGGAGAGTTTACTCAGTTGATTAGTTGAAGAGCTGACTCTCACAGCCACACAGGCCCTGGAGGGCTTAGGGCCTAGGGAGGCTCTGCATGGGCCTGGTGGGGGCGCCTGGCTTCTCTGCTTCGGGGAGGTGGGGCTTTGTCTTCATGTCCTTAGCCCTGGCCCAGGACAGACCAGGTGGCCTCTCCCCAGGGTGTCCCTTCCCAGGTCCCCACATCTTTCAGCCAAGGTCAAGAATGTCCCCCGAAGCAGGATGGGAGACACTCTGGTTCTGCCAGCCTCCACTTGCAGGCCCTGGAGCAGCAATGTTGTCTCTGGGAGTGAGGCAGAGAGCAGGGGTGAGGAGGGCAGGGTCCCTCAAGGTACACATGATGAGGCCTCACCTCCTCCCACCCCAGACTCCCAGAGTCTCTACAGTGGCAGCCCATCCATGAGGGGAGCAGCATGGCCAGGCTCTCCTTGCCATTTTATAGATAAGATAGTTGTGGCCCAGAGAAGAGGTCGCTGCCCCCTTACAAGTGGCAGATACTAACCTGGAAACCCACATCCCTTGACTCAGTGACTGTGCCCGCTGTGGCAGCTAGGACTCAGGCCGGCCCTGCATGGAGGACAGGAAAGGACCCACCTGCTTCCCAGCGCTGGGGATTACTTACCCCAGTAAAGGTGAGCATCTGAGAGTGGGTGCATGTGCATATGTGCACACATGCACACACACATGCACTCATGCATCCGCGTGCACGTGTGCACACACCTGCACCCATGCACTCATGCACACACACGCACATACATGCACACGTACATCAGGGAAAGCCCAACCCCAGAACACAGCTCCACATGCGCACGCGGTGGCTTGGGGTGGTCAGCCTTGCTTCTGCCTAGAACAGAAGTGGACCCCCTTGCCCAACTTGGTTCTTGCCACCTCTAGGCCCAAGTGAGAGTGAGGCAGGACTTATATGGGAAATCACAGGGGACTTGTGCCGGTGGCCCTCCCCTTCCCCGTGGGTCCTTCAAGGGCCTTGACCTCCAAGGACAAAATTCACAGAGAAGCTCAGATAATAGGCAACTCAGTTCAATGTGGGGAGGGGGGCGGGAACGGAGAGGGGTTTCCACCCTATAGGAATGTCCGACTTCATCTGTGTTTTCTATTAAGAATGAAGAGAATATAATTCATCGAAAACTGAGCATTTGAAACTTTCCGTTCCGTAGACCAGGCAGTTATGGGGAGGGGTAGGGACAGGAAAAGGGGAGGGGGTGTGGAATACAAGGGGCTAAATGGGAAGAACAATGTATCAGAGGGTGTCAGGCAAGAAAACAGGAACCGCTCTGTTCCTGTTTTCAGAGGGTTTAACGCAGGGAACAAGGTGCTGGTGATGCGGCCGGAGGGCAAGGGTGGGAGGTCACCGGTGACTCCCAGACCTACCCAGCTTTCAGTGGACCAGGAGCTGTCGCCGCCGCCCCAGCCGGACCTCATAAGAACTGCCAGACGTGGTCTGAGCTGCCTGCAGCCCTCGGGTGGCTGACTCACAGGACGGCCTCATCCCCTGAAGCCCGCACGCCCGGCCTGCTGGGGGCAGAGTAATGAGCCCCCTGCCTCGTCCACACGTCGCGGAGGTGCATCTCACAGAGGGCGCTCCAAGTGTGTCACAAGCTCTCCTGACAAGGCTGTTCTCAGGCTTCCAGTCCCTTCCAGACAGGAGAGAATATAGAAGGAGTGTAAGGATTGTCAGGTGCCAGCAGAGAAGAGAGAAACAGGGAGAGAAGGAAAGACAGGCAGATGATATGGAGAGCCAGAAGAAGAAGGAAGGTTCCAGTGGGGCAGACAAATGAGGCCTGGTACGCGGGCAATAGAGACAGAGGAGTACGATAGGAGAGGCGGAGGACAAGACAGAAATCAGGAGATCAGCACAGAAGGAGAACGTCGGTCCGGGGGTCCGGGCGATGGAGCCCCGTCATCAGAAACCCACTACCCCCGGAAACGTCGACTTGCCCGACACTGATATTGGGCCTGTAACTCTCAAACTTCATCAGGCATAAAAATCACCCGGGATAACATTTTAAAAAGCTTCAGAGATTCTGATCTAGAAAGTCTAGGGCGAGGCCTGGGAATCTGCTTTTATTTAAAGCTCCCTCAGTGGTGCCTGTGGTCCTTGGGTGACCTTTCAGATGTTGCTGCTTTTGTAACAACACCCAGTGATGGAAGTGCTCTTGGCGGCAGCGGCCCGCATAGCCCTGAGATGCCCGATGGATTCCAGGTTAACACCTCCCACCTGCACCACCCCAGCCACACTCTGCTCTCGGTGGATCTCCAGGAATCCCTCCTCCCACCTCCCAGCTGCCTTCTCCCCATCCTCCTAACTCCCCAGGGAACTGATGTCCTGCTTTATTTTTACCTCCAAACAAGCTAATTAAGCAATAATCCTAGAGGAATCCATCACCCTGACAAGGTTGTTGATTAACCATCCCCCAGCCAAGCTGAAAGCGCTTAATATCCCCGTGGAATGGTCAATAGCGGGTACAGCAGCCCTAGGCTGCGGCAAAACAGGTGACGGCTCTATCCGAGAGGGCAGATGCAGAACCGGTGATTGGGCCCGGCTTTGCAGCCTGGCGGAGGCCAGAGGAGAGGCACGGGACTGGCTTGAGGCCCCACAGGCTGGGTCATCTCTAGCAAGATTCTAGACCCTTCTTTCTGAGACCGCCCAGGGCCCCCAGAGAGTTCCTAGAGTTATGAACAACTCTGGTCCACGGGAGAAGAGCTGATGGAAGGGGGGTTGGACCCGGAGACATAATTCTCCAGCTTTACAGCTATGCCAATTATATAGCTGCTGGAGTGAGAGCAGAGACAGGCAGAACGATGAAATCACTGCCTTTGAGAGATCATTTCAAGTCCAGACGATATATCTTTCTCTTTTCCACACTTAGGCTCTCACTGTAAACACCCCCCTATTCCCCTAAAAGATTTACTTTCTTCAGCACTGGGAAAATACTCTCAGAGACCACGCAGGACGTGATAAAACACTTCCCCCTGGCGGCCACGGTTGTAGCAGCTTCGCAGCATCCACCTCCCGAAGGCTCCTTCCCTCTCAAGTAGCAGCATGGAGCTCCCAGCCAGCCTGCCCGGACCATGCACCATCTGAATTGCAACAGCTGTGGAACTGTCCCATCATCTGTCTGACTCCATTTGGGCCTGAATTCTGGTCTCCTTTCTGCCGTGTCTTGCGTAAAGAGTAGATGATGTTGGCAAATACTCTGGAACGGGGAAAGGAAACTGAGCCCAATCTGGGCCACCCTGCTTTAGTCACTGACATACCATACTATCTTCCATCTTTAAGAGCATCCAATTTGGTTCAGCCACAAGGAAAAGAAAACAGCATATAGTAGGTGCTCGGTACATGCTAATGAGAGTGAACGAGTGAAAATATGTAAAGAAAGGGAACAGGGTGGAGCAGACAGAGCACTGGACAAGGACTCTGGAGTGTAAGGTTCAAGTACCAGTTCTGCCTCCAGCCCGCTGTGTGTTTCCGGCCTTCTCTTTTTGGGCCCCCTTCTCTAAAATGAAGAGGCTGAAGTTGGATGTCTCTGAGGTCCCTTCCATATCACAAACTCAAAGGAGCCGAGTCCTAATGATTCTAATCCATAATCATCATTAAGGGGCAGCTATTAGCCAGGAAAAAGGAGGCTGTGGCAGCAACAACCCTTTCTGGGACCCACTCTCTGGAGAAATAAATTGAACAGTGCTCTCCTCTCTCAGCCTGGGAGTCACTGCTCCTCTACAACGTTTGTGACCAAATTCAAAAGCCCCTTTCGTCTCCTGGGGTTGGCCATTAGCAATGGTATTGCCCTGGGGAGGCGGAATCAGGGCCACAGCGGGGCTGCTGATGCTGGTGGGACAGTGACACCTAGTGGCGATCTCCACTAGTCACAGCCCAGGTCTGCGGCTCAGCACTTGCCAAGTCTACTCCCCACCGCCAAATACTAACCCCAGTGTGAGGAAAGAAGGGCCCTGGGTTATGGTCTCAGTCTTGCAACCGTCTCTCCATCTGACCTTTGTAAGTTTCTTCAAATAGGAGTTTTGCCTTTATATCCTTCCAATTGCCTTGTCCTCTGAGACCCACGGCTTATGGCTTATAGTCAGGGATGCTAGGCCCACACGAAGGGCAGGATGTCCCTGCTGGAAAGGCACAGGCCAGAGTTCACCACCGGAGCCCTGGGGTTCCACCGACGTGATCATGCCCAGTCCTGCTGCACACCCACTTCCACTCAGCCATGAGGCAGGACCACACAGCCAGGCCATTGACTGCAGACGTTCTATGCCAAGGATGTCTCCATCCTGACTGCCAGCTGCTGGGGTGGGGAAATGTAACAGAACCAGCCAGAAGGAAGCCTTGTTGAGCTAACTTTCTGTTGGGGTCAGGGGCAGCTCACCTGGGTTTGGTCCCTTTTGGGTGTCAGAATTTTGCCCCATTGGTGGGGTCCATGGGGTTCATATATTCCTAAAGAACATTGCAAATGGATTCTTTTTAACACACTTTCCTCCCTGTACTGACTGCACAAACCACAAGGAGTGGGGAATGGATTTTGGCTAGAGGCTTCAAGACCTCCCCGCAGGGCCCAGGGGTTCACAGTGTTTTGGCAAGGCTGAGTACAAAGAGGCTGAGCTTGGTTGGATCTTTCCTGAGTCCCACATTATTTCTGATACTGGAATAGCTGGGCTCCCCACCTCTTCAACCATGTCCCTTATCACCAAGTTTTGGCCTCTGGCTTATTAATTTTTCTCAAAGTAGAGTTTTTGAGTGGTGCGTGATTTCCACAGAAGACCTTGGTTTTATCCAATATGCAAACTGCAAAAATGCAAGACATGGCTGTGCCTGTTCCCTTTACTCCCCACCCCCCCCCCACCGTCCCCAGGCAGTATACCAAGGTGGCACTCTGGAATCTCTTGGAAAAGGAAGTCACTGGTTCAGGTTGGGGATGCAGTTTCTAGAGATGCCACAGCTTTTGGTGGTGAGTGGTAATCTTCCCCGGTCATTAAATAGTGCACGTGAAAACACTGCTTTGGAGATGGAGAGCAGGTGAACTGTCATAAAACACCTACTATATATTAATCAGTATCCAGTCGGGAGACAAAAATCACACCTGCTGTTTGAATAGGGAAAATTTAATACAAAGAACTATTAGCTAGTGAAAGGCAGTTAACTACTAAAAGGGGCAATAGAAGACTCTAAGGAAGACAGGTGCAGAAGATGCAGGAAGCAACCGCCACCTCTAGGGCTGAGGGAAATTACCCAAAGACGGAACGAAGAAGTTGGAGGAGATTCAGACCACATGGGAGTGTAGTTGCAGCCAATTGGATAGTGAAGTTCACTGGGGCACCAGCGGGCTGGAGTGGTGCGCAAGAGGCCTCCTTCTGGGTGCCGGGAAAACTCCGTGGAGAGAGCACCCCTGGGTGAGGGGGCCCAGATGCCACCAGCAGTCCACCTTGTAGGAAGAAAAAGGCACCCTGAAGCCAGGAGAGGGAGCGCTTGTCCGTATGCCTTGCAGTGTCCCTCTCGCGCCCTCTGCTGGCCATGTCTGGCATTGCATCAGCTGGGACGCCTTTGCAGGGTCCAGTGTTAAAAGTAAAGCAAAGAAGCCGGGGTTTGGAGTTAGACACCTACTCCATGAACCATACAATCTCAAGCATCATTCTTTGAAACAGATAACAGCATTCCCATTTTAACATTGAGAAGGCCCTGAGAAGCCAGGAGTAAGCTGAGAAGGATAAGCAGCTAGTATACGTGATGGAGCTGCTCTTTAAAATGACTTGTGTGTGACTCTAGAATCTGGGTTTCTCCACCACGCTAACAGCGCCTCCTTCTGTAAAGGAAAGAGGACAGTAAGGGCCTGTTCTCCTTCCGCATTGCCTCTTAGGCTCTCTCCCTAGAGGCAGAGATTCCCAAACCAGAGACACGGGGAGAGCTGGTGAGAACGGAGACTCCCGGCTCTACCTCTGCACTTTCCAGTTAAATAGCCTGGGGGGAGGGGGCTGGACTGGACACCCTACAAACTCCCCAGAAGGTCTGGTGCACACCAGGAGAGGAGCATCACCTACACTGGACCAGAGGCAGAAAGCGAGTTGCCTTTGTAGGGGGAGGGGGCCTTCATACTAACGAGCTCCTCGCAGCCCCAGCACCCCGAGGGGGGGTCAATATTGATACCTGGTTTCTGAAATGAAAATCAAATAGGGCTCATGGATCTGCTTCATGGGTGATGAAGTTGTAATGGCTGTAACCGAGGCAGGATTGATTCCTCTGTGTTGGCTGGATAATTGGAGGCTGGGGTCCGGGACTCCTTGGGCCCTTTGTCTAACAGCCCCGTCAGGCATCTTTTTCTAGATGGGAGGTATTTCCGAGCTAGTGCTTGCCAGAGGTCATCCCGTCTGGCTCAGGAGCAAGACCACCCCCCCACCCCACCCCCACCCTGTCTGGAGCCCCTTGCATGTGCCAGGATCTCTGCGCCTTCATCACCAACCTTTAAACCTTCTCGTGAGCCGAAGACCACAGCTGTCCGACGAGGACGCTGACAGTCTTGCCCATGGCCACACAGATGTAAGAGGCAGCCGGGGCGTCACTCCAAAGCCATGCTCTTTCTGGGAGCCCACGTAGCCCTGGGAGAGGAGGCAGCCCCTGGCTTGGGGAGAGCCAGGCCAGTCCTGAGAGGATGCTGCCCTGCGAGGACTGGTCAGCAGAGCCCAGGAGGCCCCAGAAGTGCGCCCGTGGGGAGAACACCGACGTTGCAATATCTGATCAATCCTTCTGAGAAATGGCCACCTGTAAGATCACATCCAGGAAGGGGGGAAATCCAGACATGTCTCAATCAGCAGCCTGTGTAATCCCCCAGAAGAGTGGGAACAGCTGGACCCTCCCTCCACCCCCAGGCCATGTGCCCCACCTGCTCAAGATGCGAGGAGTCTCCCTATTGGCTGACTTGGGCTTGTCTGTGGCCCCGCCAGCTCCGCGTGCTTCTCTCCAGCGGCCACCTCTGCCACACAGGGCATCTTCTGCAGGAAGCCGTGTGGCCCCGTGTGGAGTGGGACAGCCCAGGTCCCGATTCCCGCCACCTCTCGGCTGTGAGGCACGATCCTCACCCTCTGGGCCGCGCTGCCTTCATCCGGAAACAGGTGCCTCTGGTCCAAACTCGGAGAAGGTAGGCATCCGAATCGAGCCCTCGGGTAAACTGTAAACTGTGGGAGATGGTGACACCTCAGTGTAGGCTCGGCGAGCGTCACAAGGGACCCACTCTGGTGGGAGATGTTCATGGTGGGGAGGCCGAGCACGTGGGGAACGGGTACGTGGGATTTCTGTGAGCCTAAAACTGCTCAAAAAACTGATGTCTATTTAAAAGAGAAAACATGCCGCCTCTTAAGGCTGAGGGAGAATTAAGGAAGAGAGTGACCTGGAAGGGCCCAGCCCTGTGGGTCCCACAGTGAGGCCTGTGGTAGCTGAGTGAGGGGTTTGTCTGAGGCCCTGGGCAGACCCCGGAGGGTCCCCATGGTGAAAGAAGGCAACCACTCATCTCTGTCACCGCCTTGGCTGCCAGGGGACCCTTCCGGAGGGTGGGGACAGGTGTACTGAGTGAATCGAGAACTGGGCCAAGCGACCTCGTTAATAAGTCAGGAGACAGGCAGCAAATGCAGCCCGGGGCTGGACATAATATCAGGCCCAGGACTAGGATTTGGGAGATCAGTTTGTCCCTCCCTCTCTCCAGAAAAAAGTGTTCGGAGCTGAATGAAAGAACAGGAAAGGCTAAAAGCACAGGTCTGGCTGGAAGTTCCCCGGCTCTAAAACCCACGCTTGCTCCTCAGTGCCTTCATCCGCACAGAGGCCTTCCCTCCACCTGGTGGACCCAACAGCCACTCTGAGTACCATTCAGGGGGTGGAAAGAGAACAGAGGGGTATCAGGAGACCCAAGTCTTTAAAAACATTTTTTAATGTTTATTTATTTTTGAGAGAGAGAAAGAGAAAAACAGAGCATGAGTGGAGATGGGCAGAGAGAGAGGGAGACACAGAATCTGAAGCAGGCTCCAGGCTCTGAGCTGTCAGCACAGAGCTGGATGTGGGGCTCAAACTCACAAACCACGAGATCATGACCTGAGCCAAAGTCAGATGCCTTACCGACTGAGCCACTCAGAAGCCCCAAGAGACCCAAGTCTTAAACCCAACTCTGGGGTTGCTCTGTGACCTTGGGAACATATCTCTCCCTCTCTGTGCCTCAGTTTCCCCATCTGGAATTCCTTTCTTCCTTCTTTCACTGAATTCACTACCAAATGCCAACTGTCAGCCAGACAACTTCTAAAGTCTTTCCTTGCCTTAGTATTTTCTGTACGATACAGTTCAAATGCTCTGGGAGAAATACCACACACACACAGACACAAAGCATCAACATGAAACTTTTGTTAAGGTTCCAGAGACATCCATTTCCTCCCAGGCTGTGCCTCAGAACCCACATTTCTGAGCGCGCCTTCTGTAAATGGGATGCTTTTTGGAAAATGGCTGGACAACGTTGAAGATTACAGGGCTATGACTTTGTGCCCACTCTGTCTAGGGCAGGTGGAGGACAAAAGCAGGTACTTCCTGGCCCCAGCTCTTGATTTCCCTTGAGTCTCTCTCCTGGCCAGACCTATCCTCCTTGCCAGATCCCCTTCCCTGGCCCAGAGCCTGTGAGAGGATCGGGAGGTTCCCTGGGAAGAGCGTGAGGAGCCCAAACAGATAATTGTGCCAATCCAAGCTCTGCCATGTCCTTGCTGTGTGACCTGGGGAAGTCACTCAACGTCTCTGAACCTTACTGTCCTCTGGCAGAGAGACTAAAATATTTACCCCACAGGGCTGTGGTAAGGATTAAGTAAAAGAACACAAGTGATGTTTCTGGCCACACGGATAGCAGTAGCACTTGAGTCGATAAGAGATGTTCAGGATCTTGTCCTCGGACGAGATGCTCAGTAGATGTCATGAGGACAGGTGCAGAGAGGAGCTCCAGGTCTAATCCCCTTCATCAGCCTATGGGTTCCTCCCCTCCTCGTCACTGTCATTTCCTTCCCTATGACCGCCAGGTGGCGGCGTGGGGCCGTGGAACCCTGGCCTCCTCTGGCTGTCCCCTCACGGATGTCTCCCAAAGATCCTTGGCAGCTGTTTATTGAGCTCTTACCATGCTGGGCGGACGCGTGGCGGGCACCGTTGTCTGCGTGGGCACAGATGGGAGCAAACCCGGTCTCCCCCGCGGCTGCCAGGCAAGTGCCCTCCAGGCTCAGGGCCCGCTGGGGTTCAGGGGCTGCACCTGCACCTGGCTGACTCCGTGAGGCTCAAGGAGGGAAACGGGTAGGAGCCAGGGCCCCAGGCCTCCGAGGGTGCCCTTGCCCCCCAGGCCCGGGCTCCCGTTGGTCAAGGCCCCCGCTGCCCCGAGGCCCAGCCTAGGCCCTGTGAGGGGTGCCGAGGACCCCAGGAAAGCCGTGTCCTCTTGACTCTGCCTCATCCGACAGGACCCCTGGGGGTGTCATCTTTGCCACTGGCAGCGCGGTGGTTTGTGGGCCAGTTCCTCCAAATCTCCAGCTAATCCTCCTCTGACTGAACTCCTTTAGCAACTGCGTTTTTGCTCGGCGGCCTCTAATCCCTTCATCTCCCAATGTCCCCCGGGGAAGGCACACGTTCAGACGTATGTCCTGCTGGCATGGTGGCCGGTGGGTCTGGGCCAGAGTGTGCCTGGGACCACCCGCCGGTCCCACTCAGAGTCTGCCCTTCTTTCTTCCGTCCTGTGGGTCTCACTTGACAGCGGGCTGAGGAAAAGCCTCAGGCCTGTGCCTGGCAGTGTGGGGACCGGGCAGCTGGCCAGCGGCTGAGAGGCCAGCCCCGCCCTCCACCCTAAGCGACTGTCAGGGGGATGCTCTTGTTATAAGTTAGAGCCTCGGTCTCCCCCTCTCTTATGTGGGGGTGAAAATCCCTGTGCTGCCTCGTAGGGATACTTGGGAGCACTTGCTAAAGTTATCTGTTAAATGGCTTAAGGCAGAGCCTTTGGCTTCATAAGCAGTCAGAACGGGTTAGCTCTGGTTCACTTGGAGTGTCCACCTGCACCCCCAACCCCGCAGTGACTCCCTCTGGAGGTGGGGACCCCGGAGCGACAGCAGCTCCTCACAGAGCCACTAACATGAGAAAACCCTTCATGTTGATGAGGAAACCATCTCCAAACCATGCGTCTCCCAGTGGAAACAGAAAAGCAGGACAGTATGCGGGGTGCTGTCACCGTATGGCAGTAAGTGGGGAAAGAATTGCCGTATTCGCTGGTCGTTGCATAAGAGATTCCTGAACTGGTAAGAAGGGAGTTGTAACACTGGCATTCTGCAAAGAGAACATGGGGGGAGAGGGACTGGTTGGGAAGGGAGGGAGACTTTTTATTGTATTTACTGAACAGAGACCCATGTGGTAGTCTAGCTTATTCAGAACTTAAATTTAAACATATATATACAAGAATGGGGTGCCTGGGTGGCTCAGTCAGTTGAGTATCTGACTTTTGATTTCCGCTCAGGTCGTGATCTCATGGTTCGTGAGCCCCACACGGGGCTCCGTGCTGATAGTGCAGATCCTGCTTGGGATTCTCTCTTCTTTTCTCTCTGCCCCTCCCCCACTTGTGCACCTGCATGCACTCTCTCTCAAAATAAATAAATAAATAAAATTTATACACACACACAAAAAAAATTTATACACACAAGAATAACAAAATGAAACAGTTGCATGAGATAAAAACCAAGACTTGTATTGGTTTATTGCTTTCACTACAGAGAGTGATTTCTGCTCTGGAAGAGCCCAACATGTCAAGATGTAAAGTCTATTTTAAAATTTTTTTTAATGTTTATTTTTGAGAGAGAGAGAGAGTGAGCGGTGGAAGGGCAGAGAGAGAGGGAGACACAAAATCCGAAGCAGGCTCCAGGCTCTGAGCTGTCAGCACGGATCCCGACACAGGGCTTGAACCTACAAACCATGAGATCGTGACTTAAGCTGAAGTCAGACACTTAACTGAGTCCAGGTGCCCTGTAAATTCCATGTTTAAAGATCTCCGAACGCCACCCAATAAATTAAGCTTCTAGACTTTTAATCTCAAAAGGCGGTACAATTGATGCAAAGAGCATCACTCTTACACTTTTCCAATAAAAAAGGCCAAACAATCTACAAAATGACCCCCTTCCTCAAACCCCTCCAAGAATGGAGGTAGAGGGCATACACGTAGCTGAAATCTTAAGGAAAACAAGCACCTCTGAGGAGAGACAGGACCCCAGGTGCTCTCTTACCTGTTACAGATGTTGGATGCCATACAGGCTGGAAAGAAACCGACCTAACTTCTGAACACATTGCGAAAGGCCAAGTGTGGGGCCTGCACGAAGGCACAGGCCCCTCAGGAGGTGCCGACAGGGAGCAGAGACACAGCCACCTGCCCTTCCTTCACCCTGGACCACCCCGGGCGCTCACAAGAAGGACTGTGGGCAGGGAGGCGGGGGGAGGCCCGAGGAAACCCCTGGATCTGCTCTGGGGCAGGACAGTGTTTCAGCAAAAGGACGAAGTCTGCACAGATCCTTCTCCCTGAAGCCCTTAGGAAAAAGAATATAAGCCACTGGGAAAAGAGCAGCAAATGCTGTCACCTTTAGGGCATAGGCGAGAACCCACTGCGTCGGGGAGAAGGGAGAGTAGACCCTGTGCTCCTCACAGGGGGGTGGAAACACACAGACTAGGATCTAGGGAGGGGGAGGGCAGGGTCACAGAAGCAGCACCCCCACCAAGACACAGGGACACCGCACCAGCCTAACACTGACGCTGAGCTGAGCAGAGAGTGTCTCCCAACCCCAGCCCACACCTACCCCCACCCCCAGGCTAAGGATCAAGAGCAGAAGAGAACATTTCTCTGAGAAACAGGCACAAAGGGAATCCCTGAAGTGGGGGCTTGTGAGGAAGTCAGCTCACCCCTAGTCCATCTGTATGTTTAGTGCACTTACAGGAAGACCCCCTGCAAAATCTCGAAAAGAAATTGACAAGCCGATGCTAATTTTCTGTAGAAACGCAAAGGAACTTGAATAGCCAAACCCACTTTGAAAAAAGAAAAGCGAAATTGGAGAAAACACATGATCTGGTTTCGAGACTTACTCGACTTGCTGTGAAGCTACATAATGGGAAACAGGATTTCCTGTTTAATGCACGATGCTGAAAAGATGGAATCTTTATACCCAGAGGGAGAAAAAGGCAAACCTCCAGCCACCTCTCCCACCCTGTGCAAAAATTACCTCGAAAGGGATCAAAGACCTAAATGTAAACCCAAAAATCGTAAAACTTCTAGAAGGAACTTCTAAGAAAGCCTTGTGACTTCACTGTCTGGAGGCAACTTGTCAGTGATATAGCTACAGACACCCGGAGTCCCGTTTCCAGGCTCCTACATCCGGATTTACTTCTTGGTTTTTGGTTATTTGAATTTAAATGCAGAACTGAAGGTGTCTCTGGAACTTCCCTAGCCATCCAGGATCTTCCTGCAGAGTTCTCCCCCATGTGCCGGGCTTGGGGTCAGCACACAGGGTGCATTTGCCCAGAAGTCTCATTGAAGCCAGAGAGCAAATCGCTCATGGCAACCTGAAGCCCCTCGCCCGCCCCCAGCCTGGCGGGTCCTTCCGTCCCGCCCTCACCCGATTCCCTCATAGTGAGTGTGCAGTGAAGTTGGAAGAAAAATACAAATGCTCAAAGCCACAATTTCTTCAATGCTTTTCTCTCTATTCCCTCCATCTGCCTTTCGGTCTGTCCGTCTATCACACTAGGCAGTCATGTGTCAACCACAGAGAGCCTTGGAACAGTAATTGTGGAACCGAGAATCTGCATTTCTGCCACGTGTGTGTACGTGTGTGGATCTGCGGGCGTGTGTGTCTGCGTGTGCACGTATGTGTTTGTACAGAAGGGTGAGAGCAGCAGATGAATAGGGAGGGATGAATAGGAATGAGAAGTTTCTTTTCTAGGGAAAGAGCCAGAAATTACATCCGTTCAAAAACACCCTGCCTCTCTCCCAGATAAATATAGCGACATGAGTCGATGTGTCACCAGATGAAACTTTCACAACAAATCCGGAAAGAGTCACTTGAAGGGACTGCCGGTGCTGGCTCTCTCCCCCTTGCCCTCCTGTCCCCCGCGTCCCCATGCTCCCAAGGGCACAGTCAGGAAGAAGAGGGCGGGGGGACGTCTGTACCTGCTCCCCCCTCCGCCAGCATTCTGTCAAACGGCAGAAGCAGGAGCAGTGTGCTCCTTTGTTAAAGGGCTGCTGGCCAGAGGGGCCAGGTTGCCAGATGTCTCCCTCACAGGAGAGAACTCGAGAGGCTACTTCTCTCTGTTATGGGGGGAATGCAAGCTCAGAACAGGAGAGAAGCCCCACAGAGGCATTTTTATCAGGTGCTGTGGCTGGAGCAGGTGATTGGAGTTAAGATCACGTGACTTGGATCCAAGGATGCCATCAAAATCACTTGGCCACCAGTGCGACAGAGGCACCTACCAGCCAGAATGGACTCCCGCCCTCGCCAAAGAGGAGGTACCGGGCCCAAGTACTGCAAGCCAGACAAGACTGGGTTCCTCTTCGACCCACGTGCAACAGACCCTTCCGGCAGCCCTATGAGGTAGCTATAGCCTCCGCATCTTTCTGATGAGGAAACTGAGGATGGGAGCCACTGGGTGACTTCTCCCAGGCCCCGTGGTTGGTGATGCAGAGCTGGACTGTGCTCCTCTGGGAGCACGAGGGAGGGCGGCCCCGCCGGCTCAGCCAGCTGTGCTCACAACGGGGCAGCACTGCATCCCAGTCCCATGGGAACACAGAGCTGCGAGTCCCCTGCAAGTCAGCTCCTGGGGCCATTGCACGGTTGTGAGCGTCACTGGTCTAGCACCATCTCAGCTCCTGACTCAGCCTGGAGCCCCCTCCAAGGGACTCTGCATCTGTCCCTCCAACTCTGCTGTCCCTGGCCACCTCCCTTCCCTGGCCAAGCAAGAGCTACTCCTGGGCTCCGGAGCTCTGGTGAGGTTTCTCAGCATCATTTGAACCTTTGGAGAGAGACAGCCCTGGGTGCAAACGCCACCTTCGCCACCCCCAGGGAAGTGGGGAGAGCAACGTCTCGTATATCAGTTTGTTATGGCAACTGAAACAAATGACCACCAACTTGGTGCCTGAAACAACACAAGTTCTGTCCTCTCACAATTCTAGAGGAAAGATGTCAAAGTCAGTCTCCCTGGGTTAAAATCAAGGTGTCTGCAGAATGGTGCTCCTTCAGGCTCTAGGGGACAGTCTGTTTTGGTGTCTTCTCCAGCATCTAGAGGTGCCTATGTTCCTTGGCTGGTGGCCCAGCATCACTTGGACTTCTGCGTTCATCACTGAGCCCCTTCCTCTCACTCTGGCCCTCCTGCTCCCTCTTATAAGGATGCTTTCGATTCCATGGGTCCATCTGTTAATCCAGGATAATCTCCCCATCCTGAAATCCTTAATCACATATGCAAAGCTCCTTTCACTACGTGAGGGAAAACAGTTCACAGGTTTGTGGATTAGGACATGGGCATCTTTTCAGGGACGGAGCATTATTCAGCCTTCCACACCTCCGTTCCCTCGCTGGTGAAATAGGATGATAATCTGCTCGTCACAGGTCTGCTCGAGGATGAATCATGTTGCAAAGTGCCAGCTCTGTCCCTGGTACAAAGTTGAAAATGAGGTCACAAAAGAGCGTCCACTGCCCCCCTCCCTGACTGTGTCAGCTTTCTGTCCCCAGGCCTGGCTCTCAGTGGGGACTTAAAGTATCGCAGTTGAAATAAACTCCCAGTCCTGATGGATGGCTCTGACCTCCCCAGTGCTGGGCAGGGCTGTTTGCAAACGGAAAGGCTTTGGGGCAGCAGTGGGAGGAATTTGGGCAGAAACATGGAACGGTATGTTCAGGGACATAAACTTCAAGTGGTTTTTGCTGGGAAAATTGAACTGCCAACCATTCCAGCTGCCCCCACATCAACTGCTGTCCCAGGTGGGCAGTCCCCAGCTGAGACCCATTCTGCCTGGGGGCAGCGTGAGGCCCTCCTTGGAGCCAGGCAGCCCAAGTGCTAGGTCCCCTCCCTGCTCACTACCCAGCCTGGGAAGGTGACGACTCTGGCTGCCAGGGGCTGGAGCATGTGGCCAATTGAGGAGCACAGATCCTGGAATTCCCCATCTCCTTGGACGGAAGTCAGAGACTGGGGGAAGGGGTGAGGCTATGTCCTTCACTACAGGGGTGAGGCAGAGGAGGGGCCAGACGTCCAGGACCCCTCCTGGTACTCCCTCCCCCAGAAGGCTACCGCTCAGAACAGTCTAAGCCCATTTTAATCCAACACTTTTTACCAGTAAAACATCTTTCGGGGCACCCGGGGGGTTCAGTCAGTTAAGCATCTGACTCTTGATTTTGGCTCAGGGCAGGATCTCAACGTTTGTGAGTTCAAGCCCCGTGTCAGGCTCTGTGCTGACTGCACAGGGCCTGCTTGGGATTCTCTCTCCCTCTCTCTCTGCCCCTCCCCTACTCATGCTTTCTCTCTCTCAAAAATAAACAAACCTTAAAGAAAAGCAAAACATCTTTCAGCAGGCCCACCAATAAATACTAGTGCTTCCCCAGCAGAAGGCTACCACTCAGAACAGTTTAAACCCATTTTATTTCTAAACCTTATGGTGCAAATTACTGTACCAATATATTATGCACATCAAACTTTCAGAAAGTATAAATAGAGTAAAGTAAAAGGCTATAAATACACACAGATAGGAAATCCACATTTTGATCCTGTGATTATAGAACCAATGAACCAGGGGACACGCCCCACCCAAGGCCGCCAGCAGCAGAAACTACACTTGTATTGGTTGTTCTTCTTTTTCCTTGAATCTTGTTTATTCATAGGTCTGATTCAGTGAGCACCTGTAATGCCAGGCAGGGCTGGTATCTTGTTTCTCCACCTGGCTTCTAGAGTTTCCAAAAGACAGGACAGTTATGTTTCATTTTATTTTATTTTGTTTTATCATTTTTAATGCTTTTATTTTTTTTGAGAGAGAGGCAGAGTAAGAGGGGGAGGGGCAGAGGGGAGACACAGAATCCAAAGCAGGCTCCAGGCTCCAAGCTGTCAGCACAGAGCCCAACACAGGACTTGAACTCATGAGCTCTGAGATCATGACTTGAGCCAAAGTTGGACGTTTAACTGACTGAGCCACCCAGACATCCCTGGACATACTTTAGACAGTGCCAAGTGCAGACTCCACAGTTGGTACATAATAAAGTCATTCAATAAATAGTTTCTGAACACCTACTTTGAGCCCAGCTTTGAGGCAGGCCCAGGAGGTTCAAAGAGCCAGACCTGGTCCCGCCTTCTTGGAGGGAGCCCAACAGAGTACCCGGGGTTTGAACCAGCCTTGGGATGATGGCTTGGGCATTTGAGGCAGATGAGCAAAGGAAGAGCATCAAGCAGGGGAGGCTGTGTGCAGTGTGTGTGCCCCCCCACCTCCGCCCTATGGATGTATTTGGGGAGCTGTCACTGGGCAGTTATGGCTGGAACTCACGAGGGCATGGTGAGGGAGACCAGGAGTTGGCAGGAGGTGGGCCCGGAAGCTTCCAGGTAGGAAGAGTGTATGGTCAGTCCTGCCTCTGAGGCTTTCCCACCTTGGGGCCCACTCGAAGGGCATCTTCAGCACAAGAGGAAAGGGACCAAAGGGCCAGTGAGGAAGCATCTGGAGCATCTGGAACCATGTAGGAAAGCAGCTCAGCCTTCCATCCTCACCAGTGCAACGACAGGAGTGGACCCAGGCCATAGCCAGAGAACCCAGAGGCCTGGGTTTTATTCTGAGGCTAGCCCACAGCCCCCACCAAGCCTCCACTAACCGCCCTGTGAAGCCACCAGGCCTGTAGGTGTGAACTAAGGTCTCGACATGGCTCTAATAAGGAGTGCAAGGAAGGCCTGCTTCGGGGCCAGCGACCTCCACCCCCACCCTCCAGTGGGTCCATGACTCCAAACCCCTTCCCTGCTGGCTGAGGCAGGGGGTTTGTGTTCCTTCAGTTTACCTCAGACCCCTGGGCAGTCTCCCAGAGCAGGGAGAGCTCTGAGCTGAGCTACTCATGACTGCTTTGGGCCAAGGAGCTTAAAATGCTTTCATGGGAACAAACTCCACAGGCCAGGGAAGGAAAATGTGCAGATACTGGACCTCTAAAGTTGGGGCTGAGGGCTGTGCATAGAGAAAAGACCCATAGAGAGGGAGTCAAGCACCTCAAACAATCCACCCTGATGTACCATGTGGCCTGACGCCCAGCAAACTTGCCTGCCCGACCATCTGCCTTGGGCCCCAGACCTCAGTGGTTTTAGGCCTCAGAGTCAGAGGGTGTGGACAGAAGCGGACTGGGGCCGCAGACTGAGCCTCACTCCAGAGGCTGGGAGGAGTTGAGAGAAATATCATTTATTCTTTATTTTCAGGTTGGCAAGAACATGCAGAGTCTGAAGGAACGTGGTCCCAAGGATCAGGCCGCGTCAGGCCTGAGGAGAGGGGTTGAAGGCTGTCAGTGTTGGCTCTGCCCCTGACCCGCTGGGATCCATCTTCTGACTTCTTATCTAGTCACCAAGGGGGGTAGGCTGCATGGCCTCTGGAGTCCCTTCCATCTCTGACTTGCTTGACACTACTTGGGCTCCTCCAAGCTCTGCTCAGCCCTTTTTCATCTTCCAGCCTGAGCCAATAGCCCGCCAAATGGTGGGCCACCCCCAGGTGATCAGCTACCCCAATGGGGTTTCTCAGACACAGCTCACAACTGGCAGTTTCCTTCCCCAGCAGCAGGAGAGGCAGGCTGAGCCCTGTTCCCCACCTCATCTCACCACGGGCCTGGGAAGAAACACCGCCCCCTCCTCTGTTCCTCTGGCCTCCATGGTATTCTGTGAATGAGTCTGAAAACAAACCATCAGAGAGAGAGAAAATAAGCCACTTGTCCCAGAATAGCTCTCTGAAGCTCTGCTGGCAGGCCTCACCCCATGCCTTTGCAGCAGCGACGTTCTGTTATTTTGAAAGAGCAGAGAAGGTCACCTGATGGATCTTTCTGGAGTGTCTCTTGTGGGGAAGGAGCTTGTAGTGTGTGCCTGAGCACAGGGTAGGTCAGGAGTGAGAGTTCTGGTCTTGGGGCAATGGATCAGAGACTGCAGACCTACAATTGAACCCCACAGGCTTCCTTCTGCAGCTTTCCCTGGTGGAGGGACAGATCAAGGGACGGTCTCCAGGCCAGAGGTACTTGAATCATAATCCAGTGAGTAAAATCTGGACAAATGTCCCTCCACACTGGCCATCAGGACTCAGAGCACAGAGTTAAGCACGAAGGGTCTACAGAGCCAGAAGAAAACACCAACCACCATAATAAGGGGGGCGAATTTGAAGAGTTAATATGTCATGTGCTGACAGTTTACATTAGGGCCCGGGGGGCCCATAGGCAGAATTCAAGGAGTCTGTGAAAGGTCGTTACATCTCCATTTTTCACTAAAGTGGACCAACTTTAGCTTTTTGTGCCACGATGAATGCACAGAAGGGACCTCAGACAAAATTAGCTGCGTCTGTGATTTGTCACCAGTAGAACCCACAGATACCGTGCACTTGTTGCAAAAAATCTTAAATTATTGTTTAAGCTCATCACGACTTCAGAATTACGGTGCCTGTCAGGCCTGTCACTAGATCTTGTTGATGTGTTCACAAAGGAGCACGGGCAATACGGGATCACAAATTTGAGGTTTTTAAAAATATTTTGATAACTGCATTTCAATGCAACTGGCTTCCTTTGTAATCGGATATATTCCCCTGAATGCATTTAAAAATTTTGCTCTGAAGAGGGCTTCATAAACTTCACCAGGTTGCCATTAAGAAAGAAGTTAAGGGCCCACTTTCCCTGGATAACTTGGCATCATCCTCCCGCCCAACCAGCCTAGGTTTCAATAGAGCACATCTGCAAATCATCAACCTAATGCAGTCCTCTCTAAGGGTCGTCTTAGAGAAGTGTGGCATCCCTTCCACACTGCCCTGCCCAAGGGAGGTCCCGAGGAAAAGCAGGTCTGGAGTGAAGTCAGGGGATGTCACTTATAAATGCAAGGTAAGGCTTCTGGGTGTGCATGAAAAAAAACAAAACAAAACAAAACAGGAGAGAAAGGGGATCCTGGCCCAGGGTGCTCTGCGTTCCAATACTTACCAGCTGTGTGGCTGCAGCTTTCATCTGTAATCAGTAATAATGGCTCCCACTTTAAAAGGTTGCTTGGGGAATTAAAGGAAACAATGCATGCAAAGAGCTAAGCTGGCTCCGTAAATTCCCCCTGCTACCCTTTCCCTGGGGGAGACGCGGAACCTGCCCCAGGCCCCCTCCAGCCATGGATACAGCTTCCCTCTCAGCCTTTGCCTCAGAGGCAGCCTCCTGATAGCATGAGCTTGGAGCTCGTTTTTACTGTTTTTACCGCCTAGACCTGAAATGCCTCCGTTCTTCCCCTCTTTGCAAACATGTCACTTGGCCTCTCGGGGTGTTTTAGCAGCTGCAGAGCTCACCCGGAGGGCACACACTGTAGCCATTATTTCATCATCTAATAATTAGCTTGACATGTAGAATGGGCCTCAAGGGCTCTGGGATGACAGTGTTGTTTTCAAATGCAAAGATACTGTAATTTTGCATCTGTGCCGGGTGAGACACAAGCAGAAGGGAAAAGTGACCCAAGGCGTGCACAGAGGCAGGTTATTGGGGAGACAATGGAAGGGAGACAATCATCTTCAGGACCACTCGGTTGCACAGTCCCCTGCTTTCTGTGAAATTTGCCAAAGTAGTACATCTGTGCATGTTTTTCCTAAAGACACTCTTCCAAATTTCAGGCTCCACAATACCTAACCCATCCCAGAGTTGTCCCGTGGGTCTGCGGCTGCCTGGAAGTGGACCCCCTCGTACTGTTGCCGTTCAGGACCAGCAAGTAGACTTAGGGGTGCAAGTCAGAGCGATTGCACTTTGGGCTGAGGGGATGTGATGATTCGCTGGAGCAGAAGGGGGCGCCATCCTCAGGGAAGTAGAATTCCCTGCTCTGCCCCCTGTGGGGCCAGGAGACTTGGTGCAGCCACATGATCTCAGAGCCTAGGAGTCCCTCCTCAGTAGATTGCAGCTGAGAAGACTGACCTGCCCACAGTGCATGACTGCTAGAAAGAATAAAGTTTATCTGTTATCTGTCAGTGTACTGAGGTGGCAATGTTGCTGATGATTGTGAAAACACTCAAAACGTTGATTTAAGGATGAAAAGCCCGGAGGTAAATCCCCCACCTCCGCCCCTGGCAAGTCATGGAACAAGGTACATAATCTGTGTGTGCCTCACTTGACTAGGAAATAAAATGGGGAAATGCACAATAGGCTCTCACTGTTATTAGCAGGAGCTCAGGGGCTGGGAGGGGAAAGCAGTCTTCTCCAGCTTCTGCAGCCTCAGATCTCTTAGAGTAGCCCCTGGAACAGATGACCAGGGAAGAGCATGTGGGTGCAGGCAGGACACAGAGGGGAGAGGGGAGAAGTGAAGGAATAGCTCCCGTAGCAACACGGCTGGGCTCTGTCATTACTTCTGTCCATGGCCCAGCATCCCATCTGGGCTCAGAACCCATAGCCCTCTGATACCTTATCTTCTTTTTTCCCTACATCCAATCAGTTGGGGTTTTTAAAACTATTTTTTAAGTTTACTTATTTACTTTGAGAAAGAGAGAGCGAGCTGGGGTGGCGAGGAGAGAGAGAGAGAGAGAGAGAGAGAGAGAATCCCAACAAGAACGGCAAGATCATAACCTGAGCCGAAATCTAGAATTGGATGCTTAACCAACCGCGCCACCCAGGTGCCCCTAGGCAATCAGTTATTAAGTCTAAATTCCTACCCTCAGTATGTGCTGTTTGGTCCCCTCCTCTCTATTTCTACAGGCCACCATTCATTTCTTATCTGGGTGAGAGCCACAGGCATCTAATGCAGGACTTCCAAACAAAAGGGCCACAGGTATGCTGAGAGTTCCATTTCCTCAGCCCTCGGGGGCGCCAGACCAGGCTGGGGAGGCCAGAGCCTCTAGACTGACACATTGCAGGCCTGGGAAACCTCTTTTGTTAATCTCCGTGTACAATTCAAATGTCATCATTTTTAAATGTTGCTTCCATGGGGGAACTGGGGGAAGCACCTCTCTCCCAGGTGCCCCCCTTCTGCCTACTCAGACCCATGCTAGGTTCTCTGGTCAGATTCATCTCCACGGGGTCCAGCTTCAATAGTGCAGCTTACCTTCAGCCTGGCCGTCAAGATTCTGAATGGTATGAAAGTCACTGAGAGCTACCAGAGCAGACAAGAAGACCCCAACCCAGCTTGAGGAGATTTGTGGAGAAAGGCAGGTAGAGAGGATGTCTAGAAAGGTCACTTCTGCTCCTTTGGCTGCAATGGTGGTTCTCAAACTCCACAGTGGACAGGAATGACCCACTGCACTTCTGAAAAATTCAGATTCCAAGACCAACTGCCCCACTAAAATTTTCATTTGATATATTTGCAAACAGCCCCATGAGCTTGCATTTTCAGGAAGCACACTGATTGTGGACACAGGTGTTACACAGACCTTACTTTGAGAGGCAGTACCCAAAATGGTCTCAGCTAACTAGCAGACGTCCCCCTGTCAGCTCATCTAGAAGATAAAACAATGGCACATAGGCAGGAATTTGTAGTAAAAAGCTGGGTTTCAGCCTAAAACCTCAAATCAAACGTATCACTTTGAAAAAATATATATAAGACTAAGGGACCATGAAAATATGGAAAGCAGTTGAAAGGAAGACCATCTGGACAAACCAAAGTTACTCATCCCGGAGAACATTCTCCCAGAAAGGCAAACTGCATGGAAAATATTAAATGTAATCCTAAAGAAAAAAAAAGTCTTGAAATTCTGGAAAGAAATTATTTATAATCTCTAACGAAGGCAGCCCATTGGGCAGACAAATGCAGCAAACTTTTCTCTCAAATGTGCCAAGATGGAAATTATACTGAAGACAAAAAGCACGTATGTGGCTGAATACTGGTGGGGGTTGGGGGGAGACAGGCATGCTTTCCTTTAGGTTTCCAGAGTTGCCAGAACTTTCTTCACGGCATTATGATCTTCAGTGTGGGCGATGCCTCAGCAACAATTCCGGTCAGCTCAGGGACCTGTCCCCTTACTCAGCTGGATGGTTCCTCAGGCTGTCACGACTGCTTCTAATTCCCAGATGGAGGCATGGTATGCTTACAAGAATGGCAGGAACTCATCACGCAAATGGCACTGAATGTTTGTAATGCAGACTGACTTGAAAACATGGATTGCCTCTTCACCATGACTTGGGAGGGATGTTTGGATTTTCCATCCCTGCCTCCCCCCAGCCTCCTCGCACACAGCAAAATCCATTTTCTCACAGTTAAAAACTCTGCCTGGAGCATGGAAGGGGAGATTCAGGACCTATTCTGGGTTGCTAATAGGCTGTGGTAAAATAGAGACCCAAGAGTGACTGCAGCTTCCTTCAACCAGGTCAGAGGGGCCAGTCCTTCCTCTTTGCTGGAGGAAGATGGGGAGGCGGTCCTGGAATGGACAGCACTGTTGGACTTAATAGACCTGTTTTGGACTGGTTCAACAGCAATGGGGTAAGTACCCACTGGCACTTTCCCCAGAGGAAGCGTGGGGTTTTTTGGCTTGTATCTCCCTAAGATCTCAGCAAACTGGCTCAAGGGTGATGATTCAGGAGGAAGCTGAGAACCAGCGTGAGGAAGTGTTTAGTGAAGAAGCCTGTTTTCAGCTCTTGTGTGAAGCGCTATTTTTAACTGGGATAAAATATCTGTCAATGAAAGAAACACAAAAGGCTCAATTAGATCCTTTTAGAGGTGTACGGAACACCCCTCTTGGCCAAATGCAGAATGGCCAAGTATTAAACATTGAGCTGGAGCCAAATGTCGCCATTATAAATACCCCATGGGATACAGTAATAAATATACAATTTTTTATGTGTAATTATTGCTGTGTTCTTATTGTGAAAATGTTTAACATTCAGATTTCTAGCTTGACTTTGTGGCGCAAGAGCAACGGCGTGGCAGCTGTGACATGACTCTGACCTTCACATCATGACACACATTTACAACACTCTCCGGGACACTCAGCTTCACTTCCGAGGTCGCTCTGCCAGCACGGACTGGTCCTGATGGCCACATCGGCCAGCCTATCAAGCTTTCCTTTTTCTTGAACTGCAAACAGCTAAAGACAATTCCCCTTCCAAGTCCTGGATGTAAAAAAGTCTTAGCCAGGACTTCTTGAAATATTCATGGCACATATGAAATTAAATACCTAAAAATTAAATGTAACACTTATGGGTTAACTTACTATTACCAGTGCTTATTATAAAACAAAGAATTCTATCAAGATCAGAATCGTAAGCTAATTGAATCTATTATTCTTTCTTGTGGTGTTAATGTAATTGTTAAAACAGCTCTCCAGGTGGCCATGATCAGATCCACCATCCAAGATCATCTCACCACGTGGGGGCTCAGGGAGGGACGGAGCGGGAAGCCTCAGGCATCAGTCCTGAGTGGGCTTGGAGCACAGAGCCCAGCTTCTCGGACGCTGCCTGCCACCGGGTGGGCTTTATGTATAATTATTTGCTGCCTGGCTAATTAAGGTATGGAAAGAGATACAAGCCAGAGCCGAGCAAAGAGGCATCCGCACCTGAAGGCTATGTATGCACTAGGTAAGGTAAGTAGAGGGGGCGGGTCTAGAGCAGGCAGGAGGGTAAAGTCAATCCTGCTGGGAAGCCACGATGCATACAGAGAAGACGGCACAGGAGGGAGGCTGTGACAGGGCAGGGTGGCCACAGGTGGGGGATGAGTGTCCTGGCAGGCAGGTCAACAGGTGTCCCGAGAGCAGGAGACATGTAAGGGTCACACGGGGGACACAGAGTCTCCGGAGCAGGACTGCAGACCCCAGCCAGGGTGAGTTTTAGAAGAAACAGAACCTGGGCGGGCTGTGAAGACCCAGAGCACCCAGATGACAACTAGAACAAGAGCTGGAGCAGGGTTTGGCCCCGGGAAGATGGCCTGTTGGTAAATGTGAGCTGCAGACCAGGCTGCCTCTGCAGCAAATTCCCCAACCCACTGAACTTTCCACTCTCCCCGATTTAGGATAGAATCTTCCCAGGGACACCACAGAGATGGGCCTACATGAAGCTGATCCAGCGGTCCCAGGGAAGGAGGAGCTTGGGAGGCTCTAGAATCATGGAGTCACACAGTCCACAGCTCTCCGCAGAGAAGGTAAGCCTAAGCTTTACAAGTCCCTTGTACAATCGTTTGAATGTAATCAGCTGTCCTAGGCCCTGAACACTTTAAATGATGATCATCTGACCAACAATGGTTTGGGGAGATCTCCCCCCATGGCTAGCATTTTGCTTCTGTTAGTGACTGGAGGCAGGAAATGGCCACCGAACAGACGAATTTATACTAAGTCTGCATATCCTGTGGCAAAACAAGGTTGTAAGAGGGCTACAGCCAGAAAACGCTGCAGACGAGAACGTAGTCGGGGAGGAGGCGCATTGTGCCTTGGGGCTGCAGGAAGTAAGTCCTAGGAGTAGGGAGAGGGGAACATTCTACCCCTGATAACCGAGGGAAGGAAAAGGGAATTCCTCCTTGCCTGGTGTACTCACTGAATTCCATCTCCCGGGTGAAAGCCCTGAGGCCCAACAAGGTCAGGGTCAGTTAGTGGTAGAGTCCAGTGAGCAAGGGCATGCCAGTCCAGGAGCCCAAGGTCTTCCTTCATGTGAAAGAGCTGCATTAGTTTCTCCTGCTAAGTGGAGAGTTCGCTTTGGCTTTATGGTGAAGGTTTGGGCTAGTTTGGTTTGTTTGGCCTTTTTCTTTTGTTTTGATTTTTAATGTTTATTTTTGAGAGAGAGACAGAAACAGAGTAGGGAGGAGCAGAGAGAGAGGGAGAGACAGAATCTGAAGCAGGCTCCAGGCTCCAAGCTGTTAGCACAGAGCCTGATGTGGGGCTTGAACCCACAAACGGTGAGATCATGACCTTAGCTGAAGTTGCACACTTAACCAAGTGAGCCACCCAGATGCCCTTTTGTTTCATAAGGGTTCCTGAAGGAAGGAAAGGGGAGGAAATGGCATTTTTTTTTCCCTCCAGTCGTAGGACCAGTTTTGCACTCACAGAGGCGAGAAGGCCCCTCTCTGTGCCGTGCCCGTGAGCGAGACCCGCTGTTGTCTCCTGTGGTTGTGTCCCTCCCCACAGGCCACTGCTGTTGTACTGATTTCCTGCAGTTACAGTAAGTCGCCGCAACTTCAGCAGCTTAAATTGACCCAGATTTATTATCCTAGAGTTCGTGGGTCAGAAGTCTCACTGGGTATCGACAGGGCTGTGTTCCTTTCTGGAGGCTCAATGGGAGTCTGTCTTCTTGCCTTCTTCAGCTTCTAGAGCCTTCTCTAGAGGCCACTGACGTTCTTTGACTTGTTGCGTCTTCCATCTCCAAAGCCCGTCAGAGGCCAGTCGAGTGTTTTTCACATGGCACCACTGTGCCCTTCTCTTCTGCTTCTGTGGACCCTGGGACAGCTGAACGTGACATGTCACAATGTGACATGTTCTCAGGTTGCTGGTATTAGGACGTGGGCATCTTTGGCGGGTCACTGCTCTGCCTGCCATGTTGCCAAGGTCAGAGGATTGAATATACTCTATTTAACAATCCACTGGCTTGGTGTATAATTTTAAGCATTGGAGATCTGGTGTGTGGGCTTCTGTCTGTGTCCTGGCCCCAAGTGCTAGGGCTGCTTGGGTGGGGCAGCGGCCATGGGCGGGGGTGGGGTGGGGAATGGGCTGCAGTCACTTTCAGCACGTGGGCGAGCACCAAGGACTCGCCTTTGGCCAGCAGCTGCCCCCCTGCACACAGCATCCAAGGTTACCCCAGCCTGTCAGCCTCCAGCAAAACGTGTCACCTTCATCATCTTACCTCTGACTCCTGACACTACTCTTCTTACAATACCGTTCCTCCCAGTGGATCTCAGTTTCCAGGTCTTTCTGCCTTTTACTTTTACAGAAGAAGGGTAGAAGCAAAGGAGGCAACCTCCAGATGATCCCAGCTCCGGTAGTACAGACACATCAAAGGACGCCAAGCCCCTCAGGAAACCAGAGCATGGCTTACATCATCCTGCAGCACATCAGTACATCGCTAAGCAACTATGGGATCAACACCTGTTTCCATGGAGATGTCACTTCCTTGCCACCCTCCAGGCAGAGCAGAGGAGCGCATCCAGGAGGAATGAGTATGCTGGGCTGTGCCAGAGAATGACGGAATCCAGTAGCAAAAGCCTATCGTCAAGGTGAAAGGCTGAGGAGAGAGAGTTCTAGAATGAGGACAGGCAGGAGGACGGGCCATGGACGGGTCCGTGGGGAATGACTGGCCAGAATCAGCCCCGGATGCACATCATCTGGCCCACCCCTCTCCACGTAGGGAACCACTGAGAGAGGCCTCGGAGTCCTGTCCAGTCCTGCACAATGAACGGTTTGCAGGCTGAGCTGAGGCTGGAACCCAATGATTGTGCCTCCCTGCACAGGGCGCATCCTGCGTGAAGGAAGGCGCTAAGGAGCAGGGATCCTTTTTGTGCTGTTGGTTCAGGCAAGCAGAGATGGGTCTTGCCCTTTGGCTCCATGTTCTGGCCCAGCCTTCCCTGCATAGCACCTTCCTGGGTCATGGCTCCCACTCACCTATGACACACCGTGTTGCTGCAAGGTGCGCGCTTCGAAATGACCCTAGCAGAGGGGAGTGGAAGGGAATGGACGCTTACCGAGCACCCGTGATGCGCAGGCATTTGCACCATGTGCATTTTACAAGGAAGCTCAGCCAAGCCTCAAATTGTGTTAGAGCCTATTTTACAGGCAAGAAACTGGTACTCAGTGAGGTGAGGCGGCTTATTCAACAGGATGATAAGAGATAATAACAAACTTTCAGGATTCACTTATTCTGTGCCAGGCATTGTTTTCTGTGCTTTACAAATATTAATTCATTTTGTCCTCTTACGAAATCTTTCAGGGATGGAGGCGGATTATTATCAATCCATTAATATAAGTGGCAGAGGCAAGCTCTGTAGCCTGAGGTGCCCTTTCTACTGTGTATGCTGACCCCCACTATCAACACTGGCGATAACAGCTCAGGAAGTGCAAGGTCAGGCACACGGGAATGAGCTGTCAATGGATTGGATGTTCAAACAGGATGCCACGTGGTATTCCTCCCCATGTCCCAGAACTGCAGCCGAAGACCAAAGCCAAGGGTAAAAGGCACTAAGGGCCCCATGTTCTCAGTTCAGAAATCCACCAGCAGCCCCCCCTCCCCAGACTCAGGAAGAGAACTGTCTCCCACCAAACATTAAGTGCTCTGCCCATTCAACCCGTCGGCAGTGTCAGAAGGGGAAAGAAGAGTCCTGGGGGAGGACAGGGGAGGCAGGGCCTCCACAGGCTGGTAGAACTCATGGTGAGAGGCTCCTCCCCTGCAACCTGGCAAGAGGATTGTCGCGACTCCCTGGTTACTTGAGGGTCTGAGTCAAGGAGAGGAGGCTGGCCTGTTCCAAGGCTGGACGATAAGGGGAGACTTGGGGCATGCTCTGGGAACACTTGTCTGATGTAGGTCCTCCCCCACTATGGGAGAGAGGAGGGTGCATGGCAGTTTCCACTCACCCCCCTAGACTAGTGTCTACCTCTAGTCTAGAGGTTTCCAAAGGCAGAGGCCTGGTAACTCTCAAAGTGTCTGCATACTACTTCGTAATTCCTCCTTCCTGCCTTCCCTAGTCTCCACCCTCAATAAAACATTGATTCTGTGTTTTCATCACTATGGATTAGTTTGTGCCTTCTAGAATTTTTTGTAAATATAGTCCTAGATTATGTATTCTATATTGTTTAGCTTCTTTCATTCCATGTAATTATTATGAGATTTACTCCTGTCCATTCCCTTTCATTGCTTAGTAGTATTCCGTTGTGTCCACACAACGTGTTTATCTGTTCACCCATTGATTATCTGTTCACCCATTGATGGATATTCATTACAAATAAACTGCTGTACATATTTGTGCACAAGTGTTTGTTGTGGACATATGTTTTAATTTCTCTTGGGAAGTGCCTCACAGTGGAAGGGTTGGATCACATAGACACTATAGGTTTAACATCTTAAGAAATTATCAAACTGATTTACAGGGGCACCTGGGTGGTTCAGTTGGTTGACTTTGGCTCAGGTCATGATCTCCCAGTTTGTAAGTTTGAGCTCCACATCGGGCTTGCTGCTATTAGTGTGAAGCCTGCTTCAGATCTTCCTTCCCCTGCTCTCTGCCCTATCCCCTCTTGTGCTCTCTCAAAAATAAACATTTAAAAAAAAAAACAAAAACGATCTCCAAAGTGGTTGTATTATCTTATATTTTTACTGCTAGTGTTCCAGTGTCTCTGTATTTTCACCAAAACTTGATATGATCAGTCGTTTCCATTTTAGCCATTTCAATATATGTGCAGTAGTTTCTTGGTATAGTGGTTTTAGTTTGCATTTTAACGTACTTGTTTTAATTTGCATTTACCCAGTGCTTTATGAGGAGGAACACTTTTTCTGTGTTTATTGGCCATCCGTGTGTCTTCTCTATTGAGGTGCCCAAGTCTCTTGCCTGTTTTTAATTAGGTTGTTTCTTATTCCTGGGTTTGAGAGTTCTTTTTATATTCTGTATACAAGTCCCTTATTAGATGTATGCTTTGCAAATACTTTCTCCCAATCTTTGGTTTACCTCTTTAGTCTCTTAATAGTATTTGATGTTGATGAGGTCAAATGTATCAATTCTTTTGTTCATGGACTGTGCTTTTAGTGTCATATTTTTAAAAAAATCTTTGCCAAATGCAAATTTACAAAGATTCTCTCCTGCTTTCTCCTAGAAATATTGCTGGTTTAGGTTTTACATTTAGTTCTATGAATTGTGAGTTAATTGTTGGATATGGTATGGATTGGAGTCTGTTTTCTGCACAGGGATATCTGATTAGTCCAACACCATTGAAAAGTAGAGTCTTTATCCTGTATTTAATTTTGAATAGTTTCTATTGCTAAGTCTTGAAGTACTCACATACTCTTTTCCATGACCCTCCACTGGCTGCTCTCAGAAAGATTGGGGGAAGGCAGAAGACCTTATGTTGGTAGCAATAAGCTTGAAACCCAGGTAATCTGCCTTGGAGGATGGGCACAAAGCCCCATTCCTATCCAGGACTCTTTTACGAGAAAGAGCCATAAGCCACTGGAAGGGCAGGAAACTAAATACCGAGGCAAAAATCCATTACCTCTGGGAGAAAATAGAAACACACCCATTTGACATTGGAGGCCTTTCTCTTCCCTGTATACTGCTGGTGAATGACAAGAGACCACTCAGTTCCAGGACCCTGCATTGATATAAAGCAGAGGTCTACCATTACTGGGGTTGGGGGAAGGGGGAAGGCAGGAAGCCCTTCCTTGCCCAGGATGTCCCACAAGTACACGTAGGGTTTGGCTTCCACAAATGTGACAGGTTAGAATAGTGAAAGCCAAGTTCACACAGTCTGCCTAGGACAAAGGCAAGATCAGAAACCCTAGAACCCTATCAACTCCAACATGAGCCTCACACTCAGTGCTGAGCAGTAACAATCTATAGCTGGGGAAGAATATAGAGAGTCTCCCCCTATGATTCAGGCACACAGGACCTGAACTATTGGTGGGTAGGAACACTGAGAAAACATTTGTAGCATGCAGATCTCATACTAAATACAAGAGAGCAGCAGCCCAACCCTGGAGGAATTTGAAGTCTGTGCTGCAATGAGCTAAAGTGTAACAATTACAAAACTAAAACTCAGCACAATTGCTGATTATATTTGGTTCAACTCCACGTGCTAATAGCCTTGCAGAAAAAAGAGGGATCCCTGCTTCCTGTCATAAATTCTATTTACCTAAGTCTTTACTGTTATTCTATATATAATATTTAGAACACATTTATAAGTTATAAACACAGACACACAATTAAAAGACATAAACAGAAAATAGGAAAAAATACCAGTGTATTATCAAGAGATAAAACAATTCACAGAATCAGATTCCAAGATTATACAAATGTTGGAACTATCAGAGGCTTCTAAGTAATTATGATTATTTTGTGGAAAAGGATTTAGTAGAAAAGTTGGTAAACATAAGTGAACAAATTGAGAATTTCAGCAGAAAGATATAAACAGAGTTAAATATCAATTTAAAAAGATGAAGAAATTGTCTGGTAGCTTATCAGCCGACTATATACCACAGAGGAAAGAAGCCGTGAACTTAAAGATAGTTCAATCAATAGATATTATCCAAATACAAATTAGCAAAATAATGGGAACAACCAGAAATGAGGAAAGCACCCAACAGTTATTGGCAATGTCTGTATCAATGATCTAAAATTGAGAGATCCAAAAAGAGAGAAAATGGAACAGAGGAAGTATTTGAATATATAATGTCCAAGAGTTTTCCAAAATTAATTAAAAGCAACAAACTATAGTTTATAGTTCCATGAAATTCAGAGAACTCCCCCCCCAGCAAGGATAAATTTAAAAAGAAGACAAAATAAACAACAACAACAAAAAACCCCTCAAACTGCGGAAACCCAAAGATACAGAGAAAATCTTGAAGGAAAACAAAGGGGAGAAATATGATATGTATAGGAGGAAAAGGTTTGAATTACAGCAGACTTTTCTTCACAAATTCTGCAATACCAGAAGTTAGTACAACATCCTTAAGCATTTGGTGGTGAAAAGAAACTGTTTAATACCACTGAAAACATTATACCACTGAAAATTTTATACCACTGAAAATATCTTTTGAAAACAAAGGCAAAATAGACTCTCTTTGAGACAAAGAAACCTGAGCAAGTTCATTACCATCAGATCTACACTATAAACAATATTAAGGGAGGTTTTGCAGATAGAAGGAATACGATATCAGATGGAAACTTATATCTGAATAAATAAATGGGGGTGCCTGGGTGGCTCAGTCAGTTATGTGTCCAACTCTCACTTTCAGCTTAGGTCATGATCTTGCAGTTCATGAGTTTGAGCCCCAAACTGAGCTCTGCACTGACAGTGTGGAGTCTGCTTAGGATTCTCTTTCTCCCTCTCTCTCTGCCCCTTCCCCCTTTCACTTTCTTTTTTTTTTTTTTTAATGTTTTATTTATTTCTAGGAGAGAGAGAGAGAGAGACAGCGTGAGCCGGGGAGGGTCAGAGAGAGAGGGAGTCACAGAATGAAACAAGCTCCAGGCTCTGAGCTGGCAGTCAGCACAGAGCCCGACATGGGGCTCAAACCCACGAACCGCGAGATCATGACCTAAGTGAAAGTCAGACGCTTAACCGACTAAGCCACCCAGGCGCCACCCCCCTTCACTTTCTCTCTCTCTCAAAAAATAAATGAATAAACTAAAAGAAAAAAAGTGAATGAAGATTTCTGGAAATGATAGAGATGAGGGTAAATGTAAAAGATTTTTTGTTCTTATTTTCCATCTCTTTTGCAACAAGTAAAATGTCTGACAACAATAGCACAAGGGTGTGCTATCCTGTGACCCCCTTTATACTATATTGGTGTAATGGTATATTACTTGAAAACTATTTATGATAAACCCTAGAGCAACCACTATTTCAAAAAATTGGAGATTGGAGTGAAAAAAAAAACACAAAATTTAGGGGCACCTGGGTGGCTCAGTCGGTTAAGCATCTGATTTTGGCTCAGGTCATGATCTCACCATTCATGAGTTTGAGCCCTGCGTCAGGCTCTATGCTTACAGCTCAGAGCCTGGAGCTTGCTTCAGATTCTGTGTCTGCGTCTCTCTCTGCCCCTCCCTCCACTTATGCTCTGTCTCTCTTTCTCTCAAAAACAAAAAAGAAATTACAAAATCAAAATTGAACTCACATATACCCTGACAATATACAGTTGATACAATTATTTTAAGTAAAAAGGAAGGGCTAAAAAGACTGAAAGTAGAGTAAGTTTGCTAATCGCCTTGTCTATAACCTGTGATCATGAAAAGCAAACAAACATAGCACAAAAAGTATGTGCATATTTAACATGGCAAAGATAAATACAAAAAGAGATTTTTTTAAAACTCCTACAATGGAGTAATAATCCAATTTAAAAATGGACAAAGAACCTGAGTAGACATCTTTCCAAAGAGGATATGAAAATGGCCAACAGGTACGTGAAAAGATGCTCAATGCCAGCCATCAGGGAAACACAAATTAAAACCACAATGAGATACCACCTCACTAGTCCTAGAATGGCCATCATCAAAATGACAAGGGACCACAAATGCTGGTGAGGATGTGCAGAAAAGAGAACACTTGTACACTGTAAACTGGTGCAGCCACTACAGAAGTCTGGAGGTTTCTCAAAAAATTAAAAATAGAACTATCATATGATCCAGCAACTCTGCTTGGGGCATATACCCAAAGGAAACAAAAACACTAAGTTGAAAAGATATCTGCACCCAGTATTAATAGCAGCATTGCTTACAATAGCTAAGACGTGGGAGCAACCTAAGTGTCCACTGATGGATGAATGGATAAAGAAGTTGTGGTGTGCGGTGCGTGGGTGGCTCAGCGGGTTAAGCATCTGACTTCGGCTTGGGTCATTATCTCACGGTTTGTGGGTTCAAGCCCCGCGTCAGACTCTGTGCTGACTGCTGGCTCAGAGCCTGGAGCCTGTTTCAGTCTGTGACTCCCTCTCTCTCTGACCCTCCCCTGCTCATGCTGTCTCTCTCTCTCTCTCTCTCTCTCTCTCTTTCTCTCTCTCTCTCAGAAATAAATAAAAACATTTAAATAAAAGAAGTTGTGGTGTATATACAATGGAGTATTAGTCAGACATTAAAAACAAAGACATCCTTTCATTTGTGACAACATGGATGGACCTTGAAGGCATTATGCTAAGTGAAATAAGTCACACAGAAAAAAGACAAATGATCGTTATTATATATGAAACCTAAGTAAACAAAACAAAAACAAAAAAACAGGGGCTCCTGAGTGGCTCAGTCGGTTAAGTGTCCGACTGCAGCTTGGGTCATGATCTCACTGTTCGTACGTTTAGAGCCCGTTTTGGGCTCTCTGCTGACAGCTCGGAGCCTGATGCCTGTTTTGGATTCTGTGTCTCCCTCTGTCTCTGCCTCTCCTCTGCTTGTGCTCCATCTTTCTCTCAAAAATAAAATAAACATCAAAAAATAATTTTTAATAAAATTTTAAAAATTGAAACAACAACCACCACAGACCCATTTTAAAAAAGAGACCAGGGGCACATGCCCTGTGGTTCAATGGGTTAAATGTCTAACTGTGGCTCAGGCCATGATCTCATAGCTTATGGGATCAAGCCCCGCATCAGCCTCTGTGCTGACAGCTCAGAGATTCTGTATCTCCCTCTCTCTCTCCCTGCCCCTCCCCGACTTGTACTCTGTCTTTGTTTCTCTCTGTCTCTCAATCTGTCTCTCAAAAATAAATAAACATTTAAAAACATTTTTTAAAAAAAGAGACCAGATTTGTGATTACTGGAAGAAGAAGGTGGGAAAAGAGGGAATTGGGGAAAGGTGGTCGAAAGACACACACTTCCAATTACGAGATGAAAAAGCACCAGGGACATGATGTAACACGCAATGACCTCAGTTAATGCTGCTGCATGAGAGACTGCAACGCTGTTAAGAGATTAGATCCTAAGAGTTCTCCTCACAAAGAGAATTCATTTATTTTTTTTCTTTTTATTATATCTCCATGAGATGATGGATGTTAATTAAGCCCATTGTGGTAACCATTTCAAAATATATGCAAATCAAACCATCATGCTGATGCCTAAATCTTATATGGTGATGTGCGCTTATTATTTCCTAATACAACTGGAGGAGTAAAGATGCTTTTATTAGCCAATGCTGTGTGGCAGAGGACAGGGAAGACGGGAAGGAAGAGGAAGCATGCTGCTTTTGTTCTTGTTTATAGAAGGAAACAAATATATTCTATCTAAAGAGAGCTAAGGATGTTATATAAAAATTTAATCATAAAGATAAATACTAGAAAACAAAAAATCATCTTTCTTAAATGAAGAGAGCCACACAGAAAATACAAGTCCAGGAAGAAAAAGGATAAGAAAAGGAAGCCAGAGTGTGAGAGACCAGAAGATACGTAATAAAAATAAAAAGGAAAAATAAGAAATGTGACAGAAAATGCATGACAAAACTTGGAGTAAGTATATCGTCATGTCGATAAACACAAACAGGCTAAATTCACCTCTTAAGAATATTTTCTGGGGCCCCAGGGGGACTTAGTCAGTTAAGCGACTGACTTGATTTCAGCTCAGGTCATGATCTCATGGTTTGTGGGTTTGAGCCCCATGTGGGGCTCCACACTGGGCATGGAGCCGGCTTGAGATTCTCAAACTCTCTCTCTCACTTTCTCTCTCAAAAATAAGTTAAAAAATTAAAAATAAAAGAATATTTTTAGATAGGCTTACCAAACAAAACCCAATTCTGTGCTATATACAGAAGACACACCTAAAACAAAGTGGTTCAGAAAGGCTGAAAATGAAAGAATGGGTAATGCTATGCCAGGGAAATGCCAATAAGAAGAAATCAAGAGTCATGAAGCTAAAATACGGAAAGGAAGAATTCAGGTCAAAGAAATCATCAAACAAGGCAAAGACAGTTTGTAACACCAAAGGTTACAACAGCTCAGAATAATTGTGAATAAATATGCCAGTCCACATACTAGAAAATTTCATATAGCAAAAATTACAGGAAGTAGGAGAAATTGGCAACAATACAGGAGGATATTTTTGTTTCTATCCTGGGCAGATCAAGAGAACAAATGAAATGGATCCATTTATGGTCAGCCTTAGTTCAATAATAGGGCAAACTCTGTACCCTGATAATAGAGAACACACCTTCTTTCCAATGCCCGAGTAGGTATGAACACTCATGGAAACCATATATAAAGCCTTATATAAACCTTATGCAAAATATCACTAAATAGTATAGGTGATAGTCTCTAACCCCAGTGTAATAAAACTAAGGATTTATAGCAATAATAGAAAAAAATTCCTTTCACCTGGAAATTTATAAACTCCTTTTAAAACTGCTCTGAGGATAAAGGTGAAAATACAAACAGAATTTCTAAAAACCAGTGAAAAACACACACATTAAATCCGATGGAGTCAGAAATAGAGCAGATCTCGGGGAAATTAATAATGCTTGATAGATATGTCAATTAAAAATTAATTAAAATAGGCGAATTAAGAGCCAACTCAGAAAGACAGAGAAAGAACAAAAAATAAAGCAGAAGGAAGGAAAATGTAAAAACAGAAAATAACTCATTTGATGACAGACAAACATAGCTGGTGTTTTGGAAAAAAAATGAAATACATATTAGCTAACCTAATTGAAAAATTAAAAAGATGGCACAAACAAAAACCAAAAAAGAATAGGGTAATAAATATAGAAGAGAAAATTAAAACAATCATGTGAAACTGCTTTGCGCAACGATTAAGTAAATATATCTTAAAACCTTGTGAAATGGAAGTCACTGCGGGCTCAGAGAGATGACATGAGTAACTGGCAAAAGCGAAGACTGCTCTTGAGTCTTGTGACCTCCCAAACCAGGGCTTTGCTATCCTGGCCGCTGCCTCTGGCCTCCCACCTGGGACCTGTGTGGCCGAAGGCTATCCAACATCTACACGAAGGACGATTGGCAGGAAGGGGTGGCTCTGTAGAGTCAGTGAAAGGAAATCATGCATCATTGTCCCAGGGACGCAAAGGACCCCACCAGGCAGGGTCCCCCTTATTTACGGCAGCCTCAGCCTTGTCTACTGGGATCAGCCAGCACCCTGGCAAAACACGACTCCACCATTCACAGTGCACCCCATATCCCAGCCCTGACTGTATCCTCCATCTTGCCTGGGGTCCTCACCCCAACCCAGAATGGGCTCTGCTACTTCCTCTAATCCTCAACTTCTAGGGTTAGGTCCCAGCTGGCTGCCATGCAGGCCTTTGTCTCCTCAAGAACCCAAGAGGCGAGGAGTCATGGGGTCACACCAGCATTCCCAGCCCCAAGTGTGGAGTTCACCCAACGACAGCGGGCTCCAAGAGAGCCGGAATATAGGCGGTACAGATAGACACAAAAGCTGTAGCCCATATGTTACTCAGTGGAAGAGAAAGCTAGAACAATGTGATTCATGTGACCCACTTTCTAAACTTTTTCCCTGCTCCTTGTAAAAGCAAAATGGAGAGAGAGACACAGAGACTGAAAGAGAGAGAGGAATAAAAATTTAAAAAGTGAGAGTAAATTTTCTCATCACCCCAAATTCCCATCCCCAGCCCCTGTGTCCAGGAGGCAATCTCTTTTATTAGTGTCGCATGTATTCTTATTTTTCCAAAGACATTCCATACCCCAAATAGCACATACCTATCAATAAATGGGTTACGCATACACACTGACACATCATGTTAAATTTTAACACCAAATGGACTCATTCATTCATTCCTTCTGTCAGTCAGTTGGTCGTTCATTTAAAACAGACTAGGTGCTGAGGATACAGCCCATGTTCTCACGGAGTCCGGAAGCCAGAGCAATCCCCAAATAACCACACGTATAGGTATAATCAGGGACCAAGAAACAGTGAGGAAGCACGAGTGAACTGAGAAGCCCCGCAGATGACAGCCACATCTGTCATTGTTTCACAGACGGTCACCAGCAAGCTTGGGCGCCCAGACCTGGCCACGGACACACTGTCTTCAGCGCTCGAATCCGCTTCCGATTAAGGAGTAGAGCCGTGACTCACTGGCCTCCGCCATCTGCTGTTCTGGAAGCCCATGACTCACGCCCCCACCCCAGCCTGTCTCCCTGGAGTGCTTCACAGGAATAAGAGACAAAATTATTCCATGTGACTCAGGCGGAGAAAGGCATGGCTTGGCCTGGCCCCCGCCCACCTCTCCCTCCCTGCCTGAAAAAAATGGCAGTGGGCATGGCCCTGCCTCGGCCTTCCTGGGCACATATCTTGTGAGCCTTGTGATGGTGGAGGGACCGACCCCTCCCAGCAGGGGTCCTCAGAACACCAGTTGTGATTAGTTTCCCAGCACAGGAGCAGAGCTTGCCAGGGGAGAAGTGAGGACTCCTGGCCTCAGACCCCACCTGTGTCTGCAGGGCCCTCCCTACCCCCACCCTTCTGTGGAGAGTCCCAAATCCGGGGCTCTGCTCCGCTGTCACTCCAGTCCTGGGCTGCTGCAGCCATGCATTTGCTGGGGGCTGCCCTTCCCCAGCCCCTCAAACGTCACGCACCCCAGCAGAACACCATCCTCTGCTCTGTCTCATTGAATTGTTCCACCTTCGGTCCTGCATCCTGGTTGTGAAGTCCCTGTGCACAGACCCCCTCGCTCCCTCTCCCCACCCCACCCCACCCCTCAGTCTGCCCTTCCTTCCATTCTCCTGCCTCTGCCTTCTTTCATGCCCTGCCCTCCACACAGGCTTTCAGGAACCCCTCACTGACTCCAGGCTCCAGACTTCTCACTGCCCTCGAAGTATTTTCCTAAACACATCTTGGTGGCAATTCCCTCCCCATGGCTGGCATGTCCTCAGGGTCCACAGCAAAGACCACAAACTTAGAGGCCTGTGGAGGGCGGGTAGGTGACACACAGGAGGGGAGCAGGCTGAGGATGAGTTGATAAAGGGCCACAGTAGGGAGTGGCGAAGACTAGGGCAGCCTGGAGAATGCTTGTCCTGGGTAAGGATGGCCACCACCCAGCCATAGCTAAGTGTAGCCACAAGACAGCCAGAGCCTCAAGTGATCAGGCCTTCCAGGCTTTCACAAGAACCCAGATTCGTTTATGAAATCCCTTGATCTATAAAAGTTGGTACCTAATTCACATTAGAAACCCTCTGAAGGATTTCCCTGTTCCTATATTTTGGAACTTCCGCAGTCGTGGTGCCACCTACTCTTCCAGAACCATCTCCCATGGTGGCTCTCTTCCCTACCTGTGGTCAAAACCAGACCACTCTCCAGGACGCACCTTGCACACCACACTGACACTGTTTCCCCCGCATAGCCCTGTGCTTCCCCTTTGATGTCCATCCAAATCCTCCCCACCCATGAAGGTCACCTTCCCGCTGCCCCTAAGCCTGATCACTCTGTCCCTCTCTGCTCTTGTGTTGCACCTCTGTCCTTGTATGAGATACAATCTGACCTGTGTTACCAGCCGTGTGCCCGCCCATCGTCCTTGAAAGATCGAACACTCTCAGATACGGATGCTGTCCTATTCACTGAACCTGCACGTGGTAGGTGCCAAGAGACTTTTCAGGAATTGTGCTAATTAGAAGTGAAGAACAACACGATGTGGGGCTGGGAATTTGGGGATTTGGGGATTTGCACATCCCGGGTCTGCCTCCTTGGCATGCCTTCCTGGGCTGCACCCCCAGTTTCTCTGGGGCCTCCGGGCCTGAGCCCCAACCCAGCTGCTTGTGTGTGGAGATCAGCGCCTGAGGAAGTTCTGAGTCACCATCTGAGATTCAGCCGAATGCGCTTCACAGGCCTTGTCATGAGTAACCTGGCTCGCTTCTTGCTTTGCAGCTCCCCCACCCTCACCCCAGTTTATGGCTAAAAACATCTGTATGAAAACGGGCCTCGCCAAGGGGTTTGTAGCTCTCCCCACCCCTCCCCCTACACCTGAAGTCCTTGTCCCCTTCCGGCCGTTTGTGACTGTTTGCTGTGGAAACGCATGGCTTCATGGCCCAGAAGGGAGCAGGTGCAGAGGAACGGGAGAGCGAATGAGTTTATGCAAGTCAATGAGCCTGCTTCTCGTTCTGACCCCAAGGAGGAGCAGAGAACGTGGGCCAGAGCAGCCAAGGGAGGATGTGGAACACAATAAAATGCGGGCTGGTTTTCTGGGGGGTGTGAGCGGGATGTGAAACGACCTCCAGATGTGGGTCTGAGAGGTCGCTGGAAATTTGAAGCAAGGCTTTTAGCAGTCTCCCTTTGGGGGACGAGAAAGCCTTCAAAAAGAGGCAGTTTTGTGTGTTTCTTTGCATGTAGGCTCAGTCATGGTCTCCACCACTGTGTGGGGCTGCTGGGCCCTGCATATCCATACAGGCCTTGGCCACTGAGACACGGGCATCTAGAAGGACACGGAGCCATCCCATCCAGTCAGCTGCCCTGCGGGGATCCCTTTCACCCCTGGGTTTGGTTCACAGTTAAATTAGACAAAAGAGGGGCACCTGGGTGGATCAGTCAGTTGAGTGTCCAACTCATGATTTCTGCTCAGGTCATGATCCCATGGTCCTGGGATTGAGCTCCGTGTCAGACTCTGTGCTGAGCACGGAGCCTGCTTGAGATTCTGTCTGTCTATCTGTCTTTCCCTCTGTCCCTCTCCCCTACTCGCACTCTCTCTCTCTAAAATAAAAAATAATAAAAATAATAAATTAGAGAAAAGACATGGGGATCAAGGGAAAGTCTCAATGGGCCCTGAAGACCAATATTTCTTATTGACGGTGGTATTCATGGGTCAGGGAGCCTTTGAGGAGAGAGAGAAAGGAGAGAAAGAGACCACGATCCACTAGCAAATGCTCTTATTCCAAGTAGTTCTTTCCCTCAACAGGCTCTTTTCAAACTCCTCCTATGGGCTGAACACTGTACGAAACTCTGTAGGAGACACAGGTGCAAGCCAGGGGTCCTATAATCCATTGGGGGGAGGAAACATACAAATCCCTGCAAGTGCTACAGGCCTAAGAGAAGAGCTCAGGATGGGAGGAGAGCATCTACAAGGACAGCAGACCAGGAATTTGAGCCTCATGTGCAGATACCAGGGAGGGGTGCCAGCCAGCAGAGTGCTGAGTGGCAGGGAGCAGGGTAGGGGGCAGAGTTTGAGCACATGAAAGAGGTCCAGAGAAGACCACCCTTTCAAGCGCACCTGGTCAATGACTTTTGTCTTTGGGAGTTGGTGGGAGTCCTGCTTCGTGGGGTTCCCTGAATAGTCACAAACAGGAAGCAGTCGTCAGTAGAGCTGGCTGATGAAAATGGGGGTCTCCTCACTTCAGAGGAGACAGAGGCCATTTCACTATTGACATGAAATCACAATATCTGCTTTGATACTCCAAAGGTATCAGTGTGCTGACCCTATGATCGAGGCAAGGCCTTGCAGCTTCTTCCTTAAGGAGATAGTCAGCTGTCAGGCTCCTTTTTCATGAATTTGGCCTTGACATTGCCAGTTCTTTCTGCTTCAAGAAGGTTTTCCCTCCAAGCAAATAATCCCATGGCCTCCATAGTTAGAGCCTCTGTAATCTCACAAAACCATGCCGTTCCTATATCAGAGCTGTGCGTCTGCCTGTGTTATTTTGATACCTTCTACCTAAGGTCAAGTCTCTAGTTACACGATAAGAACTTAGCTGATTTCTCATTGGTAGTTAGGAGTTATTACCTTGAACAAGAGGAGACAAGTATCTTCAGCTACGCTCTACTGTACATGCTCAAGCCCTCATGGTGAGTTCCTTCTTTTCTGAACTACTCTTTCTTCAGAAGTTGAGGGGCTGACTTTTGTTGCAAGTAGGAGGGGATTCCTAATCATGGTATTAGAGGTTTAATTACTGCTTCAAAGACTCTTTACTGGGGTGTCTGGGTGGCTCAGTCTGTTGAATGTCCAACTCTTGATTTTGGCTCAGGTCATGATCTCTCAGTTTGTGGGATCAAGTCTTGCATCTGACTTTGTGCCGACAGCACAGAGCCTGCTTGGGATCCTCTCTCTCCCTCTCTCTTTACCCCTCCCCTGCTCACTCTCTCTCTCTCTCTCTCTCAAAATGAATAAATAAACTTAAAAATTGTTTTAATTCAAATGAATACATTTTTTAAAAAAGACTCCTTACCCATGAGTTCCCATAAGGCTTAGGAGATTTATACAAATTCACTCTCCCTCCACTTCCCAGTACTCGCCTCACATGCCAGAGTCCTAGGGCAGGTTGGCAGATCAGGCGCGACTTTGACCCAAGGCCACATGTCTAATGAGCAGCTTCATGACCCAGACAGCATTCGTGTTCCTTAATGTCTCCCAGCCGGGCTAATAAAAGCATTACCCAAAGAGGAGCCTCATGCGTATGTGTCCTGAGCTAACTCACCCAGCACAATAGCTGTTGGGTCAGAGGAGGCCTGTATTCTACATAGACTTCTTATTTCAAGCCAAGAGTGTTCTAGGTATTGATTAGCTGCTATTGTTATCAACTGCATACTTCTGCGCAACCCCTCTGGTGAAAAGATTAACCGCATGGAGCATTAGGAGCAGGGAGGGAGACCAGGTGTTTTCAAGAACGATCCCTCCCACCTTCAGAGAGCAAGTGCTACTAGGGTCGTGCTCCACGTAGAGCTGAGAATGACCGAGATCCTGGAAGGGTCAGCACACTGCCCGTGACTATTGTGTAAGCCAAAGGAGTCAGGGACATAATCAGCCATACCTCCCCCACCTTCCTGCCAGGTACACATTCTTTGCCAGGTGCCCGTTTTCACGTCTGACGCTGCATTACAGCTCCATTGAACCAGGACCATAGATTAAAAGTACTGCAGGCCTGGGCTGGACTTTTCTCTGGAATGATACCAAGGGATGATTGTATAACAACTTGGGGCTCCAAATAAAAAGAGCTGTTCCTCATTTCTTTTCATAAAGAGCCAACATTTGCTTTCTGGGAGCACTCAGAGTTTGAGCCTGGTTGACCATATGGTATAATGAGCTCCATAATTTTATTTCTTCATCATGGAAAGGAGCCTTTTATTTTTTATTTTCTCTTCCTCTTACTTTCCAGACTCTACTAGGGAACGACTATACTACATCCATCCTATCCAACCATACTTTTCATGATTTTTTTGTGTACTTTAGCCATCTTCCCTCCTCATCCTTCATCTTCTCATCACTAATGCCCTGACTTCTCGAGTCCAGAAAGTACCAACTGGAAATGCTAAGTGTTCACTGCCAGCCTCTCTACCAGGACATGCTGAGCTCAAAGTGACAAAGTTAGGCATGGCCTCTATGACATGATACAATGGATGCTTTGCTGTCATCAAGATCAAACTGATTCTTCCTGGGTTCCTGGAAGTCCTCCAGCTCCAAGGAGACATTGGCTGCTGTCTTCTGGCTCTGTGCCTTGTCCCTTCCTGGAAGATTACAACAGAGCCTGGAGCCCCACATTCACACCAGGCTAACCTGGGGGATGCAGGATGTGCCATAGGCTGTGACTTCTGGGAATCGATGTAAGCCCAATTGGGACCCAGGAGCCTCACTTGCATCTTCTGGCCTCTCTTCAACCCTGGCTTAGGGGGATTCTTTTCCCTGCTGCTTCAGGGGTTTTTGCATTGGGCACCTGGAGCTCTGGGCTTTAGCACAGTGGCTTTCTCCTCTCCCATGGAGTCAAGGCTGTGTGGGCTGAGGGCCCTGGGGCTTTGGCTACCAGGGTGCTGGGGTCTCTTTAGATTTGGTTCATTAGGAAACCAAAGTTTCTTCCAGAGGTGGGTTCCCTGCCACAATATAAAATAGTAATCTCTACTTGCACCCTTGCGTTTCCCATGTGGCTGTGTTTAGTAAGGCACCTTAACTCTGTCTCTGAGCCTCCTGGCAGCCCTTTAAAAGGATATACATATGGCACCTGGGTGGCTCAGTCAGTTAATCATTCGTCTTCAGCTCAAGTCACGATCTCACAGATCATAGGTTCAAGCCCCACATTGGGCTCTGTGCTGACAGCTCAGAGCCTGGAGCCTGCTTCCATATCTGTGTCTCCCTCTCTCTCTTCCCTTCCCCCCAAAATGAACAGACATTAAAATAAATAGGTAGATAGATAGATAGATAGATAGATAAAGTGATATTCATTCCTCTGCAGACTTGCTCTTTGCTCTCCCTGAATCCTGTCTCCACCCCTTTAACTCTGCCTCCTCCATGCCGCTCCACCTGGAAAATGCCTCCCCACTTTTCAAGACACAACTGGAAACTGTCAGCACATCTTCTGCCTCCGGAGCCAGTGTAGGCATGGGCAGTGACCACTCCCTCTGTGACCCATCAGGTTTCTGTGCCCACCCTCTCCACAAGCTCCTACCATGGAGTGATCGAGATGGGGGGCAACTCGGCTCCAAAGATGACTTCGAACACTTCTGCCTCTTTCTGCACACACTTTGCCCTACCCCCACCAAGAATTAGGGCCCATTTCCTCTCTCCTCAAATTGTGGCAAAGCCTGTGGCATCTTGAGGAAATGACCCATCTGAGATGGCACCTCCTGCTTCTTCCCTCTTGGAACACTCACTGTTGGAGTGCCCCTTGGAATCTAGCCACCATGCCTCGAAAAGCCCGGACTCCTAGCAGGCCACATCTCTGTTCCACTCTCCACTGCCAGCCATGTGAGCAAGTCATCTTGGACATCCTGGCCAGCCTGGCCCCCAGGCAACTGAAGCCCCAGCCAATACCACATAGAGCAGAAGAACTACCCGGCTGAGCCCAGGCAACCCACACAATCATGAGAGATAATAAAATAATTGTTCACAGCCATTACATTTTGGGTGGTTTGTTACAAGCCATGGATAAGTGAAACAAATGATCTGTGTTACCTATGAGACTATAAACCCATTGAGGACAGGAGTTGGGGTCTTGGTCATATCTTAGTATCCAGTACCTAGAACAGTGGTCTAGTTGAGTGGTTAGGAGCTCAGAATTTGTTTTTGAGGAGCCTGGGGTTGAACCCCTTCTGTACCCTTTACCAGTTATGTGGCTGTTATCAATCAGGCAACAGAACCAGTAAAATGATTATGGGACAAAGAGATTTATTACAGGAATTGGGACCTAAACACATTAGATCTGGGGAGGTCTGGAAGGGAAGTCAGAGGATCAGAGTTACTACCCAGGCTGCCTGAAGGGACAAGTTGGAGCTTACCAGGAAATCTGAGATGCCAAACCCACCCAGCCCTATGGTGGATGAAAAGGGGACACGTGAAGGGGTCTAGCCACCATCTCTGTGGGCCACTGTCAACCTTCTGGATGAGAGCAAAGGGCCTCTGTTGGTCAGAAGGATCAGAAGTCAGAGTGACAGGCCTGATATGAACCAGAGGAGAATAAGGGCAGGCTGGGACCTCTTAGATACCTTTGCATCTGTCGGACACCATATGAATCGTGACAGCCTTCAGAGAACAATGGCCGCTGCCCCTCTCCTTCCAGATCTCATACAAGTTGCTTTTTTGGTCAACCTTATGCATCTCCTATAGTCTAGAGTCATATAGGGAAATTAATTCTGGGAAGTGTAGCACCCCTCTTAACCTAACTGACACAGCACCGGCCTGCACAATTACCTTTTGCAAATCACTTTCCTCTGAGCATCAGTTCCTTGTCAGTAGAATAGGGAAATTACAACTTACCAAATTCAGATTGTTGGAAAGGTTAAATGAGAAATATATACATAGCTTGATATGTTCTAAATTTTCAATGCCTGCTAGCTATGTTGCTTGATGTAGAAAATCCCATTCATGCTTATGCTTGTTGGATGAATGAGTTGGAACTTTCTGGAGAGGCATAAAGAGGGCAGGAAATACATCGTGCCCCAGAACTTCAGGGGCACGCTGGAGCAATGTGGGCCTTTCTTGGGAAGCTCCACTTCTATCTTTAGTGGCTCAGGGAAGGAGAAGAGGGAAGAAACCAGCATCAAAGTGGTTTTGTGGGACCCCAGGGCTTCCCTGAAGGCTTTGCTTCATAATGGGAAGTTTTGCAATTGTGGAATATATCTTCCTCTTTAATTCTCCAAGCCTGCCCAGAATTTCAGAGATACTAGCTATGGTGTGTTACCCCAGGGTATCTACCAACAGTGGGTGAGGTAGAGAACAGCCGTGGGTGTGAAGGTGAGGGTAGGGGCTGTGCCTTTGGGTCTGCACGGAGCTGATGTTTGGCACATAGCAGAGTGTCGCTTGGGTGGCTGGGAGAATGGGTGAAGTCACCAGGTCAGAGGATGTCTAAAGTAGAGATATCAGAGCAGGTTTGGCAGAGGACGAGGGGGAGGTGAGATGCTGGTGTTCCTCTTTATGTGGACAAGAGATGCCTTAGCCCAGGGGCTTCCCCTGAATCACCACAGTTCCACTGTTAAACCCTAGAACCCATCCTTTACACAGGGCTAACGTGATCTCTTTATTGAAAACATAAACCAGACCACAAGACTCCTGAGCCAACTCTCCAATGCACATACAATATGCCATGTACATCCTGTGTTGTAGCCTGCAGAATCCTGTGTGAAGTGGCCTCACTACCCCTACCCTCCTTCTACTCTGCACCTAGGTCTCTGTGCTGAACTGCTGCCTCCCTATTCCCCCATCCACACCCAGCCCAGAGTAGGCTAAGCAAATATAGGTTGACAGGGTGAGTGTGTGAGCAGACCTGAGCTGCTGACTGGATCATGTCTGCCTCCTCAATCTGTTCCTTTTTTCTGGCTTTATTGGAATATTATTAGCATATAACATATGTAAGTTTAAAGTGTGCAACATGATTAGATACATGTATATATTGCAGAATGATTACCAAAGTAAGGCCAGTTAACACCTCTATCCTTTCACATAATGGATCTTATGTGTATATATATTTAAAATCTACTCTCTTGTAGTGCTTGGGTGGTTCCCTTGGTTCAGCATCTGACTTAATTTCGGCTCTGGTTGTGATCTCACAGTCATGGGATCGAGCCCTGTGATCGACCAGCTCCTTGCTGAGCATGGAGCCTACTTGGGATTCTTTCTTTCTCTCTCTCTCTCTTGCTCATGCATGTGCTCTCTCTCTCTCTCTCCCTAAAACAATAAAAAAATATTTTTATTTCATTACAGTTTTTAAAAACATTTATTTATTGTTGAGAGACAGAGTGAGACCAGGGGAGGGGCAGAGAGAGAGGGAGACACAGAATCAGTAGCAGGCTTCAGGCTCTGAGCTGTCAACACAGAGCCTGACACAGGGCTCAAATCCAGGAACCATGAGAATCAGACACTTAACTGACTGAACCACTCAGGAGCCCCAACAATAAAATTTTTAAAAAATAAAATAAAATCTACTCTCTTAACAACTTTTTAAAAAGCTTATTTATTTTGAGAGAGGGGCAGAGAAAGAAGGAGAGAGGGAGACTCCCAAACAGACTCTGTAATGTCAGCACAGAGCCTGAAGTGGGACTTGAACCCATAAACCATGAGATAATGACCTGAGCCAAAGTCGAATGCTTAACTGACTGAGCCACTCAGGTGCCCCACAACTGTTCAGTATATAATACAGTATTGTTAATTATAGTTAGCATGTTGGACATTACATCCCCAGAATTTACTTATCTTATAGCCAGAAGTTTGCACCCTTTGAATCAACATCTTCCTATTTTCCCTGCTCCCAGCCTCTGGCACCTACTATTCTAGTCTCTATTTCTAATGAGTTCAGCTTTTTTAGATTCTGCATATAAAGAGATCATACAGTATTCATCTTTCTCGGACTCATTTCATTAGTATAATGGCCTCAAGTTTCATCCATGTTGAAAATGGCAGGATTTCCTTCTTTTTTTTGTGGCTGAGTAATACTCCATTGTCATTATACCACATGTCCTTTATCCATTTGTCCATCAATAGACACTTGAGCTGCTCTGTCTCTTGACTATCAGGAATAATACTACAGTGAAGAGTGGAAACTATCCATCTATATGGGAATATGGATATCTATTTGAAATTGTGTTTTTCTTTCCTTTGGGTACACACCTAGAAGTGAGAATGCAAATTCAAATGGTAATTCTATTTTAAATTTTTTGAAGGTCCCCCTCATACTGTTTTACATTGTGGCTGTGCCAGCTTACATTCCCAGGGAGGGTTCCCTGTCCTCCATGTCCTCACCAATGCTTGTTATCTCTTGTCTTCTTGGTGACCAGCCACTCTGACAGGTGTGAAGTGATATCTCATTGTGGTTTTGATTTGCATTTCCCTGATGATGAGTGATGCGGAGCGTCTTTTCATTTCCTGTGGACCCTCTGTGTGGCTTCTGTGGAAAAATGCCTATTCAGACTCTCTGCCCATTTTTAGTCAGATGGGGGGGGGTTGTTTTGTTTTACTACTTGAGTTATATGAGTTCTTTGTATATTTTGGATATTAACCCCTTGTCAGAGAGATGGTTTATGACTATTTTCTCCCATTTGGGGAGGTTGCCTTTATAGTTTGCTGATTTTCTTTTGCAGAAGCCCCTCGATCTTTTCCAACCCCCTCCTTCTGACCAAAGGGACCTGACTTTGGGGATGTCCAGCTCTCCACTAGTCTCTGACGAGGTTTGGCCAACCCCCCACTCACTCCTCCCAGTGTCTAGAAGTTCTTAAAGAGGTTCATTCAGCTCAACCTCTGTTGTGATGCAGTATTTGAGCCCTAGAGGGTGAAAGTGAGTTGGCTAAGGTTAAGGAGAGGCAAGGCTGCCCCTAGCTCTGGCTGCCACCTGGAGGGCAGTGCCCCCTGCTGCCCCCTGGGCTTTGGGGCCTGGGCTGCAAGATCTGGGAGAATGGCTCCTCATCATTCCTCTGGCCCCCTGACAGGCTATGACCCTCCATGGGCTGCAGTCTAGCCTCTGCATGCCCTGGTCGCTACCAACTTCCTCTTGGCTGAACCTGAGTCCCTGCTGACACCTGGGGAAGTATTTTGAGTCAGCCCCAGGGAAGACGGTCTTAATTTTCTAGGAGCAAGAGGGGAGCAGGAAGGAAGCTGAGATGGATGATAGAGAGGGAAGGGCATCTAAGCTCACTGTGAGGAGGAAGAGACAGATGGTTCCAGAGGGAACATTTTATAGTCAACAGAAGAGAGGGTGCTGGGGTGGGGCGTGAGGAAGCGGGATGCAGCCACAGAATGGAAGCTTGCAAGTAGCCTCACTGTTTAGAGCCAATTAGTCCAGGTAGGAGGGCGTGAAAGCAGGAGCCTGGAGCCAAATCTGCCAAGACTTCCAACCTCAGTTAGTAACTCAGGGACCTTGGCCAAGTCACTTAATCCCTCTGAACTATTTCCCCACCTGTAAGGTAACACAGCAATGGTATCTATCTGTGGGAGACCGTTATTTGGTGAGCCATGCTCCTACCCTGGTGAAGCCCCTTCCAACACTGACTCTTAGGGCGATTTTGCAATGAGCTTTATCCAAAGGGACTTCCATAAGGGTGATGCAAATGGAGGTCTGCTGAGCTCCTCTACACTGGAACTTGTCCCCTTGAAACATTTCTCCTTAGAGACCACCAGCTATGCTGAGAGCAAGCACAGGCAGGCTTGCTAAAAGGCCCACATGGAGGAAAGTCAAGACCCTGGCCAACAGCCCCACTGAGCTCCCAGCCAGCAGCTGGGAAGAAAGGGTGCAAAGGGGTGATGGGTTTTCAGCAGTTTCTATAAATTCTTGGAGAGGCTCTGGTCTCTTCCCATCCCCACAGTGGCCAGGCATCTCTCACAGGACATTTTGGGGTGCACAGGAGGCCTATATGCCCTGCCTCTGAGCACTTGGAGTCTGGGAACATCTGACCCCTGCTAGTGGCTGGGGCAAGGGCGCTGTTGGCCTGAGTCACTGAGCAGGGCTGGTTCTGGCCCCGGGCCCTGAGCAGGAGGAGTAGGGGGACAGAAGCTGTCCTTTGTTCTACCTAACAACACCCCATTTGGACCTCTGCAGGCCCCCACTCAAGGCTACCACCCCTTGACCTTCTTTTCATCCAGCCAAGAAAGATGACGCACTGGCCCAGCCTCTCCAGCCCTTGATATTTTCCTTCCCGGTCTCAATAGGAAGATTGTGAGGATTTTTCCTGCAAAGTGAATGGGGAGCACGTGGCTTGGTTGAATGACATTCCCCCACCGTGGAAAGCCAATGACATCTCAGACCTCAGCATGTTTGAGTAAAGACCAGAAGGGAATGAAAGAACAAGCCACATGGCTATCTGAGGAAAGAGCTAGCTTGGTGAAAGAAACCACAAGGGCATAGAATCTTGAGGCAGCAGTGTATATACTTCCTCTGCCCCTCCCGCCCCAAATCTTACCACCTCACATAACCAGAGCACAGTCATCAAACCCAGGAAATGGACACAGATGTGATGGTATTAACTGAGTTATACAGCATATTCACATTTTGCCAGGATCCTATCCATGATCTCACCTTGCATTTAGTTGTCTTCTTTCCTTAGTCTCTCCACTTCCCTAGTCTGCTATATCTTCAGTCTTTTTCTTTCCTCCCCTTTATGCTGTCCAGTTAGCTTGTAAAATGTTTCTCATCTTGGGGTTGCCTGAAGTCTGCTCATGATCAGATTAAGGTTGTGCATTTGTGGCAAAAATGATGCTGTGCCTTTCGCAGGGGCTGAGTGATGTCAGTATGTCTTAGGCCCAGTGATGGTAACCTAGATCACCTGGTTAACGTGACTTTTCCCGTACTTCTCTGCTTACAGAGTCACTCTTTTTCCCTGTGTCATTACTGTCTTCTTCGGAGATACCATGAGGCTCTGTAGATTTCCTATTTCTCATCACATACTTTTTGCTCACTAAATGTAGTAGTCATCCATCATTCTTGCCTGCAACGATTATTATAGAGGGGTTTGCTGAATGGTGATTTGCCCTTCCCATCATTCCTTCCACATTTACAAATTGGAATGCTACTGTAAGGGAATGATGCTTCTCTCCCATTTGTGTATGCGTTCAGTCACTTATTGATATCAGGATGAACTTGTGAGTATAACTTTACTCATTGGGTTATCACCCATTTCCATGCATTTCTTTGTTGCTAGAATTGCTCCAGCTTTGATGTTTGGGTGTTCTGTTGGCTCCTGTGTGCTTTTACCTGCCATGCTTCTGGGCCTCCAATGTAGATATCCCGGGGTAATTGTTGGGGAGTGGGGCCTGGCTTTCTGACCTTCTTGCTACTTTCCCGGTGGCTCTACTGTACAGCTTGGGCTAAGCTCCAATGATGTAGTACAATGCCTCATTCACAGATAAGGAAGCTGAGCCTCAGAGGGGAAAACAGTTGATCAGAATTAAGCCGTTGAGTCAGGGGGCACCTGGGACCACGGCCCTTTCTCCAGATTGACAGGCCTGCATCTCCTCACTCCTCCCTGGCTGCCAAATCACATGTCAGAGCAAACAGACATTCTGGACAGTGGCATTTACATCTGGGGACCCCTGTAAGTCATTTCAGAGAGTCCATCGGGCCAAAGCCACATTGTTCCCTGTACGCCCTGCCTTCTGATCGGGTGCCATCTTGGAATAACGCTAAGGTTCTACTTGCCTTTTTCACATCAGCTCTTGTTCACACACACAAGTGTACAGTACAGGTTCCCAGAGACTACATGACAGGTGATACTCAACAGATTGACTACAGAAGCAGATATGGAAATTCAGTCTTCTGTTAAGCCAGACATGAAAGAGATTGGAAAAATAAAACAACATTGTGCTTCTCACTAATTTCTTTTTGGGAAAATATAGTTATCTGTCATAAGAAATGTGTTACTTAGGTTTATTATTTTAATGAATTAATGAACATCTTAAGTATTTGTCACAGTAAATTTGGCAGATAGAGCCCATACAAAGTACTTAGGGCTTCTCGATAAGTGTAAAGAGGTCTCAGGACCAAATTGGTGTCCTAGAATATTCTACAAATGGTTTTCTGCTTTCCTCAAATATTCCAGCCAAATGAGATATAACAAATTAAAAAAGTGTTACCACCTTCAAATTCTCTAAGCTCCGGTTAAATCTCAGATGGGTTCTCTCGTTTCCTGCCTCACCACAGTGCCAGGGACATAGGCTCCTTCTCTCTGACTTCCGCAGAAATAAACATAGAACTTCCCAGAACACACATGAGCAAAGAATAGTGTGCTTCACACGTTGTGAAAATAATGGAGATGTCAAAAATAAATGACAATTTGATAGTTATGGAAAATACTAGGATAATTACAATATGTGCCAAGCAGATATTTTCTAGTTCCGAAGGGGCCGTGATACAGATGGAATTCTTGAGCTGTAGATGACACCAGGGAGAGTGGAGAAATCCCACAGAGGCCCGAGTCCTTCTTTGTCACCCTGTCCTCTGGCAAGTTGGAAGAGCTTGGCCTGGGGAGTCTGTGGTGTTTCAGCCCCAAGGTCTCAAGACGCAGAGATAACAGTGTAGATCACATATGGGGTTTTAGTTCAAAGGATTTGGAGGGGGGTGCTTTTTGGGCTCCATCTGTGTGTCGGTGCAAAGCTTAATGAGATCTAGCCTCTGCCCTCAGGTATGTGGAGTGTGCAGGGAGAGGGAGGGAGAGAGGCTTCCAGAGCCATGTGGCGATGCCGCAGGGCTCTGCGGAGGGCTCTCTTCAGAGGAGGCTCCTCATCTTAGCCAAAGACATCTTGCAGACCACGAGCCCAGGAGAGTGTGCCTCCCAATCCGCTTCGGTGCAGCCTGGCTGGGCACAAAAACCTCCCCGGGAGGGTTAACTCAACATTGATGCCAGTGCCATCCTCATTCCGGGCAGAACTGGCTGCCTGTAGTTTTAAAAACCATCTGGTGATTTCTGTGTGCAGCAGGGCTGAGGACCATGATTCTAAATTAGACTTTCCTGGGTCTGCTGTGGCCTCCAGCAAGGACTGGCCATGTAATTCGTTGGGCCCTGTGCAAGGGGAAAATGTGAGGCCCCTGGTTCAGAAAACTGTTAAGAGCTTCCAGACGGTGACAGCAGAGCGTTGAAATGAATGTGGGGCCCTTTGGAGCCCAGGGATTTGGCACGGTTGCCCAGGATGCACACCTACGAAGCCAGACCTGTCTCTGCCTATTATATCCCTGGCAACCTCCTCACAAGGACGTAGAGCCGACTTTGGCTTTCCCAAGTAGAATCATGGGCCAGCTTTTCAAGGCAGCCGGCCCTCCAGTCCCGTGTACCCTGAGAACAAATGAAGTCATCTCCTAAGCAGGAGGCAGGCGAGGGAGAGCTGGGCTCTATGTTTTCCCACTCCCCTTCTCGGAATGACCTCATCCTTCCCCAAAGCCCCACGAGTGCTGGCATCTGGCTGCAGGCCCAACTGGGCATGTCTCCCTATGCTTGCACACCCTCTGAGCATTCCGTCCGGCCCCTTCCCAGGCCCATTCCCCGGACCCAGCAGGGTTGACCAGGGGACCGAGGCTGCTGCTGGACTCCCTGGCAAGAGGTGGTCACCAATGGCTGTCTCCTAGTGGAGGTGAGCTCTTCTCACAGAGTGAAGAGGTTAAGAGAAAGTGGACTCTTTCTCCAGCCAGCCCAGAGGATGGAGAGTTCCCGCTGTGGGCTGTGGTTACTTGTCCTTTGACCAACGTTTCTAGAAATTGCACTGCCAGCTGCTGTGAGAATCACCTGCCTAGCCCTACGGGGTGGACACAGTGGTCACAGGGCTGGTGCCTTCTGTTTGCCAGGTGTGTTCGGGGAGTCCGGTCCTGTCTGTGGCCACACTTTGACACCAGGTACAGGGCTATGCAGCAGACAGGATGCCTTCTCTTATTTACCCTCTTCCTTTCTGTCTGGTGGGCTTCACACCTGGAAGGTGGCGCTTCATAAACATTGGTTTGGGGCAAAAGAAAAAAAGCATGCATGTATTTGTGCAGGAAGGGCAAAGAATAAAGCTTATTTATCTTGGCTCCTTTCCCAGTCCTAAGCCTGGGCCCTACATCCAGTAAGTAGTTAATAAATATTTACTGAATTAAATCACCTCGTAAATCATCCCCGATTTCCAGAACATCTAAGGCCAAATGCCTTTTTTATGGATGAGGGCATGGGGGCCTACAGAGTGGACCCCCTCACTCATTAGAGTGAATTCACTCATTAGAGCCACATGGGGAGCCTTAACTACTCCTAATGCCCAGGCTGCACACCTGTGCCAGCCTCTCAGGGAGTGGGCGTGGGTGCAGGTATTAAAGCAGCTGGTCCAGGTGACCTGGTTGGAGAGCTCTGGCTTCAGAGGGAAGCAGAGACAGAGCTTACACCTGGGGACCAGTCAAGAGAGAGCACTGTCGGTGTGCCTGCTTGCTCACCACGAGCCTGTGAGGTCACTGCAAGGGGACTCCCAGGGAGAGTCTGCTGGTGGGCATCTCTTAGGAAGAAGAGCTGGGTGTATTCATGCAAGCTTGCATCTACCTTTGACTGGAAGGTCTAGAACAGGCAGAAGGGCAGCAACTTGCCCTGGGACAGGCCCCGAGCCCCGGCTTAGGGAGAATAAGGGATTCGCTCAGAGCCCCACTGCTGCAAAGAAGCTCGTACTAGATGCTTGTACTAGATGTGGCTGCCACAATCCACACCCTCTCTCTTCTTTAGACTTCCGTTCCCTTCTTCTCATCAGTCACAGGAGCTGAGACATGCATGGAGCTCTTGAGGTCGATAATTTAGCAGCAATTTAACAGTTTATTATTCAAAGTGGACACAGTTTAGGGAGACCAGAATGATGCACACTCACACGCCCATCATGAGATGCATGGCCACCACCCAGCGCTCTGCTTATCCATTCGTCATTAATCCATTCTGATTATTTTCAGTTCAAATTTAGAATTATAGGGATTTCGGTTAACTTAACAATTTCTTTATATTTATATGCTTTTCCTTTAACAAAGAAAATCTTGGTTCTTAGCAATACCTCATAATTGCTCATGGAACGTATCTGAAAATAAATGCAACAATTTCAGAAAATAGGTATCATTACTAACAGTATGATGACAAGAACAATTGGAGATTTTTTTTTTTTTTTGGTAATTCATTTTGTCCTTAGAACATATACCATTAAGGATATACATTATAATTACCTGAAGTAATTCCTCTATGCCTCATTAATCCACAAACTTGATATGTTAAGTTCCTTTGCTTCATTTCCCTTTTGATTTTTAGAAGTCGCTTTTTCATTTTTTTAATTTAATTCTATAATTACGTAAAACATCAACTTAGTTCCCAAGTCAACCATATACTATGAAAAAAGATGTAGTCAAGGAAGTCTAGCTTCTACTGTAGCCCCACCTGTCATGTTCCCTCCCTCCTTCATGTTGCCATTTTACTTTCATGATTTATATTTTGAAATTATTAACTTGTTTTTGACATAGCTTATGTGTGTGTATCTGTATGGCCTCACCTTCTTCGATACAAGGCAGCATGGGTATATACATTGTTCTCCACCTTTCTTTTTTTACTTAACATAATATTCTAGAAAAAAGTCCCCTATCACAGTGTCTATAGATGTCCATCTTGCCACTGTATAGCTGCACAGAACTAGGTCATGTGATCACATTGTAGAGTATTCAGTTATTTCCTACCATGAGCATCTCAGTTGTTTCCAGTATTTTATTCTTACAAGTGATGCTACCATGAAGAGTTTGTGCGTGTATCTTAATCATTCTTTTTGACCAGTGTTTTTGGCATAGATTTCTCAAGGTGGGACTATGGGACAAGGTTAAATGCATAATCATTATGTTAGAACTTGGGACATTTTCTTCCATAGGTAGAGTTGGAAGAAAGTGAGATTAGCTGGACATCTTCTTGAGGATGTACATTTAAGTCAAGTTTCTACTTTTCCTGGCCTTTTTTTAAAGCTTATTTATTTGTTTATTTTGAGACAGACAGAGAGAGGATGAAGGGGGTACTCAGAGAGAGAGGAAGATAAGATAATTCCAAGAAGAATTCTGACACAAAGCTCAAACCCACATTGAGATCAGGACCTGAGCCAAAACCAAGAGTCAGATGCTTAACCAATTGAGCCACCCAGGCACCACCTACCCCAAGTTTCTACTTTTAACAGTTGACATGATAATATATTTTGGTAAATCATATCATCAATCAAAATGATTTGATTCTTGTAAAAAACAAACACCAGGGGCACCTGGGTGGCTCAGTCAGTTAAGGGTCTGATTTCGGCTCAGGTCATGATCTCACGGTTCACGGGTTCGAGCCCTGTGTCGGGCTCTGTGCTGACAGCTAGCTCAGAGCCTGGAGCCTGTTTCAGACTCTGTATCTCCCTCTCTGACCCTCCCCTGTTCATTCTCTCTCTCTCTTTCTCTCTCAGAAATAAATAAAAACATTAAAAAATGAAAAAAAAACCCCAAAAAACCAATGAATCATTTCCCAGAAGTAGATGGATTTGCATTTTGACTTTTTTTGTTATTTTAAATTTGTAAATTTTGCACCCAGCTAAGTTTAGAACTAAACTAAATCCTTTCTGAATGACTCCCCTGGAATCACCAGTAAGAATTTATTGTGCAAAAAGAATGGATAAGAGAAATGTGAGGCATCCTTATCTTTGCTTTCCAGAAGCTTATAATTCTAGCAGAGGTGATAAGACTGAAAAATAACCATCACATAAGATAGTATGTAATGCAGTCAAGCACGAGCTGCAGACTTCGTGGCAGGAGGACATTTTAAGCTAGATTGGTCAGGAAAACTTGAGAGAAAAAATGGGATTTGACTGGTTGTGGGTTGGTAACAGCAACACCTTTCACATGTGAAGCTCTCTGTGCAGAGGTCGGAAGGGGCAAGAGGCATCCAGGTACATTCATGTGAAACAGTTCGTACCTGGGGACAGTCCTAAGGCCTGGTTGGCTGGCTTGGGAGGAACTGGGAGAGGCGGTCTGGCAGTCAGCAGGAAGCCACTGGGGGCTGAGAGAAGGGAGTTCCATGATCAAACTGAGTTGGGTGTTCTGAGGTCGGTACATGGAGAACTTGGAGCATGGAGAGCTGGTAGCCGGTGCCCAGACTTGTCGGGTGTAATGCATTTGGAAGGAAGGGCACATGAGCAGGCAGGCGAGACTGAGTGATGGCTGCAGGAATCTGTGTGTGCAGTGCTGAGACACGGAGAGACCATCAGATCTGCAGTGTCGTTACTTCAACAAATCCCCATGGAAAGAAAAACACTGTCAATACTGTCTTGCTTGAGTTTGGGTGTTGTGTGTGGAAGCAGTGACTGAAGAATTCAGATGGACCAGTTGTTGATGAGACGGTCTATGCACAACCATGGAGAATGCCTGGGTGCCCAAATACCCCCTACTGTTGATGGAGAAGGCTCCCACTGTGTAGGACGAGCAACCCGTCTGGAAACCTTGCTGAACTGCTTGGGCCACAATAGGAGGTGTGGGGGCTCTCACAGTTGAGGTGGATATCCGGCCAGCCAGCATCATTCCAACCTGTTCTCAGTAACGGTCCTCTTAAAATCCATGCCTCCCCGACACTCATCCCCGGGGGCCAGGAACCAAACTCCACCCCTACTCCAGGAGGCGGCGAGCAAATCCAGGAACTCAATCCACACAGGGTTTCTGGGCAAGCGAGCAGTTCAGGAATAAGCACTGAAACCCAGTTTGGGATTTTTGTTGGGCCACTGGGGAAGCAGTCCCTTGGCTCTTTCCCACTGGGTTTGTACCTGGGAGAATATAGGGATGCAACAACCACAGGCATCAAGTCATCACGTGGGTCCTGTGAACCAAGTCAAGCACACCCAGGAAGGCATATATTGCCTCTTAGTAATTTACTTTAAAAATGTTTTTGGCACGAAGAGCACATTGCACACATGTAGATTAGCTTCTGTGTACATCCCAGGGCTTACTGGCTGGCATCTGAAATGCCTCATCAGAAAGCCAGTCTTCACAGGGAGCTGCTTCAGCCCTGTATACAATTAATCAGTGAAGTGAGTAATGTGGAGGACAAGTGGGTGTCTAGCAAGACTATGCTCTTCTCTCTCTCCTTTGCATAAACAGAGTGTGGAAATCCTGCTCGGCTGTTGGCCCAGTTCTTGAAACCAGCTCTCAAGGTCTGGATTCCTCTGGCCCTGTGTACCCCTTTCCCAGAGAATGACACTGTGGGCTCCCCTCAGAGTGAATCCTTCAAGCCAACTGCTTATAGAATTGGAAGGGGGGGGGCATGGTAGAACTTGCAGGACAAGTTCTGCAGGGGAGGAAAAATCATTTTCCCTTTACCCTTCTGAGTTCTTGGCTGAGACCCTGGTAATAAAAGATTAACAAGAGGAAGATGATCAGAAATTTAACAAGTATACATAGAGCTACCCAAAGAAAAGTGAGTAACTCCCAGAGGTGGCTTAGAATTCAGGATTAGGGTTCATGAGATGGAGCCTTACATCGGGCTCTGTGCTGACATTGTGATGCCTGCTTGGGATTTTCTCTTTCTGCCCCTCCCCTGCTGTTTCTGCATCTCTCAGAATAAATTAGCTTAAAAAACAAAGAATTCAGGATTAAATAACACCTTCATCAGGAAGGGGAGAGGGGAGGGGGGAGGTGACTTAGGAGACAGTAAATGGCTTTTAGGAAAGATGAACTGGCGCTTAGAACAGATGGGAAGTATGATGTTTGGTGGCAACATTTACCTGAGTGTGGTGTTGGCTTCATCTTCTCTCCTGTGACAGGAGTCCATCCTCACTGGCTGATGAAACTCCCAGGGAGGGGATTTATGGCTGTTGAGTCCTTTTGGAGAATGAGAACAGGTCTTCAGGGAGATGAGGGCAGTTCATAGAAAGCCTTTCCCTCTGTTTGCTCCCTTTCAAGTGCTTATAGCTCAGAACCATCAACACACCCAAGTGGCATATTTTGGGGTAGCATATTCTGCTACCCTTCAGTTCCATGATTTGTGCGTGTTTGTGTGCATGTACTTGCCAGGCACATTTTCATGCACTTGGCAGGCTTGGCTCCAAGATTTGCTTTCCCAGTTACACACTCCCTGACAGTGATGGGGGTAGCAGATGGCCCCATTTACCTCTTGCAGCTGGGGGTGCAGAGATTTGCCATGACAACCCCACAGCGTGAAATGACCAAATTGCCCATGGGGCTGAACTGAGAAAATGGAGGACAACCAAGGTCTGATGACATTCACTGAGGGCCTAAATTCGACTGTGGGCCCTAGACTTTTTCCAGTTATGGAAGCAGTATATTCCCTTTTAGTGTGGGCATTTTTTTTTTTTAACATCTGTGAAAGAAAGAGTCCTGATGAGGAGTTCCTTATACCACATGCTGTACAGCTTTACCAACATGGGAAAAGAAAGTAGCACCCAGTCACAGTGGCTCCGGCAGACACAGAACCATGACACATGGGCAAACTCTATGTAAGTCATTCCACTTTATTCTGGGATGTAAATTACAGATAACACAACTCACAAACATACCAGTGGACATTGAAAACTAAGGCCATTCTGTGAGTTATTTTTAAAACTTGGTGTTTTGTACATAATCGTTTAAAAAATAAATTACCAAAACCAAGATTCTCCTCTGAAATAAAAACTTAAGGTCGGTACAAGACAACTTTTGGGCCATCTCCAATCTGAAGCTCAGGTTGTGACAAACCATTTTTGTTTCCTATAGCGTAAATAAAGGCAAAGGCCACCTCAGCATCAAGTTCTCCTCTCTGGATGTCATCAAAAGTTTACCACAGTGACCAGTGTTTACAAACCATTTTCCTCCCAGTGAGTAGCAAAAAGAGAATTTTACCTAAGAAACACATCGCAGAATTCTTGGAACGAGAAAAACAAAGGGACCCGTAACTAAGGCACTGAAAGCACATTATTTATATAAAGAAATGTAAACAGTTGAATACCAACAGGCTCCCTCCAGTAGAGTGTCGATTAGAAAAGTGCAGAGGGGCATTGTGGTCAGGCCCAGAGCTCGTGGCCCCGGTGGTGACATGGGAAGTGTACCCTTTCTGCAGAATTCGGTCCTGGCCATCAACATCTGACTCCTGACATGGTGAGGAGGAAGTAACGACTTTCAGAGTGATGTGAAGGGAAGCTGGTATTTCTCCCTAAGCTGTGTGTTAGTGTTATAACAAACAAGGAAGGTTTTAGTAGGACTTTTAAATTACGGGCGCTAGTGTGCATTTTCTTTCTGTCTCACCGTGTCCTTCTGCTGATTTGCGCAAGACTTTGGCCTGCTTCATCAGCAAGGTCTGCTAGAACTGCTAGAACATGTTACCTAACCAGTGCCGTCCCTGCCGTCTCCTTCCTATGTACAATGGTTCATGGCCCACAGAAACCACACTTCAGTTAACATGCTTCTGAACAGTCAATATGGAGCAAATTGGACAGACAGTAAACGTTTCCTGGTCCAATGGGTTGACCTTCAAGGGCCTGAGGGGTCATGAGGTGGGACGTGGTGTCTAGGCACAGCCCGACAAGCAGCTGCCAAGTCCAGGGAGCGGGGTGGGGTCACTCCTGAGGCCTATGACAACATTAAGGTTAGATTACTTTCTGCTTGACGTTTTGCTACCGATTTTACAAATCTGTGAGTTCCAAATCATCAGCCGAACAGTTCTCGAACGACTTTTTTAAAAGAAAAAGACAAATATGTAGAAACACAAATAATTACGATTTTAAAAGACCAACCCCTCCCTTCCCAACCAAAAAACAAACCAAAAAGAAGCAACTTTTTTCTGGTTGAAGTTATCATTCCTGATTCAGCAGGTACAAGGTCTATTATCCCCCAGGTTTAGCGTATATGAATTTTGGGTAGGTAAAACAGAGTTGGCATTTTATCATATGTGCCTTTTTTTATGATCAAAAAGAAGAAAACAGTTTCAAAAAAAGAAAGAAAAAAGATTTCCTCTTTTACGGGCCTCACCCCTTGCATGGAGGTTATACCTTAAACAAGGAGCCATGAGGAGCTGGAGGAGGGGTGGCCGGCAGCAGTATAAAGTGTGGGACGGGAAACACAGCTTTTCTCTATGGCCCCAGACGATGCGAATGCGATGCTAACTGTAAAACTCCTTCTGTGTTTCCAAATATAACCAGAAGGAAGTCTGAGAGAAACCTAAATTAGAAACCTCTTTCATTAAGGAAAAAAAAAAGCTAAAAAAGAAAACACCTTAAAAACCATAAGATTTAACAGCTGGGTTTAGAGCAGATGTTCATAATAATGACTGAGTAGCTCTGGGCAGGATTGAAAACAGCCTCGGGGAGCAGTTAAATACAGGCTGGTACAAGTCCGCGCAGCCTGGTCAGTTAGTTCTCTTCCAGTAAAGGGGACGCGTCAACAGCGCTGTGCGCACCAACGGTACTTTCTGAGAGGAATCTCCTCTGAAAGAAATCTCAGTAAGTTGGGCTCCCGATGTGCCTACCTTTCCAGGGAATGCACGTTTCAAGTGTCGGGTTAAAGGTCACTGTTGAGCAAAACGGAGCTGTAATTAAGGAGAAGGCATTCATGCCAAAAGAGTAATAAAGCAACAGCTTTGAGGCTGGTTCAAGGCAGGGGTGAAGTCCGGAGGCTTGCTGGCAGCTAAAGGCTTTTCACTGCCTCTTATTTCACTGCCTCTGACCAGCACCCCTGTTATATGATGAAAAGCATAGTGCTTGGCCCCAGCAGGGTGGGGAACAGGACCACGCACTTCTGCCTTGGAAGGAGACTGGTGCTCTAGGTTTTCTGGATGTTCCATGGGCTCCAAAACCAGGAATACTTAGGCAAACAACTGGTCAAAAATGGGTTTGAATTTTAGTACCAAAAGGAAGCCTGGGACTAAAAGAGTGAGCAAGCCTTGGTTATCATTAAAAAGGGGTTCATTTTCGTGCTACCATTTTGGTTTTAAGAGTTAAATTTGTCAAGGCTCCAAGGGTTGAATAATTTAGGATAAACCATTACTGCCTTGTCTGCAAGTGCTGTTGTTTTAATGGCAGATGCTATAGATACCTATGCACGTACAGGAAAGACGATAACTTTCTCTTTGGGGGCAGGTTTTAAAGAAATATTTCAGAAGACACTTCTTCAAGAGTTTCGACTCCAAGAACAGAACCCCTTGGCTACGCAGGTTCTTCAGAAAGGTAAGTGACTTGATGTATGTCGTTTTTGACGCAGAAAGAGCTACGCCTGCCAATGAGCTGTGGTGAACCCAGCACTGAGCATGCAACCGTACATGGAAGTGAAGGACTGTATTAATTCCTAGCTTTAAAAATGCAAACTAAGGTTTCTAAGTGGAGAGTCTGTGGTTGCTCCCTGAGACACGTCCAGGTCTTCATGTGAAAAGAGGGCACAGGTGGTCTGATGTCTAGGTCAGTGCACGGCTAAATGCCAAGATTTTATGAGTAATGAAGGGCTTCCTATCGAAATGGTTGGTTGGATTAAGGGCAAAGACTTCTGATCTCTGGTCTTAAGGAAGGGTGCAATGGTCTGATTGGCTTGGAAATGAACGTGGGGACAGTGCCGAGGGAGGGAGCTGGGAGGAAGGGCCCTCACCGCAACAGTCAAGTGCTAGCACGTGATCTGAGCTAGTGCTCCCAAGCCCCAGATCTGCCTCTTGTCTGGGGAGTTGGTTAGGGAATAGGATTGAGCCTTTCCGAAAATCGTGTGTGTGTGTACCTTGCTTGTTAACAGCCTGGCGATTGCTTAATAAAACTCTGGTCCGAGTTACTTCACAGCGATCGCTCCCTGCTATGTGTATTGAAATTACATTCAGAGATTAAAAAAAAAATCGTGTGTAACAATATTTTCCCACAAAACTAAGTGTAAAATATCTTTAACAAATAATGGTGGTAGTAGAAATATTTGACAGTCATGCAAAAATGCACCTCCATTTACAAAGGCTTGACACCTCTCCAAAGTACCCTTGGGTTGTTACCCTAGGAGCTCACTCATTTTTTTTTACGTTTGAATGTGGTTGCTTGTGTAAAAAACGGTAACATGCAAGTTCAATGATCTCCAGTCCACCAAATATTCTCTCTTGTAGCACAAAGACAACAATGGTGATGATAAAATACCACCGAACAAGACTGTACAAATATATGAGTAGGCACATTGCAGGGCTGAACAGGGTCCAGTAAAGTACAGACAGCAGTTTGACCACAGAGACCCTCAGCTCAGACTTGCAAGGTGGAATTACAGTCTGACCGGTGAAGTGAAAGTTCTTCTCCCCTTGGTAGAAGGAGCGCAGCCTCTCTTCTTTCTCCTCCCACCGCCTGTGGCACCAGAGCTGGAGGCCCTCCCTGGAGGTGGGGAGGGCGTCCACGGGGTAGCGGTGCACGTGGAAGTGGATCTCCTTGGGAAATTCGCCGTAGAGAAGGTGCCTTTCTGTCTGAGGAATGTTGTGAGGGTACGCCACCGTGATGTCGTGGACAGCATCCAGGTTCTTCCCTAGGTTTAGAAAAAGATGGGAGACAGACTGAGTAATGACCAGTGAGGGCAGTAATGCTGGTTCAAACTATAAGGCAGAACCAGAAACGGGAAAAATCGGGACAGAGTGAGCCACGGTAACAAAAAAGGGCGATGTACATACGTGCAGCCCTAGCCATGAGGGTCAACATATGTACCAGTCATTTTTAGCTTTTATCTTGCTTGCTAATTACCACACAAACCTTTAAAAAGAAATTATTTTCACGGAAACCGTAACCTGCCATTCTAGAACTAAACGGATAAGCCCATTAAGTCAGGTTTGAGACTAAAAGAGCACAGGACTAGCCCTTTTATACCAGTGGGAGTCACTGCCTTACCTCTTCTTAACATACTTTCTCTCCAAATAAAAACAAAATTTCTCACCTTTAGCTCATTATTACTATGATAGCTACTGGAAGGAAACACTCAGAATTAGACTTAGTGGTCAGAAACACATGAAAACTTCCATATGAGTTTTTTCATTAAAAATGTTTTAACATTCTTTGGGTGTGGTTTTTCTGTTTTTTAAAACCCGTATCAGCTTGAGGTCGGAGAAAGACCCTACCAGGCAGGATATCATCATCCTTAGCAGTCTCCTGATTAATTACTTTGGGGTTAAGCGCTTTCAGCAGTTACATGCCAGATGCTGGAGAGAGATGAATAAAACAATCTCTAATCTCACTCAGGAGTTCATAGGGAATCCGGGGATCAGCTGCATACACAGTATCCTACGAGGGGACGTACAGGAGGGGAGCGAGCTGGCTAGGCAGGTGCCGCGGGCCCAGAGAACACAGTGGGGCTGAGGGGCTCAGAAGTACACTGGAGGCATCCGGTAAAGGCCTTCACTGTCAAAGTTGAGAATCTGAACTCCATTCTTTAAGTGACCGAGAAGCACCTGAGATGCTGGAGAAGCACTTAATGGTTATAAACAGAAGGGATGAGAATGTATTTCATTTTGGCAAGGATTACCTTGGGGGCACTGACCAGAATGGTCTGGAGAGGGCCATGGGCAAGAGAGGTAGTAAGAGTAATCTGATGGTCATGACGAGGCAAGAAAGGACAGCGAGGTAGGGGCCAAAGGAAGTGACCTGTCTAAAAACATGAGAAGAGAACTAACACGATAAGAGTGGTCAAATGGATGTCGGAGGATAAGGTGGCATGAGCTCCTGTGTTCTGGCTCAGGGTACTGAGTGGATGGTGGGGTCTTTGAGATTAGAAATGGAAGCAGGAGTATTAGATCCTTAGACACAAGGATTGCCTAGTTGAATCCTGTATACAGGCCCAGAGAGGTTAAAGTTTTTGCCCCCGCCCCCCAACACACAGCATGTTGGTATACAGTCTCTGAATGTCGCTTTCTTCTATATCATACTTTCCTCAGTGAGAGCCCTCTGATCTGGGCTTTGATTCATTACAGAAATATATGATGCAGAAAACTTTAATCTGTGGGGACAGAAATCCAAACATTGGCTGCCATGGGGCAGGGGTGTGAGAACTGATTGGGAAGGAGCACAAGGAAGTGTTCTAGGTGGTCGAAACATCTAGATCTTGATTAGAATGTGGAGTACATCAAGCTGTGCATTTAAGACCCATGCACTTCACTCCATGTAAGTTTTGCCTCAATATTAACAAGACACAGGGCAACTTGCCCACCTTAACTCCCCATGTTTACCCTTCCCATTGACCTTCCTATTACAGGTTGTTCTCCTTGCTTTTTAATGATTCTTTAAGTCTTCTGTAAATGTCTACTGTCTCCTTTATGATGTGATTTACCCCAGGGTAAGGACCAGGTTTCAGTTTGGTTTCATAACTGCCTGATAGATGGAATCAGCCCTTAATAAGGACTGTGGTCTAAAAAATGGAAATACCTGTGTCAACAAGGCTTAGATTCAAAACTGGAGGACCGTGTTTTACGGATGCTGAGCACGGTCTACAGGAGAGTGGAAGTGGATGGAAGGCCTCTGCAGAACGGCTTTGGTGGAGTTGGATCGGAATGCCTACAAAAAAGGCGAGGCTGCCCTTTCTGACTCCAGTGGGGAGACCACTTCATCTCATGGTAGGGGAAATAGGAAGACACGTTTTGTCACTTGTCAGGCCGCTTAGCCTCCTATTCAGTAAAAGGCGAAAGATTTATACGATCTGAAGAGAAACCAGAGTATATTAGCCTCCTATTCAGAACTGAGTGTATGTTTACTTTCAACTCCAACCCCCCCCCCCCCCCCCCCCCCCCGGCAATCAGTCAATACTTCTGCTTCACCTGCCCAGACCCTGCTCTAATGGGCTGCTGGTCTCCTCAGCCTCACTTGTCCATGGCCTCTGCATCGCCCCTCCCCCTGCAGCTGCCATCATCCTTGGTCACACCCCACTGCTTCATGGAGGAGCAGTGGCTCCTACGAGCCAGCCAGCCTTCCACAGGTCGCTTTTAATGCTCACAAACTGGTATCAAAAGGACAGGCTATACTAGGAAGGAACTAAAGTGCGCTTGCTTTCTATTTCTTCTGGACAGAGAATGGGCATGTGTGCAAACACCTGTCCAGTATACAAACGGCAAGTTTTAAGACCGTGTAGGTACCACATACAGAAATGTTCCTAAGTGAAAAATCCTAGAAATGCTGCTGTGTAGAGCATGCAGGGCTGTGGAAGGAGACTGAGATCAAATCCTAGCTCTGCCTCTTACCTACCTCTTACCGACTGACTGAATGACTTGTCTCTGTAACTTGCTCAGTTCCTGTATCTACAAACTATCTCACAGGGTTGATGAAAGCATCAAATGAGCTAATACATATAAAAATCCACAAAATAGGGTCTGATATATAGTAAGTACTCAGTAAATGTTAGCTGCTAACATTGAGTGACCGAGACAACTGGGGAAGGGAGAAGAGCCGGCTTATCCCTTGTTTCTCCTTTCCCTTGAGCTTCACTGGATCCTTCAGCATTACAGAGACTCAAAAATGCATTAAAGCCAGAATGAGAGAGGAGATGGAGAAAGACTTTTACACCATGAGTTATCTTGATACTTGGTAAATTTTATATTAAGTTTCTTGTCTCCAGATATTCCAGAGCCACACATAACTCTTTATGGCCAAAAGAGGAGCCATTCCTACCGGACCCGTTAGTTTCCTCCCAGAAGGTAACAGGTGAGGGTTAAGCAGACTCATGGGGCAGGCTTCATTCCCAAGTGACAATAATGAAATGCAGAGTCAAAAGCTGAAATGTGCCTTCATTCCATTTATCAGCTTGTAATAGAGCTAAAATAATGCAATAATTAAGTTCCTTCAAGTGCAAAGGATTTATACGGTCTTTCAATCTTTTGGTATGAAAACAAAATACTTTAAAATATGTAAATTAAGATGGCTGCTATCAGTAAAATCCATTTTTAAAAGATCTCCTTTTTAGATTGCATCTAGATGTATAATTTCAACTATCTAGCCACCTGCCATCTGCCTATATGGTGCTTAGAAAATGATCTGTTCTGTTCCTGATGCTATGTCTTCTGGGAAGTTTCAAACTTTATTATTATATTCAGCTACTACTCTGTTAGAACAACCACACTCATGTGGGCCCATAAATGTTCCTTTTCCTTTCCTGGAAGAACAAGACATTTATTACTTCAAATCTTCATTTTTAGTCTAAGGCTGAGACTGAGGAATATTTCATACTTCATTCAGGTTACTTTAACCTGAGGTTTAAACCAATAGAGGTTTAAAAAATATGACTGGAATTTACAAATGTAATATGCAGAAGGGAGCATCTCAAAGCATGTCAAGTTGAGCCCATGATTACAGGAGTCCTTGTATGAAAGGACTCACTGGAAGTGAGAAAGAACCAATTCTTTACACACTCATGTTTCAAATGAAAGAACTGAGTGAAGAAATCCTTGTCTGCCCATAGCTCCTAGAGAACACATCCAATTATATAGGTCAGTAGCACAAAAACAGAAATACAACCTTTTTCTTTTTAACCCAAAGTGGTCTTAAATTTCAGTTACTGACTTTATTGTTTCCCCATTCTACAATAAAATATATGGAGAATATACAAAAACATAATTTATTTTGGATTTTACTTTAATAGTTAAAAAAATTAAAAATACACATAAGCTGGGGTGCCTGGGTGGCTCAGTCAGTTAAGTGCCCAACTTTAGCTTGGGTCATAAGCTAAGATTCGTAAATTTGAGTCCCACATCAGGCTTTGCTGACAGCTCAGAGCCTGGAGCCTGCTTCAGATTCTGTGTTTCCCTCTCTCTCTCTCTGCCCCTCCCTCCCTCATGGTCTGTCTCTCAAAAAAGAATAAAGGTTAAAAAAAATTTTTTTAAATGCAAATAAGCCTATTTTCTATTATTCAGATCTAAATCCGTAAATCTAACTACATTTATTGAAGACTTTTAAATAAAGTAGCTTGTCATCTAAGATGCATTTGTGTTCAAAGAAAATGCTGAAGCCCCTGGTTTTGTGCACGATTTCTCAGATTAAAAAAAAATTACCCCAAGATGATAAAATCTGGACTTAGTAACTCAACAGTCATTCACTGTGGCACTTTCACACTGACATGTAATAATAGTACATGGCTAATAATCATGACAAATTGGCACTAGTCAGTAAACTTTGAAGAATGGTTTTGAATAGACAGATTTAGATATATTTTGACTAAAAGTACCAATAAATAAGACAATTTTCAGCTTCAAAATAAAAGGGCATGTACGAACCCACTTAAAATCCACTGGCATTGGAACTCTGTCCCATTTTCTTAGAAAGAATACTACTTCCTACTGAGATTATTCATTTGTCCTTTTGTAGAAGTTGAGTAGTTCAGGAAGGAAAAGTAGAGGCAGACAGCTTCTGATCCTACCTCTTACCAGCTCTCTGGCCTTAGCGTGTTTACCATAAGCTTCACCTGTGTGTGCAGATAATAACAGTTCTTACCCTCCTAGAATTTTGCAAGGATCAACTAGGATAAGAACTGTAAAGTGCTCAGAGAAGGGCCTAGCATATGGTATGTGCTCAGATTCCTGTTACTATTCCTATCCAGCTGCAGCGATCACCTATAGCAACTGAAGGGTTGACTTTCCTTCCTCTAGACTTCGTCTTCCTCTGGGAGACGTTCTAAGTCAGCTCTAGTACACCTTGTGGTTTATTCTCTAACTGTAGTCACGCTTCTCTCACAATATAGAAGCAACCCGACCTTGGCTCTAGAGGGAGGCCCTAATTCCTCTCCAGATATACATATCTCTCCATCTTGACTAACTCCTCCTTAGGCATGTTCAGGTAAACATAGATATTAATCCTTTGCTGGCATTCAGAATTAGAAGTTTATTGTCAAGTTGGTTTCCATATAATACCCAGTGCTCATCCCCACAAGTGCCCTCCTCCATGCCCAACACCCCCCTTGCCGATCCCCCCACCCCCATCAGTCCTCAGTTTGTTCTCTGTATTCAAGAGTCTCTCATGGTTTGCCTTCCTCCCTCTATTTCCCCCCTTCTTCTCCCCACGGTCCTCCGTTAAGTTCTTCCTAATCCTCCTATACGTGCAAACATATGGTAGCTGTCCTTCTCTGCCTGACTTATTTCGCTCAGCATAACACCCTCAAGGTCCATCCATGATGCTACACATGGCCAGATTTCATTCTTTCTCATTGCCACGTAGTATTCCATGGTATAGATAAACCACATCTTCTTGATCCATTCGTCCGTTGATGGACACTTAGGCTCTTTCCATGTTTTGGCTATTGTTGAGAGTGCTGCTATGAACATTGGGGTCCATTTGCCCCTATGCATCAGCACTCCTGTATCCCTTGGGTAAATTCCTAGCAGTGCTATTGCTGGGTCATAGGGGAGTTCTATTGTTAATTTTTTGAGGAACCTCCACACTGTTTTCCAGAGGGGCTGCACCAGGTTACATTCCCACCAACAGTGTAGGAGGGTGCCTGTTTCTCCACAGCCTCCTCTTTTTCTAAGTAAGAACCACCCTACACTTAAAAATCAACTTTCAGGGGCGCCTGGGTGGCTCAGTTTGTTAAGTGTCTCATTCTGGATTTCACCTTGGGTCATGATCTCACAGTTCGTGAGTTTGAGCCCTGCAACAGGCTCTGTGCTGAGCCAGATTGGAATTCCCTCTCTCTCTAATCCTTCCCTGCATGCGCGCAAACACACACTCTCTCTCAAATTATTTTTAAAAAATCAACTTTTATCTGGAAAGGTGAAACTAAAAATGGGTGTATTTATGAACAATCTTGCTTATCCAAACTGACTTTGGTTCCTACAGATAATTTCAGGGACCTATATTTTCACATTCTTCTCCTAAATCTGTTCAGCGTTGGTGTTTGGTATAAATGCATGAAATCTTTTCTCTCAGCCGATAGACACTGATTCTGAGTCTTTAAAACAAGTTTTATTTTCTAGGTAGAATGAAAACTTGTTGACATTGTCCACAATTTACAATATTGGTGTATTAATAGATCATCTGAGGCAAGATCAGAATAGTGTGTACTTGGTGAAGCCAGACTCACATACATATAGACATATACACACATAAGCATATAAAACATATATCCTGAAAGAGATCTATGAACTTTTAACAAATGGGACCACACTATACATACTGTCTGGTAACTTGTTTTTTCATGCATCTTTCCATTCAAGCTATTAAAGATTTTCTAAAATGTCATTTTACGGGTGCATGATATTTGCTTATATAGAATCTTAAAAATTCCTTTGTTTTCAGATATTTAAGGTGTTCCCACATAAACTACATTTAAATTGATCTTTTTGCAACTAATGATAGTGATTTTCTAGAATAAATTCTAATAAATTGAATTGCTGGATCAAAGAATATGAACACCTTAACACTTTTTGCCAAATATGGGTAATTGATTTCTAGAATATTCAGTTAAAACACAAAAAATGTTGGACCTGTGTTTTTCACACCTTTACTTATAATGCTTGGTATTATAATTTTTATCAAGTTACCAAAGCATATCACTTTTGTTTTATTTTGTATGTCTTTGATTAGGTAAACAAGTCCATTGGATACTGGCCATCTCCTTGCCTGTTGTGAAAATTCAGTGATTTATCTCCTGGTTTGTAGGAAATCTACCCTCTATCCTATGTTGTAAATCTTTCACACTGATTTCATCAGCTGGTCCACTAGTGTTTGCCTGGCCACAGTGAACTGAGTTTGTTGGATTTGCTGCTCTGTGAAAGCAGCTTTGTTTCTGTTAGCCAGTTCCTCTATGTTGTTAGTCTCTTTTTCAGTCAAATTTGCAAACCTCCTTCTTTATTGTGGATTATTAATCCTCTGCATTTTTTTGTTGCAAACATTCTTATAAATCCATCACCTGTGGTCTCTATTTATGGCATCTTTTCCAGTAATATATCCCCTGTTCCTAGACTGTATGTATGTTCTAGATTTTTCTGCAAGATGGAAAAAATTTTTTCCATTTAATTTTAAAATTTCCTTCAGTAGACATCAGTTTTTCTAGCATCCTTTATGAGATAACTCCTCTTTCTCTACAGTTTTGAAGTACCAACTCAGTCAACATGTTAAACTCTCAAAATACATAACCATCTAGTCTCCCTCTTCTCTTCTCCATTTATCTGTGTTTATTCTGGTTCCAAGACCACACTGATTTCCTTAGTGACTTACATCTGGTAAAGCAAATCTGCCTGTTTTCTTTTTTGTACTGTACTTGATTCCTGCTGGTAACTGTTTTTACAGTTGAGAGCATCTAGTGCAATTCTAAAATAACAACCCTCCTCTTCCCACCCTCACCAAACTTATCCTGAAATTGCATTTGCATTACATTTACATTGTAACTTCCAAAGAACTGACACTCCTCTATTGTCTTTTCTCTAAAAAAAAAAAAAAAAAATTATGCTTTTCTATTTGTTCAAATCTTATTTTGTCTTTCAATAAGATTTTGGTTTTCTTTGCACAGTTTCTGTGGCTTTTAAAATTTATTCCTAAATAATTTAAGAATTTTTGCTGTGATTATAAATGTGCTCCTGTTTCTAGGCAATTACTGTGAAAGAGAAATCTGCTGTACATTCATATGTAGCCATCTTTACAAATTTTCTTACTAAATTTGGTTGTTTAGGTTCTTTTCTACATTCTTTTTGACTTTCTAGATTTTCTGGTGTGACTTACACCAGAAGGTTTAGCAAAACCCGTTTCATGTTCAACTTTCTCATCTTTAAGGTAGTCTTCAATATAATGTTTTACGTTTATTTATTTGAGAGAAAGCAAGCACAAGCAGGGGAGGAAAAGAGAAGGAGAGAGAGAGAGAATGAATAGCAAGCAGACTTTGCACTGTCAACACAGAGCCGGATGCAGAGCTTGAACTCAGAAACCGTGAGATCATGAGCCAAAAATCAAGAGTCAGATGCTTAACCAACTGAGCCCCTAAGGTAGTCTTTTCTTAGTGCCTTCATTAACATTTATTTTCTAATTTAAGGACAGTTCTGACTTGACGATGTGGGTTTTAGCGCATTAGGAGATCGTTGCTGTTGGAGATTTGATAAAACAGTAGTGTATTTTATTCTGTTTTGTTCTAGTTTTTATTAGGAATGGCTTAAAGTGTCTCAAGTATCTTTTCAAGCATTTATGGATAAGATTAAACTTTTTCTTTGTTAAAGAAAATAACAGCCAAACCTCCATATGAACCAAAGTAGTTGTTAAATATTAAAAGGAAAAACATGAGAAATGCAAAGAGAAATTAAAATTACAGTGTAGGCTTCAGTGTCTTTCCTAATAGGTCACTCCAATCAGAAAAAAGTTACGTGAAAGAGTTGAACTTAATAAATTTGATTTAATAACAGTATATCTATAGGTCTTTAAAAATATTTTAGAGAGGTTAGTATCCACAGAACACCAATAAATAGGATTTCTTGTTTGGTGACAAGATTTAAACCCATTTTGTGAAAGTTAAGATATTATAAGCCACATCCTTACATCAAAATTCCACAAAAAATAAAAATATAATGTCCCTCTTTAACAGAACACTTTTAGATAACCCTTGGATCAAAGATGAAATCAAAAGGAAAATTAGGAACTCCTTAAAAAAGAATGAAAAATGGAATCCGTGGGATATAGTGAAGACCGTACTCAATAAATGCTTCATTATTAGGAAAAAGAAAAAAATTACTAAGCTTGGAATCTGGGTGGTGGCGGTGGGGGGTGGAGGGGAGTGGGGGGGGGGCAAATCCAAAGGGAAATATAGGGGAAAAATTACTACAGATAAAAAGCAATAATTAATGAAACAAAACTAGGAAATAGTGAAAGAATAAAGAAGTACAAAAGCTAGTTATTTAACAAGTTCTATAAACTACTAAACTTTATGAATGTGATTAAGGGAAAAAGAGCAGACATATTTAAGATTGCAGAGAGCAAAGGAATCCATCATAAATATGGAAGAGATGAAAAGAATTAGGTGAAAGTACACATGATAAAACCACTCCTACATGTATCCAAACTAGAGCAGAGTGTGTGTGTGCAAATGTACTGCAATACTAGAGATGTGCCTGATAAAACTTTGCGGTCAATACAAAAGCCATTCAATATCCTTATTAAGCCTGTTTTCACCAGAAATGCAAACTGTTAGGTCATTACTGTGTGAGCAGGACAAAGGGCACAGGTGCTAATTTTCTAGGCAGGCCAACCCGGCAGCAGTACTCTGGTGCCCCGTTTTTCTCAATTGCAGGGATTTTAGTGTAGAAATTACAAAGCAAAAATAGCCAGGAACAAAACTGCAAACTGTGCTTAGAAGTGAATGGACAAGAATCCGAGTTCCAGATTCATTCCAGGGCCTCTAAGCATAACTGCCATTTACACTTATCTGTAGAGTGTGGCATTGATGACATGAACGTATTCTGACTATTCTTTGAAAAATTCATACTCTGTTCATTATTTTTCGAAAGAAATGCACTAAATGGTGAGAGAAGACCTTCAAAATTCAGTGTGAAAAACAAGAGCAATAATGAAATATAATTTGTCACTGTTGGACTCACCAAATTTGTTTCGATGTTCCCAAACTGCTGGACATGCATCAGTAACAGATGAAAAGATCAGAAGTGTCCACACATGCATCTTCTACTAATTCACTGGCCTTCGAATTAAATGAGTGAATCAGAGACTACAATTATTGTCTCCTCACTCTGGTGTTAGGGTTGAAGGTAACTAATAATGCATTTGGACATTACTCTTTATATATATTTTAAATGTTTTTATTTACTTTAGAGAGAGAGAGAGAGAGCACGCGCGCGCGAGCATGAGCAAGGGAGGGGCAGGGAGAGAAGGAGACACAGGATCCGAAGCTGACTCCAGGCTCTGAGTTGTCAGCACAGAGCCCTAGGTGGGGCTCGATCTCATGAACCGTGAGATCATGACCTGAGCCACAGTCGGACGCTTAACCAACTGAGCCACCCAGGGACACTACTAGTAATTCAATGCCTACGAAGTGCCAGGATTTTTAATTTTAATTCAATAGGTTCTCTCAGCACATCCTCACTGTGCCAGACACCGCTATAGGCTTTGGGGTCACACTGGTAAACAAATGGAAGATCTGTGCCCTTGTGGAGCTTATCAGGATACGGTCACTTTAAAATATTGTTTAAAAATTTATTTAATATTTTGAGAGAGAGAGATACAGAGTAGGAGTGAGGGAGGGGCAGATAGGGAAGGATACACAGAATGAACCAGAAGCAGGCTCCAGGCTCTGAGCTGTCAGCACAGAGCCTGACACAGGGCTTGAACCCACGAACCATGTGTTCATGACCCTGAGCCGAAGTCATATGCTTAACCTGCTGGGCCACCCAGGCGCCCGTAAAATATGATCTTTACCAACCTTTGCGATACTATCTCTCTTTTATAGTTGTAGAAACTGAGGCACAGAGAAGTGAAGTCACTTGCTGAAGATCACAGTTAATCAGCAATTAGTTGTGTTTGACTCAAAGCCTTTCTACTACCCTATTCTTCCTTCTAAGAACTGCATATTAAAAACAGGAGCCACAAAGTCAGACTGACCTGGTTTTATACCCAGGCACGGTGCCTTATTAACCATGTGACCTTGAGTAAGTTACTTCACCTTCTTGGGCCTCAGGCCCCTCAGATGCAACCAATAATGCTTCTCTTGGCTGGCTACCAACACCCAGAGAGGGTGGGTTGGTCAGCCAGTTTATAAAGGTGGTCTAGTACTGTAAAGAAACCAATTCGACGCAAATGAAAGACTGGGATGTTTCTATTCAACTTTCTTTTAACCTTGCACTATTATTATTTTCATCTTTGAAGCACAATCAGACACGTGTTCTGAGTAACAGCTTTGTTATGGTTTAATATAACGTATAAATGATTAGATCTTATGTAAAATTCTGTTATGCACTCCTGGAATAAGTTTCCTTGATCCACCCAATCACAAGCTAGGCCCTACCACTCACTTTTGACAGTTATCTAAAATACAGTGGAGTATCTAAGTTACAGTCTTGTAAACCTTTAAAAAAAAATGCTAATAACAATATAGCTCAATTTGTGAGGGGCGTGGAAAAAATTCCCAAAGCAAAGCCTAATGCGACTACAAAGTCTTCTCTACGATTTCATCTTTTTCTCCTCTAAGAGGAAAAGGAAGTTTGGCAGAGGATATGGGGTATTACTGATGGGGTGTAAGTTGCTGCCTTCAAGAAACAAGCAACTTTCACAGAAGGTGAAAGTCTGGGCGCAGATGAATTTGGTCCTTGCCCTGGCCCTGGGCTCTGTGCTGGGAGCCACAATGGTCCTCAGAGGTCCTTGTCAAACTGCCTTAGGCTTGTGTCACACCCCCTGTGACACATTTCTCCTTGGATGATCTAAGAATTAAATTTCCTTGTTTTTAATCATTTAAGAATCAGAATTCCCATTCAGTAAGCTTAACTTCAGTCTGAGATTTAGAGCTCTCCGTAAAACCAGGGTTTCTGGATCAACCAGGGTGGATCCACCCACAGTTGTATGCCTTCTACAGTAGGGGCTTATTAATCCACAAGACTCTCTGGGTGATGGATGGCATGTGGAGAGATCTGAGTGAAGGGCTATGACTCTTTTGAAGACTGTTTCCCACTTCTTCATTCAACCACCTCTTGCTCATACTATGTTCTCCCAAACAACCAAATTAACTATTCTGCCAGGGAAAATATTTTATGGCCTTGAGATCTTTATTTGAAATAGTCATCATTTGTTCTTTTCTTGTCTTTGTATTTTGTTGTAATGAGTCCTGTATGGCAAAGGACAAAGTGAGGTGGTGGTGAAGAAAATGGAGCAATATTGCGGGTCACTCCAAACTTCAATCGAACAAAATGTAGATCTTCTTATGTCCAGTCCTTCATTTGTGCACAGGGTGCCACCACTGGGATGAAGGGATAATCTGACAGGACTGTCGTTTCTTTTTAACTGAGAGGACAAGAATTAGGCTGTGTGTAGCTCAACCAGAGGACAAACATTTCCAGTTCTTCCACGATGACAAAAGAGCAGAAGGCTCTATTCTTATATGGAGTATCTCTAAGTTTAAAACAATAAGAAAAAGTAAATCGAGTTTACGTAGTTCAGAAGGATGTGTTTCAAAGAACAGAGTGGACCTACTGATAACAACATCGTATACTGTTTTGATACTTCCAGCCAAAGAGGTTACATTTTTCTTTTTGCACGTTGTTTTCCTTTTTGTATTTCTTTCTTTTTAGAATTGTATGTGGATGAAACTCAAAGACAAATGGTAACATAACAGAATTAGACTCTAACCCAAGTAGTCTAAGCCTTTTAAAATGATCAGAATACCATCCAGGTGGCAGTCTACATTTACTGAGTCCTAATTCTTAGTGTTGAATAACTGGTCTGCTATGTGCTCTGCCAAGCAGAAAACTCATTTGTTTGCATCCCATGGGGTCTAGACTCAATTGTTGATATGAGGAATGGAATATTCCACATAACAGTGTTCTTTCTCTGTATTTTATGCCTTAGATTAGACAGGATTAAAGATTCTTCTAAATATTCCCCAAACTTCAACCAGAACTTCCTTAGTGTTGACCTACTTCTCAAAACGGTACTCTCCAAAGAATCAATGGAGATGGGGATGGGGAGAAGAATTAAGGGTGAGCTCATTTTCTAGTAAACTTTGTCCAGTTTTCATCAGAAAGCAGAAGTCAGGGCTGATAACCTAGCCCACTTGTTTAGTAAGTGACTATATTATATTTCAGCAGCAGAGGGGTGGAACCAGGACTAGGGGCCACGAGAGCAAACCATGTACTAAGGAGCAGATTCTTTCTCTGAAAACAGTCATCAGGAGACAGGAGAAAAGGGGCTTCCATCTAAGGATCAATTCCTATGAAAGAGTATAAAATCAGTCATTGGAATAATAACCGGACTTCCTGTTTAAAGTTCATTATAAACACACTCCTCACGAGGGAAATGTCAAACTATAATGAGCTATCCCCTCACACACCTGTCATAATGGTTAAAATAAAAAACACAAGAAATAACCAGTGTTGGCGAGGATCTGAAGAAAAAGGAAACTTTGTGCTCTGGAAAATAGGATGAAGGTTCTTCAAAAAATTAAAGGTAGAAATACCGTGTGATTCAGTAATTCCACTACTGGGCATTGACCCAAACAAAGTGAAAATGCTAATTTTTAAAAGATAGCCACACTCCTATGTTTATTGCATTATCATTTACTAGAGCCAAGATATGGAAGCAACCTAAATGTTCATTGATAGATGAATGGATAAACATGTAGTGTGTGTGTGTAGTCGAGTATTACTCAGCCATAAAAAATTTGAGATCTTGCCATTCATGACATGGATGGACCTAGAGTGTATTATGCTCAGTGAAATAAGTCAAAGACTGATAACTTCACTTACTTGTGAAATCTAAGAAACAAAGGAGAACCAGACCTATAAATATAGAACTAGTGATTACCAGAGGGGAGGGGGATAGAGGATGGGGGAAGGGGATGGGGATGGGAAGGGGATTGGAAGAGACAGGCCTCCAGGTACAAATGGAATTAAGTCATGGGAATATAAAGTACAGCATAGGGAATACAGTCAATGGTACTGTAATAGCACATATGGTGACAGATGGTAGCTATACTTGGGGTGAGCACAGCATAATGTATAGAACTGTCGAATCACTGTTGTACACCTGAAACTAATATAACATGTGGCAACTATACTTCAATAAAAATAAAAATAAATAAAATTTAGTTATAGGGGTGCCTGGATGGCTCAGGAGGCTGGGCATCCAACTCTTGATTTTGGCTGAGATCATGATCTTGTGGTTTGTAGGATTGAGCCCCACATCAGTCTCAGCACTGAAAGCATGTAGCCTGCTTGGATTCTCTTTCTCTCTCTGGCCCTCTCTTGCTCATTCCCTCTCAAAATAAATAAAAACATTTAGTTATAAATGTATGGAAAGTCAACGAATCCTGAATTTTTTTTTTTAACCAATCCTGAAATTTAAACTGGGAAGAATAACAATATATTAGTGAAGCAAATAAGTATATGTAGTGGGATGAATAGTGTCTTCCTAAACACTCACTTCTACTGGAACTTCAAATGTGATCTAACTTTGAAATAGGGTCTTGGCATCTTGGTAGATATCATTAAGGACTGAGATGAGATCATACTGGATTCAGGTGAGACTTACAATGGGAATGTCCTTAAAAGAAAGAAAAGGACACACAGAGATACAGAGAAGATGTTTATGTGCAGATGGAGGCAAAGATGGAGTTCTGTGGTGACAGTAAGGAACGCCACGAGCGAACTAGGTAGCACACGTGAGGAGAACTCCCCGGCCGAGCGCTGCGAGAGATGTGGCCCTGCAGGCACTTTGGTTCTGGGCGTCTGCAGAGCTACCATTTTATGGCTGCAGAGATGTGTTCCTTAGCTGAGGAAGAGAGGCTATGGGAGTGGTTTCTTAACCTTCAGTGGCCTGAGAATCACCTGGGGAACTAGCTGAACATGAAGAGTTCTGAGCTTCATCAAAATTAAACACTTTGGCTCTTCAGGAGACAACCTTAAGGAAATGAAAAGGCAAGCCACAGACTAGAAGACAATACCTGCAAATGATATATATGAGAAAGGACCTCTGTCTAAAGTATATAAAGAAGTCTTACAATATAACAAGAAGGTAATGCAATTGTTAAGAATGGGTAGAAAGATTGGATTTGACCCATCTCCAATGAAGACACAACATGAAAGGCATATAAGTCCAAGAAAAGATACTTCAACATCTTTAGTTATCAGGGAAATACAAACTAAAACCACAGTACGATAACCACTGCATGGTAAGATACACTGTAGATTGATTTGAATGGTCAGAATTAAAAAGGCTTTCATGAAGTTTCAGTGAGGGCACAAATTACTGGAAGTCTCCAATACTGCTGATGGCGGGGTGCGGGGAGGGGGGGTGCGGTAAGAGCACAGCCACCTGGGAAGGGAGTCTGGCAGTGGCCCAACAACCATACTCCTAGGCATCTACCAAGGAAGCTGAAGCCCACACAAATCCTTACACACAAATGCTCATCTCAATTTTCTGTAGAATATTCTCAAACTGGAAGCCAACCCAAATGTCTGTGAACCCATGAATGGGTAAACAAACTGGTATATTCCATACAGCAAAATACTACTTGGCCATAAAAAGGAATAAACTAATAAATGCTGAAAGAAGCCAGACACAGACTACATACTATTTAACCCCACTTCTATAAAAATCTAGAAAAGCCAAAACCATAATGACAGAAAGTAGATAAGCACTTTCTAGCAACTGGAATTCAGGGGAGGTGTCTGACTGCAAGGACGGGGACATATGAAAGAACTTTTGGGGTGATGGAATGTTCTAAGTTTGGACTATAACATAGTTATAGGACTGTGCATTTATCTAATGCATCTAATTTGTACACTTAAAATGTACTTGTATTTTACAGCAAATAAATTGAACCTCTAAAAGCTGTTATTTTTTAAAGGTTTTCAAATATGTGCCCTAAAAAATACTTAAAGTGATAATATATTCCAAATTTGTAATATCTGCTAACGTCTGAACAGAGCTTTAATATAGGCTGGTTGGATTCTAACCAAAAAGTTAGAAAACAAATTATTTAAAGCTTGAAACAAATCCAAAATTTGTTTTCATGCACTAATTTTTAATGACTTTTTTTGGTATTAGCATTTTGTTGAAAGCAGAACATTTTCCTATTCATTCAAATGAACACTAACCTATCCGTATGCTTTGAATTATTGTTTTGCACCATTTCCTGGCTAATGCAAGATATAATTTCCTAATTAAAAGATTACTCTAAGTACAACCCAACATTTTAAAATTTCTACCACCCTAATTTCTTTCAGGTCTATAAATAATGCCTAACATGTTTCCTTGCTGCTATCTAGAAAGAAAAGAGATCAATGTGCTTCTGAAAAAGTCACAGATAATTCAATTAGGATGGACAAAGAAAATAATAAAGATAACAAGACAAATGGAAGACCATGTGTCTTGAGATCAATATTTTTTTTTTTAGAAGCAGATATATCTAATTCATTAGATTACCACAATGGCAAGTTTATCAAATGAAACACACACACACACACACACACACACACACACACACACCCACACACACCCGCTATCCTTGGGCCCTTCAATAGTATAGTAATAGTACAGCATCTAATCTGTTCAGATTGGGGAGGATATACTTCGGCTTTTAATACTATGAAACAGAAACTTATAAAACATTTGGGAACTAGTTTTACATACCTCCTGTAACCTTCCCCCACCCCCGGCAGGTACTCCCGTCCTGACCACCCAAAACAACAATTCTTTCACATCCCACAGGATATCAACAGCGGCATTCTCCCTCAGCTGTGCACATAGTGTGACATTTGTGTCAAAATGAGCCTGCATAACTTCATAGATGAAGGCTGTGCCTGAGCAGACTGTGAAAGAGGGTGCGCCTACTCTGTAACCTGGTGCCCTCCTCCTCCTTTGCTATATGGGTAAAGGTCTCCTTCCAGTCCTTTATACAGGTGATCAATGACTGATGATATTTTGTTATGAGTATATTTCAAGAAGTCTTAACCATTCAATCAGTCTTGAGACTTTACCAGAAAGTAATCTGATTTTGTCCTCCTGATGTAGAAGTTATCATTCGTGCCCTGTCAAGTAGACAAGAGGGAACCTTACCTCTATATACCTCCGCAAAGCAAATCAATGCAAGTAAACTGGAATGCCCAGTTCTAAAGGTTTATCTCCTTTCACTTCACCCATTTATGGCACCTCTCTGGCTGCTGAAAGTTTGCTGCCTCATCCTTTGTCCAGAAATCCAGTTGAGCCTATTAGGTACATGTTTTGGTGGGTATATTTTGATTTTTTTTGGCTGGAAATGGAGACGAGTCGGGAGTCCTTGCTAGATTCCAGATTGTTACACAGAAGTGGACCCTCAGTACTGCTTGGCAATCCTAAATATTTCCGTAGTTCATTCTGTGTCCTGTCTGCACAGATGTGAGTATTTCATGCCTCTGCTATTTTCTCAAAGCTCCACTACTTCCTCTCCGTCTCTCATTCTCATCCGATTTCTTCAAGAAAATAATAAGAAACTTCCACAGGTTCTTCCTACTTCATCTACCCACCTACTGGCATGTAAGTCCATGTACTTACTTTGCCTTCTCTGCTTTGTATGGATGATCTGTACACACTTATGTTGAGGGGCAATGCCTTTCCCTATATACTTGCTCTTCTCCCTTCTTGTCTACTTGATGATACTGCTCCAGCAATCTTCCCTCTCTCCTATGTCAATTTCCTCTTTAATCAGGCAGCTCCCTCGTCTTGCTTATTAACATGCTCCTAATTTCTCCCATCATTCACTCGATACCTATCTCCTCCCATCTACCACTCATTTCTCTGCTAGATTACACAGCTAAACTTCTTGTTGTCTATATTCCGTGTTTTCAATCCTCCTCTCTCATTTCTCTCTTGAACCCTGCTGTCATCACTCTACCAAAACCATTCCCATCAAGGTCACTGGTCATCTTCATAGAACCAAATCCAGTGAGTCCCTCCCTCCTTGGAAGACCTTTTTACTTGGCTTCCCACCCCCATTACTCTTAGTGCTTTCCCAGCTTCACCGGCCACTCCCAAGTCTCCTTTGCAGGCTGTTCTCTAAATACTGGAGCTTCTCAGGACTTGAGTTTTACTCTTCCTTCTCTGCATTTCTTCCCTAGGTGACCTTGTCCAGTCTCAAGAGCTTTAAATTCCAAATGTGTGCTGATGCCTCCAACTTTGTATCTCCAGCCTGTCTCCCTCTCTTGCAGACTCACATATTTGACTACTAACTTCACATCTCCTCTTATATATCTAATTAGTATCTCAAGTCTAATGTGGCCTAAACTCAACTTCTTCGTGGTCTTTCCCCCCAAACTTGTGTTTCCCACATTTTTTTGCTTTCAGAGGCCAAACTGTCCTTCTTCCAGGTCAGGCCAATGACCTTGTAGCCATGCTGTTTGATCTGTTCATAAGCTCCACATCCAATCCAATCTGCTGGTTCCACCTTAAAGGATACCCAGGATCTAGCCAGTTCTTATCACCTCATGGATTTTACGTTAAGCCACCCCCCTCACCTAGATTATTGCAAATACCCTTCTAATTGGTTTCCCTGTTTGCCCACCCTCCCCCCATAGACTTTTTCAACATAATAGAAAACTAAGCAATCCTTTTCATGTTAGTCACTGCATTATAAGCCCCTTTGGCCCCTCACCCCAAGAGACAGACCACCCCACCCAGACAGAAGACCAGAGTCCTTCCCATGCTGACGGCTCCATAAACCTATGTGCTATCTGGCAACCCGTTACTTTCTGTCCTCCTTGACTAGGATCATGCCCCTGGCTCACTCTGCTCCAGCCATACTGAGTTTTGTGTCCTCCTTTGAACACATGGGGCACACTCCCATCTCAGGACCTGTGCTGTTTCTGTACCTGAGATGATGTTCTGTCAAATTTACCTTTTTGGGGAGGCCCAAGTGCCCTATTTAAAATGGCAGGCTTCCCTCGTCCCAGCTTTATTTTGTTCTACAGGCTTTATCATCCTCTGATGTACTATATATTTTACTTGTTTGTTACCTGTTTTTCTGCTAAAATGAAAGTGCCACGGGATAGTAATTTTTGTCTATTCACTGACATATCCCCGGTACTTCCCCAATATGCTCGGTAAATACCTGCTTACTGAAGAAACTGAATAAGCTGAAAAAGAGAAACTGAGCTGAGCTTCCCTCTCTGGTGTATTTCTACTTGGAGGAGAGCCTGTGAATAGAGCCCTTGCTCACAGCCGGCAGGAGAGAGAGGCACCGTGAGATTGCCACTGAAGGGTTCTTATGATCGATGGGCCTCCAAACCACAAGGGAGAAGGAAGATGGGAACCTATGCTTCTCTTCTTCTGTGAGCATCAGACATCCTGAAGCCTCAGACACTGTGCTCCTGCCATCCTCTAGGTCTATTTGTGCGATCACTGCTATCTTACTATTATAAGCACTGGTGTTTTTGAGTTCTTCATGAGTTAGCGGGCAACCTGGGACAATTTCAGTGATCTGTTGGAAAGTCAAGGTCAGGTGTGTGGTAACACTAGGTCAAGGAAGCCAACAGCAGGATTTCTACAGGGAGTCACAAGGATAGGACACTAGTGACCTAACCTATCCAATGTGGACAGGTGCCTGCTGCATGTTTGAAGAGCTAAGTGTGTTTGATAATTGTCTTCTCCCACTACCTTTAAACTCCCAGATGGATGGTTTCTAGTTGATGGCATATTTGACAATGTTAAATATATGCTTTTTTTAAAACTGAAATTCGTAATGCAGTGTGCTGAGAGCTTTCTACATCCTTTCTCTCTGATAACAGAAGATCCTTCATTAAGCATGCCAGAATGCAGCCTCATTAACTGAGGTATTACTGTAGAAGTATTTGTTTCCTAATCAATTCTCAAAAATATGTCTTGAAACAGAAGCACCAAACTCCTCAAAGAAAGCCTATACTTCTCTGTGCTGTGTTTTCCTTTCTATCCACCAGCCACATGGGTTCCTGTCAGCTTGAAACACTCTCAGAGCCGGCGATTCTATCAGCCCAGACTAGTACTTGGTGCCGTACTTGCGTGACATTCCCATTTCTGCTTTGATCGGTTCTGGGGGCGGGGGTGGGGTTCTTCACAGATAACCACAGTATTTCATCACTTAGTTTATCATCCTATTGGTTCATGTAGTCTGCTTCCCGGTTCATCAACCACCTCCCTCTGCTCACTCAGAAAAGCTGAGCTGCTTAGAGCTCTTCAAATCATGCCCAGACCTGTGAGGAATCTTCCTGGACTCAGTCTGAGACCCTCAGCTTCCAGTCCTGACTCCAAGCACCTGCTATCAGCCTTTGCCCTAATGGCTCAGTTCTCTGTGCCCTCTTTCCAATTGGAGAATAGTTCAATGGTGGGGGGGGGGGGGGGGGGGGGAAGAATGAGCCACTCTCAGAAAGCTGAGGACTGAAGGGGCAGGCTGGAAATGGGACTCAGGAAGTTCACGGTACAGAATGCCTTTTCCTCTCATGGTACTCCCTCCACTGAGAAATCGGTACACACACACACACACACACACACTTCCCTTTCCCTGGGATTTCCAAAAGCTGGAGTGAAATCATGATCAGAACAAATTTAGTTTGCTTCATAATGGACTTTCTTGATAGCACAAAGACCAGCATTTTCAGTATTGCTTTTGTTGTTGCAACAAGATTCGAATCTGTGGTTTGGCTTCATTTGATCAGTTCATGTAGCTGTAGTCCTAGTCACATGCAGACAACAGTGCAGGCTTGCACCTGGTCACACAACAGGAAAGGAGGAAGGACTAAAAACACAAAAATAAAAATAAGCTGGACACAGGTGTCAGAAGAAAAAGGCTAAAAGTATAAGAGTGGTGAGGCAGGACTTTAATAAATTATGGGGGAATGTGGGAGGAAAATGGTTAAGAAAGAAGGAAACTGACCCCCCAAAAATTAAATTCAATATTTAATATCTATTAAATGTTCATCATTGAAAAATAGAGGAAAAGCAGAAAGGTAAAACTTAATAAAGCAATAAGGAGTCCAAGTAGTTTAGGAAAAAAAAAAAAGTTACATTCATGTCCATGGAAGCCCTTAATTACAGATATTTATAGATGGTCTGCTTGCTTCTAGTTAACAGTGAAGTTCTGGTAAAACAGAAAAGACACATTTGATATGCTGAACCAGCTAAATGGAATGAAAATTGATTTTGAAACCTAAGGAATACAACAATATCCTAACTCTAAGCTCAATATTTTGATATGTAGTAGAATCAGTGTACTATTTTCAGTGGTGGTCCGTTCCAGCACTTGTGACACACTAGAATTTAGCAAGGACATCAGACCTGGTGGACAGAACAATTCAAACAGCAAGGCCTTAAATACTTGAGAGATCTGTGAATATTAAGATAATCTTAATATTCCTAATCTTCTTGTGTTAAAAACAATTTCTACCAGATCTTGATACACAAGTGGATAAATCACATTAAATTAAATCAGTCTGTACTTGGAGAGCTATCTTAATCAGAAAGAGATTTAATGAAAAGCCTCAGCTTAGATGAATACTCTAATTATTACAAGCTAATATTTGCCCACAAAGAAGAATTTGTTTCAGGATTAGTCAGAGAGCAGGAGAAGCCAGAGACACCAATTCAATAATGGAATGCCTAATTAAATGATAATGGAATCCTAATTATAATGTATTGCTCTCCCTTGCACATGATTTATTTACCACCACTCGGTTCATTAAGGAAAACTAAATAAAATGCAATTACTAAAAATAAAGGGGGGAAGAAAAAAGAATTGGTAAATTAAAACTTTTATAATATGAAGAAATTGAGATGTAACAAAAAGCCTAAGGTGAAAAAATCCTGCCACAGAAGCTATGGCTATATTCAATTAGTGCATGTAGACACTGTATTAGATCCTTCATAAGTCAGTTGTTGCCCTTCTATGCTTACAGTTCTTTTAAGGAGACACACCTCTATCAAATCGAAAATACTGATGAAGAGTCCAGTAAGTGCTAAGTCCCAGTTGCAATGGTGATTACAGATCCTATATCAGCTACAGCTATAATAGGTTCAAAGACAGAGAAGGAATCCTTGCCTTTTTGTTTATAATCCAATTGAAATATAAAATATAAACGTGAAAAGTTAAGTGATAACACAGGAAATAAATGTGAATGCAAAATTTTAACAGAAGTGAAGGGAGTGTAACAGAAAAGGAGTATTGTGAGTTCAGAGAAGGACAAGATCACTGTGAGTGGAAATGCGTAACCATGTATTCTATTTTATTTATTTTTTTAATGTTTTTTTTTTTTCTAGGAGAGAGAGAGAGACAGACAGACAGCGTGAGCAGGGGAGGGTCAGAGAGAGAGGGAGTCACAGACTGAAACAGGCTCCAGACTCTGAGCTGGCAGTCAGCACAGAGCCCGACGCGGGGCTCGAACCCACGAACCGCGAGATCATGACCTAAGCGAAAGTCAGACGCTTAACCGACTAAGCCACCCAGGCGCCCCATGTATTCTATTTTAATACATGCATCAACTAGTACCTTGAAACTGAAAAGAAACAGGGTCTTTAATATGGGAAATACATTCTAAAAGAATTAAAACACCAGATACCTCTTTAAAAAAAAACAAACTAACGCAAGAGAATAGAGTTCAAAGCCATTCTGATGAATGTATGGGAACTTACACAACACAGGTGACCCCACAAAGCAATGGTGGAATGACTGATTGCTTAATACATGGTGTTGGAGAAAAATAAAACTGAGACCTCACCAACAACAAAGGAGGATTCCAGATGGATTAAAAACTACATGTAAAAGGTTGTTCTATAATTAACAGAGAACAGAGGCTGTTTTCCTAATAAGCAAGGAAGGTTTTCTTAAACTTCAAAAGCATAAATTTTAAGTAAAAAATAATGATTTTGATTACATTAAGAATTTCTGTTCAATGCATACGTCATCAAAGAACATATCTATAATGTCTAAAACTGAATATGAGATTAAATATCCAGAACATGAGAATTAGTACAAATCACTAAGTCACTATAGTCATTTCAACACGAAAACAAGTTATAAACATAGAAGAGGAAACTCAGAAACATACCAGGCACATGAAAATCCTTTTCGATCTGATAAAAGCAAATCAAAACAACAGGGTACCCACTTTGTACATATTCAACTGGCAAAAAGTAAAAGCTGGATAATACCAAATGTCAGTAGGAATGAGAGGAGATCAGAACCCTGGTGGCTTGCCAGTGGAAGTTCAGAGGACAGTAACCCATGAGGTTATTCAATTTGGAGCTAGTCAAATTAAGGTCACCCAGGCCTAGGACTCCGCAATTCCACTCCTGGGCATCTATCCCTAAAGAAATTCCCACATGGGCATCTAGGAGCTCTGTTAGAAGATACTTAATGCAGTGCTCCTGTGATGGTAAGAATCGGGGACTCCCTGGGAGTCCATCTTTGGGATTCTCATAAATGAGTTGTGCAAAGAACATACCATGGAGAAGAGGACAGTAGTCAGAAGCCAAGAATTAGATACGCATATAACAACGTGAATGCAGTTTAAAAGCAAAATGCTAAATGAAAGAGCAAGAAAACGGGATGATCTATAGAACAGTCCTAATTAAACTTAAAAATATATAGGAATATAAAAAGTGTTACAGGAACACTGCAAAGTAAAAGATACAAATTAAATATATCAGAATGCTTGCCTATGGAATGAGGAAGAAATGGGAGTAGGGTACAGGGATAAAGTGGAATAAATAACAATAAAACAAAAGTGAAGCTTTGCCCAAGACCAATGATAATATCCTCATAAAATGAGAAGTATGATTAACACAGTCATCTGAACCCAAGGTCTTCATCAAGTAATAAAAGTATTCTTCAATAGTTAACAGATACTAAAAAAAATATAAATTAGTCAGGCCCTTTAAAATAACATGGCCCACAAGTCTTTAAACTAGCTACCCTATCCATTCAAATAATAGCATATTTAGAAAGGAAAAGCTAACAGGGACACCTGGGTAGCTCAGTCAGTTAAGCATCCAACTTCAGCTCAGGTCATGATCTCTCTCTTTCTCTCTCTGCCTTTCCCCTGCTTGTGCTCTCTCACTCTGTCAAAAATAAACATTTAAAAAAATAAAGGAAGAGCTAACAAATTTTTGAAGCAGAATTTAAAGGTCAATCCTACTGCCATGGAATGCTCTAATTTTAATACACATCACGGAATGGGGTAGGAGGAGAGGATGGTTTGTCATGGCCGTTAAAACCTGTTGTAAACTGGAATACAACAGATTCTGAGAACAATATTTTTTAGATCTCTTTGGTTTTTATGTGCATCACTGTAGTTTCTGGTTGTGGGTCAAATGAAACCTGTCAAAATGTTTTTAAAAATTTAGCAGCGGTTCTGCTGGGATTGCTCAGCTTCCCTTAATTCTCCCATATAAATCTAAAACCGGTCTCTCCTTGAGCTATGTGAATCTGCAAAAGATTTACACTATATCAGGATCCATTTTCTTGCTTTTCTTTTTAATTTGGAATAATTTCAAGTTTATAAAAAATACTGTGAAATACCAGGAAGACTATTTCAAGTGAACTCGACCTGATACCCCCTACATGTGTTAACATCTTTTACAGCCATAGTACAATGAAGCAAAACAAGTTTCATGCTGATACTTTACTATTAGCTAATCTAGAGATCTAATTTTATTCAAATTTTCCCAACTGTCCCACTGTTGTCCTTTCTTTATCTGGTGAGGATCCAATCTAGGAACAAATACTGGTAGTTATTTTGTGGAATATATCTCAATCTGGTTTGCCTAATGTTTCTTTGTGACTAAATCCAAGGTACGCATTTTGGCATGAATACTTCAAAAGCGATGATGTGCCCTTTTCAGCGAATCCTATCAGGATCCATTATCTTTTCAATATAAATTGATGCCACTTGTAATGGGCAATGTTCACCTCTTACGTACACATCAGAATGGCCTGTGGCAATAGTTACAACATTCAACTGTTAGGTTTTATCCCCACCCCCCAGTCTTCTAATCTCTGGGATTTCCTGAGGACATCCACTCAGCCTGCCTTCTCTAAATCCCATAGTTCTTTATGTGGCCTTCTCCCACAGCACCTACCATTTTTCTAGTTTATATTAAGCATTTATTCAAAACTATCTTAGATGATCTACTCCTTAAAGGCAGGATGCATGTCTTTCTCCTTTTTGTCATCTCCACATTGCTTTGAACATACCCTTCATACAAAAAGCTGTGAGAAAAAATGGGTGTCCCGTATCATGAAGACTAAGACAAAAAAAGGAAACCCACTGAATAAATGCCAAATGGTATGCTGGGTACTTTCTCTAGTTATTTTATTCAACACTCGTAATGACCCCATGAAGCGGGTCTTGAGATTCAGGTTGAGTAATCTGTCCAACAAAGCCAGTAAGGGACAAGGTGATGGTTCTAACATAGTATCGATCGGATTCTAAAGTCCTGGAGTTGAGGTTAAGAATTCAATATTGGGAGACAGTTGAGAATTTCTCCTTGTCACTTTGGTAAACAGAAGATAAGACAGATTAAGTAAATTTTCAAAAAGGCTTAGAGTTGGCTGAATAAAAAGACTACATTTAGAAGCTAAGTTTCCTGCCTCCTGGCCATAGTTAGCACTTTCCACTGCATAAAAGGACTGGAGTTAAGGCCCCCATATTGTACTCGGGTATTCTCAATAAGCACAGTTCTTAAAATCTGGAAGAATACAATTGGTTTCTACATTATCTTTTTAAAAGTCTCTTAAAACGTTAAGTTTGGCAGCAAAAGCCCTTTAGACACACTTAAATATCTTAATTTTATTACACTGCAAATATAGCTGAAATTCTTTCCATTTCTGAAACATATTACAAACAAAACATCAATTAATCAACATTTACCCACAGCAGAAAAAACACACTGTTCTAATTGAGAATATGTCCAATGGAAAAGGAGGGGGCTCTGATTTGTTTTCTTGCATGTGGTACTGAAATGCAAAAGTTTTCCATTACTCTTCTAGGTAGGATTATGAACGCCTAATTTTACATGAAAGAATAATGGGCTCACATGTAAATTTTTAAATGCTTCCTTCGTTGACCTATAATAAAATAAGAAATGGTATGGCCGATCGCATTCCTAGGGTGAACTGGGTTATAGCTTTCACCTCAGTGAATTTACATTGCTTGAAATAAATGTTACTTATTCTTTCCTAAAAGGAGGCTTGTTCGTTATTCTTTTATATCCAGCCTGACAGAGAAAACTAAAAGTTTGTAAGTGAGGAGGGTGATCATACAAATGAATATTCTCTTCTGGTCCATTTATCTCTATCTATAGTTTTATCCTTATGGTGCTGCTACTATCCATCATTCTCATGAAAATCTATCAGTGACTCTTGGGGCAACATAGCAATACTCTATTGTAGTTCCGCTGTATCTGTCTCAGCTACAGTTACAGTACGACTTCAAGTCTCTCTGATTTGACTCACCCCAAGATCCTCTTCAGATGCAGCCTTCACCTTTCTTTCTTTTTTTTTTTTTAATGTTTTATTTATTTCTGAGAGAGTGAGAGACCACGTGAGCAGGGGACGGTCAGAGAGAGAGGGATGCAGACTTGGAAACAGGCTCCAGGCTCTGAGCTGGCCATCAGCACAGAGCCTGAGGTGGGGCTCAAACGCACGAACAATGAGATCATGACCTGAGCCGAAGCTGGACACTTAACCAACTGAGCCACCCAGGCGCCCCCAGCCTTCACCTTTCTTAACCAAAGGCATGTATGTACAAAACTAACTAAGATGGTCAGGCAAAGCAACTTGATAGCAAAAGTACATTCAGTAAGACTCCCTCAAAATACTAGCTTGCACGTTTAAAATGAAGGCTAAACTTATACTTGGGTGTATCTATCTGTCAGCCTAGAAAAACAGCTCATTGTAAGGGTGTTTGTCTCTACCTACTGCTGCAGATAGAGTTTATAGAGATTCTGTGTGTGTGTGTGTGTGCGTGTGTGAGACTATCAGGGTATCCTGCTCTAGGCTGTAAGATCCATTTCGAAGTCAAACTAAGCTGTCCTTGCTTTGCAATGGGGAGGGACCGAGAAGACCTCATTCTTGATCCTATCAGTGTTTACAGTGGCTTAAAAGTTGCCATACAACCAGCTCTGGACGCTTGTAATTGTACCTAAAACGAGAATTAACACATGAGACTTCCAAAAATTGTCACGGACCATAGGAGTTCATCACTGAATCATATGGAAGCGGGAAGCTTTTAATCTGATGTTTTTGTTTTTTTTTTTTCAAACTCACCGACTCAATCAAGAATTTTACTAAATTGTATATGTTCCTCAAGAGCAATGGCTGAGTATAATGATGCCTTTATAGGTCATTTATCACTTAGTTCAATGCTATCTCATTACAGACATTCAATAAATATTTGTTGAGTGAATGGATAACCATCATAATTGGCATAATAAAACTGTGTCAGCCTTCATTTTCACTGAAGTATCAAAAAGATATTAAGTTGTATCTTAAAATAATGACTTTAAACTTATGTGGCTTTAAATTGATGACTTCTATGTCCCAGTCACCCGGGACAATCAGTGATAATGGTATCAGATTGGCCAGAAAATGGGGTACACTCCCATTTCTACTGCATCTGAATTATAAGCCCAGTTGTATTTGAGCCCCAGTCATGTACCTGAGGAAAAGAGTTGCATGAGCCACTCATCCAAGAAACAAAGTGGAATGCTACTTGCCACACTATTTTAAAAAGTAATCATGGGAGATCCGTTTATAGCCAGTAGCTCTGGGCGGATGACCTGGACCACCCTTCCCCTTATGATGCTTGAGAACAGAGTAATTTCAGGACCCTCAGGGAAGTTCGTTCATTTTAATTAAAACTTCAAATGATTTGGAAACTCTTGATCCAATTAAACCCTATCCTCCCTGCCTAATGAGAAGTCCCATAAATTTCTGCATGGTGGCCGTGGTGGAGGTTGAGGGTACCTGACTGAGGGCTAACTATAATTTCACTGGGTCATTATTAATGGAATAGATGCCATGGGTATGCTTGAGTTAAGAAGAACTTAATTCTATTCAACTGACCTAAAATAAGACAAGTTTTTGGCATTCACCAAAAGGAACAGATGAACTGTTCTTTTATTTTCTACATTAAAGCTTTGTGGACCACCTCCTACAACATTTCCAGCTTGAGAGGACATAAGAATCGTGACCTTGCTGAATGGAAACAAGAAGAAACAAAGAAAGTAAGGAGTTTAGCATTAGACATATTATATTTGAAGTGATAGCAATATATCGATATAAAATTATCCAATCCACTTACTGAAAACACAGCTAAGTCAGACCAAGGAAACAGTTTAGTCAGAAGCATAAATTTGGAAATCATTAGCAAACAGAGGACAGCGGTAAGTCACAAGCATGGAGGTATATTCTCCAGCAGACACTATAATGAAACAAGAACCAAAGCGCAGGACATCATAATTTTCGTAGATGGTTTTTCCATTGGAGACCATAAAGTGAAAGGAAGCCAGCAAAAGATGTACAAAAGGATACAACTATTCTGAGAAAAATCAAGATATGAAGGTACTGGCAAATAGGTGAAAGTTAAGGTCTAGGTACACTGAAACTTTTTTATCTGAACATTTTTAATGTTTGTTTATTTTGAGAAAGAGAGCAAGAGCGAAAAAGCGAGAAAGCTGGGGAGGGGCAGAGAGAGAGAATTCCAAGCAGGCTCCGTGCTGTCAGCAGAGGCCAACGTAGAGCTTGAACTCACAAATTGGGAGATCATGACCTGAGCTGAAACCAAGAGTCAGATGCTTAACTGACTGAGCCACCCAGGTGCCCTAGATTATCTCTGTTGATTAACCATCTCTTGTGGAAAATTAGTTAGAATTCAAGATTTGGGGGAGTAAAAATGTGAACTTGGTATTTAAATTGGCCCTTTCAGAGCATAAAAGATAATTTAGAGGACTTCACATGACATGTAAGATTTTGCTCATCAATTTCTAGAACAATCTAGATTTATTCTGATCATTCACTAAAACTGAACTGTTCTCTCTTTAAAGGTGGAACTTGGGAACTACAGGGAGGGGGGGAAGATGCTTATTTCACTCATAGGGGGAATTATGTCACTGATAAAGAAAATAGCTTTCAGAATTACTTTAAAAATAATTTTGCTAGACTGAAATTGCCTTAAATATCTAAACTGTCCATATTCGAACACTTTTTAAAAAGCAAAGCAATTTCTAAGAATAGCAATACACAGAAATCTGGAGAAATAAATATACTAAAATGTGACATGCAAATTAGTCTACTTTAGAATAAATCTGCATATAGAGTCCTGCAGTGGTACATTTTACAAAGGGAATTAAAGCCATGAAATTAACATTTTAATGAAGCAGACAGACTATTGACGTCAAGACTACTCACTGATTGCAGCTTCCAGGTGGCCTAATGAGATGAAAATGAAGTTTATACCTTCCGCTAGTCTAGGCTAGGGCTGTTTCGAGATTATGATTGAATTTAAATTAGAAAATACTGCTGTGTGCAAACATGTTTAGGCTAGCAAGCAGGCTCTGCAAACCTTGGCACCATAAATGCTTAATTTAAAATACTTAACACACACCCCCCCCCAACAACTTCTTCTAAGAACCGTCCTTAAAGCCATGGGAAGTGACTATACTGTGGAGAACATGGAAACAGCTTTATCAGAAGGATTTTCCTCTGAATTGTGTTAGAGGGCCCTGAGACACAAGAATTCAGAGAGAGCTGAGTGGTCACCTAGTGCAACTCTCACCTCTGTGTGAACATTTCAAGTACAGGGACACCCTGAGGCAGCCTGTTTCATTGCAAGGCAGCTCTAAGTTTGTAGAAATGGTCTTGTAATACAAGGAAATTTGAGGCTGAAACTGATGCCCCTGGGACTCCCACTCTTTAGTTTCAGTTTGTCCTCTACAAATATCAGTAGGGACACTGTTAGATATTGTGCATAACAATCCTCTGAATAAAGAATTCAGCGAATTGAATAAGCAAGTCAGCGAATTCCACCTGTGTTCGTGTAGCCTGTGGGCTAGGAAGAATGGTTTCCCCCAGTTTTAAATGGCTGAAAAAAATCAAGACATTAAATTTTACGGCACATGAAAGTTACATAGAATTCAAATTTCAGTATCCATAAATAAAGTTTTACTGAAACACAAACCCACTTCTTCATTTGTCCTGCAACAGTGGAATTAGTAGCTGTGAAAGCAACCATTAAGGCCTTCACAGCCTAGGATATTTACTATCAGGCCCTCTACAAAAAAGTTGGCCAAATCTTCTCTTAGTCTTCTAAGAGGTCACAGTTCTAAAGAGCATAGGAAGGAGGAGCTGAAGGACAAGGCTGCCACAGTGCTCCATCTAGGCCAGAGCTGGTCACATGGTCCTGACTAGTTGTGGGTGCCTGGACACACATGTGCTTCCATTTGCCCGAAATGAGAGAAGAAGCACATTGATGAGCATTAGTAATGTTTGCCAGGGCTTATAATCAATACAAGAAGCAATCACCGGCCTGATGCCTCTAATCTGTAATGTCACTCCCCAAAGAAGAGCATTTCCAACATTTTAAGCTGTTTATACTCAAGTTTACCTCCATATAGCAAAACGCCTACAATGACCTTAAATTTTTCTTCAGTTTTCTTGTTATCTATCAATTTTCCTGTTATCTAGATAAAAGGATTTCCTCTTACTGCATTTTCTCCTATTTCCCTTCTTCCAAGGTCCCAATATAATAATAATTCTTAGTGAGGTTAATATTTAGTCTTCACTTCTATAATGAGAGATTCACAGTGTGGTTGTGTGGTGGCTATTATATTCCTTTCTTGTGCTACTAATCATTTTCCCTGGAATTATAATGTTCCACATTTTTCTCTTTGCTTACTTTTCTAGAGACCTGCCATTAGTTTACCCCCCAAACTCAGCTAGAAGGACCAGTCTCTTGCTAGTACATTCATACACATCAGACAATCTATCAGTTTCATCTTCTTGAAGATGCTCCTTCTGGAGCTCACTGTGTCCCTGTGCTGACCAGGAATACAGGCCACAGGCCTACTTGCACACCCATTGTCCTGGAAGCTCTCTTCCTGTGTGGTTTACCTTGTTTCCTGAGTCCACTATGAATGAAGTCCACTAGCTTCATCTCTTTTAGTTTACTTCTGTATTTTATTAGAACACTTCCTTTAGGGGCCTCTGAGTGACTCTGCCTGTTAAGCGTCTGACTTTGGCTCAAGTCATGATCTCGTGGTTTGTGAGTTTGAGCCCCACATGGAGCTCTGCACTGGTGATGCAGAGCCTACTTGGGATTCTCTGTCTCTCTCTCTCTCTCTCTTCCCCTCTCTCCCCTTCTCCACTCAGGCTCACTTCCTCACGCTCTCTCTCTCAAAATAAATAAGTAAACCTAAAGAAGGGAAAACCTCCTTCAGGAGCCGCTAAAAAAGGTGCATGAGGTAAATTTTGAGACCTTGAATGTGTAAAAAATGCCTACTCTGTCTTCACACTTGATTGAGAATTTGGATAGATCAGAATTCTTAGTTGGAAACCATTTTCCTTCATAAAAGAATTGAAGGACTTTATTGACTCTTTATTTTTTAACCAGTGTTGCATTGGACAACATGATACTCTAATTTTTTTTTATCTTTTGAAGGTTATTTCTCCTCTTTGGAAACTTTTAGGATCTTTGTTGTCAGCTTTCTGAAATTTAATGCTTTACGTTTTATGGTAGGTCTTTTTCTTTTCCTTGTATTGTGTACTCATTCAGCTTTCTCCATCTAAGACAGTCTTGTTTTAAAAAGAATTCTGGCCTGATGATTTCTTGAAGAATTTCTTTGATAACTAACTCCCTGTGGCAAAGACTGCACCATTCAGGAAATGACAGTGATTTCCTATGCATAGAGTGATTACTCTATGCGTGTGCTATTTCTTACATATTTTGTGTTACAGACTAATGTTAAGCTTCTTACATTTATTTTACAGAAGCAGCACAATAAACGTTAGGTAAAGCCTTATTATCCTTATTTACCAATGTTAACTCACCAGGGTCACACAGCTAGGAAGACAGAAGTCACGGTTCTAGCTCAATGCTTTTCTAATGGCAATGCTCTAAATTGTTAGGTTTTACAGTCTCTGGAAGAAAGATGGAAAGTCTATTTCTAGAGATCTCATCTTTCTCTAAATTCATGTGTGAACAATTAAAGACAAGAGAAAGGAAACCAGAGATGGTCTTCTACTGAGTAAGTGTGACTGGAAGAGCACTACAAGCTAAGATTCCTGAGTAGACGGCCATGATGCTTAAACTTTCTGCCATTAGAATCACTCCTTTATTTCAGAGCATTAAAACAAAAAGCTCTCTGTTATACATAGAAAGGAAGAAAAAGGCTTTCAGAAGAAAGAGTTGATTAGATTTACTGGTCTGTGAAAAACTTAAGGAAAACAGACACAGAACTGATGCTTTGAACAGGTCCAGAGAATAGAAGAATCCACAGTGCATGTGTGGCCAGGCAGAAGCCTCAGGTGGCCAAAGAGTGGCAGGATCTCAATCACAGATGGGGAGCATAGGCAATGATCTCAGCTCCTTAACCATTTTACTTCATGAAAGCGCTTCACAGGACTCTCTTGAACTCTTGGAGGTGAAATACTTTGGACCTGGTTGCCTGCAGGAGGAATGAAGTACACATTTTTCTGAGGGGAATTTTCTAAGTGGCTGGTAAGGTCCAGTAAGATCGATAGTACCAGAAAGGGTGTGTAGTTTTATAAGCTCTGCAGGCTGCTCTGCTGTACTGTTAACACAGCTGCAAGGATATTCTCTCAAGCACACTCACCAGCCCATCGCTTCCTGGTCAAAGCCCTCAGGTCATCCACTTGTCTGTCTGATGAAATCTAACTATGGTAGCCTAGCACTGGAAATGCTTTCGAGAAAGACACTGGATGAATGACAACCATCCAGTCCCCTTGACCTAACAAGAGAGGTCTGCCGGGTGTCTCCTATTCCCCACCACTTCTATTCACCCATTATAACAGCCCACTGTTGGAGCTGCTCCAAGTCTGTCTTGTTCTCAACTTTGTTATTCCTTTCTTCTGCATTTAAAAAATTTATATAGCTAACAATTGCTTTATATTTATATGATGTACCAACTGAATTATACTATTTACAAAGCACTTATATACAACATTGACATCACTTTGTTGGTATGTCTCTGGCATTGCCTTAAAAGAAAAACAAGCCAAATAACTTAAATACTTTCATTAAAATGTATTATTTTTCTGTCTCTGCTAACTTTGGGATATGAAGCTTGTGGCACTGACCATGATAAATGGGTCTGTGCTAAACTAGTCCTATTTATGTGACTACTGAAAAGTATGTATTGAAGTTAACTGGCCCACATGGGATTAAACCCACAGTCTTGGTCTTATTGGACTTTAACCCTAAGAAATAATACACTGAAGCGAAGTCAGTGTTCTGCTTTGGTTGTTTTACCACATCAACAATTATCTTCACTGACAGAGCAGCTTAAGTGTTGAAAAGTCACCCAGAAATATTACAACAGTTCTTGGCACATAGTAAAAATATTTGAAAAGTGATAGCATACCACATTCAAATTCAGAATCCCAAAATTCAGGCTCTCTCCTGGAAAACTATGCAGACCTATTATTTGAAACCTTTGGTATAAATATCACCTTGGTATAAATAAATAAGCATTTCTAACATACTATTTTAAATGTACCTCTTAAGGTCAAAAAAAGGCTCAGAGTGGCTGGGTCCGGATGGACGCTGGTTAAGAATGAAATGGGGTGGATGCAATTAGGATGGCACTGCAAACCAGGGCAAATGTTCCACGTGGAAAAGGCCACAATGTGTTCAGGAGATACTGAGGATCCAAACTGAGCAGCATGGGAAGATTAGGGTGGAGGCATGTTTTTGGCTCAACCAGCAATTGGCCTGGCACACTCAGTATATTAGTGATTTGAAGGAATAACTAAAGCTTGAGAGAAGAAAACTACTGGGTCTACTATAAAAATCAGAACAAAGGCAGGTCTGAGAGAACAAGAAATGGGAAAGCAGACAAGGTGAAAGGTCAGAAGAGCCGCTGTACACCAGTAATAATGGAGTACCCAGAGCAGTACCTAGGAAGAAAACAGGTAAAAGTTGAGAGAAATTAGGAATAGGAAGTGGGTATATCCCACACAACAAAAATGAAAAGATTCTCTTTACATTTCAGGGAATAAAAGATATAAATCTCTTATTTTCAAAAAAGGCTATGATTAAAATTGATCTTTAAGGAACATAAGGAAAATGATCAAAGGCAAACCAATAAAATCTATAGACATTTCTGAAAACTAGCATAACCAAGGCAACAACCTTTAGGTTCATGATTTATGGAGAAAATATGTATACTATGATTCCTATATGGCATAAACTTTGTAGACAACTTTCTCCAGTAAAATCTGCTTCATTGCTTTTTTTCCTAGGAAAGCATTAATTATGTACTGTTTCATTTCAATTAAAATTCCTGAGACAAGAGTAGAAAGAAAAAGGGAGATGACAATTTTATACATGGTGCTGAGAAAGGAGACCTTCCCACATGCTTCGTGGTTAATCCAGTAGAAATAACTGGTTAGTTTGGTGGGAACTCGGTCTGAAAATGTGTGCATTTATCCCCCCCCCCCACACACACATGATAAGGGAATCTTAGTAAACAGGGCTAAATGAAACTGCAAAACAGCCTGATGCAAATCAAGAAAAAAGAATTCATAGAATAGCACTAATTAGGGATTATACTCAACTCAAGTATCTAACAGATTATCTAACAGATACATGACCAACTAGAGTAAGGTGTTTGGTGTAGAATAATGATCATACTGTTTGGATGTTCACTGTAAGCTTTCCTGAACTTTGAAATTTTTCATAACAAAATGTTGGACAAAAACTAATAACTAAGTGAATTGGCAGAGAATACAGAGTAAAAAAACCATATTCTGGCAATAACAAGTTTATGAAACTTCTGACTATTTTGCCCTTAATTTTTATTAGAATAACATATACATATAGATTAAAGTATTAAACAGCACAATAAGGCTTATAAGGAAAACCAGCAGACCCTGGAGCATCTGGACGGCTCAGTCGGTTAAGCATCTGACTTTGGCTCAGGCCACAATCTCGCAGTTCGAGTTCAAGCCCCGCCTGGGGCTCTGTGCTGACAGCTCAGAGCCTGGAGGCTGCTTTGGATTTTGTATCTCCCTTTCTCTCTGCTCTTCCCCCACTTGCACTCTGTCTCTCTCTCTCTCTCAAAAGATAAACAAACATTAAAAGAAAAACTCAGCAGGCCCTTATCATATCCCTGAGTTCCAGGTCCTAAGACACTAGCATGAAAGTAGAAAAACTTTATCAAAATATAAAACTTGTATTACATTTCTTGTGTAAGTTGTTTTGAAAATGAGCGTGTGGGGTGAATAAATGTCACGGAATGACAAAAATTTTACAATTAAAATTTTACACCTTCTGATGAAACTTGCAGGAAGTTGTCTTCTAAAATGTCACAGAATATCTTCTGTGTGTAACTGGAGGGAGTGAAGAAATCACAGTGAAACACAGCAAGCCTAGCATAGCAGGGGCTTCTTAGTGGTGCTTATTCCTTAGGCAAGAGAAAGAGGAGCACGCTCAGCTGATTAGGAAGCTGCATAACAACTTAAATATTGAGACTTGAACATTTACATCATTGCCAAACCCACTGATGAAAACCCTACCTGAGTGAAGTACTACATGAGAGGAATGGATTGGTATATTGCCTTGAAATTAGTTTCAGGCAAAACTTCCTATTCTCTAACTAGACAGATGCTAGGATCGATCCCAAGTAAAATACAAAGTCAATATGCCATTTTGCCAGATTAAAAAATTTTTTTTTCACATGGAGTTTTGCAGAAAGACTAAGATTTAAGTAGTATGTCCAAATAATTGGTTAGCTAGTCAGGATCACTCTTTTTAAAAAGTGATGTTAAACTCTAATTCATTCATTCTACCAGTAATTCAAATGAACAATTTACCAAGCACGGGAAAAGTAATTTCTTGAATGTGGCTTTCTAATAATTCACTGAAGTTTCAGTATAATATTCTCTTAATAGTTTTTAAGCTTAAGACTTCTTGCATTTTGCCTTAAGTAATTTAAAACAACTGGAAATAGCAATAGATTTCTTGGCTATTAACTTCTAAGAGCTGAAAGAGTTCAAGAAGAATATGCAGTTAAAGAACATGAACGGAAGCCCAAGAGATCCAAAACAGATTCCAGCTCTATTTTTTTAATGTAGTGCAACTGTGTCATATAAGACACACATCACTTTTGTATAAATGTCAAATAACCTTAGTTTTCAAATAACAAATATAGTCAACCAGGAAAAACCTCCTAGAGACTTAGAACATTACTCTACAGTAGTTTTGTGATACAGAATCATGGAAAGGGCAACACTAAAACAAATAAGTAGTAAATGGAATTCTTTTTACTTAACAAAGTCTTAGATCTAGAGCTCATCATTTAGTTGCATCTCACAGAAAAGTAGATTTTTAAGTGCTGACAGTGATTTCTGAATAATAACAGTTTTATATACATCTGTAAAATCCTTGTAGATAAAGCATTCTTTGGTGGTTATTTTTATCCTAAATATTGAACACTGGTTTTAAAGGGATATGTAGAATCCATGATCCATATGCCAGAATATACTGATATACTGGATTTAATATTAAATTATGAAAGCATTTCAACTAAGCATTTATTCTATAGCCACTCAACATTGAGGGTAGGGAGTTCAAAAGCTATTTAATTTGGATTAAATGGGAAGATGAGGAACTATTTTCCAGTTCAGACTTCTTCAAAAATGGCATTTTTGTTGCTTCAAGTGTATTCTGTTAGAGGAAACTGCTAAGTTGGCAAGCAGTAGTTCCTACTGGATGCACTTTAACGAATAGATAACTCTTTTATTATCATTTGTAATCAATATCGTAACTGAATATAGTCAAATGAGTGCTATTAAAATGTATGAAATGATTTAAACAATCACCCAGCAGTTTTATTCACATTATTCTCTGCTTGGCAACCTCCTTCACACATGAAATAATGATTTATTTCAGTCCTGTTCTATAAACAATGTAATTCATTCTGAACTGAGAAAGTCACATTAATAGCCCTTTGTTATACATGAATAAAACTATTAAGCTAGCAAAAAAAAAATGTTTTCCTATCAATCAACTTCATAATTTATTATTCCTTTCTACTAATGAATTTTGCTTCAGGCGTTTGATGTTCCACCACTTCTTTTCAAGGCACATGGGTGGAATACGGGAAAGGGACTGGAGGAGAAAGAGAAGACAGTATCCAGTCATTCACACTGATGGAGTACTTGGAAGCTGTGCTGGGAGCTGGGATCACAAAGATGAATGATAACTCTCATGATGTTAACAGTCCAGTAAGAGAGATAGGCATGGAAATAAGTGAATTACAAGAGTACTGATATAAGAATGTATGAGATACAGAGACATTCAAAGAAAGGAATGAGTAACTATGGTGGCGGGGGTGAGGCAAGGAGATTTCTAAGAACAACAGCCAAAACCCCATTTTAAAGGTGTCTAGTTATTCACCTCTAGACTAGAGGGAGTATTGAAAGCAAAGAGAAAGATAAAGCTAGAATGGTATACAGTGTTATTAACTGTTCATGTGTTTGTTTCCCCTAAGAGTCTGTGGGCTTTAGGCTATGACAGAAAGACAGGCCTACATTTTATTAACTATTGTAGGTTCAGGGCCTGGTTATAGCAGGTGTTTAATAAAGTTTTGCAGGATTATTTCCTCTGTCAGTGGCCATAACGTTTCACCTATAACACATGAACTACAAAACACTGGTTTTCAACATTTGTAGAAAATAATAACCTAAATTTAAAAATTAAAGGAACATGTCATTTTACTTAATGCAATAAGGACGACTTCATTTGTTGACCTCAGGACGCAACAAAAATATTCTACTTTTTAAAAAAAAATTTTTTTTACATTTATTTTTGAGAGATAGAGTGAGACGGAGCGTGAGTGGGGAGGAGCAGAGAGAGAAGGAGACACAGAATCTGAAGCAGGCTCCAGGCTCTGAGCTGTCAGCACAGAGCCCGATGTGGGACTCGAACCCACGAACTAAGAGATCATCACCTGAGCCGAAGTCGGACGCTTAACCGACTGAGCCACCCAGGTGCCCCTAAATATTCTACTTTTTAATGCTAAACTCAAGGCATGGCAATTGAAGTCTATACTTGAACAGATAATTAGTAATACTCATGATGATATATGTACGGAGCACGAAGCACGGTCCAGGTACTGAGCGAAGCTCTTTCTACAGGTTATGTCACCTGCTCCTGACAATAATCCCAAGAGCCAGGTATCCTCATTTTACAGATGTGACAGGGGTAACAGTTTAGTCCACTGATCGTCACACTCTAGTTTGGAAAGGAACATGTTTTTCTACTATGGTTGTAATTGATACATTTCAATAATAACCAACTGTTTTTACAATGCCCTAAACTGTGGAAATGGCACTATTTTATCTGCTGATTGACAAATGCCAAGTAAACTGCCTATCAGCTATCTGATTTTACGTCTATGTTGAAGGACTGAGAAGAGGGGAACATTTTAGAACATGAAACCTGTAATTGACAGCATTCTTTGATGTTACAAATCACACAGTGTATTCCATTAGTGATATCTAGACAAGTAATGGATGGTATATTAATTAGCCTTGTCTAGGCATAGCGTTGCTCGTTTATTAGTACTATTTTTTCTTGTTTTAATTCGATACTTGGCACCTTCAAATCTTGTTTTATTTGTGCAAAAATAAACTGACCTGGCCCTTTTGTATGCCTGAGTATCTGAGTTTTCAAGGTATATTTATTTCCATGACACTACCTACTGCTATACACATCACTTCTGAAACTCTTACTGAATTTCAAACAGTAAAACCTAAGATGATCTGTTTTAATGTCAAGTTTCCATTGCAAAGAAAATTTGTAATTTGCCTATTAATTAGCCTCCTCTGTGTAGAAGTCCTGCCTTACCACTCCCAGAATATAGATGAGGTGCACCTTCACATAAAAGTAGGTAACAAATAGGTTTATTGTCTCTTGGTAGGGCCATCAAATCTTCCATTCTTTTTAATGCATTCTTCTTTTTGGAAACCAGGTGATTTCCTTGCCACCTATAAAGTCGCTTCCTCTATGAAGAATAACTAAGCAACTATCCTTTTTCCTATTTAAAAAGTAACCTCTCAAAATCATTACAGTATTAGAAGGTCAGCGATGGAAGCTGAAAGTAAAGAGCTGGCAAAAGTTATTTTGGAGTGATGTGTTAAGTCACATCTTTACCTCCAAGTGTTCTAGAATCTCTGCGGGTTTATTTGGATGAAGGCCTTTCCTATGCAGAAGAATCCAAAATTCTTACACAGCAGGTTCCAAAAATCTTCTCTAGATAAAGTTGGAGGGTAGAACAATTACATAAGTAAAATCAAATGCATCCGAAGGGCAGCACTGAAGGCAGATGTCTTTGAACTCTTGCTCATGAGGAAACATAATTAGCACCTCTTTTTCAAAACAGTTCAATAAAATTGAACATGCCATACAGAAGGCAGAAAACTTAGTTTGAACTGCCTCTCGGATGCTGAATTTTATTACAAGGGTCTCTTTTCAAATGCTGAATGAACATCAAGAAAGAATCCTGTCTCTAATTTACCAAAGGAAACAAAAGGGACAGGAAAGCTTGTAGGAGAGGCAGCAAGACCAAAGAGAGCCACAACATTATGGGGTGAGTGTGTGTCCCTCACCATGGGTTACTTTAATAAGCTTGCAATAAAAAATATATCTAAAATGGCTTTTCATTTATAGTTGTATCTATGTGTGTATACACATTTGCATTTATTGCTGTGTGGGGGTTTTTGCAGTGCTAATACGTAAATTCAATTCACTCTAATGCTAGCTTAAAGAACAGACATCAATAGTTCTATAATTTAGGAACTAGATGAACAAGAGAAAAATATATTCTCACTCAGCTGCATGTGAAATTTAAATCTTGGGTAGATGGTAAGACACTGTCCCTTTTCTCTACTTTCTCTCCTTCACATAGTATGCCTCAGTTTATGCTCCAAGCTTAGGAGAAACGTATCCCAGCTATTACCCTTTCCTCAGTGGGTCCGACTGAAGAGAAATGAAAATAAGGCCGGCATCCAGCCATGCTGCAGGGTACTCTAATACCGTATCCTGCCAGAACTACCGTAATTGTGTTGCAAACACCGATTATAAACTCCAGAGAGATGACGACATTTTGTTCTCAATAAAACTAAATGTGGAACATTTCAACTGAAGACATTATATAATATTTAAAAAGTGTTCTGAAGCCCACTGTCCTGAAAGAGCTATGGCAGTAGGAAGTCCCAAGTGAATCTGAGATTTAGTATCTGATGCACTGGAAAGCTGGCCAATTTGCTAAAGGACCAATGTGCCAAATAACCAATTTGCAGAATTTACAAAATGTACCGTTTACCAAAATCTTGTTTACCTATCAAGTTTGTAGCAATTCATATTGGAAAGGAAAAGTATTTTTAACAACTTTTGTGTAGCTTTATTTGACTAGATTTGAGTGTTTCATTAATTTGCTATAGCTGGACAAAATGAGGGTTGGGGACTAAAAGGTGAGGGGAGAGTCTGAAGCCTCAGGACCCTGGAGTTGTCTGGCTCCCAAGAGCTCTAGCAAAGTCTCCAGTAGGTCTTTTCCTCCACTCTCCTGCCCCCTGCACCTCCATTTATGAGCAGGGCAGTGCCAAGAGGACTCTGCAGAGGATGTCTGGGGCCTGGCCACAGGAGCAGAAACGTAAAAAGGCAGAAAAGGAGGGTGAGGTGTTTTCCCCCAAGGATTAGGTCTGAGTACTAGGGGGTGAGCAGATGCTAACTAAATGCAGAGGGAACTCTTTCCAGAAGGGCCTTTGGTCACCTCCAAGAGAGTACAGAGCCACATGGCCCTTGGGAGTGGGCAGGATGGCGAGCCCTAGGCAGTGAAGCCACTTCCATGGCCCTTGCCAGCCGTGACATGACCTGGTCAAGTAGCTTCCTTGAGTGGACTGCAGAACAGACTTCTACCAGGAGGTCAGACCCAGAAGAAATATTTGGGAATACTGGTGAGAAACACCTGGAGAGAAAGGCCAAGATTCAGTAGCCAGGTTGGAGGGCTCCAGGACAGGACTATTGGTGTGAATAGTCTCTCATATGCACCTTTAGGCTAAAAAGAATCTGAGATATTTAGAATGACTACAACACCATAAAGACTGGCCAATTATATTTTTATTTTTTTAAATGTTTATTTGAGAGAGACAGAGAGAGAGAATATCCCAAGCAGGCTCAGCACTATCAGTGCCGAGCCCAAACTGGGGCTCAAACCCACGAACTGTGAGATCATGATCTGGGCCAAAATCAAGAGTCAGATGCTTAACTGACCTATTCATATGCCCCTGGCCAATTATCTTTTAAACACATCTCTTGGATAAAAATCAAATCACTTAATAGAATCAAATGTTTTATCTAAAGGAAGAAGCGTTTAAAAAATTTTTACCATAAACAACAGAGTTCTTCATAGTATATTCTTAGGAAAAGGAGGAAATTTTACACTATGTTTTCCTGAATTCTTTTATCACAGTTTCTTTCTATTCTCTCTTATTACTTTGTCATCCTACCCTCTTTGAAAAATTAAATTAGACAATCCATTTTTATAGATATAAAACCTTAGGACATTACAAGAGGACTTTTCAGACTTCAGATTTCAAAAGATAACATAATACATCAAAGTCTGTATCTTCAGATCTTAGAATTTTTAAATTCAGTACAGCTAGTTTCTATTTAAAGTTTCCCTAGTGTGTTTTCTATTTCTGAGAAATTTTATAACAACAAATACAGTTACTAAAAATAATCTCTTTGAAATTACAGTAACCGCATGAGATGTTGCATTCTGTACTCTCAACTTTTTTTTTTAAAGCACTACCAATGTTTAAATAACCACAGATTGACTAGAAGTTTTATAAACATGGAGAACTGAAGATTCCTGAAATCTCAGAAAATCATCAAATCTTAGAATTGGAAGAGATCTCAGAAGTCTGACAGTTCTATGTATAAGTGGGGAAAAGAATAAAGGTATTAAGTGAAGGGAGATATTAATGAGAACAGCTACAGGGGCAATAATTTAGAGTTATAAGAAACTATATATATATAGTCTATATACATATATATGGACTTATTTATAGCTCCAAGGTACATAGGTCAGAGGTGAAGAAAACTTCAAAGACCTGACAAAGGAACAGCTCTCACTTGGGAGGGCAGGAGAACAGAAGCATGAGATCAGGAGATGACTATATTTTAATGGAGGCAGTGAGGTAGACTGTGAATGTTATCAGTAAGGCTTCTAGTGGCTATCAGTAGTTAAGTTTTGGGGAAGTCAAAGTTATATGTGGATTTCCGACAGTACAGGGCGCTGTGTGTGGCACCTCTAACCCCGGTGTTGTTCAAGGGTCAACTATACTGAGCATTATCTTAACAATAGGCCACAGTAATGTCCTTCTAATTAATACCCAATAAAGAGTGAGTTCTATCTGTTGGTTAACTTAGCTACATCTTAAATGTGTGTAGGTCAACACATGAGATAAAAACACCAAACAGCAAGTAAGAGCATAAACTAAAATGAACTGGTTTATAGGGCAGGAAGAATGGTCAGAATATGAAGATTTGAATTATTAAAATTTCTGAAGTGATATAAAAAAGGATGACCTTTATGTGAGAATAACAATGTGCTTCAATTTATGCGAATGTTAAGAGCGCCTAGCCAATGGGAATCAAGGCTTCATAAAAGCTCAGAACTCTTGGGCATGCTCCATCATACTTTGCTATGTCTAACACTGCCATTTTCTGTAATCGCTGCCTCTTGCTGTTTTCAGGATAAGTGTCCCTCTCCTAGCCAAACCTTGTAAAATGTTCAAGTTGGTACACAAAGTTCCTTCAGCATAGCACAGTGAATCACTGAGCAAGAAACTATAGGAATTTAAAAAGGAAGCCTAATCTTTGCATGGATAGTATATTATGGCATGAGTGTCCTATCTTTACCAATAGAAAAGGCAAGGTAAAAGCTGCATAATAAACAAAGGTGGGAACATTAAAGGTTGGGGAGAATAGAGATAATATAAGAAAATACAAATCTAAATCACCTGAGCCACCAAGTTAGTGTAATCACCTACAAATACAACATACTTCACTGTTAGTCTGAGAGGGAAGTTAAATACCTAGAGAAAACAGCATTCTCCAAGTTAATGCCTCTGGGGTATTAGCCTGATAAAGAATTCTGACAAACTTGACCCCTCCATAGAGGGCCACTATTGTCCACTCATTCTCCACTGCAATATGGCTGCAGTGGATTTGTCCCCATTTAGTCATTCAATAGTTACTAAACAGTAGAGCAGCCCTAGGAGAGAGAGGGAGAGAGAAGTCGGGGGGGGGGTGGTGGTGCATCCAGCAGGCTGACACACCCATGATTCTTGATCCAAAGGAACTTACAATCTACCAAACAAGATAAAATAAATTTCCAAGTTATTTGATTCTTAAATGTGGTTCAACTGTTGTAGAAGACTGCAGGGATCAGTCTTGCAGGTGAAGAGATGGAGAAATGATCTCGTGGGTCTGCTCAAAAGGAGAAGAGATGGAAGTGTAGCAGGCCGTGTGGGGAGTGAGGCCGGTGCAGGCAGTGTGAGTCACCACTTTGGATGGGGCTTTAAGCTGTGGTGGGGAGTCTGGGAAGTCAGATGGGGCCTGTAGCCCAAGGTCAGAGAGCTCAGCAATACTTTCATTTGTTTTTATCGGCTTCCTTTTCTTATTTTCCAGAGCAAGTATTCCAAAATCTCATTAATCACCTCTGTGTCCCACGCACCCAACCATCATCATCACATTACCTGACCTCTGATATGACAGAACAGTCTTGCATCAAAGCATGGCTCACTGTCTCACCACCTATTCCTTAAACCAAAATATATATTCAGGCTCAGCCTTGTTTCCTGCCTTAGCAAATGAGGAATCCTCTGTTCATTGCTTCTGTTCCTGTCCCTCATGATTTCTGAGAAAATTTGCTGTCATGAATCCATTCCACTTTCAGCTTCTCCTCTATTGAATTTTCTCCGCCTTTAAAAATACTTCCCCACCCTCCTTGATGCAGCTTCCCCTTCTAGTGACTACTCCCGCTCTGCCCTCTGCTCTGCCCTCTCCTTTACCCGCAACTTCCCCAGAGGAGTCAACTACACTTGCTATCTCCACTCACACCCATCTTCACACTACTCAAATCTGGCTTCGGAAACCCCCAGTACCGAGAAATTACTCTCACCGAGATCAAAAAATACCACCTCATTGCTGCACCCAAGGGACTCTGAAAGTAAAGATTCCATTGGCATCTAGAATTTCAGAGAAGTTGCACATGTTTCAGAGAACGAATCTATTAAAGTCCATGAACATCTGACCTTGCTAATAGACCAACTACTGCTGAAAAAGACGTAGATGAAATCAATATTTGCAAATATAAAATTGTGGCCATCTACAGCCATATACAGAAAAGCCAAGATGTTTTCTAAAGTCTCAAAAACATTTGTAAAAACACAAATAAGACATTTGTCCCATGATTCTTTCTTAGGAAACAGCTTTGTAATTAGGATGAATCATACTTTTTCCCTTCCATATGCCACCATACAGTCTGTAAATACCTCACTCATAAATCAAAAGCAATGTTAAAAAAATGAAATGCAGTTACGTTCACAGAGTTCTTCCTTTAAACTGCACATAATTCAGAAATCTCAAAATAGGTCTCTTTGGCAATGACTATGATGATGACAAAGCCAACAGATCACACTTTATCTGAGAACAAGTAGTAAACTGCTTTAGAAGTTTCTCTAGTATTCTCTTAGAATACTGAGAAAGAACCACTTACTCCCCAGCCCCAGACTATTTATAAAGTCATAAATACTACTTTTGAAATGCCCACTATTTCTGATTCCCTTTAATTTCTACTTTGTTAGAAGTGAGGCTTCATGACAACGAGAATGACCTCTCTAACTTCAGATCTTAACCACTACAAAAGATGAACTCTGGACTCCAGTCAGGCCAGCCTCCACTGCTGGACCTTCAACCCTCAGCATTCTCTCAATTCCTTTACCAAGTCAAAGCCTACTATTCCTCAAGAGCTAATTCAAGGTCTGGGGCACCTGGGAGGCTCAGTCAGGGTCCGACTCTTGATTTTGGCTCAGGTCATGATCTTACTGTTCATGAGATGGAGCTCTGCTTTGGGTTCTGCATGGAGAGCGAGGAGCCTGCTTGGGATGCTCCCTGCCCCTCCCGGCTTGTGTTCTCTCTCAAAACAAATAAAATTAAAAAGATCTAATTCAATCTAACTCTCCCCCTTACTCTGCCAGCTCACTACAATGCTTCTCTACTGTACACTCATCTATGGTTTCTGTGGTACCGGATCATACACTAACTTTCTAAATGTGAGCATAGAGTGCACTCATCAGTTTTTATTCCAATGCTGTCAATAGCATGCCTTGATCACACAGTATTAAATATTAAATACGGGTCTTATCTAAGATTAAGGTTACATACATTTAACAAAACGACACTTTCTTTAGAACATTTAAATACAGGGGAGCCTGGATGTCTCAGCTGATTAAGCATCACACTTCGGCTCAGGTTATGATCTCCTAGTTCATGAGTTTGAGTCCCACATTGGGCTCTCTACTGTCAGTGCAGAGCCCATTTTCGATCCTGTCTCCTTCTCTCTACCCCTCCCTCTTCTCTCTTTCTCAAAAATGAACATTAAAAAAAGAATATTTAAATATAAACACCTTTAGTCACAATTTCAATGATAATACATTACAGGACAAATTTTTTTATAATGTTTCTCTTTGCCTAAACTCTATTCACCTGTCAAGTCTAAACAAAAATCAGTTTCCTATCAAGTCTTTCCTAATTTCAGCTCTTACCAGTGTCCATCTCTAACCTATTAAAATATAAGTGGTGGGTACAGTCTACCTGAATTACTATGGAAACTAATATGGGAACCAACATATTGTTTTTACTGATGAAACAGGTTGTTAATTTCTTTAACATAAACTAATTGGTGAGGCGCCTGGGTGGCTAGGTCAGTTAGGCATCTGACTCTTGGTTCTGGCTCAGGTCATGATCTCACGGTTTATGGGTTCAAGCCCTGCATCAGGATGTGTGTTGACAGTGCAGAACCTGTTTGGGATTCTCTCTCCTTTTCCCTCTCCCTCTCACTGCCCCTTTCCCACTCGCATGTGGATGCTCTCTCCCCACCCCCTTCAAAATAAGCTTAAAAAAATTAATTGGTAAACTACTTGGAAACTTCATCTGGATTTACTATTATGAATCTATTGTGCTTTTTAAAATTCTGTTCTAGATAGGGAAGCAAGTAAGCCTTAGTATGTAAAAAAGAATATGCAAAGTAATTTCCATGCATTCCCACCAGGTGTATGAAGTTGCTTTCCTGAGCAGAAGCATAGAGTGGCCAAGTGGTAGATCGTCTGTAATAATGACATCTAAGGACAGTCTGCAAAAAAATAGGGCTACAGCTGGTTGTCCAGCTTTGAGGAACGCTGGCTCACTGGTTGAGAAGCTCAGTCAGATCTGCTGGCCCGGACCAGTGGTAATTGGCACAGCAGACACTGACTAACACTCCTTTTGCTACAATTTAGTTCATTGCTATTGTAAGTCACCAATAACTTCACACTCAGGCAGAAAAATATAGGAAGGCCCCTGTGCCTTGACTTCTGAGGTCACTGCTAAGGTTCATGTTTGCCTAGGGCAGTTTTTCTTAGTTTGGATAACAATACGCCTTCCCTTCAAGGCCTAAGCACACATAGGCTCTAACACCTGACTGTGGCACTGTGGGCCATGTTTTCCTTATGTGACCTGCTCCAGGTCCTTTCAAACCTATGAGGAAATGGGAGATACAAATCATAAACTATGAATACAAGATTTAAAAATTTTTGTACAACAGACTCCAGAGTTCTGTCACAAGTTCCTACACAAAGCCCCAAACTTCTTTCAGACTACATGTATACAGTACAAAATTACTCCAAAGAATAGACAGTGTTTGGCAACATATCCTACCACTTCAAAGAAAATAGCTTTAGCCTACCAATAAGACACACAACTGTCAATGCAAATATCTCCCATTATCATCTAAGAAACTGTGTAGCACCCTCACAGCTTCAAATGCTAGGTGTTTAAAAGTCTATAATACTCATTGTCTGTAAATTCTTTTAACACCTGTTCTGTGCAATAAGGAATTACAGACAAGATGTTTACTTCACAGTACTGAAGTCTTTGTTGGAGAAGTACCTTAGTCCCCATAAACAGGCCTGTAACACGAATAAGAGAATAAAGACCAAGAAGGGCACAAATAGGACACTTGCTGTCCCAAGATTTAAGACAGCTACTATTCTCATGTAAATTTTAGAATGGAAAGAATCTAATACCATAGATTACTGTTCATTCATTATATCCAAATGAGACTATAACTGGAATAGGTACTTTATAAAACAAAACTTGAGAAATAAATGTAAGTCAGTGGTTACTTTAGTTTCTCTTTCAATTGCCATTTCCTCTGAAAAAGACAACTAAGCCATAATGAAAAGTATTTGGATGAAGTTATGACAGGATCAGCACCCTCAACCGGGCGTGCTGAGTGTATGTATCTGCTCTGACAGATTCTCTATGTTGGTAATCTTACCAAGTCGGAGAATACTTAGAGTGCGCTTTACGTGTTCAAATGTACTACTTGTGTTCAAATGTACTACTTCCGTACAGAGGAAATGAAAGCCATTGAAGACACATATGCTTTCCTCTCCCACATAACTCTGTTAGGAGAAAGCAACATAATGTTAGAAACTTCCTCATATACTTTCACCTTGTCCCCCTGCAGTGTAGAGGAACCAGCTGTAACAACTGTGCCAGGACGTGCTTTGCTCAGTCCAGATTCTATGATAAAGTGAGTTTGGGTGCAGTTAGCAATCCGATGATAACTGTAGGGTGCCTATGTTATGAAATATATATAATGACATTATACAGAAGTGAGATTTATGTCACATATAAAAATATACTCTGCAGGGGTGCCTGGGTGGCTCAGTAGGTTAAGCACCTGACTTCAGCTCAGGTCATGATCTCAGTTCATCAGTTCGAGCCCCACGTCAGGCTCTGTGCTGACAGCTCAGAGCCTGGAGCCTGGTTCAGATTCTGTGTCTCCCTCTCTCTGCCCCTCCCCTGCCTGCACTCTCTTTCTCTCTCCAAAATAAACAAACATTAAAAAATATATATTTTTTGCAGAAAAAAAGAGAGAAAATGATTCATTCAGAAAGCTGTCCAGCCATTTCTCACCATTAATAAGTACACAATTTCAGTATTTAGTTTCATGTTCTTGTGGGACTGATTTTTTACCATCTATTTGAGAAAAGTAAAGGCACATGAACTTGGTTTGCATGTGTGTGTGCAGAGGCACACACTAGCGAGGTCAGTGTTATTTTAACAATACCTTTGCAATACTCAAAACAAACATCAATTCATCTAAAAACAAAGTAAGAAAAGGTCCTACCAAGTGGAAAACAATACAGAGAAAGTATTTTTAATACAAAAGAAAAAAATCTGTAAAGCTAAAAGAGAAAAGATACAAACTTTTATAAATAATGGAACGGACACACACCCAGAATAAAGGAGAAACCAAGTAAAGCTTTTTTGGACAAACCCAAAAAAGAAATCTACCCATAAAGAAATTGTATATTATATAAAACCAAAAGACAGTCATAAGTTCCTGTTAAGATGAATTTCTGGATTCACGGATCCAGAGGGTTTAGATTCCGGCCAACAAGTAACTTGCAGGAGAATAAATTTTGATGTTCACATTAACAGGAAACTGTAAAACATATTGCTACATGCATTTTGCATTTGCACTGAAATTCTTACAACTTGCGTCAATACAACAGTAAAAGGACAGAAAAACTGAGTGTGTATCAGCCACACGGGGACTCGAGCCTCGTGAGGGAGCAGTGCTGGTGTCCTCTACTGTTGCTCTGTAGCTCTCGCTTCTGCCTTCAGAGGGAAAGCTGACAGAACGTTTGAATGTATGTAACAATATTCTTTGCAATCAATGTACAGTCTACAGAAAGTTCTCACTCAAAGGCCATTCCATAAATTTTACTTACATAGCTTCTTCCACAACGCCGAATTCTAAAATAAACATATTTTTAAGTGTCACAGTTAAAAGCATGTTACTCTTAAGAAAATAATATAAACATTATAATGACATCAACACTTAGGCAAAGACAAGGCTTTTGAATGAGTAAAATATACCATGTATATAATTCTCACTCCCCTAAGAAAATGATAATCTAAACAATACTAGAATACATATTAATGGCGTCACAAGACCTGCAGCCATGGCCATCCTGGCCTACCTTACACACTAGTGGGCATTCATTATAGCTGGTTGGCATTAGACAAACAGTAGATAGCCCCAGGGCAAGAGTTTCCTCCTACCAAAGGCAAGTAGTACAGAGACGCCCTAGGTTGCAATCATTGTCTCCTTAGCACTCTCAGAATCTGAAACTCACAGAGTAGGAAAGTACTGATAAACTGGGGAAACCCTAGATAAGAAACTCAATTCCATACTGGTTTTTTACATGATCAAATACCAAGATCGTGTTCATGTAAGATAAAAATAATATGCTTTTGTTAATGTCCCTTATAAAAGCATAGGTAATCTAAAAAATAAGAACAACAAAAATCAGCCTTACTTCTGTCCTTTGGTAATTAAAAAAAAAAAAACTGTCTTAAGATAGCATTGGTTATCAAATGTCCACCTGCCTTATGTTGGCCCTGTAGCACTGCCACCAATCTCTCCTCTGTTGCAATGAGTGTGTCCGTGTGAATTAATATCTGAGTGAACGCTAGACTGAAGGTGGTGGGCCATTACTAATCAGAGGTGCATAAACCAGCATATCAAGTGCATATGTATAAGACGCTGAAAACAGATCAGCTACAAAAATTTGTACAAACCCTAAATATACTGAGTACCTGTAATATTCACGATGGTGACCTAGGGCCTCAAATACAAAAATAAACAAAACACAGTATCTATCCCAAAGGAGCTCAGAGTCCAAGGGAGAGATAAAAAACAAAAACAAAAGAGATTATAAAAGAGGATGAGGGAAGTGATTAAGACAAACGTATAAATGAGGGTAAGAAGAGGGAACCCCAGTAACCTGGAGAAGCCAGGAGATTGTGTGAAGTAGAATAGTCATTTGAACTATCTTGAAGGATCACCAGGAGCTACCCAGATGACTGGAATAGTTTAGGAAAAGGAATAGCATGAGAATAGTATATTCAACATGGCTGGGCTGAAGAGAGGACGAGATGTCACAGAAAGAAACAAGTCCAGAGAGGTCAGACAGACAGGGACTGAGCTTTGGGCAATGGTCCACTGACTATGTGACTATTTTGTTAAGCACTGCAGAGGACATAATTTCAACTGTCTTATAAGAAACACACTGGCCAACCTCCATTCAGAGCTGAGGTTGCCTTTGCTTCACACAGGAGGCTTCACTCAGTAGGCTCCTCAACAACTCTAAGAGAATCCTATTAGTAAAAGCCCCTGGCGCCACACTTAAGCTCATGATACAAGATATCTGCAGAACAGATACTTTAGAAGTATCTCTTATAAACTCTGTGTGAACTAATTCTTACCTGAATCTCAGCGAGTGAAATCCCTTTTATGGAGAACGGGTCGAAGACATGCAGTCTCTCTAGACCTTTAGAGTTGAGACACTCTAAATCACACATAACCAGATGTTCTGGCCTCTAAGGAGACTGTCTTTACTGAACTGCTCTTTCTCATTCTGCTGTCAGCCACTGTGGAGGAATGCTCTGAGGCTATGTGTGACATTTAACATATGCAGTAAGGACGCTGGTCACAACAGTGCACAATGTCTTCTGTGAGGAAGACATTATATGCTAGGCCTATGCTGAAGGCTGAGGATTAAAAGGGTCAGTGAGACAGACTTGATTCTAATAGACAAGAGTGTGATAGTTAATAGATGAAATAGACAAATGATAATACAATCAGTAAAATGTCTATGCGAGGCAGGCAGACGAGGGAAAGCACTCATATGGGGAACAAAGAAGTCTAACAGCTGTGAGGGCTTCCTGACTGAGGCCAGGAGGGACCATGCCCTGGCAGGGAAGGCTCTGAGTACTGTGCACTGTGGGAATGGGAAGCGCTTCAGGAAGGCCAGGACTAAAGGGGCAATAAAGGAAAACAGAGAGAGGCCAGAAAGCTAAGCAAGGACCAGGTCATGGAGGGCCTGGAAAATCATGCTTAAAATAAGCAGATGGTTAAAAAATGTTTATTTCTTGGGGCGCCTGGGTGGCTCAGTCGGTTAAGTGTTCTACTTAAGCTCAGGTCATGATCTCACGGTTCATGGGTTCAAGCCCCGTGTCGGGCTCTGTGCTGACAACTAGCTCAAAGCCTGGAGCCTGTTTCAGATTCTGTGTCTCCCTCTCTCTCTGACCCTCCCCTGCTCATGCTGTCTCTCTTTCTCAGAAATAAATAAAACATTTAAAAAATGTTTACTTCTTTATTTTGATAGAGAGCACAAGAGGGGGAGGAGCAGGGAGAAAGAGAAAACCCCAAGCAGGCTCCGTGCTATCAGCACAGAGCCTGACCCAGGGCTCAATCTCACAATCATGACATCATGACCTGAGCCGAAATCAACAGTTGGACACTTAACCGACTGAACCACCTAGCTGCCCCTAAAGAAAGCAGATTTAACCTTGGAGCATTGTAAAACCAAGGACAAGTTTCGGCCAGGAGCAGACACAGTCAGATTTGCACCATAACGTTTATTGAGTGCTTGCTCTTTTCTAGACACTGCTAAGTGCTTTGTGTACTGTACGGAGTCCTTAAACAGTCCTACAAAGTAAGCACTGTTATTCCATTTTACAGATGATGATGTAAGGCTTGCTGAGTGACACTGCTAATTCCAGTGATGCCAGGGTTCTATCCCAGGTCTTCTGACTCTGGAGCCTGAGCACCTAACTTAGTGTGCTGCCACCCTCATTTAGCAAAAGGCTGGGCATTCCAGTACAACATGGAGAAAGGACTTGTTAAGGCAAGCCCAGAACTAGGTCAACCAGCTGAGCCGCTATGCGGTAACTCGGGGGACATATGATGGCAGGGAAAATGAAAAGATAAGAATGAATTTGAGTGAGAGTAAAGAGGGAATCCAAAGGCCCTGGTTGGGATCTCACTGCATGTGTGAGAAGCTGCGGCGGCAGGGGGGAGGAATCCAAGAATGACGCCCAGGCTGTAACTTGAGTGACTGAGTCGATGATAAGCAGCAGGTAAGGCGAAGGCTCCACAAGCTAGATTCCTAGCTCTGCCATTTCAAAGGTGGAAATCTTGGACTATTACTTAACCTCTCTGTAGCTTGATTTCCTCATGCATAAAATGAAGATGATGATAAAACCTCCTCCTCTAAGAATGAGATGATTTAGATCATGTGAAGCACTTAGAATAATCCTGGCACATAAGTACACAATCTCAGCTATTATTACCATTATCCTCATTACAGTGCCAGCATCTGGTGGTGGGGAACAGCAGTGTAGTGGAAATGACAAGTTCCACTTTCAACACTGAAGTGCCTACAGCACCTCCAAATGGCAAAGGTCACACGTATGGCTCTGCACTAAGAAAGGGCTTTAGGAACAAAAGATTTAGACTCAAGCCAAGAGCATATGGAATGATCATTTAAACCACCGACCTAAGTGACATGGAGTGGGAGAACAAAGGAACCCGAGAAGCCTAATAAGGGACACAGATAGTTAAGGGACACCCCGGAAAAAAGAGTCTGCAAAAGAGTCTTGAGAAGTGGCGAGATGTAGGAGAAAACATGAGAAGCCCAAGGAAGAAAGTATTTCAAGAAGAATCTACAGTGCCAGCTGTTGCTAGCAGGAGAAGTAAGATATGGATGGAAAAGTATTCAATGGATTTAGTGATAAAATCTTTGACCTAATGGTCTATGTGACATGGCCACTGTTGTCCTTTTAGAAAGCTAAGAAGTAAAATGTATTAGAGCAGCTATTAATCACAGGTCCACTATGCTAACTAAGTCCTATTAGAGAGGACAAAGATACTCAGTTCAGATGACTGCCAGCATGGAAACAGGGATGGACCCTTAGAAGATCAGTATTTGGAGATTAAAGAAAAGACCAAAGCACTACAGGTTTTAGCCCAGACAGACTTAACTAGAGGCATAATTCAGAAAGCACAAGGCACGGTTAAGAATAGTCAATGAATTCAAATACGTTGGCTCGTGTGGCATGAAGGAGGTGGGGGAGGATGGGGGTTCTGAGTGGTAAAATTTAAAAAGAAGATTGTAACCGTATTATAGAAAAGTCTGACCAAGGAATATGGAAGTGATGCAACTATTTAAATGCCTTTCTTCCCTGGAAAATGCCTAATTAGTCTTTAATTCTCAGCTCCTATGCCACCTCTTCAGTGTCACTTTAGGTAAAGATGAACTAACCTTTATGTCCTGAAGATACTTTCTATCCCCATCTTAGGGCACTGCATCATGAGGTTTCCTAAACTGCATGAGCCTCACGGGAATGGGCTATGTCCTGGAACCTGTGTCTTGCAGGCCAAACAACGTATGTGCCCACGAAACATGTTCTGAACAAATAAACACATACACAATTATACTGGAGCAGCATTTGATGAAGACTGACTGAGAGCTAAGCAATATGGATTAGCAAAGAAGAAACCAGAGGCAGACCAGTCAGAACGCTGGGAAGTAAAGAGGAGAAGTACTGGGATCCCACCTATTCAGGCCATTGTGGAAACGCAGAAAGGTGGGATGTCTCTCTAAATGGCAGTAGCAGTAGAATTTGGTGGCCGATTGAAATAGGACAGAAAATAGGAATACAATTTTTTTAAAAACATGTATACCCTTTGACTCCTTAATTAGACTTGGAAATATATCCCAAGGGAATAATTACAGAGATTTATGAATACTTTGGTGTTATTTATAAGGGTGGTAAACTGGAAACAATTTTAACTTTGAACAATGGAGGACTAGTTAAATAAATAGTGGTCCTTCTATCTGATCTATGCATACATTACATATACTTATAAAAATTATGCAAGGATAATGAAAAAACATGAACATTATAATAAGTTTTAAAAATGTTTCTAAAAAAATATGATCAGACTTAATTTTGTTTGCTATCTATGAATACATGTGGAAAAACACAAGGTATACCAGGCCCACATCAGGTATTTCTGAGATGTGACTGTCCAGGCTGTAGGTACCTTTTTCTTCTTTATAATTAGCTTTCCAATTTTTTTTATAATAGATATATTGTTTTTATAATTTAAAAAATCCCATTTTTACAGGAAGTGAGTTAGTATTGAGAAAAATCAAGTCATCAGGCTATTTTTTTGAGGCTTGGTGGCAAAAGAAAATGATGCAACCACAATCTGAAAGAACAGTAGGAGTGTCACGTTTCTTTGTTTTGCCTTAAGGACTAGAGATATGAAGAAGGAGCAGATAAATATAGGAACCAGAAAAATGGCATGCTTTACAAAAAGGAAGCACTTGATGTATTTTTCCATTTAAACAAAATGCACAGTATAGCCAAGGATACCAGGGAGAAGTCTTGGAAAGAGAAGAAACAGGAAAAAAAATCCTACAGAATACATTTTTGTAGCACCTGGCACAGAAAAACTGTTAACTTACTACACAGTGAGAAGAACACAGGCTTCGGCATCAAATGGAGCAGAGCTGAAATCGTGTACCACTCAGCAGCTGTGACCCTGGGCAAGTCGCTAAAGTGAGCCCATCTCCTCAGGGATGGCATGCGGCAAAGCACTGCCTCATGCAGTCATGGGAATGAAATGATCTGTATGACAGTGACTCGTGGGGTAGACATGAGCTCAGGACCCCACCACTGGACTTTTATTCATTCAGCACCTCTGAGCCCAGACCTGATCATCTGTTTTCAATAGCTCCCTGGGTGTTAGTACTGCGTGGGCAGGGTAGAGAAACAGGTGAACCACTCGGTGCCTGGCACGTGGTAGGTACTTGTTAGATGCTATTTTTACATAGAGAACGAGGGCTTCTGTCACTTTTCATTACCACAATGCCAAGACCTGTCCTAAATGAGCAGCTCAGATTTTCTGCTACATAAGGGAGCTAAAATGAACAAAGAAAACAACAGAAATAACATTAAAAATCTAAAGGCATACCATGCATTCAGAGATTCAACTTGAAAGGCTCCAAAGGTCCTTGACATATAATCACATATAATTTTGCTGAGGAAAATTTAAACCATTTCTGCTTCATGAGGTGTAGGACCAAGTCATTTAGTTGATCCACATGCTTTCTCACTGTTCAGTACCCAGGCTCATTTAGGTTTGTTGTATTCTATTCATCACCATAAATAGATAAAAACATTGTTCTTTGTAAAACAGTCTCAGAGCCGATTGCTATGCTACAGAGATATTTGCAAATTTGGGGAAATGGAAAAGGTTTCAGAAAATATTCTAGCAAATGTCAAAGATCTACTGTATAATTACATTTTTTAAACATAAGGGAAAGATCTTATCCTTTTTCATAGTTTCCAGCAATAAAAAGTCACATGAAAAGGTCAGAGTGCATGCATGGCATTTAATGCATCCAATATTTCAACAGTTTTTCTGTCTGCCTTTCTTCCTGGCCTCCTAGAATATGCTAGCTGTTAGGAAGGGTCACGGAAAGGCAACCCTGGGGGAGGCTCACTGTTCATCAAGTAGGATAAATGCAATGTGAGCAACAGAGAGCGATGGCTCTGCTGGCCATCTTTGGCCCCCCAAAGATGCCTCTAAATACATCCACTAGAGGCAAGAAACAGAATGGATTGTTAGTTGTACATGGAGCAAAAAGTCCAAGAAATTAAAACACTCTGAAAACACTGAGGACTGAGCTACCTATGACTGGTGTACTGTCCAAGTGCCAACTTTCTTGGATCAAATGAGAACTATCATAGGCCAAAATGAGGGAGCCAAACACAGGACTACCAGATACTACATATGTAATCTTGGGGGCTCAAGTATGCAATTCTCTCTCCTTGACTACAGACTGAAGAGATCTTATTGGATGTGCTGATCCAAATGACCCAGTGGGAATTTATCTTTTCCTTAGTGACTAACCCTATATCTCCTACATTAGTAGAAATAAAGCATCTTTCATATTTAGAACATAAACATAAAAGCTAAATATGGATTATCTTGGAATTTAAAAACCCAAAACTTGAGGTGCCTGGGTGGCCCAGTCAGTTAAGCGCCTGACTTGGGCTCAGGTCATGATCTTGTGGTGAGTTCGTTCCGCACATCAGGGTCTGTACTGACAGCTCAGAGCCTGGAGACTGCTTCGGATTCTGTGTCTCCCTCTCTCTCTCTGCCCCTCCCCTGCTCACACTCTGTCTCTCTCTCTCTCAAAAATGAATAAACATTAAAAAATCATTTTTAAAAACCCAAAACTTAAATAGATCTATATGATGTTTTAGAGTCTTACCACATGAGCTGCTGCTTGAATGACTTCAGCTAGAAATGGACATCTAAAAACATGACTATTTGGGGGCAGGATTTAAGTTTTTCAGCAATGGCTCCAAACAACCTTCTTATAGTCTATTATTCTATAGTACAAGTCTTCAGCTCAATCACATTCATTGTGCCTAGTTTACTGCACAGCCTCATACTGGCCCAAACTCTATGCCCTTTCTTGACTCTCTTCCTATCTCATCCTCAGCCTTCTTTGTTTCTGCCTCTCCAAATCACATATAGTCTTGAAAGTCCAAAGAGGAATTAAGCTTCTTAAAGAAGTGAAGTGTTTCAATACTATATGATCTCTCTTTACTGAACACTACTATAATTATTCAAAATGTTTATATGCTATATACCATAAAATTTAGCATGTAATGTACTATTTTTTAAGATTTTTCTAGGTGTATTCCTATCTACCCAAGAAGACTGTAAACTTCTAGGTGAGGTCATATTTTATTTTTTTAATGTTTACCAGTTTATTAAAGGATATGATAAAGTATACAGCCAGAGGAAGAGATACATAGGGTCGGGGAGATCAGGGAGGGTCCCAAGCATAGCAGCTGTCCCTGTGGAGATGGGTCAGTTTTATTTCCAGTATATAGATGTGCTCACTAAGCAAGGTCATTTTTTAAACAAGACATACCCTCAAACAAATATGAAGTGTTTTGTACTCACTCCCAACCACTGTAACCTAACTTCAAGTGTTTCAAATGTACACATTTGTGCCGCCTAATGGTGAAAGTAATTACTGCATGGTTACAACTTAGTAATTGGCTTATAAAACACTGAATGAAATAAAATAATGGTGGGACCAAATCTTTATTTAAAATCAAAAAAGAAGAAAGCTATTGTTAAAAATGATGAAGCACCAGGGGTGCCTGGGTGGCTTGGTTGATTGGGTGTCTGACTTCAGCTCAGGTCATGATCTTGCAGTTTATGGATTTAAGCCCCACATTGGGCTCTGTGCTGACGGCTCAGAGCCTAGAGCCTGCTTCAGATTCTATGTCTCTCTCTCTCCCTCTCTCTCTCTCTCTCTGCCTCTCCCCTTCTCATGCTCTCTCTCTCTCTCAAAAATAATAAATAAACATTAAAGAAAAATTTTTTAAATGATAAAGCACCAGAGATGATAATATAACTAACTTTTGGTGGGAATGAGTTACAAGTTTAAACTTATCTGATAAATTTATTACAGCTGTCAATGAAAAAAAAAACTTTTTCATGTAAAAGCCTTTTTTCTCTAAGCTAGAAAACTTTTGCATGTGGGTTAACATAGTACCAAAAAAAACCCATATAATCACATACTGAAAGGTTGTGATTAGAAGTAGATCTGAAATCATCCATGATAGACAGTCTGTCAGTGTAATATATACTTAGAAGAACATGCTAGGACACTAGGCTTGTCTTATTTTTCAGATAAAAGGCAAAAAAAAAATTAACCATGTACAGCACTTTCCATACCCTCAAGAAGGTTATGGTCTAATAAGAGTATAAAGCAAGCACATTAATGGTGAAGTTTAAGGTATTCAGGGGAAATCTTTTGCAGTCACCACTACAGGAATAACACATCTGTATAACATTATATAATGGGTGCTATATTTCACGGTATGCATGTGTCTTCTAAATGTGCCTAATCTCCATGAACTATACTCTGAACAGAGGTGCAGAAGCTACTTTTCCATGTTTTGCATTTTCATTTATTCAGTCTTTCCCGGTAGAAGTTCATCCTTAGTTTCTTGATGTCCTAAACTTCTCATGTGCCCATTACTGCTGATTGCCAAAGAGATGTCAGCAACACTGAATTTAGTTATATGTGTGAGGAGTGAAGATGATACTTTATGGTAATTCTTTTTACCATGTGGTTTCTAGGATTCCACTGGAATAATTTATATAGTCATTTGTTTTAACAGAGAGCTTCTTTTTCATATAAGTGATTATCCAAAGCAAATCTCAGCGACCTAAAGATCAGAAAGTTGGGCCTGGCCTTTTCAGAGGCTTCAATTCATTTCTAAGATCCTCCTATCTTTGATGAAACTTTTGATGTTTACTTGATACCACCCCTCGTCCCCCAAAAGTAGAGTTGCCCTTGACTCTCCCCTCCCCTGTCATCCTAGGCAGAACCATAACCTCCTCCTTTGGGACTACCATCCCTCCATGATCTGGCCACTTAGCTGCTGCTTTTTTTTTTTTTTTTCTTTTTAAAAATCTTTTTTGAGTAAAACCATTCAGGTCACTATTAGTAGAAAAGTGCTTTGTGGAGACTTTGTTAACCAAGATCACACTACAAATACAAGAGGCATGGGGAGCACCTGGGTGGGACTCAGTCAGTTGGGCGTCCGACTTTAGCTGAGGCCATGATTTCACCGCTCCTGAGTGTGAGCCTCATGTCAAGCTCTATGCTGAAAGCTCAGAGCCTGGAGCCTACTTCAGATTCTGTGTCTCCTACTCTCTCTGCCCCTCCCCTGCTTGCTTTCTGTCTCTTTCTCTCTCTCAAAAATGAAATATTAGAAACAATTTTTTAAAAAAGAACATGGGATATTCAGTCAAAGGAACCAGATTTTAATAACTCTGACAAGCTTCTTCACCTCAATTTCTGCTTCAGTTTTTTCCTACAAGTTAAATATTAATAATGTTAACTACTATGTATGGTTATTGTCAAGATTAGTTGACCTCAGGCATATGAAATACTTGGCTCAATGGTACTTACTAAATGCTCAATATACGTTAGTTTCTGTCATATTTCTTATTATTACAATGTACAAATTCTATTCTGGTTTTCTAACTGAAGTAAATAGAACCATCTAACTGTGTTTCTCTTTTTTCTGATATGGTGGGTGGGGAGAATCCATTGCCCGTTCTAGCAGGAAAAATTACACACTGGTTCTTGACTAGTACTCTGAGTGATGACTAAGTAACACACATTCCCCAAAGTTATACATCAGCTTGCTTCTGAAATATTTTCAAGATCTCAGAACAGAAAGATCTACAGATATATCCTTATCCACTTAAATAATCTATTATCCTGCCTACATTTAGGAAGATTTTTTTTAGCAAAAGATGTGTTCCAACAGCATGCTTGTATTTACAGAGAAATCCATTAGATGAATGTGTTCCATGATGTCAGAAATACCTTCAAAGAAATCATTAAATACTATAAGCTATCAGATTAGTGAGGAAATAGAAAACATATTATTGAATGAGAAGGGTGCGCCTAAGCTGGAGGCTACAGTCAAGTGGTACCACATATTAAAACAAAAACAACAACAAAAAACCCATCACCACTTTAATGTCTTGGTGCCTCCCTGTCCCATTTGGTAGGCAGGAAGAACTGTGGTCTCCAGGAGTTTCGCTGGGTAGACGGACACTCGGTCTTCATATACAGTATGACCGTCAAGCCCATAAATCCATTTCACATTAGTTATAACCACAGAATTTCAAGAGTAAGCCAAACTAATAGGAACAACATTTTTGGTTTACTATACCAATGTAATTTTAGATTGACTATGTTTTTTAAAATCATGGGTATTTAGTTGTAAAGATGTTTCATCCTGGCAGAGTTCATTAACTAAGATTAGACTTTGTACCTTAAAGCACATTTAACCCTAAAGGAACAACAACAATGCCATTAGAGAAAGATAAAAGAACTTCATACCTTTTCTTATATAATGATTCAACAACTTTCATGTTAATCCACAAGCAGTTTTACGACAATGCAGCAATAATCAGATGAAGATAATTTGTCACAGATGCCACCATCATACAATATGGCTTGGTAGAAATCAGGGTGGAGAGCAGAAATACATAAACAAGATTTTTCTTCTACTAGGTGACTCTGGGCTTTAAATCCTTCTTATAAGATTCACTTCAGCATGTTTCTGGATAGCTCCTGTTCCATATATATTCCTAAGTGTTATATGTCTCTACATATGTATGTATCGATATACTAACAATACAAATATGCAGCAATAAGATGTACAATTGGTTTTTACATAACAAATATGAAAAGTAAACATTTAAATGGATGGGATATCATCAATGGAATCACCTTGTCCTGATATGCCCATAAACAGACACAACTCTTGAGGCCATGTGAGGTAGTAGTATGAGCTACAAAGTAGGAAGCAGAAGAAAGAGGTTCTATCCCTGACTACAGAAATTTACTAAGCACCATGGATGTCAGTTCTACTTAACTATAGATTGGAGGAAGCAGTCAGTACTTGCCTTCCTACCAACCAGAATCATTTGCTGGAATGTGTGGAATAAAGAATGCAAAAATATTTTATAAGTTTTAAAGAACAATAGTGTAAGTATCAAGATGCTTTCAAAATAGTTTTGCTACTTTGAGAAAATTTTAAAAAGAGAAGGATAGTCTAATTATATTATTTTCTGTTATTCCAAGAGGAGAAAAATTTTTTATAAAGATATCTTTGATATTTGATAAATAATACATAATAAGGCAGTTTAGTGCATGGGGTCAACTTAGTATAAATGACAGTATCTTGTATCTTGAGAAAAAAATACGCAAGTGCTTTGTATATTCTAAAGGGCTACATATAAAGTTTAGCAACTGTTGCCACTTACATAAGAACACAGCCTTTTTATGGGTGCTTACCTTCTCTTAGACGGTCTACGACAAAAGTGAAGCCTGTAGTTCTTGGGTGCAAGACATATTCATATTTCTGAAGCCCATTCTTTTCAGCAAAATCATTACTTCGAGCTTTGCTGTTTTCTAAACATAACAACAAACTATTAGAAGCCATAAAATAAAGATAAGTGAGATAATGAAACCATGAAGGAATTCATTGATAAAACGGCAGCTAATGAATCTGTAAGTACTGAATATAGCATTACTGAGTCAAATGAGAAGATACAAACACTGCACCCCCTAACAAAGGTCCTAGAGTTTTGGGAATTTTGAAATTTTTATAACGTATTAAATAGGACTTTTTAGAATGTTTCCTGAAATTCATATTCAACTCTTTAAAATTCTTTAAGGGAGTTCATAAAATTGTCAATATACGATGAAAACTTAAGTACAAATAAAATGCTAACAAACTGAAATTTTCATAAAATAGTCTTTAACATAAAAATTGAAATACTAAAAGAGGCTAATAAAAATAAAATACTTTAAATAAAACATAAGGACCTCTACACTCAGAAAAAACAAGTAGTAAATATGCCAAGTATATCACATCAACATTTTTTTTTAACCAGTAATTTAGGGCTTCGGTGCAAAGTGAAATATCTGCCCCACTCAGGCATGGAGCATGCTAATATTACTAACCAAAACCACTCCCCAACAGAATGGGCACACGATTAGCACATCGTGTACAAACATCTGAACATGGTTTGGCTGAATATAGTTACAGAGTCAAGTATATGTTCCAATTGTTGGCAAAAGCTGCTTTTTCCATTCCATGAGGTAACTTTATAAGTTCCAAGAAGAACCAAACCCATTATTCAGCAAATATATTTGGAAAAAGTAGTGTTCAGAAATTTGGCCTCAACTGCTGGGAGAGATCATGAAAATACCTTCTGATGACAGCAGATGTTAGAATCCGCAACTCTCAGCTGCATCCTAAAATTTATAGACTATTCCAAGTCAGAAGAAAAGAAAATTCTCTATATAAACCCAACCTTCCTTGGAATAAATTTAAGATCATGGAGTCCTTGACCTCAAAATGCCATAGATGAATTCCACAACACTAAAATATTCAAAGAATACCCCTCTAAAAGGTGTTACACTATTTTATAATTGAAAAATCGAGTCAAAGAACTGAATACCCACAGTCCCTAGTAAGAGAAAAGTACAGGCTGTAAACACGAAAGGGAATAAGCTCTTCTCACATTCATTTGAGAATATCCCACGCATTGGACTCCAAAACAGTTTTTGATACACAGCTAGAAGGCCCTTCCATGGAATGAGGAGCTCCAGGGACACTACAAAGATGAGTATTAACTACTCTTCAGTTTCCACTTCCGGTTCATCATAGACTCCAGGGATTGGAAGACAAAACTGAACTCTGTCGTAGAATGGGAACATAAGTAGTTCTAAAAACATACCATCACAGTGTGAGGAGGTAGAGATAATCTGAGACACAAAGAGATTAGAGATGCAGATTTTTCCTTCCATCCCCACTTGATCTACCCACCCCTGGACTCTGATTGTTAGTAAGTATACCAGCCTCCCTCTTTCGGACCACAGCCTCCTGTCTCGTGAGCTCACTGCTGGGAACACGCCAGTGCCAGCTCCCCTTCCAAGCGGAGTTGACTACCGGCCACTCTGATTCTCAAACCAGTGAGGCCATGTTTCTACTTCAGGGTCTGTGCAGGCATTGCTTCCCCTACCCGGAATGCCTTGTGCCCAGATATCTGCAAGGTTTTCTGCTTCATTCAGATAGTCTCTACTTAGACAGATATGTAAGCAGCTTCTTTTGACAAACTTATATAAGAGTGCCCTATGCCCTATCTATTCCTCTCCCTGCCCTTATCTTGCTTTATTTCTCTGTACGGCATTTATGAACACCTGACATATTTTTATTAACTGATTGGTTTTTCATTCTGTCTTTCCTCATAAAATGTAAGCTTCATGAAAGTAGGGGCTTTGTTTTGTGTATAAAGCTTTGGGTACTCACATTTATTAAATGAAGTTTTGTGTACAAAGTGTTCAATTACATGAAATATTATAATTGTTAAAACCGAGAAAAACTTTTCTTTCCAAATCACAGACACAGAACTCAAAATTACAGTATACCAATTGTTATGGTTAAGTTTATTTATCAAACTGGCATAGCCAGAGAGTTGGTCCAATATTACTCTAGATGTTTCTGTGAAGGTATTTTTCAAGGAGATTAATATTTAAATCAGAAGACTTTGCATAAACAGATTATTCTCCATAATACGGGTGAGCCATGTCCAATCACTTAAAGGCCTTAACAGAAAAAGACTAACCTTCTCAAGCAAGAAAGAGTTCAGTCAGGCAGACGGCCTCTGGACTTGAACTGCAACTCTTCCCTGGGTCATCAGCCTACTAACATTACAGATTTTTGACTCAATAAACCTCCACAACCACATGAGTCAGTTCCTTAAAGCCCCAATTCCCATCACAATTTCTTTCCATTTCAATCTTTCTACACACACACACACACACACACACACACACACACCCCTGTCGGTTCTGTTTTTCTGGACAACCCTAATTAAACCTATATAATATAAAACTGTCCAACTTTTAATACATGTGTTTTCAAGGAATAAATAATGATAGGAGAGATAATATCACATTAAGTGCAAAGAAAAGTATAATTCCAATTTCTCAAGTGTTCAAAATTATGTGTGTACACATGCACATATATTTGTGTGTGTGTGTGTGTGTGTGTGCGTGTGTGTGACCAAATGACCCAAAAGCAATGGACCAAAATTATAATAGTGTCTGTCTATGGGCAGTGGGATTATAATTTTTGTGCTCTCTTCTATGTTTCTAAATTTCCCCAAATTCAACCTATGACTTCCATAGGCAAGAAAAAAAGTTATAACCAATAGTAACATACAATGATAAAATATATGTAAACTTATATTTAAAACATTAACTTGAAAATGTTGCAAGCCAGCTGGACTCTGAACTTATAGAAGGTTATAAAACATTCCCTTCAGGCTTAAAAAAAAGTTTCGAGCTAACTATGGTAACTAGAAACAACTTTGAATTAACAGGTACTTTTTCAAAGATAATCATTTATCTGAACTCAAAAAGACCTGTATAATCCTGTTAAAAAAAACTTCTGAAAGCTTCAGGATCTGAAAGCTTCAGGATCTCTATTTGGCAAACAGTCTAGCTTTCGTAAGTTGGCCTTTAAAACTGTAAATATCATTTTAACTTAAAAAATAGACAACCACATCATGTAATGGTGAGCACTCTGGACCCTGAAAATATGCAACAAGATGTTAAGTTCATTATGTAAAAGAAAAACTTGAGAACAAATATAGACTGAAAAAAGTTTTAAATATATACTTTATAGGTCCTGAAGATCTAATATATAAACATTTTAACACTAATATACCATAAAGTCACAGCAATCTGGAAACTTTTTTTCTGTTAGCTTTTAATGACTAAATAACTTCTTCTTCTTTTTTTTTTTTTTTAATGTTTTTTATTTATTTCTAGGAGAGAGAGAGAGACAGCGTGAGCAGGGGAGGGTCAGAGAGAGAAGGAGTCACAGACTGAAACAGGCTCCAGGCTCCGAGCTGGCAGTCAGCACAGGGCCCGACGCGGGGCTCGAACCCACGAACCGCGAGATCATGACCTAAGCGAAAGTCGGACGCTTAACCGACTAAGCCACCCAGGCGCCCCAATGACTAAATAACTTCTAAAGTTGCCATTCTTTAATGTACATTTTGGCACTGCAAATATAAATCAATCTATCACTTCAGAAAATTACCTTTTATAATATAGCTGATCTTTCAATGACCAAATATATTCTACTTTTTAAGGTTTATTTTGAAAGACTGAGCATGCAAGTATGAGTGGGGGAAGGGCAGAGAGCAGGGGGAGGGGAGGAGAGAGAGAAAGAGAAAAAGAGAGAGAGAGAGATACAGAATCCCAAGCAGGCTCCACACTGTCAGTGCAAAGCCTGATGTGAGATCATGACCTGAGCCAAGATCAAGAGTTGGATACTTAACTGACTGAGCCACCTGGGCACCCCAAAGTATTATACATTCTTAACTGTAAGATTTCAATATGGCTGGCTGTCCATGATAATTTCCTAATGATAGTTTAGTTCTGGGAATCATTTAATTTACAAGCTACAGGACATTTTCAAACTTAAACAATATGCATCCAATATTATCCTCAGTATTATCCTCTGTGATCCAACTACTTTTAGGATTTTAACTATATAGTAAACCTATATAGTAAGCATATATTTTAGTACAAAATAGTATTGAATAAAAATTGCCATGGTTCACTTAGCTCAGTTCCATCCAAACAGAGAAGTCTTCCTTGGTATCAATGGTGAATGTTGCCCAAATATCTGAATGTTCCTCATTAACATATTATGGCTTAGTCATCCATTCACTTAAATAGTTGTATAATATATACTTTTTATCTTGAACTCTGTGGGTATTGGGTTCCATAAATTATTATGTCCACACAGTGAATTAGTATGTTAATTGACATGTTCTCCCCTCTTAAGCTCTAAAGTTTCCCCTTCTCAGGGGATCTGGTATTGAGGATTTGGAAGACAAGTTCATGTTCTGTCTCTCCATACTATTTGTGAGTTTCAGACTTCAGTCTGTCTTCTCTTCTACAGCAGACCTTTATCCACCAGATCCTTCCCAAATTCTGCTCTATCTTTCTTGAAGTATCCAGGTTACTAACAGCTTTAAAATTTTGCTCTTTGAATCAGATTCTACAGAACTGCTTCCTGTCCAAGCTTACCCCACCCTGACAATATTCAACCAAAACAGTTCTTCTGTCTTCAATGCTAGACTGCAGTAGGCGGCTTCACCTGCAAAAATGATCTGTACTTTAAAAACGTGTGAGAACTGCTGATTTAGAAGAATAAAAGACTGTATTTTATTTTTCATCTTGTAAAGAATTCCTTGAGATTCACTGGTATTCTTGGCCTATCCATGTAGTTTAATAACTGGGAAGGCACAAAAGTCCTAAATATGTCCTGTGTCGCTCCACAAATCAGCGGTAGCTGAATTTTCTTGAGGACAGGACAAAGCCTTTCCTGCTTATAGTAGGAAATAGTAGGGATAAAACTTTAAAATATCCAGATAAAGGCAACATATTAACTTAAATCAACAATAAATTAATGGATTACCATCATATGCTTTTCTTATAAAAAAGAAGTTGAGAAAAAAGGGCTTAATAGATAAATATAAATATCTTGAAAGAGGACAGAGAATATATAGAACAGGAAGGGGATTTTAAAATTAGCCTTTATTCTTAAGATTTCTTGGGCGTGTGTATGTGTGTGTGTGTTTCCATACAAATTATATACAATTATATAAAAAGCTGATATTTAAAATATATAGTGAGACTTAAAACATAAAGCTCAGGGTGCCTGGGTGGCTCAGGTGGTTGAGTGTCTTACGGTGGATTTTCAGCCCAGAGTCTTGAGATCAAGCTCCACACTGGGCTCCAGCACCAAGTGTAGAGACTACTTGAGATTCTCTCCCTCTCTCTCTGCCTCTGTCCCTCTCCCCCACTCATGCTCTTTCTCTCTGTCTAAAATAAATAAAATACTATAATTAAAAATAAAATAAAAACATAAAGCTCTAGGATGGCAAGTAGGAGCAGTAATGGCTTCTTGGAGTTTCCCATCATCAATTCTATGGTCTGGAAACCAGGAATTCTAGGTTCTAACGTGCTACTGATGAACTGAGTGAGTGGCCTTAGTGGTGGGCCATTAATCTGAGTTCAATTGCTTCATGTGAGGAATTAGAAGTTTAGACTAAATTGTTTCTAAGTTCCTTCATGTTTTAAAAATCTGCGATCTAATCCCAGGCTACCTACCTGTGAGATCAGTCCCCTCTGGGAATATGAGGAGTTGAAGTGGTTCACGGATATCACAGAAATAATCAATCATGTCTTCAAAATGGCTCTTGTCATCTTTCCATTTCCTATGAATGAAGATATAGGCAGCAGCCTGCATGGCCCAACCTAGAATCAATTTAACAAGTATTTACATATAATTTTATTGCCAATATCCACATATTATTGAATATTTCAATTTTTTTACTATGAACTATTTACTATCCTAATAAGCACCTCATGATATACCTTGGGTTAAATAACACCTATACCAGAGAATATTCTTAAAGGTTTTGCAAAATTCTCAAAAACTTTTCAAGCCAAGCTTACCTATTAAAATAGCAAGGAAAAAAAGTTCCCTAATATTTATCAGTAACTCATCCAAAGTTTTAACAATCCTAACCAGACATTTTAACCAAGGTACCTACAAGAGATACACACAACATGTTGTCAGACTTACAAAACAGTAAGTAAGGACTGTTCTCAAGTCATGCATACAAGCATTCTCTTTAATATTTCCCATTCTGTACTACTTGATCTCTAAATTCAACTATTATTTTCAATGCTAGCCACTTCTTTAGATTTTACTGAAAAGAGAAAATGTGTAATGGATACTAAACACACTAACCAGAATATACACTGTGATCACACTCCCTTTATATTTAGGGCAAATCAACTTTGCTACTAAAGAGGTAGTCAGCCTTGGACGAGCCATGTTTAACCTAACCAGCCATCCCACCCTGGCCAGAAATGACTAAAACTAATGTGGTAAATAGCTGACTTAAGGCAGCCAATCTATAGTCCGTTGAATAGTCTCTGAAGCATGAAAACACTTGGCCCAAACACAGTAACTCTCGTGGCCAATGTTCTCTCGCAGAAATTTTACTTGGGACCATGGAGAGAAAGCACTGGCAATATAAAGGTAAATGGATATATAAAAAAGCTGATATTATGACAGCAGCAGCTGAGGGAAAATAAAAATAGCACACTAGTAAAGATCTAAAAATCTTGCTGCTGAAGTGCCTAAAGCTGACTGTAATCCAGAACAGAAGACAGTTTTAGTCTCCACAAGCGCTGGCCAGTCTATGGATCCGCCTCTGGGGTATCCACAAGAGTCCGTCTCCCTTACAGGCCAGTGCATCTCTGCAGTAAGTGGTAGTTCTTTGCAAACAAAGAACATGACTAAAACAGTAGTTTTAAAGCATCATTTGGTAAAGACATTGGCACCCTGGGAAGATATAAAAGGATCATTAAATCATTTGCCAATGATTTTAAAAATCGTAAGACTATTTGGTTTGAAGAAGTCCAAGCTAGAATACTGGAGTCTACAAATGCAAATGAACATCCACCCAACAACCACTTTGGTATAGGTCTTGCTGCTGTACACCCAATTACTAGTTACGGACGGTGCTGCCAGTCCTACCCATCAGTACTGGACTTGATCCCACACCTGGCCCTCCCACACATCTTTCCTCCTTCACCTGAGGACACTGAGGCCCTCACCGTAGTGCCTGTAAGCAGTGTAGCTCTGGAGTGCGATTGCCTGGGTTAGAACCATAGCTCTACCACAAAAGAACCGTTCAGTCTTTGTCCCTCACTGACCCCACATATCAAAATGAGCATAATGCTGTGATAGTATGTACCAAATAGGGACTGTTGTAAGAAATAAGACTGCTTAGCACAAAGTATCAATAAATAATAGCTATTATCATTAGTGTGATTAAGAAGTTTAATAATACTCAGAATATTATATCAAGGAACATAAAAATGTAACCAGAAAGTTCTCATTCACAACATCAAAACAAAAATGCTTTTACAGTCATTATATGAATATACCACAACTTGTTTATACTCTTGATGGAGAGATTTCTTAGCTATTAGGAATCAAGCTAACACGGATATTCTCGTATCTTTTGTTAAACGTAGGCACTGATTCTATTGAGTGAATAGTCAGGAATGGAGAAGTTTCATGGCAGGATTTATGTATGCTCAGCATTCGTAGACAGCATGTTTTTCAAAGTGATTGTACCAACTGACACTCCCAAGTCAATGTTTGAGTGTTCTAACTGCTCTATCAATGGCCTTGCCAACTCTTATAGGTCCTTATATTTTTAGCCATTCTAATGCAGGTACAGTGGTTTGAGTTTGAATTTCTCTTATGATTAATGACAGTGAGAGCCTTTTCATATGCAAGTCATCGATGGCTTCTTTGTGAATACTTCTGCAAACTCTTTGCATGTGTGTGGAGTGCGCGTGCACGCACACACAATCAAAAATCTATATAACTCTAAGTTTCAACAATATACCAGATATCATCCCTCAATCCATAGCTTGCATATTCTCTCCTTTAACGGTGTCTTGTTATGAACTTAACATCTAATACTAATGAAGCACAATTTACAAATCTTCTCCTTGTGGCTGGTGCTCTTTGTGTATTGCTTACAAAATTTTTTCCTGTTCCAAAGTTGTGAAGGCATTATTCCATTTATTCTTCTAGAAGCTTTACTGTTTTAACTTTCATATTTTGGTTTATGATCTACCTCAAAAGAATTTTTGTATATAGTGTGAGGTAGCAGTATGGATACTTGTTTTCCATATGGATATTCAACTGACAAGCATTGAAAGGACCACGAGAACATGAAATAATAAAATATTTAAAAAGCATTACACAATAAATGGAAACATATTACTGTAAAAAAGTGTCCAACAAGATAAAAGTATATAGATTTAAACAAGAGAATATGCCTTTATTACCACATCCTTCAACCCCAATCCACCGGTCATAAGTTGTTTTATAATCATGGCTAATAGTTTGATGTAACTTATTCCACATTTAAAAAATTCATTACATGTATGATTGGTGTTTTAGAAAACACTTAAGAGTCATACCTTGCATACTGTTCTGTGATTTCCTTTTTTCATTTAATGTGTCTATTTATATGGATCTACTTCATTTTTTAATTCCTGCACTGTATTCTCTATTAGGGCTTCTCAAACCAGTTTTAATTTTAATTTCTTAACCATTATTGACCAACAGTTTTATAAAATACAATAAAATGAGTTACTAGAACAATGATCATACACTTGGAAGTTATAACAATGTCACGACACTCTAAAAGTTTCCACCCACTCTTCTTCCCTGTTTATGTCCTTAGCTCATGGTGGACCAGCCAGTTTGCGAATGGGCACTGTTACAAGAATCCCACTTTAAGTAATACTATTCTGTGCAGATACACCATGATCTACTAACTTATTATCATTTAGGACGTACCCAATCTGAGAATGTGTCTTTCCTAGAAAGCTTACTCCATTCACATTTATTAGGGGAACTGACATCATCATTTATGTTTTATGTTTGTTAGACTTTGATTTCTTGCCCACCGTTCTCCCCTTTACTGTCTTTAGCTGAAATTATTAAGTTTTCTCAGCCTCCTTCCTTAAGTTCTCCAATGCAGAGGTCAGCAAACTATGGACCAAATCCAGCCCACAGTCTTTGAATGGCCCACAATCCAAGAAGAATATTTTAGAAGATACAAAAATTATATCAAATTCAAATTTCATGTATAAAGTTTGATTGGAGCTCAGCCATACTCATTTGTTTTTACAGATGATCTATGGTGGCTTCTGTGTTGCAGTGGCTGAGTGAACAGGTACAGCAGAGACTGTACTGCCTACAATGCTTGAAACATGTTACTCCCTAGTCCTTTACGAAATAGTTTGCTAACTCCTACTCCAGTGGTTTGGAAACTATATACTTTATTTTGTTCTTTTAATGATCATCAAAATTTTTTCAACTTTGTATTTTCGACAAACATTTAAACTTCTGTAATTATATCAACAGTGAGTTAAACAATAATGCTCTCCAAAAAAAGTATGTTTTCCTCTTGTCCCTTTTCCAAGATTTGTATAAATCATTTAACAGCTCTCCAAAGTTATATTACTAACATATTTCTTTTGCTTCACAGAAATAATTTTTCATGGAAACAATTTTAATTACTTATACTTGACTCAAGTTCACTGGTTTCCTTGCTTATCACTGTTTCTTTTATCTCATGTCCTTCTGTGAGTCCACCTGAAGGAATTTCTTTCAATAAATGTTTGAGTCTTTGCATTCCTAAAATGTATTTATTTGTTCTCAATTTTTTGGAGGCTAGTTTGGCTAATCACAAAACTTGAAATTCCAAATCATTTTCCCCTGAGAATTTCAAAGCTTTTTTCCCCACAGTTGTCCATCATCTAATATGGCTGCTGAGAAATTGGGACACCACTCTGATTTGCAGAGATAATCAAATTGTCCCCTTGGAAGCTTTCATGATTTTCTCTTTAGTCTTAGTCTTATGGCATGTGACCTGTAGGAGTCTAGGTGCGGCACATTTTCATTAGTGCTGCCCAGCAATTGTTACATTCCTCCGACACTGGGAATGTCCTTGTCGGTTATTTAAGAAAATACATTTTTCTCCTCTTCACTCTCACAGACTTTCTCTCTGGAACTTATGTTAGCTAGATGTTAACTTCTGGACCCATCTTCTCATACTTTTCATCTTCTTTTAATTGACATTGTGCTCAAGGAAAATCAAAATCATTGGTTTCACCATCTACCTCACTAATCTGATTTTGTCTGACCTACTTACTGAGTTTATTTCAGCAATCGGCTCTTTAAGTTTTAGGACTTAGGGTTGGTTCTTTCTATAGCAACCAATTATTATGGACAAACAGTAAAATAGAGAAGTTATAACAAATACTAAGAGTAATAATTTTCATAAAACTGTTCACTGAATGGTTGCTAGGTGCCTGATATTATTCTAAGCTGAACTGTTCTCAAGGCAACCCTATGAATTAGGTAAAACTATTATCCTATTTTATGGATGAGGAAACTGAGGCACACTGAAACTCAAAGAGCTAATCAGTGGTAAAACCAAGTTTCAGACACAATCTGACTCCAAAGCCGATGCTTTCAACCAATGTGCTAAAACAGCCTCTCTGCAATATATACTTAAATCTCTTTAAAGGTAGTAGGTAAACATAGTTTAAATTCTCCTAGGAGAATAAATACTCCTCAGAGGTTAGACTTCCCATTTTTTTTAGTACTAGACTCTCTTTAATGCTGTGCATTTTCTTCAAATGTCAAATCTAAATTGTCTCCAAATTTCTAGACTGAGTAATACTGACAGGTAGAATGTATTTCTCCAATCCAGGTGAGAAAACCTGTGGCTCCCTTTGGGAAAGGGAGCAGTAGCAACACTTCTGGGGCTGTGCCATGAAACTCGACTGATAGTCTGTATATGTCTCAGAAATCCCAGAAAGAAGTAAAATGGTTGCCATTAGTCAGGCTCTTGGACCCCTCTCCTCTGAAGATGGGATTATTCTTCCCCTCTGTGCCTTTGCCTTCTCAAATCCATTTATATATCACTAATGCTTCTGAAACTTCTCTACTCCCTTAAGCTTAAACATTTTTCTCCCTTTCATAAAAAATCACAGGAACAACCTTGTGAAGCTTTTTTTCCAGGTCATTGCCATCAATGTATACTTTATTTGTGTTTAAAGCAATACCCACAGTTTTAACATTCTGGCGATCCTCAAACATACATTTTTATGACATTTACTTCATACGTCTATGGCTGGATAAATAACAGTACAATTGATTGTGTCATCTGAAATGAGTCTGTAGTACTTGTCTTTTTCATACTCTTCCATTGGAGGGCATTCCATCCATCACCTGAAATTCTCAGACAAGGGTTGGGAGTCTGGCAGGTTTATAAAGACAGATTCTGTGTGTGTTGGCGTGGCTCCTTCTTCTGTCTTCCTTCTAAAACCGCATTTATGTTATCAGCCTTGCCTTCTCCTTCTCAAAGCAGACAACAGTAATCCCTGAGCATACTCTATTTGTCAAAAACCACTGCATAATTTTAGAACCTGGTTTTCGTTGGCTTAAATTCTCTTTTATCAAATTTCAGAGTTGTATTTAAAAAAAACTTGAGTGTATTTTTAACATTATGCACTCTTTCTAATAAAAAAATAAGCTCTTTACACAATTTTTTTCCTTTGTTCACTTTAGTATGGATGGATATGGTTAAGGGAATCATAAAAACATCTGCACTACTCACCTAGTCCTCTAAAAACTGAACTTCAAAGATAAATTAATCTCGTGTATCACTGCTGTCCACGTAGTCATTAATTCATTGTGGAATCTACGATGAGACTATAAATGCAACACCAAAAACAAGCAACGTGGAAGAGACAAATTGTTTTCTTCCTTATATTTTCAAACCTGAATAGAGGGTATGGATGCCACCAAGGAAATCCTATCCACAGGCCTCTAATAAATGAGAATGAGTGATGTAAACAGATGCAAATTTTTGTATAAATTTATATCACAACAATCACGAGCAAATACTGTATTTACTAAGGGTGCGGTTATTCACAATGATAATTTACATATAAATCCAAAACAAGTATTTCTCAGAATTTCAACCACGGTCAGGGTGCTAAATGCTACAGAAAGTTAGGGAAGACCTATCTTCTTTGAACTCAACATTTTATATTAGGTAGTGCTGTCTCCATCCCTCTTCTAAGTTGCTGAACTTTCAAGATAACAACTTGCCTTACTGCAAACTTCACAGACTCCACAGAGATTAACATATCTACCTGCAGAGGGTGGAATGTCATGCTTGACACTAAAGAAATACCTACTTATTGATGGTTTTTGGTTCACGAGATAAGGCTCCTTGGTTATAATTTGTGGGTTCACACTACTGTGGGACTAAAATCTGTCTTTCAGACTGTGCAAAATTTCCCATGTAATCAATTTTCTAGATGAACTGCAATCTATGAAGTCCCTGACTGTGCAAAATGAATTCCTAAGCTAAGTACATTACTAGTTCTCTACGCGGAGAGGACCAGGAGCAACTAGCATGTGGTAGGCAATAATGTCCCCCACAAAACAGGCCTATATTCTAAATCCCAGAACTGTGAATATGTGACATGACAAAAAAGAATCAGCTGAATTTAAGACAGGAAGATTATCCTGGATTAGCCTATTGGATCCAGTGCAATCACAGGGGTCCTTAAAAAAGGAAAAGGAAAGCAGGAAAAGACTCCTGTCAAAGCGAGAGGGACTCAACCAATCCTTGCTGGCTTTAAAGGTGGAGAAAGAGGGTCGGGAGCAAAGGACTGGGTGTCCAATCAAAGCTGGAAAAATCAAGAAAACAGATTCTATACAAAGCGTTCAGAAAGAAACCAGTTCTGCCAATGCCTTGATTTTAGCCCAATGAGAGCCACCTCAGACTTGTGACCTCCATAACTGTGAGACAACAAATGTGTGCTGTTTAAGCCACTCCACTCACAGTACCAGCACTGACAGGAAACTACTACAGAGCACAGTCAGTGCCAGGGTCTTAGTTTCTAATAGCATTCATTAAGAAATGGAACCAGGATTCCTTAGAGAAATGCTGAGTCCAGGGCTAGGGAGAGAAAATACGAGAATCTTAAACTACTAGAAAGTAAAAAAAATAATAATAATAAAAATAAAGATGGAGGCTCAAAAGCCCAAAAAGACACAAGAGCCAACCTCCAAGATATCCCACTGGCCAAAGCCATAGAACGTTAACAACAAAATAAATAATACTGAATTATAACCCAAAGAAAAAAATAAATAACAAGTTCATACTGGCATAATTAAATGACTGAATAAATAAATAAATGTGAAGGGACAAATTTTCTTTACAGAATTACAAATAAAATATGTAGATACTCCTCACTCTAAGAGGTAAAGTTCGTGCCCAGCCCCTCCCAGCCCTTGTATGTGGGCTGCTATTAGTAAACAAACAAATATATAAAAAGGAAGAAAAAACCCGCAATTTTCTGGTGGAGAAACCTGGCAGGCACCCTACCTTAAACCAAATGATTACAATTAATATTGCCAGCGATAAATCATGGGCCTCCCTGCTGAGATGAGAAGAGCACTTTATCGCTGTGGGCTTTTCCCTCTAACCCATAACTTTCATCTAATCATGAGAAAATACACAAACTCAAATTGAAGAACATTCTACAAAGTATCCAACCAGCACTTGTCAAAAGCACCAAAATAGAGATGGCCACAGAATGCAGACTAAGGAAACATGGTGACTAAATGACAGGATCCTCAACTGGCTCCTGGAACAGAAAAAGGACATCTGAAATCCAAATGAGATCTGTAGTTAATCTGATTGTACCCGTGCTAACGTCTTGTTCTGACACATGACCCAAAGAAGCTGGGTGAAGAGAAAAATTTCCTGTACTATCTTTGCCAGTTTTCTACACATCTAAAATCATTCCATATTAAAAAAAAAAAAAAGGTATTTAAGAGTCAATTATTAGTTGGTCCAAACTTTTGCTTGATTAAAAAAAAAATATATATATATATATATTTATTTATATATATATATAAATAATGACCGCTTTGCATTCTAAACCCAAAGACCTTAAAATTCTTACTTGGGATTCGGTTACTGTACCATTTACTTGTCTATAACAGTTAAAAGATGATCAGTAACAACATTTCTAAGATACAGTTTTGACATCTGTACTGTGGAGGAGCATTTCTCATTCTTGGCTACATCATATGTCCCTGCCTGGTGTTCATTACACAGTGGTGTAACACTCAGAGATATCTGACTTCAAGCACAAGGGAAAATATTTTCTGTAAGATTTATGATAAGGAATAAATAAGAAAATACCCACAGTTTTTTTAAACTCCCCTAATAATGACATATATAATAAATCTAACTGCCAATTCATTTTTTCCCTCAGTAGTGCATGTTGTCTTTCTCATAAAAAAAATAAAATAAATTTAAAAAATAAAATTTCAATTTAGAGAGCCCTCTCTTAGCCACAAGTGAAAAGACAACTGAAGACACTGAAGTCCAATTCTCTACTGACATTAAGGTCAGAAAACAAACTAGAGGGTACACTGGGTCCATCTCTCCTATCTTTTTACTATTATTACAGAGTGCCCTTTTCAAAGTTGGCTCAAACTGATCACTGAAAGATTTATTTTGTTTGTGCTTCTCCACTAAATGCAAAACAGACACAAAACCCGAAAGTTCCCCCCCAATTCTTGCACTGCTCTCTCCTAAAAATCACCCTGTCATAAAGCATTCTTTGTAGACAATTTTTAGAATCTACTTATTATTTTAAGCAAAGGAATTCCTTCATTTTCAGTAGGCATAGGGGTACTGAAGGGCCTAGAATCAAAAACATGCCTCATAGCTCATATTTGGGAGGCCACGGAGCCTGAAGCAATGCAAATCTGACTCTGGGGTATTAGAGATGGTGAAAATCAATGGGATTTTCAATTTAGGTAACCAATTGTGTTAACTTCAGTAAGTGATTGATTAGATGACCTTAAAGCCCACAGCAAGTTCTCCCACCCAAAGAAACCATAAACTTCCATACAGCTCAGGACTTGAGTTTTGTTAAGAAGTAAGCTATCAAATTCAAAAGCTTTATTTAAATTACTTAAATCTCAGTGCAATCCTAAAAAGTTACATAGTTCTCGGTGTAATCCTAGAAAGAAGTATGATCCTGGGATACAGCCTGGCACATGACCTAACTGAACTGAACCTTTGTTCCCGATGGATTTCCCTCCCTCCCTGACTTAAAAAAAAAAAAAAAAAGCATCAAAACTCATCTCAGCCAAGCAACCCTGGCAACTGAAACTATAAAATCAACAATTACAAGAACTTATTTTGCAACTAGAATGGCTAAGATGAAACCGATCTTTACTTTGTATCTGAAAATACACAGATCTGAATGTGATATCTAGCCACAGAACGAAAACATTTCACATACTGTGCTATATTTCATTTGATGGTTTTCATAAAGATTTTGATTCATGATAAGCATTTAATAAAATGTCCTGAATGAGTAAATCAATCATTGGATACTTTTCTTTAGAGGTTGGTGAAATAGGGAAAGCAAAGTTTTGGCTATAAATAACAATACTAATCTGGAAGTCATATAAACAATCTGGATTTATGCTTCTTACATAAAATAAAGCTGGCCTCAAGGCTGGTTTGGAGGCCAGGCTCTCACGTTCTACTCCGCCATCTTCTTGGAACAAGACAGCTGCAGCAGCTCCAAGTATGATGTGCTCTAACAGTAATGCCCCAAGTAGGAAGAGACGGCTCCATACTCCCTTCATCACCTCCTACCCTTAGATGAAGGAGGAAATTTTCCCCAGACCCTCCTGACAGACTCTCTTCCCTTTCCTCTGGAGACTGGCCATTAGGAGGCAGAGAAAATCAGTATCAGGTATTTTCATCCTGTCATGGGATGTATACATTAAAAAAAATCCACTGTCAAAACTGGTGAAACATCATCTCTTTCTAGCCTTTAGGTATTTAGTAATAACTGCAACAACACAGGAACAAGGCTGCTGTGGAATCTTCTATAATTTAGATATAAGAAGAAGCCAGACATTGATCAGTTTCTTGTTTAGCCATACCAAAATTTACTGTGAGAGAAACAGCTATAGTATAGTTATTAAGTAGCCAGGATTCATAGAGTTATTAAGTAACAAGGAATCCTTAACGAGAAGCCCCCTTTGAAGAAAGGGTCACAGAGGGAGCTTTAAATATGTTTATTGAAGAGATTCCTTCCAGGAAGGCCAAACCAGTTGTTAGCCTGGATGATGAGCACACTCATCTAACAGAGACAACAAAGCTCCAGTCTTGGTTGTACCAAAGAAACTAATGGAAATGGAATGTTAGTGACAACAAGTTTTGTGAGAGATTTCTCCAATTAGAAATTTATTCCTCTTCCTCTTCTGGGCTGTGAAGTAGCACTAATTTTTAAGGAGAGTGGACACACAGTGTTAGATTAGTTTCACAGTGATTTGACAACTCTACATATTATGGTGTGCTCACCACAGGTACAGCTACCACCTGTCACCATACAATACTATTACAATACCCTTGACTATTTTTACCCATACTGTACTTTCCATCCCTGTGACTTTTCATTCTATAACTGGAAACCTATACTTCCCACTCCCTCCTTCACCCATTTTACCTAATATCTACTGTCTACATCTTGTCAACCACCAGTTCTATTTATGGGTCTGTTTCTACTTTTTTGTTTATCCATTTGTTTGGTATTTTAGTTCCACATATACATGAAATCACACGGTATTTGTCTTTCTCTATCTGACCTATTTCACTTAGCATTATACCCTCTAAGTCCATCCATGTTGTCATGAATGGTAAGATTTCTTTTTTATGGTTGAGTAATATTCCACTGTATACATACAATATCTTCATTAATCTATTGATGGGCAGTTGGGTTGTTTTCCTATCTTGGCTATTGTAAATAATACTTTAAGAAACAAAGGGCTGCATATATCTTTTCAAATTAGTGCTTTTGGTTTCTTTGGGTAAGTACCTAGTACTGGAATTACTGGATCATATTTCTATTTTTAATTTTTTGGGGAAGCCCCATACTGTTTTCCACAGTGGCTATACCAATTTGCATTTCCCTCAACAGTGCCTGAGGGTTCCTTTTCTTCCCACACCCTTGCCAACAACTTGCTACCTATCTCTTTGATACTCGCCATTTTGACTAATGGTTTTGATTTGTATTTCCCTGATAATCAGTGATGTTGAGCACTTCTCATGTGTCTGTGGGCCATCTGTGGGTCTTTTTTTTTTTTAAGTTTATTTATTTTAAGAGAGAGAAAACACACGAGTGGGAAACGGACAGAAGAGAGAGAAGAAGAATGCCAACCAGGCTCTGTGCTATCAGCTTGGACCCTGATGTGGTGCTTGATCCTATGTTCAGTTTCACATCTCAACTGAAATCAAGAGTCAGACACCTACCCAAGTGAACCACCCAATTACCCCAGCCATCTGTATATTTTTTGGAGAAATGTCTATTCATGTCTTCTGTCCATTTTTTAACTGGACTGTGTGTGTGTGTGTGTGTGTTCTGTATATATTTTAGATATGAATCCTTTATCAGACATATCATTTATAAATGTCTTCTCCCATTTATTGGGCTGCCTTTTCATTTTGTTGATAGTTTCCTTCACTGTGCAAAAGCTTTTTGTTTTGGTGTTATCTAAACAGTTTCTTTTTGCTTTTGTTTCCCTTGGCTGAGGAGACAGATGTAGGAAAATGTTACAAAGGCTAAAATCAAAGAGATCCTGTCTATGTTTTCTTCTAGGAGTTTTATGGTTTCAGGTCTCACATTTAGGTCTTCCATCTATTCTGAGTTGACATTTTGGTATGGTATAAGAAAGTGCTCCTATTTTCCCAGCACCACTTACTGAAGAGACTGCCTTTCCCTATTAAACACTCATGCCTCCTCTGTCACAGATTAGTTCTGTATATACACATGGGTTTATTTCTGCGCTCTCTATTCTGTCCCCATGATCTGTGTGCCTGCTTTTGTACCAGTACCATACTGTTTTGATTACTACAGGTTTGTAGTGCATCTTGAAATCTGGGGGATTTCGTGGTATCTCTGAGCTTCATTTTTCTTTCTCAAGATTCTTTTTGGGGTTTTTTGTGGTTCTATACAAATTTTAGGATTTTTAAATTCTAGACCTGCGAAAAATGCTGTTGGTATTTGGATAGGAATTGTACTGAATCTGTGACTTGCTTTGGGTGGAATGGATATTTTAATAATATAAATTCATGCATTCCATGAGCATGAAATATCCTTCCATTTGTTTATATCATTCTCAAGGTCTTCATCAATGTTTTACAGTTTTCAGAATACAGGTGTTCAACCTCCTTGGTTAAATTTATTCCTGGGTATTTGATTCTTTTTGGTGCCACTGTAAATGGAACTGTTTTGTTCACTTCTCTTTCTGCACCTTTATTGGTGTACAGAAATGCAACAGATTTCTGTATGTCAATTTTGTATCCTGCAATTTTACTGAATTCATTTATTACTTACAATAGTTTTTTGGTAGAGTCTTTAGAGTTTTTCTATGTATAGTATCATGTCATCTGCAAACAGTGACAGTTTTACTTTTTCCTGACCAATCTGGATGTCTTTTAATTCTTTCCTTTGACTGCTATTGCTAGGATTTCCAGTACTATGGTGAACATAAGTGGTAAGACATCCTGTCTTATTCCTGATATTAGAAGAAAAGCTCTCAGTTTTCCACCACTCAGTATGATGTTAGCTGTGGGTTTTTCACATATAGCCTTTATTATGTTGACCTCTAAGCTCAAACTGTTTTCAGTTTTTATCATGAATAGACATTTAATTTTGACAAATGCTTTTTCTGCATCTATTGAGAGGATCATATGATTTTTACCCTTCATTTTGTTAATGTAGTGTATCACATTGATTGATTGGTAGATACTGAACTATCTTTGCATCCCTGGAATAAATCTCACTTGATCATGGCAAATGATGCTTTTAATATATAGTGTAAAATTAGTAAAATAAAAATCAGGGTCCACCAAACTGGATAAAGTTAAAGACTTCCATGACTTAAAGATTTTAGTTTTAGTGACTGTCAATTTAAAGTAGGAGAAAGCAAAATTAATAATAATAATAATAATAAAATTAATTAGGAGAAAGCCATGTAAGAGAGGAAGAATTTTCCTTCTCATAGGAGATAAAGTTTGGTATTATAAATTATAAATATCTCATATAGGAAAACACCTACTCTTTGTGCTTAATATACAATTGTTAATAAAAGTTAAGGTCACATCAATTCAGTAATTCTTAAAACTGTAGGAGCAATGACATTGTTATTTCAACAATGTATACTTTACTAATCCTTATAAATGGATTAATGCAACATAGTTACAACGGAAAACAGGACCACCTAATTGATCATCTTTGCATCAATACATCCCTGTGTTATAGCACTTCCGCGTTTACTAGGTAGGTGCAGTATAATCGTTGCTACAGTGCACTGGGGAGCTGTAAAGCAGACTTTAACTGACTGTTTTATTCAGGATCTTCAAAAAGAGAAATGCTTAGAAAATACCAAAGGTATTTGAAATAAAATTTCAGTTATTTCTGTAAATCAAATGTGATAAAAAAAATATTTAATGTTTTGGCAGACAGGTCAGTACTCTGGGAGGCCAAACTTAAGAGCACTCCCCTACCCAGTTTCAATTTTCCTGGTAATGTGGCCCACCCCAGCTTCTGGACATACACTGACAGTCTCTGCGTGTCTTTAACAAACAGAACGGATGGAAGCATTCATCAGAGGTCACACTGTTACTCCTACTTCTCCCTGATCTCATCCTGAACAATCGTATATCACAATTTCATATATTTCATAATAATTCTATCTCACAATTTATGATTTTCCTACTTTCCATCATTCTATTCTGCAGTTTTAGAAATGCAAAACTGTATGACAATTTACTTTGAAACTATGATGTCAGGTCAGGGAGATTTTAAATTTAATGCACAACATGACCACTTTCTAAATCACTATCTCTTTAATATTTATTCTTTATACTTTGGAAAGGCCTCAAACTCTTCTGCCACTAAGTGTCCAGAAAAATCAAGAGGCCATGAGTTGTGTGATTCTGTACACACAAATGGACGTTCTATGATATCTTTGGGTTAATATTTCATTAATTGCTACTAACTGATTACAAAGTTGGCTAAAGATAAAAATCTATGTGTATACCACTATTAGAATAAGCTGAATTCTAACTCTAGGACATTTTTTGTTAAAATTTATTTTCCTGTATCTTAACAAACTCTACTAAACTGTTCAGTTAACTTTACCAAAATTCTGTATAACCTGACCTGGAATCTAAACACTTTTACTGATTTCTTTCCTAGCCTATTTGTCTGTTATTTTTATACTTCCAGCGAAAGAACTTTTAAATTCCAAACTCTCATCCTTTCTCCAACCTGGCACTAAAATATAAAATATCATTTTTCTTTAGACATTTGTAAATGAACTAAATAGACTAGAAAATCCTATTCTAAACATCCGGTAAACAAACATTTATGAGAAATAATTACAAATAGCAATATTAAATATTCCCTAAAGTCATGTCAAACTGTCGACAAGCTAAGTCTAGTATAGTCTGAAGCAGGGCATAGGTAACCACTGAGATGTTTCCATTCATTCTCTTTCTTTCATTTCCCTCTGCAAATTCCAGCTTTAATACCCTCATTTGTAAACATCCTCTGTTTGAGGTTTGGTTTGGTTTTCGTGTTTTGTTTTGGTTTCTTTCTGCCTACATGTTTGCCTTAATTTTCTTTGCACTTATTCATCACTGGTTCTAAAATCATTTTCTCTAATCCAAAATCAGTTCTCATTAAATTTTGCATGTTCATGAAATCCTATCAAGTCTACAAATATTCAAGAGCCTCAATGTGAAAGATACTCTATAAGGAGCTTATAACTCATGTGGGGGTAAAAAGTACAAATGGAAAAGCTAAGAATTAAATACTTAAATAGGAATTCATGACAAGAGAGGGGAAAGGTTTGTGATGATAAAAATAAATATACTAGCAAAGAGCAGGAAGAAATAAAGATTAGGTGGTGGGAGAAATAGAGTATGGGTCTCTGAGACACTGGAAAAATGAGGTCTAATACGGACCTCTATAAGGCAAAAGGTAGAAGGCTGGATTTTCCAAACAGAACTACAGAAGTGAGAAGCAGCAGCAAATGACATTCTACTGGAAACTTAATCCTTACAACTACCCATTAAAAAAGTGCTACTTTTTTAACTGAAATGAAACTGATATATAATATTAATTTTAGGTGTAAAACAGATTCCATATGAATATGTACTGGGAAATGATCACTATAGTATGTCTAGTTAATATCATTACAAATTGATACAATAGATAATTTTTCTGATGAGAACTTTAAGCATGTACTTTCTCAGCATTTTCGAATGTTCAGTCTAGTGTTATTAATTATTGTCACCATGCTATACACTTTGTCCCCATAACTTATTATTTTATGACTAGAAGTTTGTGCCTTTTGACCACCTTCACATAATTTGCTAAATCCCCAACCCCCAGGCTCAGGCAACTACCAATGTGTTCTTTGCATCTGAGTTCAGATTTTCCTGGGCTTTTGTTGTTGTATTTTGTTTTTAGACTCCACATGTGAGATCATATAGTATTTGTCTTCCTCTGACTTACTTCACTTGGCATAATACCTTCAAGGTCCATCCATGTTGTCTCAAAGGCAGAGTTTATTCTTTATCTATGGTTAAGTAATATTTCTCTGTGTGTATAACTCACATCTTTTGTTGTTTTAAATTCTAGTGGAGTTAACAGTGTTATATTAGTTTTAGGTATATGATATAGTGATTCAACAATTCCACATATTACTCAGTGCTCATCACAGTAAGTGTACTCTTAATAAACAGATGGTTACCAGAGGGGAGGTTAAACCAGGTTTAATCTCCATCTATTTTATCCATCCCCTCACCACCTCCCCTCTGGTAACCATCTGTTTGTTTTCTATAGTTAGGAGTTGGTTTCTTAGTTTATCTCTCTTTTTTCCCCCTTTGTTCATTTGGGTTTTTTTCCATAAATTCAACATGAGTAAAATCATATGGTACTTGTCTTTCTCTGATTTATTTCACTTAGTTTTATACTCTCTAGAATCCAACCATGTTATTGCATATGGCAAGATTATATTCTTTATGACTGAATAATATTCCATCGTATACATACACCACCTCTTCTACCCATTTGTCTGTTGATGGACACCTCGGTGTCTTCCATGATTTGGCTACTGTAAATAATGCTGCAATAAACATAGGAGTGCATATATCTTTTTGAATTAGTGTTTCCTTATTCTTTGAATAAATACCCAATATTTATTGAATTGCAGGGTAGTTCTATTTTTTAACTTTTTAAGGAACCTCCATACTGTCTTCCACAGTGACTGCACCAATTTGCACTCCTACCCACAGTGCATGAGGTTCCTTATTCTCCACATCCTTGCCAATACTTGTTTCCTGTGCTTTTTATTTTAGCTGTTCTGTCAGGTGTGAGGAAATATTTCATTGTGGTTTTGATTTGCATTTCCTAACAATCAGTGATGTTGAATATCTTTTCATGGGTCTGATAGCAATCTGTACATCTTTGCAGAAATGTCTGTTCATGTCTTCTGCCCTTTTATAAGTGGATTATTTATTTGATATTAAGCTGTATAAGTTATTTATATATTTTGGATACTAACCTTTTATCAGATATGTTATTTGCAAATATCTTCTCCCATTCCATAGGTTGTCTTTAGTTTTCTTGACTGTTTCCTTTGCTGTACAGAAGCTTTTTCTGATGTAGTCCCAATAGTATATTTTTGCTTTTATTGTCCTTGACTCAGAAGAGAGACATATCTTCTGAGAAGACTGCCGCAGAAGACAGCCAGAAAGATGTTGTTATGGCTGATGTCAGAGAAATTATTACCTGTGATCTCCTCTAGGATTTTATGACTTCAGGTCTCACATTTAGATCCTTAATCCATTTTTTTTTAAGTTCATTTATTTATTTTGAGAGAAAGGGAGTGTGTGTTAGTGAGCGGGGGAGGTGGAGGGAGGGAGGGGGAGAGAGAGAGAGAGAGAGAGGGAGGGNNNNGGGGGGGGGGGGGGGGGGGGGGGGGGGGGGGAGGGAGAGAATCCTAAGAAGGCTCCACGCTCAGTGCAGAGCCCAACACCAGGCTCAATCCCATAAACCACAAGATCATGACCTGAGCCTAAATCAAGAGCCAGACGCTCATCCAACTGAGCCACCCAGGTGCCTTGTGTCCTTGACCCATTTAATTTTGGTGTATAGTATAAAAAAGTGGTCCAGTTTCATCCTTTGCATGTTGCTGTCTGGTTTTCTCCTGAACAGCTGGCCTTCACTTGTTGAAGAGACTGCCTTTATCCCTCTGCATATTCTTGCCTCCTTTTTTTAAATATTTTTTTTTAAATTTTTTATTTATTTCTAGGAGAGAGACAGCGTGAGCAGGGGAGGGTCAGAGTGAGAGGGAGATACAGACTCTGAAATTGGCTCCAGGCTCTGAGCTGTCAGTCAGCACAGAGCCCGACGCGGGGCTCGAACCCACGAACTGCGAGATCATGACCTAAGCGAAAGTCGGATGCTTAACTGACTAAGCCACCCAGGCGCCCCTCCTTTTTTTAAAGATTAATGGACCCTACAATCAAGGATTTATTTCTGGGCTTTCTATACATTCTATTTATCTAGGAGTGTATTTTTGTGAAAATACTATACTATTTTGATTATCACAGCTTTGTAATAGATCTTAGAAATCTGGAATTGTGATACCTCCAGCTTTGCTTTTCTTTTTTAAAAGTGCTTGACTATCTGGGGTCTTTTTTGGTTCCATATAAATTTTAGGATTCTTTATTCTAGTTCTGTGGAAAATGTTGTTGGTATTTTCATAGGGATTGCATTAAATCTATAGATTGCTTTGTGCAGTATACACATTTTAACAATATTTGTTCTTCCAATCTATGAGCATGAAATGTCTACTTCTTTGTGTCATCTTCAAAGTCTATCAGCAATGTTTTAGAGTTTTCAGAGTATACTTCTTTTGCCTTTTTGGTTAGGTTTATTCCTAGGTATCTTATTTTTGGTGCAATTCTAAATGGGCTTACTTTCCTCAGTATCTCTTTCTGCTTCTTCACTATTAGTGTATAGAAATGCAACAGATTTCTGCATATTGATTTTCTATCTTGTGACTTTACTTAATTCATTTACAGTTCTAGTAGTTTTTTGGTAGAGTCTTTTGGGTTTTTTATATATACTATCATGTCATCTGCAACTAAAGTTTTACTTCTTCCTTACCAAAATTCTCAACAAAATACTAGCAAACAGAATCCACCAATACCTTTAAAAAAAATCATTCACCATGATCTAGTGGTTTAATACTCACAAATCAATGTGATACATCACATCAATAAGAGAAAGGATAAAAACCATATGATCACTTCAATAGTTGCTGAAAAAGCATTTAACAAAGTACAACATCCCTTCATGATAAAAGCCCTCAACAAAGTAGGTTTAGAGGGAACATACCACAACACAATAAAGGCCATATATGAACAACCCAGAGCAAACATCACACTCCATGGGGAAAACCTGACAGCTTTTCTTGTAAGGTGAGAAACAGGACAAAGGATATCCAATCTCACCACTCTTAATCAACATAGTACTGGAAGTCCTGGCCTCAGCAATTAGACCAAAAAACAACAACAACAAAAAAAAGAATGGCATCCAATTAGTAAAGAAGTATTAACTCTTTTTTAAATATTTAGTAAAATTTACCTGTGTAGCTGTCTGGTCCTGAAATTTTGTCTGTTGGGCATTTATTGATTACTGATTCAACTTTATTGCTAATAATCAGTCTGTTCAAATTCCCTATTTTTCCTGCTTCAGTTTTTGTAGGTTTTCTATTGCTAGGAATTTATCCATTTCTAGGTTGTCCAATTAGGTGGCACATAATTTTTCATATATTTTCTTACAATCCTTCATATTTTTATTATATTGGTTATTTCTCCTTTCATATCTGATTTTATTTGAATCCTCTATCACACCTTTTTTCATTTTTTTGGTAAATCTGGCTTAAGGTTTATCATTTTGTTATCTTTTCAAAGAACCAGCGCCTGGCATCATTGATATTTTCTAGGTTGTGGTTTTTTTTTTTTTTTTTAGTTTCTGTATCACTTATTTCTGCTCTTTTATTCCTTCTACTGGTTATGGGTTTTGGTGACTGTTCTTTTTCTAGCTCTTTTAGGTGTAAGAGATTAGACTGTTTATCTCGGATTTTTCTTGCTTCTTAAGGCAGACCTGTATTGCTATAAATTTCCCTCTTAGAACCACTTTCACTGCACCCCAGAGATTTTGGACTCTTGTGTTTTCATTTCCATTTGTCTCCATGTATTGTTTTTATTTCCTCTTTGATTTCTTGGTTGACCCATTCACTGTTTAGTATCATGTTATTTAGGCTACATGTATTTATGTTCTTTCCAGATTTTTTTTCTGTGGTTGATTTCTAGTTTTATAGTATTATGGTCAGAAAATGTATGGTATGACTTCAGTCTTTTTGAATTTGTAGAGACTTGTTCTGTGGCCTAATATGTGATCTGTTCTGGAGAATGTTCCATGTGCACTTGAAAAGGTTATCTTATTCCACTGTTTAGGAATGGAATGTTCTGAATATATCTGTTAAATCATCTGGTCCAAGGTGTCCTTCAAAGCCACTGTTTCTTTCTTGATTTTGTCTGGATGATCTGTTCCTGACGTAAACAGGGTCTTAAAGTCCCCTACTAATTTTGTATTATTATCAATTAGTTCCTTTTTGTTGTTAACAGTTTTATGTATTTGGGTGCTCCCATGTTGGATGCATAAATATTTATAACTCATCTATCTTCTTGTTGGATTGCCCACGTTATGATTGTATAGTGTCTTTCTTTGTTGCATTTGTTTTGCATTTGTTGCATTTGTTGCAGTGTCTTTGTTTTAAAGTCTATTTTATCCGATATAAATATTGCTACCCTAGCTTTCTTTTCATATGCGTTTGCATAACAAACATTTCTCCATCTTCTCACTTTGCATCTATATGTGTCTTTAGGTCTGAAATAAGTTTCTTATAGGCAACACATAGATGATGGGTCTTGTTTTTTCTTTTAACCAATCTGTCACCCTGTGTCTTTTTTTCTTTATTTATTAATTTTGAGAGAGAAGGAAAGAGAGGGCACAAGTAGGGCAGGAAGAGAGTGAGAAAGAATTCCAAGGCTCCACACAGTCAGCACAGAGCCTGACAAGGAGCTAGAACCCACAAACCATGAGATCATGACCTGAGCCGAAATCAAGAGATGGACACTTAACTGACTGAACCACCCAGGTGTCCTCACCCCCGTGTCTTTTGACTATAGCACAGGTCCACTTCCATTCAAAGTAATTATTAATAGGTATGTATTATCATTTTTTTTTAAAATAGTTCTTCTCTGGTCCTTTCTTCCCTTGCTCTCTTCTCTTGTAAGGTGGCTTTCTTTGGTGATGTACTTGGGATTCCTTTCTCTTTATTTTTTGCATATTTGTTGCTGCGATTGGATTTGTGATGACCACTAGGTTTGCAGATAACATCTGCTGCATACAGATTATCCCCCACCAAGTTTACATATCTGGTGTCATTGTTTATATTCTTTCATTTTGTGAGTCACTTGAGTGATTTTTCTTTTTCTTTTTAAACGCTTATTTTTTAGAGAGACAGACAGAGTGTGAGAGGGGTAAAGACAGAGTCACACAGAATCTGAAGCAGGCTCCAGGCTCTGAGCTGTTAGCACAGAGTCAACATGAGGTTCGAACTCACAAACCACAAGATCATGACCTGAGCCGAAGTCAGATGCTTAACCAGGCACCCCTGATTTTTATATTTATTTTTACTGCTTTTGTGCTTTCTACTTTTCTTATTCTTGCTTATGGACTTTTCTTTTCCACTCATATATTCCCCTTTAACATTTCTTATATGGCTAGTTTAGTGGTGATGAATTCCTTTAACTATTCTTAACTTCTTAATTTTGCCTCTCCTTGTATTCTGAATGATGGCCTGGATGGACAGAGTATTCTCAGCTACAGATTTTTTCCCCTTTCAGCACTTTGAATATATTATGCCACTCCCTTCTAGTCTGCAAAGTTTCTGCTGAAAAATCCACTATAGTCTTGAGGTTTCCCCTTATATGTAATAGTATTCTTTTTCTTCGCTGTTTTAAAGTTCTTTCTCTCTACTTTTGGCTATTTTAATTACTATATGTCTTGGTGTGGACCTTGGGCTGATTCTGTTAAAAGAATCACTGTGCCTCCTGGATCTGAATTTCTGTTTCTTTCCCCAGATTCGGTAAGTTTTCAGCTATTATTTCTTCCATTAAATGTTCTGCCACCTTATCTCTCTTCTTCTAGGATCCTTATAATACGAATGTTATTACACTTGACGGACTTGCTGAGTCACTAAGTCTATCCCCATTTTACATAATTTTTTTTCCTCTCACATGTTCAGCTTAATTACTTTCCATTACTTTGTCCTCCAAGTCACTGATTCATTCTTCTGTTTCCTCTAGGCTGCTATTTATTCCACCTAGTGTATTTTTAACTTCATTTATTGTGTTCTTCATCTCTGATTAGTTCTCTTTTTTATCTGGTTATTAAGGGTCTCACTGATATCCTCCATTACTAAACCCAAGTGAGTATCTTTTTGACTATTTGAATTCTCTGTCAGGCATATTACTTATCTCCATTTCATTTAGGTCTCTTGTGGTTAAATCCTGTCCTTTCATATGGGACATATTCCTTTGTGTCCTCATTTTGTCTTTCTGTGTCTGTTTTTATGTGTTAGAAAAGTCAGCTATGTCTCCTGCTCTTGAAAGTAGTGGCCTTGGGGTGCCTGAGTGGCTCCGCTGGTTAAGCGTCTGACTTTAGCTCAAATCATGATCTCACAGTTACTGAGCCCTGAATCAGGCTCCATGTTGACAGGTCAGAGTCTAGACCCTGCTTCAGATTCTGTCTCCCTCCTCTTCTTCCCCTCCCCTGTTCGCATGCTGTCTCTCTCTCTCTTAAAAATAGAGAAAGTAGTGACCTTATGAAGAGGTCCTGTAGTGCCCTACAGTGCAGTGACCCGTTTACTGGAAACTGCCACCTCAAGGGTGGATCCTATGTGTGTTGTGTGCACCCTGCTGTTTTGGCTGAGCTTTTTCCTTCAGTTCAGTCGTCTGCAGTGGTTCTCTGCCTGCTGTGGGCAGTGTCTGTGTGAGGCTGCCCTGGGCTTGGATTGAATCAGACTACATGTTTGTCAGAGATGCAGTGGCATCAAACTGCAGAACGCTATCCCCATGCTGTCCCCTGAGAAGCTTTTGTTGGTGGGCAGGGACTGCAATCAGGCCAGCTGTTGGCCTCGCTCTCACTGCTGGTGCTGCAACGTGAGTAGTGTCAGGCAGGGCAGGAGTCACTCTGGAGTGGTGGGGGCTCTTCTGGAGGCTGTGTGCACACTGCTGGGCTTGTGTCCTTTTCTTTCTTTTTTTTTTCCCCCCATGTTTATTTATTGAGAGAGAGATCTAGAGCATGGGGCGGACAGGGAGAGAATCCCAAGCTGGCTCCACACTGTTACGGGGCTCAAGCCCACAAACCGTGAGATCATAACCTGAGTCAAAACCAAGAGTCAGATGCTTAACTGAACCACCCAGGTGCCCCTGAAAAAACATTTTTTTAATGCTTGTTTATTTTTCAGAGAGAGCATGAGTGTGGGAGGAGCAGAGAGCGAGGGAGACACAGAATCCAAAGCAGGCTCCAGGCTCTGAGCTGTCAGCAAAGCCCAATGCAGGGCTCAAACTCACAAACCATGAGATCATGCCCTGAGCCAAAGTTGGACACTTAACTGACTGAGCCACTCAGGCACCCCTAGACATGTGGACCTGATTTGAATAGGCTCCAGCCAAGAGCATATTGGATAGAGTAGATCCATAATATGCTGGGGGTGTGGCATGCAGTTTTAACAAGGTTTGTGAGCTGTTCCTCCATGAGATGGGACCACTACTGCTGTGCATACCGAGGCCCCACAAATCATGGGGTCTGGAGATAAGGTGTTGGCAAAGTCTGTGCTGGTCTTCTAGGGGAGGGGCCAGCAGTGCCAGGAATGAGGCAGGCCTTTCTAGATGGGCCAGATCCACAAGGCACAGTCTAAGCAAGTTAGGAAGTAAATTTCTACAGGTGGTTGTGGGTCTATGCTGGGGAAGGGGGTGGCATGAAAGGGAGCACCTGCCCACTCATTTTTATCTGGAGGAGGCTCCCAGTGAGCTCTGTCCCTCAGGGATCTGATCTGAGATCAGTAAATAATTCTCCCCCCATATACCCAAGGCATTTTTTAAGCTGCTGCTGCTTTGCTGTTCTCTCTTTGTGTTTGTTATGCTGTCTCTTTAAGGGCATAGACTCAGTTTTCTCTTGCCTTCTGCCTTCCCAGCTCTCTGAGAACTAATCCACTGATTTTTAAAATTCCAGACTTTAAGCCCTACTGGTTAAAAGAAATCACAGATTTAGGTCCCTCTGGTTTTTGAAGCTAAATGTTATGGGGATTCATCTTCCCTATGCTGGCTTCCCAGCATGACAGTTTAGTTCTCTCCTCTCTCCATGCCCTCAGGTCCCTCCTTTCCTTAGACACTACTGTGGTTTCACACCCCCACCCCCACCCCCCCCTGCATCTCTGCCCTTCCTATCCTCTTCAATGTGGTCTCTTCTCTACATTCAGTTATGGAGTTTGTTCTTTCAGTCTGTTGGGAGTGTTATCTAGTTGTATCAGTGGGACAAAGTGAAATTAGGGTCGTCCTGTTCCCCCATCTTCCAGCAATCTCCTATCTCACATCTTCTTTACCCACTCATCCATTGATGTGGATGGATGGTTAGGTTGTTTCCATATCTTGACTATTGTTAATAATATTGCAATGAACATGGGGGTACATATATCTTTCCAAGTTAGTGTTTTCTTTTCCTTCAGATAAATACCCAAAAGTTGAGGTGCTAGATCATACAGCAGTTCTGTTGTTAATTTTTTAAGAATTCCCCATATGGCTTTCTATAATGGCTGAACAATTTAAATTCCCACCAACCATGCACTGGGCTTCCTTTCTTCCACATCATGACCAACACGATTTCTCATCTTTCTGACAGTAGCTATTCTAACAGGTGTCTAATGATGTATCATTATGGTTTGGATTTACATTCCCCTGATTATTAGGGATGTTGAGCACCTTTTCATGTACCAGTCATTCATCTCTATATTTTCTTTGAGAAACCATCTACTCTGATCCTCTGCCCAGTTTTAAAATCAGGTTCACTGGCAGGTTTTGGTGTGTTTTTTGTTGGTATTGTTTTTGCTTTGCTGTCAAGTTGTAGGAGTTCTTTATGTATTTTGTATACTAACCCACTATCAGATATATGATTTGCAAATATTTTTCTCCCATTCTGTAGACTGCCTTTTCATTTTTTTGATGGTTTCCCTTATCTATACTGAAGATTTTTAGTTTGATGTAGTCCTTCATTTGCTTTTGTTGCCTTTGTTGTCAAATCCATAAAGCCCTCACCAAGACCGATATTAAGGAGCTTACCACCTAAGTTTTCTTCTAGTAGTTTTATGGTTTCAGGTCTTAAATTCAACTTTAATCCATTCTGAGTTAATCTCTGTATGTTGTAAGACAGTGGTCCAGTTGAATTCTTTTGCATGTGGCTGTCCAGTTTTCCCAGTATCATTTATTCTTCAATAATGTGTATTGTATAGTCTTGGCTCCTTTGTCATAAATTACTTGACCATATTTGCATAGATTTAGTTCTAATGCTCTCCATTCTGTTCCACTTATCTGTGTGTTTAATGCCAATACTGCTCTGATTACTACAGACTTGTAATACATTTTGAAATCCAGAAGCATGATGCTTTCAGGTTTATTCTTTCTCACGATTATTTGGGCTATTGACGGCTTTTTTCTTAAACTCCATACAAATTTTAGAATTGTTTATTTCTGTGAAAAATACCACTGAAATTTTGATAGAGATTGCATTGAATCTGTACATTACTTTGTTTGAGTAGTATGGACATTTTAACAACATTAATTATTATAATCCATGAACACCAAGTATCTTTCCATTTATTTGTGTTTTTCAGTCTCTTTCACCATTATCTCAAAGTTTTTAGTGTACACGTTATTTTACCTCCTTGGTTTAATTTATTCACAAGCGTTTTATCCTCTTTAATAGAGTTATACATGGGATTATTTTCTTAATATCTCTGATACTTTATTATATTATACATAAATATAACAGATATTTGAACTAATGTAAAGTTTATTTATTTTGAGAGAGAAAGTGAAGGAGAGGGGGGAGAGAGAGAGAGAGAGGGAGAGAGAGGGGGGGAAGAGAGAGAGAGAGAGAGAGAGAGAATCCCAAGCAGGCTACTCACAGGGCAAAGCCCAATGCAGGGCTCAAACTTACATACTATGAGATCATGACCTGAGCTGAAACCAAGAATTGGACACTTAACCAACTGAGCTACCCAGTCTCCCCAAACCTTTCTCTTTTTTGTATCTATTCCAAAGTTTTGCTTTGTAGTACCATGAGACTTACATAAGACTACTTATACTTTTAACAATTTTAATAACAACTTAAGTTGGGACACATTCTAAAGCTCTACAATTTTTACTCCTCCCCCATTTACTGTAGTATGATCCACACAGGCTCATCATGCTCATTTATTGTTTATATAGTTTTTTAAAATAAGCTATTAGATAAATGTGGACCAGCTAAGGCTGTTAAAAACAGTTATGCATCACATTAAAAGAGAATATTTAATAGTTCTTAGATCCTGCCTGAACATGTTTGGCTCTAAAGTTAATTTCATAATAGGAGATAAATATTCTATATTTAGATTCAAGTCAAAGTAATACCTAATGGAGAATGCGAGCTTTAAATCTATTATGTATTATATTAAATGGGAATAAAACTTCTGAACATAGGGTAATGCAACCCCATGGACCTAAACTCATTGTTTCTTCATATACAGACGTAAAATTTTAATTTTACCAGAGACTTCTAGCCTAATTTGCTTTTTATTGGAAACCACACAACCCAATCATGGTATAATCAATAAGAAGTTATTCAAGTGAAGATAGTGAGGACTTGTAGAAGACAATGTGATGAGGAGGGAGGAAAGGAGGGAGACAGGCCTGGTTTCTTTGGCTGCAACAGTCTGGAGTGGAGTTTCTGTTTGACTAAATTGGGAGGTGAAAGGAATGTGTGTTGTTTCAAATACCACAGATTCTCATTGTTCTTAAATCTTGGTACACTTTCTTGAATAAATGTCCATTTGCTGGAAATGGGACCATTTCCAAAGACTTTAAATGACTGCTGTTTTAGAATACTCATGCTTCATCCAGGAAGTGCCTCTCACGTCAGCCCTTAGGCCCCAAACGTTTTCTTGAGTTATACTTTTGTTTGTCTTCTTTAGGGACTCTAATTATATATGTCAGACCTCCTTTGACTAGCTTCCATCTCAACCACCTTCTGACAATTTTTTCCCTCATTTTCATCATCTTTGTTTTCCTGATAGGATTTTTTGCCTTTTTGTTCTATTTTTTTTTTCTTGAATTCATTTCTTGTTTGCATTTTTTGTTTTCGTGACCATTACTGTTCTTTGTGTTTCTCATAGGGTTTCTTTTTCCATATCCCCGAGTGCTTATTTGATGACCTTTTCATTCCTAATTTCCTTGTTTTCCGCACTACCACACCCCTATGAGCAGCTAACTCTTCTGTGTGTATCTGATTCTCCCTCAGAACCATGCTTCTCTGAGGCTGCCTCATCAGGTCCTGCTGTCTTAATAATCATTTCCCTGAATCTTGTTCTATGGACACTCTGTCCTGACCTGTGTTCGGTATTTTGGCATTAGGCTTTTTCTTAGTTGTCCAGGCCCCTCTACTCCCCACCCTTAAAACCCATAGGCTTGCAACAACAGGAAGTCAGAAGGAATAGAGATAGAATTTATATCTCTATTAAGGCAATTCAAAGGTTATGGTATTGTCTCCTCGTCATACTGAAGAGATGAGGGATCCTTGTTTTTATTTCCTCTGATTGTTTATCTGAACAGTTTTTTTTTTAAAGTCTGAGAAAAATCAGGCTGCTGCCATTGTCCTCCAAAAACCTTTGTGAGGCTTTTAAATTAGACACAATACTGTTTAAATTTTCCTTCATTGTTGACAGATTTTGTCAGTTGCATTTTTCTGTATGGAATTTCCTGATTTCATATAAACTTTCAAACTCTTCTACATAAGTTAATATTCTGTTACTATACTGTACATAGAATCTGGAACAATAAGTAAGACATTATCATTGTTGCTACTGGTGACATGTGCCTTCTCTTTTCCTTTTTTGATCAGTCTTTTTAGGGATGTAACAGTTTTAAAAGTACTGAGAAGGTCTTTGACATTTCTCTTGAGAACTGAGGTCTGTGCTTTCCCCTAGAATCTTTGAGGGCAGTGACTGCTTTCACCAGTAATATATGTGGATGTGAGACTATATGAATTCTGAGGCTAGGTCATAAAATGCCTTGTCGTTTCACGCTGATTTTATGGGGATATTAACTCCAAAGGAAGTTAGTTGTCATGTAAGCAATCAGTTTATCCTGAGAATACAAACCTCCTTATTAGTCCATCCTATTAGTCCATCCTGAGGACAACACCTGCCTTTTGCCCTCACAAATCCTAAACTATTTCAGTACACTGACAGGAGGCACATAGTTTAGAAGGCAAAGAATTCAAATAATAAATGTCACACAGGAAGCCACAGAAGTAGAGCTATAATAGATAAAGCTGTCAGGGAACTTTCATATACCCATATGTGAATAACTGGTTTGAATATATACTTAGTCTCCTCCCCAACCCGTTTCACATTAAGTATGTAGGCGGGATTAAGTTTTAACATGCAATGCTGAAATATCCCTACCATACAACATGCTGCATTTCTAGGAATTTTTAAACATAGTATACAACAAGCAGAATGAAAACTTAAAAAAATATATAGATTAAGAACATTCCGAAAATACCAGCAACAAGTGTATTGCTAAGAACCAATAGGTTGTCAGTTAATATTTATTATGTGAATCAGATTATTTCAAGTAGGTTTCTGGCCTAAATCACCATAAGCATGATATGAAATAAAAAGTTACTGAACTATTAATTCATATCCTTCAAAGTGTGGGTCTTTCTGGACCCATATCTACTTCCTTGAGAACAGTTTGTTCTCTCAATGTATATTTCAAAAAAGAGATTAAAATAATCTTTTGTAATCCATGAAAAAAAATCAAACTGGTGACTGTTTTTAGTGAGGAAAAAAATGGGAATGACTTTAATACTTAGGTGAACTTTAATAAGATATTCTGTAGTTTTAGGGCAGAGGTCAGGGAATAACATCACATATTAAATGAACAGCTTAAAATAATTTGTGAATAACCTACCAAACCCAGGAACACTTTTGAGACTGGCTTTGAGGCAAATTTTTTCCAATCTGAGGTAGCTATATCTCATCAGACAATTCCACAGGAACATCCAGTCCATTCTTGTCCGATGATTCATGATGATGACACTTCTTTCTCCAGGAACAAACGCATCACCTGTTATAATCACTTTTACACCAAACATGGTCTCCAACAATGCCTAAGGAATACACAATACATCATAATTTAGTTATAATTTTCCATAGGTAAACTGTATCATGTTCTGTAAATAAGTCAAAGGCATGTGTTTCTCAAGATCACTGCTTCTATAATAAATCTGGAAAAAGAAGTTAATCTGGAAGAATGGGAACATAAAGGCAGTATTTCTATTTTTAGTTTTATTAATTTAGGTTTCTGAAAGTTTCCTAATTGTTACCTTTCACTGAAATCTTCAAGATATATTAACTTAAAAAGAAAAAAAGCATAAAACATATGCAAGAAGATTCCACAGCATAATTTTTTAAGGCTATAGATATATAGGATGATTACTTTCTAGAAAGGACAGTCAAGAAATTTAACACTGAGTATAGTATCAGGCTGAAGGAACAAAGTCAAAATTTTCATTTTATACCTTTCTGTGTTACGATCTCTTTAAACAAATACACATATCTATTCAACAATATGTAAAGAATAAACCAGATGTTTATAAAATCCTGCAACCCTAGCACCTACAACAGTGCCTGGCACCTAGAGGATGCTCGAATATTTGCTGAAGTTAACTTTTCTGATAACCAGCCATATAATATATATGAAATATTTAGAAGAAAGTCTATTACAAGCTTGAGTTCTTGTGGAGAAAAAGAAAATCACGGAATAAAGAACCTTGATTTCAATCCATTATTTAAATTTTCAAATAATTTCAGGGGCGCCTGGGTGGCTTAGTCGGTTAAGCGTCCGACTTTCGCTTGGGTCGTGATCTCGCGGTTCGTGGGTTCGAGCCCCGCGTCGGGCTCTGTGCTGACTGCCAGCTCGGAGCCTGGAGCCTGTTTCAGTCTGTGACTCCCTCTCTCTCTCTGACCCTCCCCTGCTCACGCTGTCTCTCTCTCTCTCTCCTAGAAATAAATAAAACATTAAAAAAAATTTTTAAAAAAAAAATTTTTTTTCAAATAATTTCTATATAACAAATTTACTACTTAACATAGGACTTCACTATGAACAGAGAGAAAACTGGTCCAAGACAGAGCAAGGATAAGAAAATCAAACCTTCTCTCCAGCAACATCATCATGAAAACCTCTAGAGAAGTATAGCACAAACAGTGTGGTTGAAACAATGAAAATAAATGAACTACAGGGATCTACAACATGGATGGCACACAAGCATAATGCTGAGAGAGGCGAAACAAAAAATGTCCTATATAAAGCTTTTTAAAACAGTCAGTAAGAAACTTTACAGGTAAATATATAGCCAGTGAAACTGGAAAACAGCAAACAAAGGCCTTAAGTCAGGCTATTGGCTACTTCTACCAAATAGAGGACTGTGATTTGAAAGCTAGGTGACTTGGAAGACTGCCAACATTCTAGTTTTTGACCTCGTTGATAGTTACACTTTAATATATAATTTTATAGTGTGCATTTGTTTTGTTAACTTTCAATACGTTTGTTACATTTCACAAAAACTTTTCTTTAAAAGAATATGACACAGATGAACAACAGGACTTCAAAACAAAAATAAGATGAAGGAAAAAGGGTTAAAAGGAGTATCAGCTAAGGCAAAGTTAGAAATGTTTTATGCCCAAAGAATTATAGAATCAGAGTGTTAACACCTAACAGAGTAACACAGATATCCCACAGGACCCACTGAGTTACTTTCTCAGAGCGGAGATTCATTTTAGGGCATGGGTGTTTAACCTGATTATAAAGTCCTAGAAGGACAGCCTTCAAGAAGTAAACAAACATGCCAATACCATATTGTTTTGATGATTACAGCTTTGTAATAGAGGCTAAAGTCTGGGACTGTGATGCCTCCAGCTTTGGTTTTCTTTTTCAACGTTACTTTGGCTTTCAGGGTCTTCTGGGGTTCCATACAAATTTTAGGACTGTTCTGGCTCTGAGAAGAATGTCGGTGCTATTTTGATTGGGATGGCGTTGAATGTGTAGATTGCTTTGGGTAGTATTGACATTTTAACAATATTTATTCTTCCAATCCATGAGCATGGAATGTTTTTCCATGTCTTTGTGTCTTCTTCAATTTCTTTCATAAATTTTCTATTGTTTTCAGCATCTTTTACATTTTTGGTTAGGCTTTATTCCTAGGTGTACTTTATGGATCTTGGAGCAAATGTAAATGGATCGATTTCTCGATTCCTTTTTCTGTTGTTTCATTACTGTTATACAGAAATGCCATCGATTTCTGTACATTGACTTTTGTATCCTGTATCAGTTCTAGCAGCTTTTTAGTGGAGTCTTTCAGGTTTCCCATGCAGAATATCAGGTCATCTGCAAAAAGTGTAAGTATGACTTCTTTGTCAATCTGGATGCTTTTTATTTCATTTTGTTGTCTGATTGCTAAAGCTAGGACACACTATGTTAAACAACAGTGGTGAGAGTAGACCTCCCTGTCGTGTTCCTGATCTCAAGCAGAAAGCTCTGTTTTTGCCCACTGAGGATGATACTAGCTATAGGCTTTTCATATATGGCTTTCATGTTGTTTAAGGTATATTCCTTCTATCCCAACTTTCTTGAGAGTTTTTACTAAGAATGCTTTTTCTGCATCTATTGACAGGATCATATGGTTCTTATCCTCTCTTCTATTAATGTGATGTATCACACTGATTGATTTGCAAACATTAAACCAGCCTACCAGCCCAGGAACGAATACCACTTGATCATGGTGAATAATTCTTTTAACACACTGTTGAATTCAGTTTGCTAGAAATTCTTGTGTTGATAATTTCTGCATCCATGTTCATCAGGGATATTGGGCTATAATTTTCCTTTTTAGTAAGATCTCTGTCTGGTTTGGGAATCAAGATAATGCAAAGCTGTAAACATCAAGAAAGCATGGTATTGGCACAAAAACAGACACACAGACAAATGGAATAAAATAGAGAACCCAGAATTGGCCCCACAAACGTATAGCCAACTAATCTTTGACAAAGCAGGAAAGAGTATCCAATGGAAAAAAGATGGCCTCTTTAACAGATGCTGGGAGAACTGGACAGCAACATGAAAAAGAATGAAACTAGATCACTTTCTCACACCATACAAAAAAATAAAATGGATGAAGGACCTGAATGTGAGACAGAAAACCACCAAAACCCTATAGGAGAAAAGAGGCAGCAACCTCTTTGATTTCAGCCATAGCAACTCCTTATTTGACATGTCTCCAAAGGCAAAGGAAATAAATGCAAAAATTAACTGTTGGGACCCCATCAAGATAAAAAGCTTCTGTACTGCAAAGGAAACCATCGGCAAAACTAAAAGGCAACTGACAGAATGGGAGAAGATATTTGCAAATGACTTATCAGATAAAGGGTTAGTATCAAAAATCTATAAAGAACTTACCAAACTCAACACCTGAAAAACAAATAATCCAGTGAAGAAATGGGCAGAAGACATGAATAGACACTTTTCCAAAGAAGACATCCAGATGGCCAACAGACTCGTGAAAAGATGCTCAACATCATCAGAGAAATACAAATCAAAACCATATTGAGATACCACCTCATACAGGTCAGAGTGGCTAAAATTAACAACTCAGAAAACAGATTTTGGTGAGGATGTGGAGAAATGGGAACCCTCTTGCAAACTGGTACGGCCACTCTGGAAAACAGTGTGGAGGTTCCTTCAGTTGTAGAAGTACCCTACAACCCAGCAACAGCACTACTAGGAGTTTATCCAAAGGATACAGGAGTGCTGATCCATAGGGGCCCATGTGCCCCAACATTTATAGCAGTGCTTTCAACAATAGCCAAACCATTGAAAGAGCCCAAATGTCCATCAACTGATGGGTGGATAAAAATATGTGGTTTATGTATACCATAGACTACTACTTGGCAATGAGAAAGAATGAAATTTTGCCATCTACAACAACATGGATGGAACTGGAAGGATATCTTTCTCTATTTCACTAAGCATAATACCTATGTTTTCACTCATATGCGGAATTTGAGAAACGTAACAGAAGACCACAGGGGAAGGGCAGGGGAAAAAATAGTTTTAAACAGATAGGGAGGCAAACCATAAGAGACTCTTAAATACAGAGAATAACCTGAGGGTTGGGGGGGGGGGGGGGAATGGATGATGGGCACTGAGGAGAGTACTTGTTGGGATGAGCACTGGGTGTTGTATATAAACAATGAATCATGGGTATCTAATCCTGAAGCCAAGAACACACTATATATACATTGTATGTTAGCTAACTGGACAATAAATTATATTAAAGAAGAAGTAAATATAGGCCCCTCTTTAAAAAGTATATACAGGGGCATCTGGGTGGCTCAGTTGGTTAAACATCCAACTCAGCTCAGGTCTTGATCTTAGGGTCATGAGCTCAAACCCTGCATTAAGCCCCCACATGCTGGGCATGTAACCTCCTTTAAAAAAAAAAAAAGAAAGGAAAACTATGAATATGTACTTTGCTAAATGCCTGTAGTTTTCATCAGATTTTCAAAAGGGTCTATAACCACTCAAATAATTCTAAGCCGCACTCCCAAAGTCTCTGAGAAGTCAAGTCTCTATGTAGAAGACTTAACAATGGAGAGGATCATGGCAGAGTCCTCTAGGCTTGGACCCACAAGCACATACTTGTAAGTATAAAGGGCCATCAACTCCCAAAATGAATCACTGAATTATGTGTCTTGGCCCAGAGGACATGTGTGAAGTCATCATCCATGGTTTATTAATTTGGATCAGCTCCATTCTGCTTTCCAAATGATATACTTTACAGTTTTTCCCAAGAATTGAAATCCAGAATGCCCTTCCCTTAACTGGTAGAAAGATGAAGTTGATTACTAATTGTGAGTTGTACCACAGAAGAGGGTTAAAAATCTCAAAGCCTTCTAAATACCAAACCTCAACCCTCATCTTTTAAGTGCAATTTCTAATACATGTTATCCTGTGGATCCCAAAACAATCTTTTGCTTTTCATTATGGAAAATGTCAAAATAAATCCAGACTGTCTGTCCAGGAGCATATCATATGGCATTCTCTCCCTTGCCATCCAGCACTCTATAAGAATGTGCCTGAAAGTTATATAAATAACCTTTGGGACAGCCTAGATCTCAAACTCACATTCATCATTTGTAATACCAGATAAGACATAATCGAGTCAACGTTTTTTCCAGGTCTCAGAAAGGCAGAATTACAAATATATACTACACAGAGGTAAAGTTGAATGTCTATAAAGAACTCCAGAATTCAAAAAATCCAGATTAAAAACTGTTAAAAAGACACTATTCTTATTTTTTTTCCTATTTCTAGTCTAGAAACTAGTATAGAAGAAAAACTAATCTTATGAAATTTCACAATGCTTTACGGAAGCGATTTCTGAGGAACTTTTATAGACCACTGATGACTACTTCCAACTGTTCCACCATGTCTAAAAACACAAAGATGAGAGGTTCTCCTCTTGATCACAGAGAATCAGTTTTGCCATCATGTCCCAAGCACTCATTTACCATTCCAACGACTCTTTATTTAGACTGAGCTAAAACCAACTCTGTGGCGTTCCTCATCTCCCAGTCTGCCTGGGCCTTTCAGATTCCACTCAGCCTCGCTCCTCAAATCCTTAGCTTTAGTTAAGATCTTGCAATCCCAAGTCATTCATCAAACACAGCGTCCCTTTTCTTAGCAGCAGGCTATTTGCTTTAGGACTGGAATCAGCAGGCCGTGGAAGAGACTTGTACCCTAGGTGGGGAGTTAGAAAATGATCTCTAAATCCCTAAGTCATGACTTCCGGTGAAAGGACAGAACTCCAAATAGCTTTCAGAATCCCAGGTTATTAGCTAACAATCGGTCTGTTGGAAAGATTCCGAATTTTGAGAAGCAAAAAGTGCTCTTGGACACATGCAGAGTGTGACCCTGACAGTATTGATTATGCTGAATAGAACTGTCCCAAAATGGAATGACCAAAGACCTGCACCCCTCAGTGTAGAAATGTACCAAGAGAGAATGAATGGACACGCTGCAGAGTGTTCTGGAAGGAATTCTCACAGAAGTAGGTTAGACTAAGTGACCTCAGGCTCATCTAAGATTCTAGAAGATTTTACTGTCGTACCTCACTTAACACACAAAATGTGGTTCTTAAAAATAGTAAGAGAAAAAAAAAATCTTGCCGATGAAATCATTTTAATGCACAAGAGATACTTACAAAAGAGAAGATCACTTTATGATTATTTCTGTAAAGCAATCATTCGTACAAGTGCATTTACCCTAATTTATTATTAGTGAACTTCTTTTAGTTGTTGAGGATTGCTTAAAATAAAACAGCAAAGAGTAAAGTATGAAATAAAAGGTCATAAAAGACACCCTGATAGTTTTTCTCCATTTCTTTGAACAGGGAGGCTTACCACTTCAAAACTGTAACACCAATTTTTGGTAACCTAGCTAGAAGGCATTCAACTTCTATAAATTTCTTAACTGAAAGACTCTGCTTGATATGCCATTACTAGTAAGTTAAACAGGTAATAGGAGTTTTTTCAAGTATACACTAATTTAATACCACAGTGGTGGTTGAATTTTGACTGTGTTAAGTTGTGAAGTCAGATAATAAAGCAGAAGTCAGGAATAGCTGAAATTAACCCCTAAAAATCTCACAGAAAAGTACTTCACAAGAGACCAGCACACTAAGTCCAGCTCAGCCAGTTTTTTCTCAATGTTGGAACAACTTTCTCTAACTGACCATCAGATGAAGGGACGGGTCAACGTGCTGTTTTAAACACACAATCATACTCAATACAACACCACTCACATCTCCCATTTCATCTCACTTTAAGTAGGGGTGAGGGAAGAACACATTCTCCCCACCTAGTTAAAGACTTGTACCATAGGGTATAGTGTAATTCTGTGTAATCATGGTGGTACTAATAGTAACAGCAGAAGTGGCTATGGCAGAATTTGGCCAGTAAAGTCCAGCATTTCTTCCAAAGTAATAGATTTTAATTATGTACATGGCTTCCCAGAGGAAAGATGACATTTGCCAGATTCAATTACACCTTTCAGCTCTTCTCTCCCCAATGGGGCGAACACAAGAGCCATGTGCTATTTGTTATTCACTGGTATAATGGAAAGCACTTGCTCTGGACTTCCTCTCCTATGTGCTTTCTGCAAAGTGGGGCAAAATAGTAGTAGTGACCAGTCAAACTATATATCCACAACTAGGAAAGATAGTTTAAACAGAATGCTATTACCTCCACAAGGCCATATCCATCCTGTTCATCATTATATTCTAGCAAAATGCTTAGCACATGGTGGACACTTAATAAATAGTTGCTGGATGAATGTTCTAGGATCCTGCTGACTAATTTTACCATAGATAGCAGCTAACAAAACTTACCAAAAAATCCTTCCTGCTATTATGAAAGGAAAAAGAAAATTTTGCATTAATACATAAGGAGGATCTATACTGATACTGTAAGCTTATAAATATTCGATGCAAAGTACTTCCTACTGGAAAAAAAAGAAATAAGGAAAATGACTGCTGCTTCCAGACGTAACAGAGCTAGTGTATATAGACTTACCACTGAGCTGAAGTGCAGGAAAGTAAGGTTATAATGAATTATACGGAAGAAAAATCTCAAAAAGTAATGAAACCACTAAAGACCCCAATATAAATTCTATAACTTGTAAGTACAGTATATTTTATAAATGCTTATTTATTTATTTTCAGAGAGAGAGAGAATACCAAGCAGGCTCCATGCTATCAGCACAGAGCCCGATGTAGGGCTGAATCCCACAAACCATGAGATCCTGACGTGAGCTGAAATCAAGAGTCGGATGCTCAGCCAACTGAAGCACCCAGGCGCCCTGAAAGTACAGTATGTTAAACAGAAATCCACTGTGTGAATAAAACAGCAGATAGAGGTGGCAGAAGCGAGGGTCAGTGAACTTGGTGACTTGTGTAACAATACAAGCAACCTAACAAACCTACAACTGTTGTCCTAAAAGGAGATGAGAGTGAATGGAGCGGAAAAAGATATATGAGGAAATAACAGCCCCAAATTTCCCAATTTGGAAAAAACAAAGCTACCGATCTAAGAAGCCTGATGAAATACAGCAAAATAAACCTAAAGAAAACTGGACCTAGGCATACCATGACCAACAAAACTGCTAAAAAAAGAACTCTTAACAGCAGCCAGAAGAAAATGGCACATTAAATAAATGGAAGCAATAACATATGCTGGCTAACTTTTCAACAAAAACAAGAAAAGCGTAAGATAGAAGTAGAATGTGAAACTAGGGAAAGAAGGAAGAAAATGTCATCCCAGAAATTTCTCAGCCAGTTAACTATACTTCAAAAACGAAGGCAAAATAAAGTTTCACTTAAAAGAAAACAATCTACAGGAGTCCCCACTACAAGAAAACCTAAAGGAAGTTCTTCAGGCTAAAGGGAAATGACACTACTAGAGAGAAACTCTAATATATAGAAAGAACAAAGAATACTATAAATGGAAAATATTTAGATAAATATAAGACTATATTTTTTGAAAGACATAGGACTATTTAAAACAAAAAATTATAATTGCATTGTAGAGTTTGAGAGTAGATGAAGTATGACAGCAGCACAAAGGATATGGAAATGAAAGCCCTACACTGTTACAAGTCTTAACATTTTATGCAGTGTGCTAATAAATATCAACTCCAAGTTTTACTTCTGTAACGTGAGGATGATGGTGGTGCCTGAAATGAAGACATCCTAAAGCACTTAGCACAGTACCTGTCATGTAAGTGCTTTAACAGCTATGATCATCATTACCCCTTTAATAAAACCTTGTCATTCTTCTCCTTAATCTGGAACCAGTTATTTATCATCTACCAGTATGCTCGAGTCCCTTTCTTTGTACCTGTAGATTAAGTTCAAATAGAGAAAGGGAAGGGAGGAGGGACAGAAAGAGATGGGGGACTACTTTTAGTTTACCGGTATCATATTTCTTAAAACATATCTGAATAATTTTTTTAAAAAATTAACCTTTGACAAGAGACAAATGCAATTATTTATTCATATGTTTAAAAAGATCCCTGTGGTGAGAAGGATGCACTGTAAACGACTCCCCGGGAGAAGTCCACAGCATCGGTCTACGTTCCTGTCTGCAAAGGTTAACCGTGGCAGTCCACCTGATGGGAACTAGGCAACAGCAGCTCAAAGGACACAGGTGAAAAAAGACCCCTTGGCACTGGAAGGAAAGGATTCCCTCCTTGTTTTCCTTGTCAGGTATAGCCTCATCACCTCCACCATGATGGAGGTAAACTGTCCAGTAAACCCAGAAACATGAAGTTCCAGCTGTTGCTCAGGAAATCCAACCTATTCCAGGTAAAGGCAGCTACGTGGGTGCCCCCACATTTCTGGGGAAGGCACTGTGGGTTAGCAGCAACAGAGGGGAGGGCTAAAGCAGCTCTGATGAGGACAAGGGAGGAGTGTGGACTAGAATCCTACAGGAAGGTGCCAGCTCAGAATCACAGGGATGTTGCTCAGAGCTGTATGCACGGACATTGCAGAGAACACCTGTCTTTTCCAAGAATCCACTACACGTTCTGTGTGCGCTTACATCTTACAGAGGTTGACTCATTCTAGCCCACAGACAGGAAATCCCTTTATTCCTCAATTCTGGGGTTAATGGGAAGAATTAAATCAATGACATCAATGTCAAAAGTTCAAAACAATAGTTTAATCTCAGTCTTAAATTTTGTCATTTGTAAAATAAAGGGAAATTGAAATATTTTTACATCATTAACTTTTTCTCTGTACCTTTAGATTTGTGGATTTTGCTATACGTAAAGTATACCTCGAGGAAGGGAATATAAAAGAAACTCAATTTTGGAATACGGCTCCTAGATATTTTATTTCAAGGACACGAATTCTATTTAATTCTCTCTAGTTTCTGTACTTCCTCTAAATGCACCTCTTATGAAACAGAAAGGATTTACATGCTTATCATGTTATCGAGGCGAACATTCGAGTAACTGACTCTAGCTTACCGCGGGCAGTGTGAGCCAGGTTGCCACGAGGCGGTTGTTGATCCAGCGATACCAAGATGGGTTTACAAACATCAAAGGTAAGAAGGGGCCCAGCATGAAAATGCTTCCAAAAAAGCTTCCCCAAAACAGAGTGAGTATGAAGTAAATCCCTTTCCATGACACCATGGTTCTGAAAGAAATTTTTTAAAAAAAGATATATTTTGTTACTATACATATAAACTGCCCAAATTGAGAATGCGTAAAATAATCTTAAATGAGAAGGCTACAGAAAAGACTCTGATTAAGGTGACCCTCGTGCATGTCCTACGGGTCTAACAAATTCCCAGTACATTAGAAATGAATACTCTCAGCAGAGTAAATGCCTATTTACTCTTATTTATAAGAAGCCTTTGTTTTTTAAAATCAAGTTATTAGTGTTAACATAAACATAGGAGTTACCCAATACAAAATCTTAAAATATTCCATAATTTTTTTATATCCTACTATAAAAAGGCAACTTAATGGACCAAGAATTACAGAACAGTTTCCCACGGGTGGCTATGCCTAAAAGCACTGGCAATCTTATAGAGCGCACTAGGTTTTTTTTTTTTTTTAACCTAGAAATCTTGGGACTCCTGAGTGGCTCAGTCATCTGACTCTCGATTTTGGCTTAGGCCATGGTCGCAGGTCATGGGACAGAGCCCCCATGTTGGGCTCTGTGCTGACAGCACAGATCCTCCTTGTGATTCTCTCTCAAAACAATTTTTTTTCTGTTAATTCTTCCACATTAGAACCTGAAAGTAGGATCTTTGGGCAACTGGTCTTAAACTGGCTTTTTCTTTATGACCTGAAAGAATAAAGAACAGTCAGATTCTTCACTTTACTAAACTATTTGCCAAAAGATTACTTCCAGGGTCCTCATAACCAGAAACACTTAATATTGACATTATAAAAGAAACTGTTGGAAACACAATGTAAAATGAATAATCAAACATTTGATTTTATAACCTAACCCATATTAGAGCAACAATATGTTTTACCTCAGGATAATAAAAGTGCTAGAATCATAAAAATTCTGAAAACAATAATGGCCTTAAAATTTTTATATTACAAAAGGTATTCCAGTGATCAAGACCTGTGATTCTGTTTAAATATTCAGAACAGGGAACAGAAATAAAATTTCAAATGTCAAAGCGCTTTAATAAATGTCAGACAAACAATAAAACAGGTCAAATCCCTTAACAACACAGATTTGACTTTATCTGGGTACTGAGTATGTTTTTAAATCTCTACCAATACTTGAGAGTGTGTGTACAAAATCCTTCCAAGCACAGAGAGAATGAATATCTAAGAACTGGTTTTTTGCTGAACTCTAGACTGAACCTGTAAGTAGAAGTCAGGTAAGGGAATGAGCGTGGAGAGAAAAACCACTGAAATGCAGTGGCTGCTTTGCTCACCCAGGGCCCCAAAAGGTATTTGATCCTTCACACCCTCAGCTCTGCTTTCTGAGGCCTAGGCTCTCCTCTTCACACCGAAAGATGACACCCTCGGCAGCTTCTCTCCAGTCTTTAAATGAAAGCTTTTAAAACAGGAAAAAGAAAAAGACCATCTGCAGTGCTGCTCCTCTATCTGAAACCCTGTAACTACCTTTTTTGCTCTGTTTGTTTCTGCCAATTAGCTGGCTCTGTTTAGACACTTACTCCCTGAAGAGCAGGACTTCACACTGTATCTGTACAGGTCCATCAAAGACTCAAACACACCTCTTCCACGCTTAGTAAACGATTTCTCACTTGATGTGATTAAGCTCTTTTAACTCATATGTTATCCTCTAATAACATCTTTTCATTTTACAGTGATGAAGCTGAGGACCAAAAGAGTTACGATAACTTTCCTAAGTCTCCTTAGGAGATGCTACCAATGGGTAGCATCAAGTGTTTCTGCCTTCTACTTCTTTCACGATATTATACTATGTCTTTCTCGCTGAGTGGCCAGGAATCAGAGGCCCGAGTCAGCTTCTAAATGTGAATATAAACACAGACTCAAGTATAAAAGGATGTGTCCCATGAACATACTGGGGTTACTCAGGCCAAGTCTAATCTAAAATGACTTTTCCATCTTGCTCCTGTCTTTTCCCTAACTTCTCAATAATTTGTTCAATGACTCAATAAACATACAAAGAGATCCCACTGTGTGCCAGGCTCTGTGCTGGTCACTTGGAGACACCACTGTAAGTATGACAGACATTACCAAGCTCTCGCCAACCATGGCCTCTCTATCTCTTCCTCATGAACTTCTCCCTGGCTCTGCATTTAATCCAGCTCCATCCAGTCTTCTTCCAAGTCTCACGGGTTTCACAGACAAACATGGTTAACATGTTTGTTACACATGTATTTAGAATGGCTAAAATGGGGATGGAGGGGAGGGGAGGGACCTGCCAATACCAAGCGCTGGTGAGGTTGTAGAACAATAAGAACTCACATACATGGCTGGTGGCAATGCAAAATAGTATGTACGCTTACCATGTAACCCAGCAATTCTACCAAATATACAGGACAAATGATGACACAAAAACTTGTACACAATTGTTTATATCAGCATTGCTCATAACTGCCAAACACAGGAGGCAACTCAACTGGGGGTTGGGGAAGGGGGTAGAGACAGGCAAACAAATCCATAGACCAGATACCTACAGCTTCCTGCTCAGAAAGAAAACCTCTTTTCCTTCCTAAAATGTCCTTAACCTAACAACTAAAATGTTAACTAGCATTGTTCTCATAGTCTAATAGGTATACCAAGAAATAACTGCAAATCAATGTGATACATGCAACATGTGTTAAAGATAGTTCAAGGTAAAGCAGGATAAACTCTGCTGAAAGGAATTAAAGAAGGCATTAGACTCTTGGGAGGATGTGGGGGTGGGACGGATTATTCCAGGCAGTAAAACAAAACACGCAGTCACAGAAATCTTAAGCAGGGAGCTGTAACTCATTATATATTAATGAGGTACCGTGTACCCACTGGAGAGCTGCAAGAAATCACAGAGCACAGGTCCTATGGACAAAGTGCACAAGCCCAGGCCAGGACAGCCAAATAATACTCCCTGTAGCATGTCACCGTGGGTAAGAAAAAACCTAGCATCTATGACTAATGTTTTAGGATAAGTGATAAGGGTGCATATAAACATCGACTGAATGAGTAAATAGATCAGTTTTGTTAGAAACCTTAAGAGCAAAGAGCTTCTCTTCCCTTTAAAACTGACAGCACATGGAACTTGTTGGCAAAAATCCCAGCATTGACGGATGCTGGTATCAGAGGGGTCTATGACCATCTGCTCCAGTTCCACCACGCAAAAGCCTGATGATCGTGACCACATCGCTTAACCTGGATGCTTACAGATGAAGAAGTTGTGGAAAACTCTCAAAGGCCTACCTTTTGAGCACCTAATATTTGCCAGACACTTGACAGAAGGCTCCTTGTAGTTACATATTTAATGCCTACATGTTGAACTATCCATAAGCAATGAAAAGATCCATAACAGGTAAATAATTCAAAATTTTGCTAAAACTCCAAATTTGACTACCCCAAGGCTGGTGTTAAAAACCAAATCACTTAGATGGTAAAAATCTGGTCAACTGTCCAGTATCCTAATCTCAATGGCCCTTTATCCTGTCTTACTTAGTGCCTAAGCACTTGGTGGGGCAAATTAGATGCACAGAAGATTTGTAACTTTAAGGTTTTAAAAGGACCTTACTATATACCTTGATAATGTCAGGCATGTCTTAAAATAGGCTCTTCACAAACATTCTCATCTAATCAAAACAAGAGCCTCAAAAGTAAGGTATCAGTAATATCAGTGGTATTTGCAGGTAAAAAACTAAGGGACTCACTTCCCCAGCATAATACTGGGGAAGTTAATACTGACTCTGTTAATACTGACAGAGGTGAGCTAAAGAGCCTATACCCAGGGCAGTCCCAGAAAACACAGAAGAAAGTTTGGAACTGGTACAAGAAAGATTTTAAAGAAGAAAAAAAATAATAAAAGAAAGTTAAGCATATTGTTTAAACTCGTCTTCTCTGAAGAAGGTAAAACTAGGCTTCTGAATTAGGGGACACACAGTGGGATTAAGTAACCCTATACACAGAGAAACCTAAAGCTGGACCCAGACCATCTTTCCTCACTGGGCTTTCAGGTGGCTGGGAACAAGAGTTTAGTCCTCGTCCAGGGTTCGCCAACAAAACCTCATGCAGTGATGGAAATGTTCTGCCTGCAAACCTCACACTGTGCTGTCCACTATGACAGCCCACAGCTGTATGTAGCTAATTCAACTGAGGAATTCTTTGTTGGATGTGGCAAGTGGCTACTGTTATCAAATAGCACAGCTGTAGGAAGACTACCAGGGCACACTTCTCTGGGATCTGACCAGACATTGAGAAAAGACAAAAACACAGAAACACTGGAGGTTCCCTAATACACAGTCAACCTGGATCACCTATAGTGAAGCCTTTGCAAAGTTCATGTAAGCCTCACCTATCTACAACCTCCTCATTGGCTTAAGTGCCTTGTTTTTCACTGTAAGCAGATAATGAGACATCTGAGAAACCTCTTTAACATTAGAGACTAAAACAGAAAAAAGTATATTTGAAGGAAACCATTCAGGAAGAAGAAAACTGTCTTAAATATATATAACAAAGATAAAATATGTTGTATCTAGTAAAGAAAAATGTGAGAAAACAACAAAGGAAACATTAATAAATGAGCTATTAGAAGCTGACAACATACAATGTTAAGCAAAAATTAAAAACTCAGAGTTGAAAAGTGAAACTGAGGAATTCCTCGTAAAAGTCAAGATAAAGGGCTGGAAAGTAGAAAGAGTATTAGAGGACCAAGACAGGAGGTCCCACATGCAAATTACATGACTGCCAAAAAGAGAGGAGTGAGGAACTGAAGGGGAAGAAATCAGCAACCAAAGAAATTTCTTAAAATGTCCTCCAAACTTGGTAAACATGACCTTCCACATGAACAGGGCCTGTTGAAAGCTAGGATAATGGATGAAAACAGATGCTCACCAAGGCACAAGCACTGTCGCTTTCAGGACAGAGAAGACAAAAGGACATTCTACAAAACTTCTAGAGAAGATATAAACAGGTCACTAAGGATCAAAAATAAAGTTGGCTTTGGACTTCTCTGTAGAAACATCTTAACAACAATACCAGAAGATGAAAACAGAACAATGACTACAAAATTCTCAAGAAAGTTATTTATCCAGTCACTTTATCAAGGATAATAGAACGTCATCATCATCACACATGCTAGATCTCAACGATACCTCCCATACAATCTTTTTCCAAGAAACTGTTAGAAAATGGGCTACCTAAAACAAAGACTAAAGGAAATGAAACACAGGAAATGAGAGATCCCACATAGGTGGGAGGTCCAGGGAATCTCCGAGATGGTCATGAAGGAAGATCTTAGGATGACAGTCATGAACAAGAGAGAGACGGTGTCCAGTCCAAACTGGGGATGGGTAACTCAGAAGAAAGACTCTTTGAAAGCTGTATCACCAAATTCCTTACTCCTAAACAACCTTTCTGAGCCAAGAACAGAATGTGCAGGTGAACCTTGGCACAGATTCTAATCTGCACCTGGCCTCCTAAACACGTTCTAATAAAATTCTGGCAGGCCAGCTGATGACACACATTTTATCTACCAGAAGTACTCTGTATGACCTCCTGAGAGATGGGTGGCAGGGGGTTGTTCATGGTGAATTTAGGAACAGAAAACATATTCCCACCAGACAGACAGAACCTGCAGAGTCCAGCCAGATGCCCTGACTACGGTGAGGCCTGGACTGTGGTTTTTAAGACTCATTTATGCACGAACTTGCCCACTATCTTCCCCAGAAACAGATCTGGTCAATGTTCTGAGACGCTGAGGTCAGACTATCACCCAGAGATTCTGTACCTCCAGGAGCCTTCATCTAATGATAGATTATGCTTCTCAACTTTTCACACACACACACACACACACACACACACACAGCTTGGTGACACACTGGTGATAAAATTTTAAAGAAAAATAATGACTAACATAAAAGGTTAATAGTTGTCATAGGGGAGTCCACAGAAGACTGGCAATATTCTATTTCTTAAGGATTGTGGCTACCAAACGTCCACCAACAGTGCCATTTAAAATAATGTTCTTTATGCACTACTCTCATAAGCTAGCTGAATAAATACTCCACACCCACACACAATCACAATGATTTAGCTCTTTCATAAACATAAGTGAAATATGTATGAGCTGATTAATTTCTTTTAAATCCAACAAAATTTTTAAATCCCTGGATGCATGTTCATTTGCATGACCTGATTCTGATGAACATTTCTGTATTTTCCAGAATTTAGTAACATACACACATCTGTCTCGCCTGATGAAATGGTTTGCTGCTTTGCTCCCCAGTGAGAACTGTATTTGTTTTCCTTTCAAGTCTCAAAAGACAGAGGCTCACAGCTAAATTTAACATTTAATTTGAGAAGCAAAGATTAGGGTTATTATTATCTCTTTCTCCTCTTACAATCTTTTTATTCTTATTAGCATTATCATCATGTATGTCATTTATTGCACATCAGTTTAAATTCTTTTAGGAAGCAGACTGTTAATTAAAAATAAATTTAAAAGAATGTTAAAATTAGTGACCTTACTCATCTTACTTTACTTAAAAAATAGTGTCTACTATAGTGTCAAGAAATCACTAGAATATTTTACTAAAGAATTTATGTTCAAAATATTCTGAAGACAAAAAGGCATACTCTTTTAATAAGCAAATCCCCAAAAGAAACAAATTAACAAAAACAAGCCAAAGACACCGAAGGTAAAACACCTGCGGTACTAGGCAGGCAGATGAAGCTGAAAGGATAATGTATAAAGTCTGCTCTGGCACCTTCACCTGCTTGGGAAAATGACACAGACAACAAAAGGAAAGACACAAACTACACAATTTCATTCTTCCTGAAGCAGCCCAAGGGAACAATACTTTCCCAGATACTAGAAGAAGCTATAATGTAAGCAGGCATTTGAGTTAAGACCAGTTAGTTAGATGAAATAAAACCAGTTTACCAATTCTGATATACACAACAGGCAGTTGATAGGCACAGAATGAGGTCAAACCTCAGATCTACCCCAAATGAAGGTGGATTTCAGTAAACAAGTCTGCTAACTCCCTCTGGCGGGGAGGGGGTCCATTCAGAGAGTTCTTAGCACTGTATTAATGACATCTAAGGTTATGTTACAGTGACACTATTTATCTTACTAAAGTTTAGCAAGGGAAGAAATTATCTGTGTAAATACTCAGAGTTCTCTAAACCCTGATGCAATTTTTTAAAATTTATTTTTATTTATTTTGAGAGAGCAGGCGGGGGAAGGGCACAAAGAGGACGGAGTGAGAATTCCAAGCAGGCTTTGTGCTGTCAGCACAGAGCCCAAATTGGAGATCAAATTCACGAATTGTGAGATCATGACCTGAGCTGAAATCAAGAGTTAGAAGCTTAACCGATGGAGCCACCCAGGTGTCCCAACCCTGATGCAATTATTTTACTTAAAGTTTACTTAAAGTTGATACCTAGAAAGCACACAATATATACTGTATGCTTTGATTTCTTTAACATTCGAAAATAGAAAAAACATAATGTTAGAAGTAACATCAACGGTTATACTGGAGTATGGAGCAGGGGTAGTGACTAGAATGAACAGCAGGGGCTGCATGGATTTTGGTAATACTCTGTTTCTTGATCTGGGTGCTGGTTACATGTGGCATAGTCACTTTACAAAAATTCATTGAGCTATGCACTTGTGATCTATTTACTTTTCTATATGTATCTTTTTAAAATTTTTTATCTATTTATTTTGAGAGACAGAATGAGAGAGAGCGAGCATGAGCAGAGGAGTGGCAGAGAGAGAGAGAGATTGAGAGAGAGAGAGAGAGAGAGAGAGAGAGAGAGGATACCAAGCAGGCTCCATGCTGTCAATGCAGAGCCCAAGGTGGGGCTCCATCTCAGGATCAGGAGATCATGACCTGAGCCAAAATCAAGAGTCAGAGCCTTAACCAAATGAACTACCCAGGTGCCCCTCTCTATGTGTATTTCAATAGTATTTACTCCCAAAAGTTATGTATGTAATAATTTAAACTGGATACCTTTAAGTATCCAGTAAGTAATCACTTCTACATATTACATGTAAGTTTATAGGAAGAAAATGCAAAGTGTCCATAAAAATGAAGAAATGTTCAAGCTATTTTCAAAAAAATGGAAATTAAAACAACAAAACACCAGGGCACCTTGGTTGCTCAGTCAGTTGAGCATCTGACTGTTGATTTTGGTGCAGGTCAGAGTCTCATGATCCCTGAGCTTGAGCCCCACATCGGGCTCTGCACTGACAGCACGGAGCCTGCTTAGAATTCTCTCTCTCCTCTCTGTCTCTCAAAATAAATAAACATTAAAAGCAGAAAGTTTTAAAAAGAAAAACAGAACACCATTTTCTTTCTCACCAAATTGGCAAAAATGTCTGTTTTGCCTTTGGTATTCTAAAAATCATTTGTTGATGTCTTTGCCTTCACAGCTAAAAGCAGTATAAATTTTAGAGGGCAAACTGGTGAGTTATAATAATACATATAAGCTATAATAACTTTGAATATGCCTATCATCATGAATTCCTTCTCAGTATTTAGCCCAGAGAAATACTTAACACCGTGTATGAAGATGTTTCACTGCTGCATTGTCTGTAACCAAAAAATCAGAAACATAAATGTCCACTGATGGGAGAAGGGCTAAACTGTGGTACAACCAACAATTATGGAACACTATACAGCAGGCAGAAAGAATGAGGTCAAGTTGCATTTTCTAAAATGAACAGTTCTTGGGGCACCTGGGTGGCTCAGTCAGTTAAGTGTTCGACTTCAGTTCAGGTCATGATCCCACAGTTCCTGAGGTTGAGCCCTGTGTCGGCTCTGTACTGACAGCTCAGAGCCTGGAGCCTGCTTTGGATTCTGTGTCTCCTTCTCCCTCTCTCTCTCTCTCTCTGTCCCTCCCCCACTCATGCTCTGTCTCTCAAAATTAAGTAAACCTTAAAAAATTTTTTTTAAATGAACAGTTCTCTAAGATGTATTGCTAAGTGAAAAAGTGTATGAGACCATTTTCAAAAGGGGGGAACCACACCCCTGGAAAAAAAAAAACCCCATGCTATGTGGTTTACATAAATAAATGTAAATACACAAAGATCTGTCTATAAGGATACACAACAATGTTTCCATGGTTTGTAAAGATGGAAGAGCCTGTGACTAAGGCTGACAGTCAAGCAGAAATAGACATTTCCTTTAATGTTTTAAAGAGATATTTCTATTTGATACTTCCATACCAAAAGGGAAGAGGGGAAAAGAGAGGTAAAAAAGGAGGCATGAAAAAAGAAGCAATGTCGACATAGCCAAAATAAATCAGCTTGTCAGTAACACCAGCAATACCTATTCCTCCACGATTCCATAATCGAAGTAAAAATGATTAAATGTTGAGGCAGAAATAACTCCTACCTTTTAGACAAATTACTGTTTGCCAGACTTTAAACTCAAAGTTTTATAGATAAATTAAAAACCACAATTAAAAACAAACTGAGATAGGAATGGTAAAGTCCCCTGGGAAAGCTAAAACTACACTGGCTCCCCAGGGACCCATGGCCTAAACAAAGGTCACTCAAAACCACCACTGAATTTATTTTATAGCATTTATCTATGTTAACTTGAAGTTTAAGCTCATGTTCTGCTTTTCTCTTCATGAGACACAGAGCTAACCAGTTAAATGTGCAAAGAGCTAAGTGATGGAGGTATACGGACTGCCGGAAACCAAGCAAGGAGCATCCTGAAACGCTTCATATATACAAAGTAGGAGCCATTGAATACATGGGTATAAAAGTCTCATAAGGATAAAGTCCTAGCAGAAAGCAGTTATTTTAAGTTTCTAAAAACAGAATGTTCATTTCTGACTATCCCCATGGCTACTTTAATCAAAAGCATACTCTTAAAAAGACAGAAAAAGGAAAAAGTGAAAATAGCTGTCTAAATTTACCAAGTTATTTCGATCATTTAATTCTGATCATTTAAACAGAGAATAAGTACCAATTGGAGTCATTCCAAAGTCTTAAAAACTCATATAATAATATCTGCACTATTAAACACTAACCATTCTCAGACAAGGTACTACAAAGAATAGTAACATATCTTTGCTTTCCTTGGCCATATCATCTAGGTGCAGAAAAAACACATCTGAAAAGGAGGGAGGAAGCAATACAAGGAAGTATACACTAAATGCCAAAGTTCATGAGAAATCAGTAGTCTGACAACCAGTTTGTAAAATCTTAGAAGTCCAGAGACAAAGTTAAGATCACTGAGCTTTAAACACCTTTCAATTCCACAGATGATTGTCTCATTATACCAGTGAATAAAGTGGGGAGCAGAAAGCTTGAGGAACCTGACTCGTGCTCGCAGTGGCACAGCCAGTGGTCATGGAGCTAGGCTATGACCTTTCACCTCCAGTTACAGCTCAGTGTTCTTTCCATTAGACATGAATCATAGGTGGCTGAAGCAACCAACCGAAACATGAAGAAAAGAATTAAGATGCAAACAAGGTCTGGGCTTAGAGGAAGGATAGTAGTGAGTCAAGTTAGGACTAAAAGAAAGGCAAAGAGGCTACCTCTTATCATTCTCCATGGTGCATACTGTGCGGTGACTGGGTCAGTCATGAGAAAGATTTCCCAAAGTCTCGGGATTTCTGTTGGGTTTTGTTTCTTCCAAATTGTTTCAAACCAAATGAACTGTTAACAGCAAGCATTTTTTTTTTTTTAATGAAAATGCCACTACTTCTTTCTCTGCAAAAATGGCAAGCACACTTACTACATTTCAACAATTTCCTGTTGTTATAGAAGGTTTTCTCATAAGATGTAAAAGTTAAAACCACATACACCCACACTAAGTGGAACACTACTATATGAAATCATTTCAGAAAAACTGGTTAGTACAACTCTCTTATACCCCTTACATGTTATTCAAGAAACTACCATCCTTGTTCCAATGACTTGCAGTCTTCAGAATGTTAGTACAACGTAACCCAGCAATTCCACTCCTACATATATATATATACCTAAGTGAAATGAAAATATGTCCACATAAAAACATATACATGAATGTTCATAGCAGCGCCACTCATAATAGTCAGAAAGTGGAAACAACCCAAATGTCCTTCATTTGATAAATGGACAAACAAAATGGGGTTAGCCATCAGTGGCTATCATTCAACACCACCACCACAAAGGAATGAAGTACTTAATACATGCTACAACACAGAAAACTTTGAAAATATTAATGCTAAGTGAAAGAAGCCAGTCATAAAAGTCCACATATCACATGATTTCATTTATATGAAATGGCCAGGAGAGGCAAATCTAGATAGAGACAGAAAGTAGATTAGTGGTTCCCTAGTGCTAAATGAAGGCGGAATAGGAGTGACTGGGGGGTAAAGGATGCTCTAAAATTAGACAGTGATGATGGCTGCACAACTCTGAACAGTGTAAAATTATTGCCTTCTACACTACTCTTTAAATGGGTGAACTGTGTGGTATGTGAATTATATCTCAAAACAAAGAAAGTTCATTAGCTGGGAGATTACCAAGATGCGACTAACTCTAACCACTTTACCCTGAAGGCCGTGAATGTTGACGGGCAGGAGAAACTGTAAGGATAACGACCACCTTAGAAATTAGAAAAAAGCATATGCAAGCAAAGCAAGAGCACAGAGGGGACCAAAATCGAGACAGGTGCAATCACTGAACAGAAAACAGCCTAGACAGACACGCATCAAAATGTTACCAATGACTATCCTTGCATCGTGAGACTATGATTTTCCTTCCAAATTGTGCACAGAAAGTTTTATTTTTAAATTATTTTAAAAAATCTCAACATTTATTCCAAAAGGAAAAATGAGGAGCCAGGATTTCTTATACGAAGGGACTAGAGAGGTCCCATCAATAATATACCATTGAGGATAAAGAATAAAATGGGAATTTCATAATATTAAAACACTGGCCCAGTGTTCCTCATGTGTAAAAGATGCTGATATCAGTAACTTTTCTAATATAAATTATTGGTATTCACTAGGAGGTATAAAATACCACTGTTTCTGGGTGGCATCTAACAAGCATTATGACTGGGCAGAAATAAAATGTTTTTCTTTCTGTTTCACATTACAGTTCTTCAACACACCGCAGATTGATCGTATTATTCCTAAAATCTGTAATTACATTAGCATCGTTAATAAGACCTTTTACAAATTAATATAAACTGAATGAAAACACTACCATATTCTTTAAAAAGTCAACTATCATTCATAGCAATTTTTTAAAAAAGAAACAGGCAAGATAAACAAAAATAAAATGTTTCCTTTCTACAATTTATTCTTTGCACAGCAAAGGGAAGTTTACCTGTAGATGGCGCATGGAATGTATCCAAAGCTTCATAAACCCCCTAAAATTGTAAGGTAATTTACATGTGTTTTTCTTCAGAGATGATCCCTATTTGTATCACAGGGGTTTGTATTTCAAAGAAAGTTAAGACGCTACTGGTTTAGAGACAAGTGAACAGCAGCCTAAAATGGTCTTCTGCTGCAAAGGAATCCTGGAGACAGTTTAAGTCTCAAGCAACTATACCGTGTAATTTTCATTTATGAAACACATTTATCAAGTATCAGGGCAATGAGGTAAAACCAAAGATAAATCATATAATGACTTTATTCTAGAAAAAACTAAGTTGGGAAGTCAAAAAGTCACAAGATATTATAAGCAAAGGCAGAATATATTATAAAACTATTTTATGTAGATTTATTTATACTAGGCTTTGTTTTAAAATATTTGACATATCTTTATTACATAATACCTTGTAATATGAATGGAATCAAGTAATCTTGATTCAAGGTATTTCACACTGAATTTCACGAACACTGCTGTTATTCATACATTGTGGAATTCTGGGTAAATGCTACAAATGTATAAAACATTTTTTTCTAACTTCTTCTGAAAGACCATTACTGAGATCCGGTTCATGTATAAAAGTCTATTTTATACAAATAACAACAGGGTTAGTACCTGGAACATCTGTTTTGCTATTAAAACATTACTCTGTGACCTTTTTTCCCCTAGACTTGCAAAAATCAAAATAAATAACAGATGGAGAATGACCCTGGAGCTCTCTCCATGTATTTTAACGTGTTTCGTGTGGCATGTTCTTGCCATTAATAAAAATACAGGTGGAGAAATTAATATGAATGCCAATACAAATATTTGATAACAGAAGCTCATGAAGCCTTAAGAACAGCAATTAATATTTATAGGGGTTTTAAATTTATTTACAGAACTTACAAAGCTAAATACTCTATTTGATGAACAAGGAGGTAGTTTTTAGAATAGTATAATGCATAGAATATTATGAAAGACATCTCTGAAAACTCAATTTAAAAAACAAATTGCCTATAAAATCACCTATCATGGAAAGTCAGAGCTGTGAGAGGCTGTAGAGATCATTTAGTCCACTGACTTGCAAATTCTTTCGGCCTCAGGGCTATTCATTCAAAAATCTCACCAAAGAGTCTCACATGTTAAAACACAAGCAGAGCAGCTGTGATTCAGAGCAGTTTCCACTCCCAGACCCGACCCCTCACCTTCACCTGGACCTCTCTGCTCTAAAGGATGTTACAGAATATTGGGAACCGGTGGCCCAGGCAAACCCTTCTTATCCTAGAGAAGGCAACAGAGATCCGTATTCACTTTTCCTTAGCGCTAAGAGAACTCTCCATCTAGACTGCCGAAGTGGTTTATTTCCTCTTTGAAAGATCTTCACATTAAGTCAGTCACAAACTCACATAATCTTTTAGACAGAAGAGGCCTCCAGACCAGGCCATTCTGTCTTCTCACACTCCATTTGGTCTCTCCTCTATTCCACTCTGCTTTTTTTTCCCCAGAGATGTTCAAAGACCCAGGAAAGAGAGAAATACTCTTATCAAGTGTTTTACAATATTTACAACATAATTTACAATAAAATATTCCGACATCTCAAAACTCTGAAAAGTAGGTAAAAATATACCCATTTTACAGTTGATGAAAGTGAGCTCCAAAACATTCAAACATGTTCAAATTATTTAACTGGCAGGTAGCAGAGCTAGGATTTAAACCTGTATCCATGTAACTCTATAGCCTGTGTTCTTTCCAATAAACCAAGACTGCATTTGCATAGGACAAATGCCAGACTATAAAAGAAGGGGAAAAATCCATGGTCCAGGCAGAGAAAAACACCAGTATAATCTCCAAAACTGAATCAAGGTAATGGGTATCCACTAACATGAGCACCCTCAATCAGCAGCACTGAAATGGGGCTGTGAACAATATGGCTGACAAGGCTTTAAGAAAAAAGAGAAACAAAATAAGCATAGAGCCAGCAAAGCCAAGCAAGATTTAAATTAATGAGGCATAGCTGCTGAATGTAAGGAAAGAGTCATGAATGCATATTCAGGAAATCAACAATAAGAAATGGAATTGTTGCACTTAAGCAAAAGCATGGAGTCCAAAAAAAAAAAAAAAATTATAAAGTCAGAAGGCTGCCAGAAAAGAGTAAGTTACACTCCACATAAAACAAAAATAATCACAGAAGAGTAATATGCCTTTCATATACTTAACAAAACTCTACAGAAGTATTAGTTCTTAATGCAAAAAGTCCACCACTAAAACAAACCCTTGATTACCTGGAATCTTGATGAAAAAAGAACTCAAAGTATAGGCTGAGGTCAAAAGTATCAATGTTAAGTTACTACAGAATTCCACATAAACGACAAACTTCAGAAGCAACATTCTAGAAGTTATAGGGGACACTGCTCCCTAAGAAATTAAATGACACAAGTACAAAGGAACTTGAACTGCTCGGTGCTGGGATAGCTTCCGGTTGCGTTTTGCTACAAGCGCCTCTGGAAACAACAGATCATCAGAGAGGTCTGAGCCTGGAGGATAAAACAACACATCTACCCTGAGTGTTAATTTGACTCTATTTTGGAAATTCCACTTTTACCTACAACGCAAGCACATAGCATAGATTAAAAAATTCTCATAGAACCTACAATCCAGCAGGGGAATCCACACGGAAAGAAGAAAACAGTAATATTGCAATAAAGCTTATGAAATCTTTGGTTTTGGCCTTTTGTTTGTGTGTTTACTAGGGGATGAGCAAGTAGAGAGAGGAACCGGAGAGGGCACAGGTATGATGTCCCAGGTCTCCTAGGCAGGGAGGAACTGAAATCAGATTCAGATTATTTATTAGGATAATATACCAGCTACAGGGTATTGAAAAAGGACCATATTCTCTTTATAATCATGGAGGAGGAGGATGCTAGGCTTTTAGTTAGCACGAATCCACTGCATTTGCGATCCAGTTTACCACTTTGTGACAACCTGTGAGAAAGAAAAGGTAGGAATTTTACAGATGAAAAAATGAGTTTGTGCCCAAAGTCATAAAGTCAGAAAATAGGAGCTCAAGCAGGATCTCTGAACCTACAGGATGTCCTCTGGTTATTGCACACACGTCCACAGATCTACTACACATGCTGTCCAGAAGAAAGACCCTGAGAGACTTTGTGGGGGCAGGTCAGAGGTTAAAGATACACTGTGCTGTCACTCTACCACAGAATTTCCCTTAGCCAACAGATTAATTTAGAAGGAGTAACCACCATGTACCTATGTAGCTCTACAGTAACAAGTCAAGAATAATATGCAGTTAACTACCTCATTTAAAAACGAAAAATGTTACACCAACACAAAGCAACAGAAAGAGAAATTAAGGAATCGATCCCATTTACAATTGCACCTAAAACCATAAAATACCTAGGAATAAATCTAACCAAAGAGGTGAAAAATTTATACACTGAAAACTACAGAAAGCTTATGAAAGAAACTGAAGAAGATACACGAAAAAATGGAAAAATATTCCATGCCGCTGAATAGGAAGAAAAATATTGTTTTAAAAATGTCAATACTGGGGCGCCTGGGTGGCTCAGTCGGTTAAGCGTCCAACTTTGGCTCAGGTCATGATTTCACGGTTCGTGGGTTCGAGCCCCATGTCAGGCTGTGTGCTGACAGCTAGCTCAGAGCCTGGAGCCTGCTTCAGATTCTGTGTCTCCCTCTCTCTCTCTCTCTCTCTGACCCTCCCCTGCTCATGCTGTCTCTCTCTCAGAAAAAAATTAAAAAATTAAAAAAAAAAGGTCAACACTACCCAAAGCAATCTACATAGTCAATGCAATCCCTATCAAAATAACACCAGCATTCTTCACAGAGCTAGAACAATCCTAAAATTTGCATGGAACCAGAAAAGATACCAAACAGCCATAGCAATCTTGAAAAAGAAAACCAAAGCAGGAGGCATCACAATCCCAGACTTCAAGCTGTATCACAAAGCTGTAATCATCAAGACAGTATGGTACTGGCACAAGAACAGACACTCAAATCAATGGAACAGAATAGAGAACCCAGAAATGGACCCACAAACGTATGGCCAACTCATCTTTGACAAAGCAGGAAAGCATATTCAACTGAATAAAGATAGTCTCTTCAGCAAGTGGTGCTGGGAAAACTGGACAGCAACATGCAGAAAAATGAACCTGGACCACTTTCTTACACCATACACAAAAATAAACTTAAAATGGATGAAAGACCTAAATGTAAGACAGGAAACCATCAAAATCCTCCAGGAGAAAGCAGGCAAGAACCTCTCTGACGTTGGCTGCAGCAATTTCTTACTCAACACGTCTCCAGAGGCAAGATAAACAAAAGCAAAAATGAACTATTGGGACCTCATCAAAATAAAAAGCTTCTGCACAGCAAAGGAAACAATCAGCAAAACTAAAAGGCAACCAACAGAATGGGAGAAGATATCTGCAAATGACATATCCGATAAAGGTTTGGTATCCAAAATCTATAAAGAACTTACAAAACTCAGGGGCGCCTGGGTGGCTTAGTCGGTTAAGCGTCCGACTTTCGCTTGGGTCATGATCTCGCGGTTCGTGGGTTCGAGCCCCGCATCGGGCCCTGTGCTGACTGCCAGCTCAGAGCCTGGAGCCTGTTTCAGTCTGTGACTCCCTCTCTCTCTGACCCTCCCCTGCTCACGCTGTCTCTCTTTCTCTCCTAGAAATAAATAAAACATTAAAAAAAAAAAAAAAAGAACTTACAAAACTCAAACATCCAAAAAATACTAATAATAATCCAGTGAAGAAATGGGCTACAAGACATGAACAGACACCTCTCCAAAGAAGACATCCAGATGGCCAACAGACACATGAAACAATGTTCAACATCACGCATCATCAGGGAAGTACAAATAAAACCACAATGAGATACCACCTCACACCCATCAGAATGGATAACATTAACAACTCAGGCAACAATAGATGCTGGCGAAGATGCAGAGAAAGAGGATCTCTTTGGCACTACTGGTGGAAATGCAAACTGGTATAGGCACTCTGGAAAACAGTATGGAGATTCCTCAAAATATTAAAAATACAACTACCCTACGACCCAGCAATTGCACTACTAGTTATTTATCCAAGGGATACAGGTGTGCTGTTTTTTGTTTTTTGTTTTTTTTCTGAGAGAGAGAAAGACAGCATGAGCGGGGGAAAGTCAGACAGAGAGGGAGACACAGAATCCGAAACCAGCTTCAGGCTCTGAGCTAGGTCAGCACAGAGCCTGACGCGGGGTTTGAACCTATGAAACCATGAGATCATGACCTGAGTCGAAGTCGGCCGCCCAACCAACTGATCCACCCAGGCGCCCCACAGGTATGCTGTTTCAAAGGGATACGTGCATCCCAATGTTTATAGCAGTACTATCAATAATAGCCAAAATATGTAAAGAGTCCAAATGTCCATCGATGGATGAATGGACAAAGAAGATGTGGTGTATATATATACATATATATATACACATACATACACAATGGAGTATTACTCAGCAATCAAAAAGAATGAAATCTTGCCTTCTGAAACTATGTGGATGGAATGAAAGGGTATCATGCTAAGCGAAATTAGTCAGTCAGAGAAAGACAAATACCATATGATGACTTTAAGAAACAAAACAGATGAACATAAGGGAAGGGAAGCAAAAATAATATAAAGAGAACAAACGGAGGGTTACTGGAGGGGCTGTGGGGGCGAGGGCTAAGTGGGTAAGGGGCGTTCAGGAATCTACTCCTGAAATCATTGTTGCACTATATGCTAACTACCTTGGATGTAAATTTTTAAAAATTAATAAAAAAATAAAAAATCAAATAAAAATGAAAAATGTTTTCATATAAATGTTTAGAAAAACCATGAAGCTAACTTTTTACTCACTCACTGTACCACTCACTGGACCCACTCTCCTCTTAGAAGCGATGAATAACAAGAGCAGCACAGCAACTCACAGGACCTGGGATTCCCATGCAAGCTCTACTAGCAACCACACTAGTGTCATCCTGCAAAAGCCTGTCCAACGTTCTCCTCTGCCCTTTCACTCCACCCCTCATCTGCTTTACGAAAGATAAGAGAAGACTGGGTATGGATCATGGTTCATGGGGCAGTACATGTGCTTAACAGCATCTTAGAATTTGGAGGGCTGTTTTTGTGGGGTTTTTGGTTATGTCTTATGGCATAATCTTATCTCATATTTTAAATTATTTTCTTTTTAGTTTTCCTTTTTATAACAGTAAGGGAATTATATTAATCTATTTCAATTATGTGAGTAAAAAAACTTTCATTAACTTTATTTTATTTCAAGACAGTAAAGAGTATTACAAAATATTTATTATGAAAAGGGGGCTTTGGGTTAGATAGAATCAAGAATTAATTGACTAGAAGATCTCAAAGGCTCTTTCCAGCTCTATAATTTACTGATTCTATTAATATTTTGAACACTAATAATGAGACAAAGAACAGTGGCACAGTGTACATGAGGATTTGTGAGCAAGAACAAAAACTTCTAAATCTGCTTCTGCATTTGATTAAACAATTAAATTTATAGAAAAGCAATTATATACTACTGCCTAGGATGCTGTATATCAGAATACTATATACTTCACTTTTAAGAAAAAGATTAAAATGTCCCCCAAAATCACTATTACGTTATGGCTTAGAAATACAAGTTCAGAAGGAAGCCCTGGGCTTAGCAAAGACTCAGCCCATACATCCCAACCATCAATTTTAAAAATCACATTTTATGAAATGGGCAAAATGTGAAATGAGTCCTAAAATATTATGATAAATTTAAACAGATATGGGTACTCCTCCCTCCAAGCCAAGACAGAGAAACTGATGATACATTTCTAAAAAACTTATCAAAGAGGAGTCTTTGAGAACCAACCTCCCTACTCCAAAAGCTCTAGATATCAAGAGGACATGATATTTCTTTACTAAGCTATTTTAAAGATTAATGTAAACTATATTACTTACAAAATATTTTTTTTAAAAACTGATAGGAAATCTAGTATGGGCCAGCCCCCCTCTCCCCCCCACGTATTTATATTTATACCACATTTGATTATTTTAACAACTCTTCAAGGTAGATATTATTGTTCATCACTTTTTCTCTGAGGAACATGGGGTTAAAAGACATTAATAGAGATTTCCAGCAATCAGGAGGATATGGAACAAAGCCCTTTAAGACTATAAAGGGATAGCACAAGGGAGTTTTTTGGAGAGATGGAGGTCACATAAATCTATGCATACATTAACACCCATATATGTACACCAAAAGAGAAAAAAAATCAACTTAAAAAAAAGTTTAACTGCATTTCCTTAACAGCATGATGCAGAAAATGGCTGATAATAGAATATTTCTCCTGAACTGCATTTCCTTTCTGTTTTAAGTTTTTATTCAAATTCGAGTTAGTTAACGTATAGTGTGATATTAGCTTCAGGTGTACAATATAGTGAGTCAACATTTCCATACAACACTTAATGCTCATCACAGCAAGTGTACTCCTTAATCCCCATCACCTATTTTACCCACCCACCCCCAACCTCCTCCCTATAACCATCAGTTTGTTCTCTATAGTTAAGACTCTGTTTCTTGGTTTGCCTCTCTCTTTTCCTTTCTCATTTGTTGTGTTTCTTAAATTACCATACAATTTCATTCATATGTGGAATTTAAGATGCATTTCCTTTTAATACCACAGACACAGTAGGCTTTAGATTCATAAAATAACACTGTACAAACACCTTAATCCTTGGATAGTTCAGGTTTTTTATGGCGATTCTAATTAAACAACTTCTCTTGGTATATCAACATTTAAAAAATTCAAGTTATTATAACAAATAAACTCAGATTTTACAAAAGTAAATGCCTTCCAAATTGCTTTGAGTTCTGCTGCATGAAAGTCTATGTTTAAACTGAGTATATATATAATTAGAAGTTGCTAGTCACAACTATTTCAAAATCAGGAAGGAAAGAAAATTTACTTAGTATATATGTCCAATATATCCAAACATTACTGCATTCTCTTTAGAGTGTCTTATGTCACTGAACAATTTCCTCACCCCTGGGAGACAGATATCTTCCCAATTTTACAAAGAAAGAATATGGAGTTTAGCAGGTTAAACAATGCAGCCCATAGTTGCTGGGCTAATGAGATAATGGAGCAAAGATAAGATAGAGCTTTAAAGTAAGAGCAAATGGGGTGCCTGGGTGGCTCAGTTGGTTAAGCTTCAGCTCAGGTCATGATCTTAGGGTTCATTCATGAGTTCGAGCCCCACATCAGGCTCTGTGCTGACAGCTCAGATCTTCAAGTCTGCTTTGGATTCTGTGTCTTCCTTTCTCTCTGCCCTTCCTCTGATCATGCTCTTTCTCTCAAAAATAATAAACATTAAAAATTTTAAAAATAAAGAGCAAATTTTAGTGTACCTATAAATAAGGGTACAAATTCACAGCATGTGGAAATTTATAAATGAAAATTAACTGTCAGTGCAAAATACTGATTTGTTGTCTCTAAAAACAGACAACTGTCAAGTGTTTGCTAAGTGATACAAAATAAAATTCTTCCAACCGGGAAGTCTGAGATGATGCTAACAAGCCAATTTCATACACTGGATTTGACTAGTAACCAAGAAAGCAAGCTCTTCATTATTTTTTGGACCAACAACTAAAAATATCTATCTTGTTAAGTCAAGAAGTCTAATAAGTAATGTAACTTATTAGAGTGGTCTATCATATAAGCAGTAACTCAAGGATAAAGTATACAGCCAAAGCTTTTTGTCTCCCCCAACTCTGAACTTCTTAAGAAATCCAAACTCTTGGGGTGCCTGGATGGCTCGGTTGGTTAAGGTGTCCAACTCTTGATTTCAGCTCAGGTCATGATCTCATGGTTCAAGGTATCAAACCCTGTTTTGGGCAGCACACTGATCACAAGAAGCCCCTCAAAATAAATAAACTAAAAAAAGAAAAAAGGAAAGAAAATATTCCAAATTCTTCTTCCTAGAATTCAAGGTATTCTCCAATCCGGTCCAAATTAATTTTTCAAAATTTTCCTGTGTATTCAACTTCCTAAACACTACAGTTTAGCCATGACTGAATTCTTCCTGTTCCCTAAATTCGATGTGTACCTCTTCATGTCTAAATTACAGCTTCTTCACTCCACGTAAGGAAACTCGACTCCTCCAACAAAACCAGCTCAATTCTCTTCTCCATCAACGCCTCCCAAACTATTAGTTCAAAGCAGTTTCCATCTTTCCTCAGAACCCCTGTAAAACTTATTTGCCCATTCATGATATACATAGCATTATTTTACTGAGCTGCATTTCTTTTTTCCATGTATATCTCACTTCTACAGGACAGACATGTGACATCTGTCCTTATATCATCCACAGCATCTCATACCTAGTTGGTGACCAAAAAAAATTTATTTTTTACATTTTAGGTTACAAACTAACTTAGGATGATTCTTAAATATACTTATGTGATATACATGATATAAGTATCTAATGTTATGTTTAACCTAGACACAGTATTAGTTTCCTCTTGAGAATAAAAACTTTTTTAATTAATTTTTTTAATGTTTGTTTATTTTTGAGAGAGAGACCGAGTGTAATCAGGGGAGGGGCAGAGAGAGAGACAGAATCCAAAGCAGGCTCCAGGCTCTGAGCTGTCAGCACAGAGCTTGACATGGGGCTCAAACCCACCGATGGCAAGATGGTGACCTGAGCCAAAGTCAGATGCCCAAATGACTAAGCCACCGAGGTGCCCTGAGAATAAAACCTTTCAAATCTGTTATATTTCTTAAGGATAACATCTTAAAAGATAGCTTCTAGGCAAGCAAAGAAAACCCGAATTCCTGTATTTCCTTTTGATACCACACATTTAAATTATTAAAAGTTAATTTTCTTAGGGGTACCTGGGTGGCTCAGTCGGTTAAGTGTCCGACTTCAGCTCAGGTCATGATCTCACAGTTTGTGAATTCAAGCCCCACATTGGGCTCTCTGCTGTCAGCACAGAGCCTGCTTCGGATCCTCTGTCCCCTTCTCACTGCCCTTCTCCCACTCATTCTCTTTCTCGCTCTCTCTCTCTCTCTCTCTCTTCCCCAACCCCCATCAAAATATAAATAAATCAACTTTTAAAAAAGTTAATTTTTTTTCACTTGGCCATATACACTCCTCTCTGAAAGTCCAGGCAGAACTTTTACAATATACAAAATTTGTGGAGCACTAACACAAATGCAATTAACAGGCTAAAATTAAGGCATAAACAACCAATCCTGCCAAGTGGAAAATGTAAACAAAAATTATTCGCTCTCAGGAAGTTAAAAATAAATCAAAATATAAATGCAAGCCAACACTAAGGCCACCTGCTAAGCTTAAAAAACAAAAATCCAGTGCATGCGCTAAATCCTAAGATTCAAAAATACAGCAAATCATAAGGTCATACAGTTTAAAGAGGCAATACAGGTTTCTCTCCCATACCTGCAAGTGGAACTTTCCCATGAAACCTTTCATAAACCGAAATGGCAAAAGCAAAGAAGTGATTACCATTACTTCATTATGAAAAAATCTGAGCATTCCCAGAGCCAAAAAATAACCTCTTAGGTCTTTCTGATACCTCAGGACACATCTTGCAAACAGATGCACAAAATAAATCAAGAAAAAGCACAGATGCTCACATGGTTTGAAGCCAAGACAGCTTGATACTAAGATGCGGAGCGTGGCTCCCAGGACGGGAGCTTGGCAGCGCCACTCTCACCGCTTGGGGGTGCATGCTGCCCCTTTAAGGGCTTGCTGCCAAACAAATGCTGAATGCTAATTTCGTTCTTCATTTCTTTTGATTTCTTTTGGCTAGCAAAAACAGGTACTAATGTAGGTCTCTCATAAAAGTGATATAACTTTTCAAAAAGCAGGAGCTACCTGCATACCACAGTCTCTGAAGTCAAACTGTACAGACTCACAGTAACTCATTATTCACTGTACTGTGTGGCCTTAAGCGAGTAGCTTAACCTCACTGAGTCTCGATCAGTAACAACAGTACCTACCTACCTGGCAGCGTTAGTATCAGTATTGAGTTAAAATATACAAAGTGCTTAGAAGAGAACCTGATACATATGTAAGTGCTCAATAAATATACTACTGTGTTACATGTGGTACAAATACATCTATTCTTTCCATTAATTTACTTTATCAAACATGTTCAAGTTATTATAACAAATATATATTATTCATCCATGGCTAAGTGGGAGACAATATACTCAGCACTTCGGTTTACTAGATATGTACTACCATTCCTGTCTACGTCACCAAATTAGTTTCCTACCCATAGTAACCACAACGTCTTTCTTTCACTGAGGACTCTCCACAATAGTACTGTCCAATAGAAAAATAATGTGAGCCACAGACGTAGTTTGAAATCCTCTAGTAGCCACACTTAAAAGTAAAGAAAAATAGGGGAACCTGGGTGGCTCAGTCACTTAAGCATCTGACTCTTGATTTCAGCTCAGGTCATGATCTCCCAGTCCTGGGATGGAGCCCTGCATTGGGCTTCACAATGGTCATGGAGCCTGCTTAAGATTCATTCATTCTCTCCCTCTCTCCCTCTCCATCTCTCCCCACCTCCCCACCTCATGCTCTCTCACTCTCTCAAAAAAAGTAAAATACACAAAATTAATTTTAATAGATTTAACCCAATATACATAAATTACCATTTTAATGTGATCTAAAATAAATTACTGTTAAGATACTTTACAACCATTTTTTCATACTAAGTTTTGAAATCTGCTATGTATCTTAAACCGTCCAGCACATCTCAATTCACACTGTGACACACTATAAGTGCTCAATGTCGTATGTGTTGAGTGCACACTACAGCTTGCTATACTCGGCCCACAAGAATGTCTGCAGCACACTGAGGACTACAAGGTAAGATCAAATCTATAATGAAATTCCCATGCTGTATTAAAATAAATCTGTTGGAAGGAAGTGTTTCAGTATTATAATTTGTGAGTTCAATCTTAAGACTTGTCCAACAGGAAGCACTTCAAAGAATTTGTTTCTTCAAACTCTTTATTTTACAGATGAAAAACCCAGAGAAGTGAAGAAACTTGGTGTTATTAGCAGGGGCTCCCTGAAAAATCTCCTTTTTGAGTCCCTGGCCGCTTACAATGAAACTTTACTCCTCTTCTATATCAGGCTTTACCTGTAATTAACCAAAGCCTGTGGTCAGACAAGCTGTGGGTTTGAATCCCAGCTCTGCCACTTAATTGTGAAACTTCCAACCTGTTACTTCCGCAATTATAAAAACAGAGGTAACAGCAGTACCCACAGGTCAAAGGGATGTTGTTTAAAATCAGGTGAGTTACCACAGGTAAAGCGCTTGCATCAGCCACGTGGTGCTCAGCACATACTTAGTAGTAAATCCCAGCTGTTACTCTTGTTATTAAAAGCTGATAGCTGGCAGCCAGGAAAAGATGCATCTGTATGAATTTAGATACAAATGCTTCATCTGAAAGGTAAGAGTATACCAGCTTTTTGCAACATTTTAAAAGTAACAGTGGGTTTCCTGAACAAAAGCAGCCAGAGTGTCAACTCTCTTCAGACACTCTTCAGATGACACTACAGGGAATTCCTCGACCCCTGTCTCACAAAGGCCTGCAGGGCAGAATAGCCCTTTCTTCTTAGGCAGGATGACACAGCTGGCTCTTTCCCCAGTGCTTGTTGCCTCTGAGGTAAGAAGCTGTTAAGGGCCGCTGCTCCTTGCACCTTTCCCTCCCCTCCTCACAGGGCCAGGGGAGTGAGACACGCAACATTTCCTGTGTTTTCTGTCATTTTACTTAACACCTTGTGAGTTGTAGTCTCAGCATAAAATCTATTCACAGGGGGAAGGGGGGGCAGAAGGCTCTACATATCAAAGCTACTATTTACCAAATCTACCTCTGAATGGTACAAAATTTGTCTTTGGTGAGACTCAGCCACATGTCAAGGTCACAAAGTGACTTAGTGGCAGCACTAAGCCCGGAACTGCAAGGCAGGTCAATGTTCTCAACTTGACAAAGAAGCGATCTGCTCGCTTGTCAGTACAAGGGAAAACTGCTCCTACAGCAAAGGGTACAGACTGAGAAAAATGATTTGAGATTTAATAAAACACAATTTTTGGGTTAATAATTTCAAACAGAATCTATAACAGAATCTAAGAATCTCCATAGGGTCAGTGGGAAGCTGCTTTATGAGCTCTATCTGTCAAATCCTCATAAACAGTCATGGTATGGGGACAGACATCAAGGACAGGACTCAGGATTGGTAAGAATCCAATGCAAGCTGTGCACGGACTCTAGTTCTACAACTCCAAACTTTCTAGCTCTAAGATCCTACGTATTTAGAAGAGGGATCTAAGCCCATGCCTAGGTGGGTGGGGTCATGGGCTATCAGTTATTTCTGGAGGAAAAAATAAATAAACAAAAAATAGTCTCTAAGAGCCAGGGTCTGAAGAAGCAAGATGCAGGGAGATGGCCTAAGACAGGCTGCTCTGAACAGAAATCATGAAAAGCAAACAGAAAGCAGGCCTGATTCTAAAGACAACTGCCCTGCAGAGTTATCACGGTCTCAATCCCAAATCTGTCAATACTGAACACGAAGCCAACATTACCTTTTCCCTCAAGTTACAAATGGATAATATCAATGGCTACTTTTCGCAGCAAACCATTAAGAGTTCATATACGTAGCCAGAATTTAGTGTTGGAATTTTTAAAACCTTAGGGCCGAAGCACTCTGATACGAATTTACTAATATTCATTATGATTCTTGTGCTTTGCACAGTATGTAGGTCTGACTGGAACCTGATCTCTGTGATTTACTGTAAGAACTATGACACCACCACCAAACGCTGCTAACGAGAGCAGTGAGAAGCGTCTTCTCCAAGGTTGATGCCAAAGACCCCGAAAGCTCTGTTTTCTTTTTAACCACTGTGCTGAGATGTAATTCACATACCACAGAATTCGTGCAAGGAAAGCGTGTGTCCGGCGGGTTTCAGTGTGCTCACAGAGCATGCCATATGACCACGATCAGTTCTAGAACATTTTCACAGCACTCACCCCAGGCTGAAGAGCACTGTGGTCTCTTCTACTTTTTCCCTTTGTTTCCAGTTAGCCACATGTTTCTACTCACCTGGCTCAGGTCTTAGCCCAAAGGTCACTTTCCCAGAAAGGACTTCCCTAACACCCTTTCACACAGTAACACCAAGCCCACACAGCAGTGCACACTTAGAGCAAGCATCCTCTCGCCTGCTGCCCCCACCCTCAACCCCCACCCCCCACTTTATCTTTCTCCAGATACTGATCACACTTAGCATTCCAAATGTTTTCTTGTTTACTGTCTGTAAACTCCAGGGGAGGGGGACTATTTTGTCTTACTGCTATACCCCCAGGACCTAGAACATGACCCTGTTGTAAAAGTTTGTAATGATTGTAGAGGGAAAGGGGGAAGGAGAGGAAAGCAAAGGAAGTAGCTTTGTAAGGCCACAAGTCTAAACGTCTAAACCAAACTGACTCCATGACAGGCTTTAAGTTTCCCCTCTAAACTAGAAGGCCTGGGTTTCAGCTTCCCCGAAACTATCAGGTAGTTACACATTGCCCAAGGCAGGAGTAACCATCCTTGCAACACCCAATCAAGAAAGGCCAGCGACCACCCTCTACCTTGTTAAGGGAGAGGCCTGGAGATAGAAACTATAGATAGGACCCTGTTACCTAATGTTAAAGTTAACCTGTTAGTCGCCGAACAAGACCCTAGGCTCGCTCTGCGATTGGCTGAATTTAAAGGTACTCTAAATGTTGTAATTGGATCCCGCCAAAAGTAACGAATACTCTAGACAATGTGTATGGTCAAACCCACTGTCAATGATGTTGAATAATTATGATTGGATCACTGTTCCCATGTCACAACTTCTGTAACTCCCCCGTCTCAAACCCCATAAAAACCCTACTCTGCCCTTGTTCGGGGCTCTCAGCACGGATCCATTGCACTGGTGAGGTCTGGGAGCCCGAGCTTAAGCCCGTAATAAAGCCCTTTGCCTTTGCATGCGTGACTCGTTCTCCCTGGTGGTCTCTGGTCGGTGAGGATACTGCGATCTGGGTATAACAGCTTCACTATTACAACTTTCATGAGCTTATAAGATCTTTGTTCTAATTCATTGTTATGGGTTCTCTGTACATTTTCCTCCTTTAAAATTAAAGTCTACCCAAAGAAAATGAAAATGAAGTTAACTAAACACCATTGCGGACGTCAATATCTATGTACATCTAAAGATTTGTTCCCTAGGGCACCTGAGTGGCTCAGTCAGTGAGGCATCCAACTTCGAGTCTGGGCATAATGATCTCATGGTTTTTGAGTTCAAACCCCACCTGGGCTCTGTGCCTACAGCTCAGAGTCTGGAGCCTGCTTCAGATTCTGTGTCTCCTCCTCTTCTCTGCCCCACCCTCCCTCTTCCCTATCTCTTTCCCTCTGTCTCAAAAATAAACAAACAGTAAAAAAAATAATAGTAAAGATCTGTTACCAAGTTTTCATTCCTCAAGGTCTTTACTGAATGCCTGAACCGTATATTGTGGAGAATACAAAAGAAATATAAGACAGTCATGGTCTTCCAAAAGCCTGTAGTCTGTGTGAGATAGCCATGCACAAATTAAATATATGATACCTTTGTTTTTCTGCTTTTGTTTTTCATTTTTTAAAAAAGTATGTAAACAGCAAATAGCTAATAAACACCACAGAATTTGGGGAGCAAAACGATAATCTGTGGGAATGGAAACAGTCAGACACTGCCTCCTAGAGGAAGTAGTGTCCTGGAGTCAGGGAAACAGAGGTAACCATAGAACCAAAGGCGCAATGGCCTCACACACTAGTTTAGTTCTTGCGTGTATAGCAGCAGCAAGGTAGGGAGGAAGGTGCAGGGTGGCAGACAGCTCTCTCCCTCACAGTCACTCAGCGATCCAGGTTGCTTCTGCTGTGGCTCCGCATTCCCCAGTTCCACATTATGGCACACATCCAGCCAACAGAAGAGGAAACCGCACCGAGAACTGCAACACATCACTTCCACTCATGTTCTAGAGGCTAAAACTCAGTCACACGGGAAACAAGAACCAGCTCTAGGCTCAGGAAGAGAAGAACAAATTCTGGAGGACGGCCAGGAGTCTCTGCCACAAGGAGGATCTGAAATGAACCATGAGGGTAAATAGCATGATACCGGAAACAAAGGAACACGCAAACAAAAACAAGCAAGGGAAAATTAAGCAACAGTAGGGCTAGAAGGATCAGAGGACAAAGCTGGCTATATTCTAAAGAGCAGTGACAGAAGATGGCACCGGTCAGATCAATGGTTCCCAAATGGAAACTGAAGACATGTCCCAATATATGTCAAAGTTTCTACTGATCTACAATGAAGTGAGATAAGTAAGTACAAGTTGATAACCCATTAAAATGGTAAATTAACTACAACATGTTTGTAATTCAAGTTTCTGTGACTTATATAAAATGTGGTATCAGAATTTTGTGTCTTAGTTTTTATGTTAAAAAATGTTTTAAGCATGACAGTGAAGGCTATCAACAGTTCTTTCGAAGACAATGCCCTCTCCTGACTAAAACAAATTCAGTCTGCCTTGTAGACCATGGGGATTTACTTATTATAATTTTAATGCTTAATATTTTCTAACAAACCTGTATTGTTTTGCAAATTAGGAAACAATGATCACTCCTCAATAGTCATTAAGAATTTAAATATATATATATATTTTTTAATATTTTTATTTATTTCTAGGAGAGTGAGAGAGACAGCGTGAGCAGGGGAGGGTCAGAAAGAGAGGGAGACACAGACTCTGAAATAGGCTCCAGGCTCTGAGCTGGCAGTCAGCACAGAGCCTGACGCGGGGCTCGAACCCACGAACCGCGAGATCATGACCTAAGCGAAAGTCGGATGCTTAACTGACTAAGCCGCCCAGGTGCCCCATAAGAATTTAAATATAAAACACAAGAGCTACCTGAGGGTGGGCGGAAAGCCTTACATGTATAAATTGAACTCAAAAACACATGCCTCAAAGATTGGGAAAAAAAAATAGCTGACACTTCTGGACTTAATTTCAAACTCTTATATAAACATATACATGACAAATATTAAACTCAAAAAGGGAGCTCAACAGAGCAGTGAACTGGCCAACTAAAAAATAATCTACTATTGAATTAACTCAAAATTTCCTTTTCTAAAATTACTACTTTTAATCTAAAAATGATGTAATATACTATTCTTCTAATTATTTATCATAGGTTAGAGGGGGAAATGTTGGTTACCATTAAAAACAGCATCAGTTGTTTAAGCATCTGACTTCAGCTCAGGTCATGATCTCATGGTTCATGGGTTCAAGGCCCGTGTCGGCTTCTGTGCTGACAGCTAGCTCAGAGCCTGAAGCCTGTTTCGGATTCTGTGTCTTCCTCTCTCTCTGACCCTCCCCTGCTCACGCTGTCTGTCTGTCTGTCTGTCTCTCTGTCTGTCTCAGAAACAAATAATAATAATTAAAAAAAAAAAAAAAAAACCATTTAGAGCCAAACTAGGGACTTAAAGTGAGGTCTAATTCCTAATTCACTGTTCTTTCCCATACATTACACTGCCTATTGTCTTCAAGATTTGAGAAAACAAAAGCAGAATTGCCTTTAAAATCCATTAAAGGTTTAACCAAGGAGTGCCTGGGTGACTCAGTTGGTTAAGCATCCAACTCGGTTTTGGCTTAGGTCATGATATTAGTTTGTGGGTTCAAGACCCATGTCAGACTCTGCATTGTTGGTGCAGAGCCTGCTTGGGATTCTCTCTGCCCTTTCCCCATGTGCACATGTGTGCTCTCTCACTTTCAAAAATAAACAAACACTAAATTTCTTTTTAAAATAAAGATAAGGTAACTGAGATCCACAGAGGTAAATAACCAGAGTCCTAAGAGTATGATGGACTGTATTTTCCACAATGTCTATAAAAATATTTCCTGTCCCACAGTTCTTTTCTTAATAAATTTTTTGTGTCAGAAGAGTTTTAAATTTACGCAACAATTGATAGTATAGAATTCCCATATACTCAATATCTAGTTTCTCCCATTATTAATGTCTTACGTTAGTATGGTACATTTACCACAATCAATGAACTAACAGATACACTTTTATTAACTAAAACCTATACTTTATTTAGATTTCCTTAGTATTCATCTAATGTCCTTCTGTTCCAGGATCCTAGCAGGATACCATATTATATTTAGTCATCATGTCTCCCTAGCTTCCTCTTGGCTCTAACAGTTTTTCAAACTTTCCTTATTTTTGATTACCTAGAAAGCAAAAAACTAAGATCTCAGAGGGGTCTTACTCCAGAGAAGATGCTTCTTAACAACTTGCCTGAACAGTCTCCATTAATCTAAACTGCCCGTCCTGAGAATTTAAGAAAGTGTATGTGTTGGTCACTGCCATGGGCCTAAACTGGCAGACCAATCACATTTGGAAAGTAGATCCTACAATAATAATTTTTTTCTAGATGACTGCATTAATGCATGGTATAACCAAAAGAATTTACAAATGAACTGTCATAGTATAGAAGACCATGTGACTGCAAAATATAAATATCATTCCCAGTGACAGGACCAAGCAGGCAATGTGATAGCTTCATCTTAAGTGGCCATACTAGCTTTCCACACTGTTATGGAAAAACAGAATTTTTTTTTAAATATTCAAATAATTTCTACTTGCTTTCATTTCATGGAAGGAGTGCTTATAAAATATTATTAAATTTCTTATATTTTAGGATTAAGTTGTAGCCAGTGCTAATTATAACGTCTGGAAAAAAATTTAACCTACATGGATTAAAATTCTATTTATAAAGGAAAAGTCCAAACCGCAGAAACAGTGCTTAGTTTAGAACAAGAACATGCACATAACTGCCAAATGCAATCCCTGTTTAGATGTCTCTTATTGAAACACTGTAATTACAAAAAAACCAAAATGAATTTCTAAGTGTTTCAAGATGAAATAGTCCTTGCATAATTTCCAAGGCTTATAATTACTTTCCTGAAAAGGTAAATACTCCAAGTTTTAATTTAATAGAATACTAACTCTAAAAGTTAACACAGATTGAACATTTGATTTTACTCTAAAATGGAAGCCACCTATGAAATTCAGAAGCTCTTAAAATTATTTTATTTCATTTCATTTTTGAGAGAGCACACAAGCAGGGCAAAGGGCAGAGGAACAGAGAGAATCTCAAGCAGGCTCCACACTGAGGGTGGAACCAATACAGGGCTCGATCCCACGACCCTAGCCAGGAACATGACCTGAGCCAAAATCAAGAGTCGGAGTCTCAACAGACTGAGCCACCCAGGTGCTCCTGAAATTCAGAAACTTTTTAAAAGGACAATCAAATGGTAAGCAAAGGAAAATTACTGGGAGGCTAAAGGCCAATGCTAACTTCCTACAACCGCTTATGGGGTAGGAGGAAAGCAACCCCCACCCCCGAGTTTGTTGAATGGATTTTTAAGATTCCTCATACATGTTGAGGAAGATGTGTCAGAATGCGCAGTCTCTGACTTCCCATTTCCTCTTCAATCAACTACAATCCAGCTTTCAGCTTCTACCATTCCACTGAAACTACTTCAGGAAAAAAAATCCACTTTCTTTTTTCAATTTTTTTAATGTTTATTTTTGAGAGAGAGAAAGATACAGTGCGAGGAGGGGAAAGGCAGAGAGAGGGGGAGACAGAATCTAAAGCAGGCTCCATGCTCTGAGCCGTCAGCACAGAGCCTGACACAGGGCTCGACGTGACCTGAGCCGAAGTCAAATACCTAACCAGCTAAACCACCCAGGCACCCCCAAGAAAGCCCACTTTCATGCTGCCAAATACAATGGCCACTTCTCTGTCCTTGCTCCACTACACCTCTTGGCAGCATTCCACATGAATGGCCACCTCCTCCTTGAAATGCTAGCCTCTCCTGATTTGCCTTTTGTGATACCACTCTCCTGATTTGCCTCTGACCTCACTGGCCCTCTCTCCTAGTCTCCTTGGTTGGCTCCTCCTCTCCCCTATGGGACCTCTAAATGCTGGGGCTTCCTACCACTCAGACACTGGTCATCTTCTCTCCACCCTCTTCCTCCTCCTTCCTTCCTCTCCATTATCCCCATGCTGACCTTTCCCAAAGATATTTCCAGCCCAACCCAATCCTCTCCTCTGAGCTCCAGACTCTCAGATTCAGGTGATTACCTGACACTTGGGTGTTTAAAAGTTCTGTCAAACTGAACACATCCAGAATAAAGGTCATTATTATTCCTGCCCCTTCCTCTTTGTCCCCTCAGCAATCATTTTTCTCTATCTCTGTAAATGGCATCAGCCTCTACCCCAATTCTCTACCAAGAAAACCAGGACTCACCTTTCATTCTTTCCTTTCCCTCACACTCCCAAAATCCAATAAAATCAGTAAGTGTTCTGTCAACTTTATCTCCAAATATACATCCTAAATCTAATATTTTGCATCAACTGCCATTGCCACCACCTTAATCCAAGCCATCATCATCTTTTGGCCAAACCATACCCCCACCTACAGCCAGACTGTGGCAAAACAAAACAAAACAAAACATAAAATGGGAACCTGATTATCGTTTCCCTGTTTAAGATACTTTAATAGCTTCCCATTGAGCCTAGAATAAAAATCAAAATTTACCCAAAATCTACAAGTCTTACCTGGGTTGGCTCCCACCTATCACCTTTCCAAGTATATCACATCTCACTCCCTTTCACCCACATTCCAAAGGCTCTCTCCTGGCTGGTTCTTTTACAGGCTACTTCCTGCCTTGGGGCTTTGTGCAAACTGACCATAATGCCTAAAATGGTCTTTTCAGACTTTTGGCTTAACTACCTTCCTTTCGTCTTTTTAGGTAGGTGTCAATTTAGCATTGTCCCCTTAAAGAAGCTTTCATGAAGGCTGATTAAAGCACTACTTAGTTACAACACTCCTACCATACTCCTGATTGCATCTTCTATGGCTCTCGTTACAACTTGTGGTTATTTTGTTCATTCATCTGTTTTCCTGTTTTCGGCCTGAAAATCCCTTCAGAATTTTAGTTTAATTTTAGAAAATCCCTACAGTTTTATGGTTGTGAGAACCATCTTGATATTGCTTACGATTATAGCCTCAGTATAAAACCCAGCACACCTGGAAAGAGCTCAATTACTACTTGCTGAATGGCTTAGTATTAAAAAATGAGGAAAATCAGATGAATTGCCACTACCATTTTATGTTTTTTCAGGAATCCAAAAGCAGGTATAAATAAACATGGTTGAGTTGATCACAATGTCTTTCAATTTGTGGTCCCTTTACTGTTTTTTATTTTATATGGAGTCCTTTCTATTTAAGAGTAACAATACAAGAAATACAAAAGAATAACAAAAAAAAATGTCATCTTACATTCAGAGTACTTACTAGTCTCCAACATGTTTTTCAATGTTTACCTTAACTGAAATACAGGAAGCAGGTATTATTTCCACTTCACAGAATCATGAAGACTCAAAGAGGTCAATGAATTGTCTAAAATAATTTTTTAGTGGCACAGCTGAGGTTCTGAACCTTGTTCAAAATTATTTTTTCTTTTACTTTTTCTTTTTTGTATTCTGCTTTAGTGCACAGTTTCAGCCTTTTTAAACTGAGGCACACAGTAAAGCACAGGGAAGTGCACAGACCCTACGTGTATACAGTCTAATGAATTTTTACAAAGCATACCCAGATCAAAGTACCAATTACCTGCAACCCAGCAGCCTCCTTCATGCATGCTCCTTCCCTCTCATTAACTACTCCCAATCTGACCGTAACCACTATTTGACTCCTAGGACTATAGTTAGTGCTATCTGTTTTTTAACCTTACGGACATGAAATCAACAAGTACATACTCTTCTGTATCTGGTTGCCTCAAAGTTGTATGTGCAAGATTCATTCATATTACTAATTGTGGGAATGGTCCATTCTTTTCCATTGCTGTATAGTATTTAACTGTAACTATATACCAAAATTTATCTACTCTACTATTAGACGTTAGAGTATCTTCCAGGTTTTATCTACTATGAATAATGCTGCTAATGAATGCTCTTATTCGGTAGATGAAGAAGTTAAGGCCCAGAAGGGGAAATGACTTAGTCAAAGAAACACAGAAATTGGGCAATCCAACTGGATCACAGAAGGCCTGATTTCCCCTTTACTATGTGGCATGATTAGCACTCAGATGTCCATTTGAACCTTAAAAGATATTTTTTAATGCTTACATAATACAAAACCAAGTCTTAAGTTACAAATACTATGCCAAGTATTACTGTAGTATCTGGTTACCAAAGCTACTTCAATAAAAACTTTTTAAATAAATGTAATCTTCTCTAACTTGTGGCATTTGATGAGATTAGGAGGTTTGGGGTAGAAGTCATTTATTTTTATACATATCACTATTCCACAGAGGTTTATCTAATTTACAGGCAAATATAATTTTGGTTCCCAGATTAGAAATGTCTCAAATTGGGAATTCTTTCAAAATATGGACAAAGACAACAGTCCTAAATTATAAACAGGTAGCATTATAAAACTTTGCTTTTAAGTCCGTGGTTTGGAATTCAGAATGTACTTTCTCATAGGAATTGTATAATGCACAGTGATCCTGTTTTCAGATCAGCCTGCAAAAGCCAATTTTACTTAAACACACCTAAAAATAGCACTAATAATAACAGTCTTTAACTACTATGAACGAACACCTAACTTCAAATAATAATTTATAAAACTATGTCTTAATACCCCCAATCTCTTGCGTTAACTCCTATCTCCCTATTTTTTCTTCCAAATGCCTCTGTGACCAGCTTTTGCCTATTTTTTAATCCTCCACCAATACTCTTTATTTTATGTTCCCAGATCCTGGGCCACAGAACTCAGACCACAGCTTATCCCATAATTTCTATCCCTTAAATAACCCCTTGAGATTTTCAATGCTACAAAAACCTTTGGGAGGAGAAAGACAGTGAGAAGTGAGGTTGGGGGGCAGGAGATCACAAAATCTCAAGAAATCCTAAAAAGTAGTTCTTCTGTTTTCACCAGGAGGCACATGGAGTCACATAGAATTTTTCTAAGTTCCTACATTCATTGAAATATTCTTCACTGGAGCCCCACTTAATCCTGGACTTTTTAAAATCCTGGGATGGGCACTTTTGAGCATCTCCCCTTTCACAAGGAAAGCTTCCTATTTCAGTCCTTCTCGCATTCTCTCTCATTTCTCACTCTAAATAGAAAGATAAAGGGGCATGTTGATAACATCAAGTCTTTAGGTCACACAGAACTAAAAGGTGAGATGGTGCTTCAGGGATATTCAGGCCATTGAGATCACACTAATCTAAACTTATTACATACAAGTTAGGAACTACAAAAAAAGTTTTGGAGCAAAGAAATAGTTTCAGAATGGACAACAATGTTTTCAGAAATGAGAAAAAAATCTAACTTATACATCACAATATAACATTCCTTTCCTTGTGGTTTACCTTTTCTTTCCAATAATTATAGTGAGGATGTAGCCTACATTGTCTTGGTACAACTAACACTGAACCGAGTATACCACACATAGGTAGAATCCAGGGTAGCAAAAACAACAACAACAACAACAACAACAACAACAAAACAGTTCCCAACTTGACAAAATTAATTTACCAACAAAGGGAAAAGCCAGTTTCTACTAAGTCTGGGTGAGACGAAAACCAGAGGACAAGAGCTATATTAATTAGCCTTGAAATCCAATAAAGAAGATATAAGTGACTCTGAAGGCCAAAAGAAACCTTAAAAGTTGAAAATGTCCTCAAAGAATTCCTAAGCACAAGAATGAGTAGTGGAGTCACTAAGCTTTAAATAATGGATGTTTTACAGGAGGTAAACTAGGAAGGTAAGACTGTATCATTCTGTCAAATAAGTCTTTAAAGTAAGTACGTTATGGGCCAAAAATCTTAAGTGGACTAAAAAATTTAGGTACACACTATAAAACTATCATTTCTGTGACTGAAACGAACAAGAAACCACACATATAAGCGTAGCAGCGATGTAAAGATAATGTATCCAAAAGTAATCTGAGCTAGCTTGTACAGACAACTAAATACCCCATCAGAGAGCTGCCAACCTATAAACACTAACAATGTACCTTTACCTACTCACAATTATTTTATATAAGCTGGTCCTGCTTCCACCACTTACTGTGAGACTTTAAGCAAATTTTTTAACCTCTCTGGGTCTCAATTTCTGCATTAGTGAAATAGAACTAAAAATGGTGCCTACCTCAGGATTATTGTGAGGCTTAAATGACATAGGGCAGGTCGTTCTGAGTAGCTCCAGGAACAAAGCAAATATTCAATAAAGGTTAGCGACTACTGTTTTCTCCAAACTAGTATATTAAAGAGTTACTTGAAGCCACATCTATGACTTAACACTACCTTTAAAAACTTCACAACCCTCAGGACAGTGCTAACATTATGTGGATGTTCAATATTTATTGGTTGAAGACTAATAACTCATAAGGAATCTAGAACCTTGAAGCTGAAGTAGATTTTAGAAGTCATCTGGAACAATTTCACTTACTTCAACAGTAAGAGTCATGGGAAATTATCAAATATTTGCTTAAATATTTCCAGAGACAGAGACTTGTTATACCAACAAGTCATATAGAACAAGTCTAACTACCAGAATGTTCCTCTTGAAGATTTCACTGTCCTAATTACTCTCATAAACTTCCTATCTGAAAGGCTGAGTTCACTAGAGGGCATCCCAATATTAGGAGAAATCATCTATCAGAAAAAAAATCATTCAACATTTATTCTGGCTGAGAGAAATACTGCACCCAGTTGTATAAAACAAGCATGTTAATGTATAAATTATTCATCTAAATAAACATTAACATACATGTTCAGAAAGATTTAAAAAAAGGTTATAAAATCATTAATGTTTAAATGTCGCTGGGAATAAGGTAAATAATTCAGATTATCATAAAGCCTGGGCCCTTTCCAATCCCAGAACAAGGCCTCCCAACAATTTTAAACAATTTTAATAATTATATGTTTATAAAATCATACAAAACCAGATTACATTTATTATTGCTCCTTGCAGCCATACTCCAAGTAATCACCAGCTTTCCATGAAAGTACCCAGTGCCCAAGAGAAAATGATCAGTTTCTTTAAGAAAATCCAAATCTGGACCTGCATATAACCAATTATTTAAAGCCAAATTATTTTTAAATGTCCACATTCATTAACAAACTAATGGCATAATTCTAAAAGTTCCGTTAGCTTGAAGACAGTCCAAGAGGAAGAATTGCCCTCGAATACCCTCAGATTCCCACTCGTCATAATTCACAACGCATATTCACAGTGATACATGGCAAGAAAAACAAGGAAAAAGAGGAATTGTTAATAGCACACCCTTCCACCTCATCACATTCCAACTGTATGTGGAATTTCACAGCTTACATGCAGATTCCACCCTATCAGGTAGAGGGCTCAACGAAATTCCCTCACCGACAAGCCACTTGTGTCTCCACATGCATGCCATGTCAACATTCCCTTGCTTCAGATCAACTAGTGGGGCTTTTAAAATTTTTCCTCTGAATCAGTTATACCATTTGTCCTGATTATGAGTTAAAGAAAATCCTTAACATAGGTTTATTTTTCTATCTGTGTACATCACTGTATCATCATTCAAATGCACTAGTCAACTTTTTGACTATTGGTAAGACATTGTTTAATACTGAGATGTTGTTCAGTACTTAGATTATCAACACAAAAAATACTCCAAACAGTGAGTATAATCAGACTTTCTGGAAAGGCCCATTTCTCCATGTAAATTACTAAACAGGCTTTTGAAAAATCAATACTTTATGAATTTCATTGGCATGAATGAGGTCATGAGCTCTGGATGAAACCAGGAAATCAGGTTTCAGAATCTGCAAAGCCCATGTTCAGAGTTTAGATGATGGTAAAAGCCAGTGAACAACCACCACAATGAGATGTTGTCCACTCACCTCCATTGGCCATTTAATGGTTCCTTTTAAAAAGTTAAAACAACCAAGAATTCACATCAGAACATATATAAGTTTAATAGTCTCTCCTCTATAAAAGGTTCTCAAAATTTGCCATCCTTTGAATATATCCACATTCATCTACCCATCCATAATTATATTTAGGTAAATGTTTATATCACTTTAGCAAAAATATCAACACAAGAGTCTTTGTTTGGTTTCATAAATCATCAAGAATATAATGAACGAGTGCCTGGGTGGCTCAGTTGTTTAAACGTCTGACTTTGGCTCAGGTGATGATCTTGTGGTTCAAGAGTTCGAGGCCTGAAATGGGCTCTGTGGCTGACAGCTCAGAGCCTGGAGTCTGAGCCTGGAGCCTGCTTCATTGATTCTGTGTCTCCCTCTCTCTCTGCCCCACCCCCACTCCTATACTGTTTTGTTTCTCTCTCTCTCTCAAAAATAAACATTAAAAATATATATATTTATAGAGAATTATAAAGGGAAATAAAGGAATAAGAAACATACTGATAACCGAGTCAAAGCAGATGTTCCAAGTGCAAGTGATCTAAGTCTAGAGAATGGGTAGTTTCTAAACCCACCAGAATCTTCTCCATCCGTATGCTCTCTTTTCCCCAAAGATACTAACTAAAATTTTAAAAAGGATCATAATAGATATCAATCCCTTCTACTAATCACAACGTAATGGCTAATTTTATGGGTCAGTTTGGCCAGAGACTACACTGTTTAAGGATGTGTCTGTGAGGGTGTTTCCAGAAATTAGAATGTGAACTGGTGGACTCAGTAAAACAGACTGCCCTCTCCAGTGTGGGTGGGCATCACCCAATATGTTGAGGCCTGAATAAAACAATAAGCAGAGGAAGAGGAATTCACCCCTTTTTTGCCTACCTCACTGAGTTAGGTAAAACATCTCATCTTCTCTGGCCCTAGGACTGGGATTTACACCATCAGCTCCTCTGGGTTCTCAGGCCTTCAGACTCACACTGAATTATACCACTGGCTTTCCTGAGTCTCAGTCTTGCAGAGAGCAGATCATGGGATTTCTCAAACTCCATAACCAGGTGAGCTAATTTTTCATAAAGCTTTCTTCTACTTCCTCTCTCTCTACACACACACACAAACACACACGTGTATATATATGTGTAATAATTAACAATATTACAGTGCATTATATTATAAAACATAATATAATAAAAAATATATAAATACAGTTTTTAAATAAATATATACATCAATATCTATCTTCTACTGGTTCTGCTTCTCTGGAGAAGCCTCACTAAAACACACACACAAATATCCTGCCCTTGTTCAGAACAAACTCATTTATTTTATTTATATATATTTATTTATATTATATGTATTTATAACATGTATGTTTATAAATATATATAGGCAAACTATCTTCCAAGAGGAAACACCTGCTCTCTGTTGACTGGTGAGGCCATGGATATACTACTGTACATCAAAAATCAATTATATTTAGAGACAACAAATCATTATACTATTTTTTATACTCCAGAGAGGTTGGAGAGAAGGATATAATTTGTTTAATACAAAAATAGTTTTAGGCAACACACTGATTCACAGAAATCTTTCCTCTTTCTCATCTTTGATTTAAGAGTCTCACTTAATGCATTACTAAACATGGCACAAAAGATTCGGGGGGAGGGGTGCAGGGAGGAAGTTGCCAACAAGACTTAAAGAAGCAAAATTATTCTAATAGGGCTCTTGGGTTTTTTCCAAAAACTATTTTAAAAACTGAAAATATCTGAAATGAGTAAAAAAGGTAATGTCTCCTGACTCTCTACAAAACAATACGTACAAGACCTGGTCTATCAAAACTGTTTTCCACAAGGGTGCCTAGTTGGCTCAGTCAGATCTAGGCTCAGATCATTAGTTGGCTCAGTCAGATCTAGGCTCAGATCATGACCTCACAGTTTGGTTTGTGAGATGGAACCCCATATGTGGAAGTGCCCTCAAAAGGCAGAGCCTGCTTAGGATTCTCTCTCTGCCCCTCCCTAGCTCTCGAAATAAATAAATAAATAAATAAATAAATAAATAAATAAATAAATATTTTTTAAACATCTGCACAAAACCTATCTGATTGTCATTAAAACATCTATAGAAAATTCATGTGATAAGGCAGTTTACATAATGCAAGAACAATGTGTATTCTAACTCTAAGGGCACTTCCATTTTGATAAGAAGGAAAAAAGTTCCCATTTTTCTGAGCAATTCTGATGCAGCCATTAGCCCATGGTCCTTTCCTCTTGTATAAGCCTCAAGGAAAACAAAACAAAACAAACAAAACTAATATTTAGGAACATTTACAAGAAAGAAATTATCACATGAAAAACTTTTACTTTTTTTTTTTTTTTTTGCTGTCTAGAAGAGACTCATTTTATTTTATTATTTACTATAGTTCACTGTCAAATTGGTTTCCATATAACAAACACCCACTCCTCATCCCAACAAGTGCTCTCCTCCATGCCCATCATCCATTTTCCTCTCTCCCCCATCAACATTCAGTCTGTTCTCAGTAGAAAAACTTTTAATTTTGTAAGTCTCAATATGTACTTTTTCACAAGCCAATAATAAAAGTGAAGCTTCAGAAGCAGATGTAATTGTCAACTGCAACAGTTCAGGGTGTAAAACCCTATATATAGTCAATGAGGTCTGAAGGCCCTGTCTCCTTTTTTCTCCTTTACCATAAATGTTTTCTGTATATTCCTGACCATGTAACCACTGAATGCAAAAATTACTAACATGTAAAAACTTCTGTTCTCAATTTTGAGACTACTTCCCATAAGCTGACAAACTTTTTAAATTAGCTTCAAGTTTTGCAATTAATTCCATTTAGAAAAATTTGTTTAGCTTAAAAGAAAAACAAGGGTATTTATGAAAAGCCCATAGCTAACATCATACTTAAAAGACTGAAAGCTTTCCCCCTAAAAGAAATCTACAGATTTAATGCAATATCTGTCTAAATGCCAAGGGCCTTTTTTGCAGAAATAAAAAAGCTGATCATCAGATTCACAGAATTACAAAGAGCCCCAAGTAGCCAAACAGTATTGAAAAAGGAGAACAAAGCTGAAGGATCACACTTCCCAACTTCAAATCTTGCTACAAAGTTTACAATAATCCAAACAGTGTGCTACCTGCATAAGAAGAGACATGCAGACCAATGGAATAGAATTGAGAGCATACAGAAATAGACCCATACATCTATGGTCAATTGATTTTTGACAAGGGTGCCAAGACCATTCAATGGGTAAAAAATAGTCTGCAATAAATGGTAGTAAGTGGACATTTACATGCAAAAGAATGAAGCTGGCCTCTCTATGATACCATGGACAAAATTAACTAAAAATGGATCAACAATTTAAATGCAAGAGCTAAAACCATAAAACTGTTAGAAGAAAACACACAGGTCAATCTTCATGACTTCAGATTTGACAATGGAGTCTTAAAGATGACACTAAAAGCCCTAGCAACAAAAGAAAAAAATAGATAAATTGGACTTAATCAAAATTTAAAACTTTTGTATATCAAAAGATACTATCAACAAAGTAAAAACACAACCCACAGACTAAAAGCAAATGTTTGCAAATCATGGGTTTAGTATCCAGAAAGTAAGGAACTCTCATGACTCAACCACAAAAAGACAAATAACTTTTTAAAAAGGACAAAGGATGTGAATAGACCTTTCTCCAAAGAGGACATACAAATGGTCAATAAGCACATTAAAGATGCTCACAGTCATTGTCATAGGGAAATGCGAATCAAAACCACAGTGAAATAGCACTACATACAGAACAAGGGTAGCCATAATTTTTTAAATGGGAAATAACAAGTAATGGTGAAAACATGGAAAATTTGGACTCCTTAAATGTTGCTGGTGAGAGTATAAAATGGTGCATCTGCTGTGAAAAACAGGTTAACAGTTCCTCAAAAAATTATATATGGAATGACTATATCACCCAGCAATTCCACTCCCAGGTATTTACCAAGAAAGACTAGAAACAAATACTTGTCCACAAATGTTTACAAAAGCAACAGTATGCTTTTGTAATAATAGCTAAAAGGTAGAGATAACTTAAATGCCCATCAATGGAGGAATGGCTAAATAAACTGTGGTGTATACCTAGGAAATATTACTCAGCCTTTAAGATGAATCAAGTACTAATATATGTAACAATATGGATGAACCTCAAACACATTACACTAAGTAAAATAAACAAGACTTGAGGCAAATTCATAGAGACAGAAAGTAGATTGGTGGTTGGCAGGGGCTGAGGAAAAAAAAGAAGCATATGCTTAAAGGTATAGGTAGGTAGAGAAGGAATTCTAGATAATGGAGTATTATGGAACTAGACAGAGGTGGTGGTGGCACAACACTGAATGTACTAAATGCCACTGATTTGCTCACTTTAATATATGTGAATTTCACCTCAATTAAAACAAAATCAATGGACCAATACCTAATGTCATAGCCTTTTTTCCTAAGTATCCACAGTGCAGGTCACTTATAAAAACTGATGGTCTGGGGCACCTCGGTGACTCAGTTGGTTAAGCGTCCAAAACTTAAAATCTCATGGTTCAGAGCCTGCTTCGAATTCCCACTCCCCCACCCCTCAAATTAAGTAAACTTAAAAAAAAATGATTGTCTGTTAAGCCATAATTTTACAGGGCACATTTTCCAATTTTAAGTTTATTTACTTTGTGAGAGAGAGGGCACAAAGGAGGGGCAGAAAGAGAGAATCCCAAGCAGGCTCCATGCTGCCAACATAGAGCCTGATGCAGGGCTCAATCTCACAAACCCTGAGATCAAGATCTAAGGCGAAATCAAGAGTCGGATGCTTGACTGAGCTACCCAGGTGCCCCACATTCTCCCTTTTTTAAATGGGAGCCCAGTGACCAATACAGTGTTACCGGTCAGGAACGAAAAGATCCAATTCAAACTCTACAGAACACAGGAGACTGAGTATAAAACGATGTAGTGAGTCATATACAAAGAAACTTTTAAAACATATATTCAGGGCGCCTGAGTGGCTCAGTCAGTTGGACGTCCGTCCGACTCTTGATTTTGGCTCAGGTGGTGATCTCAGGGTTCCTGAGTTTGAGCCCCATGTGGGGCTCTGCACTGACAGTGAGGAGCCTGCTTGGATATATTTCTCTCCCTGCTTCTCTCTCTCTCTCGCTTGCTCTCTTGCTCTCTCACTCCCTCCCACCCCAAACTCGTGCTTTCTTTCTCTCTTCTCTCTCTGGCACTCTCTCAAAATAAATAAATAAATAAATAAATAAATAAATAAATAAATAAATAAACAAACAAACAAGATATTCATCCAAATTTACCCAATACAAAGAATGCTACCTCCTTCAGACTAGTTACTCTGAATACACTTATTCTGATGTTGTACTACTAAAAATACTTTCAAACTTGTACAGTTTGAAATATCCTTTGGTCAGCTCAAGTGACAGATGAAAAGGTAATTCTCAATTGTATTTACACCTTATTTTTAAGTAAATTTGGGATTAACCACATGATCACCTGAAGTGATCACCTAGGTTGACCCTAAGTCATCTAATTACAAACAACTGTAGCTTCAAATAATAAAGTTTTAGCACAAATTCAGTTAGTTAAATCAGTATGCTAAAACTTTTGAAGACACGTTTTGAGACCGGCAGCAGATCCAGGCTTCAGGAAAGGTCCCCCTCCAGATAAACTGAAGCATTCACTGCCATCAACACCAACTTCCAGAACATGTCCACCAACCTTCTCCATTCCTTTTCACTCAAGGGCTTCCTGCCTAGCAGGGTCCTCTCCCCCACTAGTTACCAAAATCCTACCATCTCTTCAGGACCATACTCAAATAACATCTGCTCCATGAACTGCTCTTTTGAATTCCAGAAATATTTCATGATCTGTACTGCTCACTTGGTCATCATGTGCTATTTTTATATTGACATCTTTTAATAAATTCTGACTTCTCAATTATAGTTCATAAGGAACTAGAAAATATATCTTCTATTTCCAAAGCAATTCACTGGAGATACACACTGAGTAGCCCACCCAAGAAACACAAGAGGTGTTTGTTTTCTTTTGTTCTATATAAAGACTAGGACAATATTATTACTTTGGACCTGATGAACTGTGGTTGAGTCTTGAGTAGCTGCCTAAGGAGTGTGGGTTCCATCCTACCATAATGGAGAATTCCAAGTTCCTGAGCTCCATAGTGATGTAGAAAAAGCAGTCCTCAGTCCACAGCTGCCAGAGGGGGAGCTGGTAAGGTTCCAACCCTTCAATCAAGAGGGAGCTCAGCAAAAAGGGGTAAGTAAGGATTTTATAATCAGAAAGCACTAGGTGTGCCACTTCCAGCTCTAGGACCTTGGGCAAGCTACAGGACTTTTTAAAAGCTTCATTTTCAGAGTACCTGGATGGCTCAGTCAGTTAAGCATCCAACTTGAGCTCAGTTCATGAACTCGTGGTTTGTGAGTTCAAGACCCACATCGGACTCTGTGCTAACAGCTCAGAGCCTAAACGCCTGCTTCAGATTCTGTGTCTCCCTCTCTCTCTGCCCCTCCCCTGCTCACACTCTATCTCTGTCTCTGTCTCTCTCTCTCAAAAATAAACATTAAAAATAAATAAGTATTTAAAAAATAATAAAAAAATAAAAGCTTCACTTTCTTTATAAAACAAGGATGATAAAACATGAACCTACCTAGCTGTAATATTACATAAAATAATACATACCATAATGCCTACCAAAGAATAAACACTGCATCCTGCCACCAGTTCTCTGATATCAATTGAGTATCCTACAATTCGATCTGGGCATGCTAGCCAGAGTTAGTATCAGATCCCACAAGTTAAAGGGCAAGATACCCAACAAGACTGCCTTTGGAGCACACATTCCCCAAGCTATCAGAACTTCTGTCTAACTCCGCTACAAATTCAAGGGCTCCCACAACCCTCCTTCAAGTGTAATAATTTGCTATAATGATTCACAGAACTTGTTGAAAACACTATACTTAATCAATTACAGCTTTATTATAAAGGATAAAATTCAGCAACAGCCAAGTGGAAGACATGCATAGGGCAAGGTCTAGGGGAACAGAATGGAGGGATTCAAACTTCCATGCTCTCCCTCTCTTGGAGAAATTCAGGTGTCCCCCTTTTAGCACAACCATGTGTTTACCTGCCTGGAAACTCCAGTGTCCCAGAGTTTATATAAAGGGGTCCATTACACAGGCATGGTTGATTGAATGATCTGTGCATGACTGGACTCAATCTCCAGTCGCTCTTCTCACCCCAGAGATCAAGGAGTGGTAAAGTTCCAACCCTCTAATTGAGAGCTAAGTCTTTCCCAGACCCTCCCTTGAAACTATCTAAGGGCCCATCCCTAAGTCATGTGATCACCATAAACTCAGGTAAGGTCAAAGGGGGCTCATTATGAATAACAAAAGATACTCCTACCCCTACTCAGAAAATTCCAAGGGTTATTGAAGCTCCACATCTGGATCCAGGGACAAGAACCAGACATATTCTTTATTATATCACATGACAATAAATGGAAGCTATTATTTTAGAAACCTAGAAGGCTATCAAAATAATGCAAGCATAATGATGATAAAGAAAAAAGAAACAACTTCAAAAGCCTTAAAAAAAGGGGGTGGCGGTGGGGTCAAATTGAAATAAAACAATTCAAGGCTGGATGACTAAACAGACAGACAGAGACACATCCACTAGGGAACTGAGGAAGGGAGTAAGAATGAATTTAGTGTTAACCAAGTTGAGGTTGAAGGCAACAACCAATGATTTTGAAAGGACACAGACAGATGAAGAATGTGCACCTAGAGATGGAGAAGGACATGGTGGACTCAGTCTTCAGACTTATCCACATAGATAAGATTCCCTAACAGCCCCACCCCCCCACCCCCCACCAAAGGAAGGCCTCACTACTCAAGGAAGGATACCTGCTAGCTATCCATTTACTAGAGTCAAACAAAAGCAAGTTAGTTACTTCACTGAGCAGAAAACTTAAGGGCTGAACCCTAGAACATACTCCATTTAATATTTTGGACTCTAAACAAAATGGTGCTTCATTTTTAACAGAAAGATTCAAAAAGAACCACATAACCAAATACCAAACAGAAATGCTAGGTCTTGTTCTTTGACAGAAAAGGACCATTTTATTATCTATCAACAGGAAACTTACAATGTATCTAACAGAAGTGTTTATTTTTTCAAGGAAAAGTTTATGGAACAACCATAGAACATTTCAACAGCACAACATAAACAGAACAACTATAATCAATTCAGAAAATTCTCCTGTTCAGATTCATGAAGCAGGATAAACACTTAAAGCACAGACACCATCACAGAGTTTACTTAAAGCTTTTACCGTCCAGCTTTTAGAAAGTACATTCATTAATTGGAAATTGCCATGTTAATGGCCCATACTTCAGAAGCACAACTTATTTTACCCCACAATGTACATATCATAGAGGTGGCTTTTAGACAACAGGCTTGAGCACTGGAAACTTGGTCAAGGCGAAAGGGCCCACAGAGACTGCCCTGGCTGAATACAGACATGCCCATCAAGCCACCCACTTTGAAATATCCATAGGCCGTAACTAACCAAAGGGCTGCTTACAACCAGACACAGTTACCAAAAAAGGGAAAATTCCCTATGGCCCCATACCTCCTCACCTTCCCCCTTTAAAGACAGCCCCCACCTCCTACCTCACGGCAGACAGCCTCTCTTCTGCCATCCTGCCTGCTGGCTCTCTTTTGAGGTGTATTCAATAAACTCCTATCTCTTTTGTTCTGTCTTGGGCGAATCCTCTCACGGCCCATGCCAGTGTCCCACACCCAATCGTTGCCCCACATCTAGGGGCCCCCATGTGATTGGGACAGACACTGGACATATCACCTTCTCCCGTTGCAAGCACCCCAGAAGAGAGTCTCAACTCTTTCAGCCAGTGAGGGTGACAAATGTTAGAAAGGGAAAGAGGAGACTGGGAATGGCATACTGGGCTAGTCAGATGATTCCCGGTATCAAAAGGATACAATGGGCCCATGGAAATGACACATTCTATTACTGACTACATTAATGAACAGTCTTATTGACTCAGGAATCTGAGAGACTGTGCTGCCTGTAGTGCTAAATCAGGACAGGAATGCCAGAAGAGTGTGGTAAGGGCCCAAAGTGTCCCATGCCCCCAAGCTCCAGACTGCAAGGGAGGCAGTGATGTTAAACTGGCCTTGCCCTTGGAGCTTTGGTTTTCCCAGAGAGCAACACTCCTAGCCAGAATATGGAGAGTGAGGGCAAAATCTAAGCCCAGATAGCAACTTCCAGAAGGAATGTGGTAAGGGGCAGCTCCCTTCCCCACACTCCATGACATTTGGTGTATTCAAGTTCCAAAGATGGCTAGAGGAATTCTAAGATCCACCTAAAGAAAGCAGGCGTGAGGGGCGCCTGGGAAGCTCAGTCAGTTAAGCGTCCAACTTCGGCTCAGGTCATGATCTCACTGTTTGTGAGTTTGAGCCCCATGTCGGGCTCTGTACTGACAACCTGGAGCCTGCTTCAGATTCTGTGTCTCCTTCTCTCTCTGGCTCTCCTTAACTCATGCTCTGTCTCTCTCTCTCTCAAAAATAAAACATTAGGGGCAACTGGGTGGCTCAGTCAGTTTAAGCCAGTTAAGTCCGACTTTGGCTCAGGTCATGATCTCCCAGTTTATGAGTCCAAGCCCTGCATCAGGCTCTGTGCTGACAGCCAGCTCAGAGCCTGGAGCCTGTTTCGGATTCTGTGTCTCCCTCTCTCTCTGACCCTCCCCTGCTCACGCTGTCTCTCTCTCTCTCTAAAAAATAAAAAGAAATACAATATTTTTTAAAAAAATAAACAAAAAAAAACATTAAAAAAAAAGCAGGCATGACACACTCGCCCCACTTCCTGGACTCTTGAGTCCAAAGCCAAATTAAAAGGACCATTTTACTCTGCATAAAACTTTAAAATATGTTTGCATTAGGCAGATTGTTATTCTTGTTTATAGTAGTACTTAATTCCATTATAGTATGTAAACCAATTATAACTATAGTTATCCAGCTACACATATACTCCTTATTCTGCATTCAGCTTTATTTTCATTATCGTAAGCTAATAGTAGCTGAGGATGCCCTTGGCTCGAACCATTCCCCAACTTGCTCCAATTACATAATCTACAGAAAGCCAGGGTCTTCCCCCAAACCACTGCTAATTTCTAAAGGGCTTCAATTCTCTCAGCCTCTGAAGATCTCCTCTCAATCAATTCACCAAGTCTACCATACTGCCAGCACCTGAACCTCAAAAGCCCCAAAAATTCCTTAAGGAAAACGTTTGTAAACACTGAGGGTCAGAGGGAATAATCAATTTATGTAACAGACACCCTTGAGCCATCTTTCCAGCTCCTCCCTCTCCTTCTCTCGCTTCATGTCCTACTCCCCCCAAAAATCACCTTTGAAACTCCAAACAGTTACTCCTAGATTAAGCAAAATTCAGCCCTTTCCAGTTCTACTCCCTTGTGAGCATGCCCATGTCCATCAAGATGCTGAGCTCTAAATATAGCCTTCCATCTATCAGGATCCAGGCCCCAAATTTTTTTAAGGCAAAAAGACAATATTTTTTGTTACTTTGTTAACACATTTCCAGCCCTAATGCTTCTGCCTAGTACAAATGAAGGCAAAACAGGATCTTCACAACCAACGTTTACTGAATTGAATTACCAGGCCACTGTTCTAAGGAACTGCTCACCAGATCAGACTGTCCACTTCCCTTTCGCAGAGCAGCAAGGTCACTTGCACGTTTAAAATGTTCTCACTTCCAAAAGCAACTGTTATCAGTAGGTCCAGTGAAATCTAGGACCTCACAATCAAGAAAAAAGCCCCCTCATTTTTTGTTACAAAAACTTAAGTCTCAGAAAAATAAAATCAGTTGTCCACAGCCTTCTAAAATTTTTAAATATTTTTTTTTACAAATAGTTTATTGTCAAATTAGTTTCCACATAACACTCAGTGCTCATCCCCAAAGTGCCCTCCTCCATGCCCATCCCCCCACCCCCCTAAAATTTTTAAATATTTTTGAGAGAGAGAGAGAGAGAGAGAGAGAGGGAGAGAAACGAACATGAGTGGGGGAGGGACAGAGAGCAAGAGAGACACAGACTCTGAAGCAGACTCCAGGCTTTGAGCTGTCAACACAGAGTCTGACGCAGGGCTCGAACTCAAAAGCTGTGAGATCAGGACCTGAATCGAATCAGACACTCAACCGACTGAGCCACCCAGGCGCCCCAATTGTCCACAGCCTTATAATAACAAAACAGAGTTCTGAAGATGTAGGAGGTACTGTGAGAAGTGTGTGACTTGCTACATCTCTCTTAATCCTCAGAGAAACAGCACTCTCCCAGTGGGTAAACAGGTTAAAAAACAAAATCCCCTACTCCAAATCACAATGACAGTAAATGCTACCATGGTATTCAAGCCCATCAGGCTAAATTCACAGTTCAAGCTGTTAATGGATCATTTAAGCAAACAAAAAGATAACTCTGTGTCTTCCATGCAAATATAAAATGAACACCTGTCTATGATTTTACTTCACTAACTAATTAATTATGGTCCAAATAAGATGTCCCATCTGGTTCCAAAGCAAATCCATAAGGCACAAACATATAGGCAATCAGAAATGGTGAAATAAGTGGCGCCTGTGTGGCTTAATCAGTTAAGCATCTGACTTCAACTCAGGTCATGATCTCATGGTTTGTAGGTTCAAGCCCTTCACAAGGCTCTGTTATGACAGCTCAGAGCCTGGAGCCTGCTTTGGACTCTTTGTCTGTCTGTCTGTCTCTCTCTCTGCCCCTCTCCTGCTTGTGCGCGCTCTCTCTCTCTCTCTCTCTCTCTCCCCCTCCCTCCCTCCCTCTCTCCCTCTGCCTCTCTCAAAAATAAATAAACGTTAAAAAAAAAAAAAAGAAAGAAAAGAAATGGTGAAACAAACTTGCTTAATAGATCCAAACTTGGACTTTTGCAGAAAAGAGGAAATGAGATAAATTGTATCTCCAACCAAAAAATTCATCAGCATATCTAAGGACAAGAATAATCTGGGGTGCCTGAATGGCTCAGTTGAGTGACTCTTGGTTTTGGCTCAGGTCATGATCTCACGGTTCATGGGTTTGAGCCCTGCGTTGGGCTCTGTGCTGGCAGTGTGGACCTTGCTTGGGATTCTCTCTTTTTCTCTCTCTCTGCCTCTCCCTTGCCTGCTCACTCTCTCTCTCTTTCTCAAAATAAATAAATAAGCTTACAGAAAAAAAAAATTTGCATTGCTGTCAGTTTCTAACAACTTAAAAAGTTGTAAAATAAATGAAAAATCAAAAGCTGCAGATACCATAGGTTAAATCTACTGGAAAAGTGCTCTATACATCACACAGTTTCCAGTGAAGACCCCAGTATTCCTTTTGGTTACTGAAAAGACTTTCACAAAATTTTCTTACATAGCTCTTAACCACTATGCATAATGCGTATCTCTCCTTGTAGAAAAGAATCCACAGCTTCAAGATTTCCAACAACCTCTAGAAAAATGGAATCCTCTCCAGAAAATGAATCTTCCAGTAAGACAAAATTTTCTCTGTCACATATGAAGCCAGAAATTTAGATTCACTATGAATTTATAAATGTATATATATACACACATGCACATGCACATGCACACACATGCACAAATACAGAAATAATCTACTAGGTTGTCAAGCTTCTTAAGAGATCTAGATCGAATGAAGGCATGGTTTTCCTGAACAATGACACACCGAATTACTCTCTAGAGAAATAAAGACAGAGTTAGACTATCACTTCCAAGTAACTGACCCAAAATTAACTTCTTATGTGTCATACTGGCCAATTTATATATCTTAGTTTCCACCCTTTGTTTTCTTCCATTAAAGAAAAAAAACAAAAACAAAAACAATCCCATTTCAACTTCCACCTCTGGGAAAACCGATTAGACCTACTGCCCCTACCTACTATTCCAGCTAAGTGCAATGAAAAACCCGAGACAAACAAAAGAAGACTCCGAAGGTGGAGAGCAGAAGGCAAACCAGCCGGGGACCTGGGACCTACGCGACAACACAGTGCTGAGTCCCCTGGGTTTTCCTTTTGTCTCACATACCATATGGACATGGAGGTGAAGAAGCCAGTTATCCAGAAACACCAAACGAGGTTAGACAAAAAAGTCTCTCTCTTTCAAAGGACCAAGAAAGAGCTGCACAGCAAAACAGAAAACTTTTAGGTAATAAACACTACGCTCCAGCCAAAACCCACAGACACAACCGTGGCCCATCCCCACCCCTGCCAGCACAGGCCAAGCAAGGAGCCAACCTTTCACTCTCGCCAGGCTGTAATGTTACCCCTCAACGTGATTTCCTTCCCTTACCCAATCCTTTACCCCTGCAGGGGTGATATCAAAGGCCAGACTTTCTTCCCTGCCAGGTAGGTTTAAGACTCCCTTCCCCAGCCACACAGAGTCTATGGAGACTATCTGGAGAGCCTGGACTGTATTCCCGTGACAGTTACAAGGTACTCTTCCCACCCCTATGTAGGCAGTATGAGGCAAGGCCTGGTAAAGAGGCAAGACTTTCACCAACCTCCGTAGTGGCGGGGGGAGCCATCCCCTCCCAGCACGGTCAGCAGAGGCCCATGGCAGGAAACAGTTAAGGATGCAGAGTAGCATACAGGGGAGGCATGGAGGAGAGCTGAAATATGCACATCTGCCCAGCAGCAATGAGGAGCCCCACTCTGTGTGTCAGTGGACCAATTCCTGGAAAGCCTACAACTCACCCAAAATGAAACAGGTAATTTGAATAGCCCTGTAACTATTAAGAAAATTGAACTCATAATTAAAAACCACTGGAAAAAGACATCTCCTGGCCTAGACTGTTTCCTCAGAGAATTACACCAAATTTTTAAAAAGGAGTCAACACAATCATTTCCAGAAAATACAAGAATAGGGAGCACTTTCCAATTCCGTTTACAAAAACCAGAAAAAGAGTACAAAAAAAAAAATAAAACTACAGACCGATACATGAATATAGACACAAAAATCTGTAACAATGTATTAGCAAATAAAATTCAGCAGTATATAAAAAGTAGAATTTAATCAGAGATGCATGGTTAGTTCAATATTCAAGAATCAATCAGTGTAATCCACAATATTAACAAACTGGAAAAAAAAACCCACATGACCATACTAATCTATACAGAAAAATAACTGATAAAATTCAATACCTGTTCATGAGATAAACTCTCAGAAAAAACTGGAATAAAGGAGAACGTCCTCAAAGGGGTAATGAACATCTAAAAAAACCCGTAGTAAACATTATTATGCGTAATGACAGAACACGAAACGTATAATCCCCATCACTGGGAACGAAGCAAGGATGCCATGCTCACCCCCTAGTTCACTGTACTACTGGAAATCCCAGTCACTGCAAGGAGACCGGAAAAGGAAATGAAAGCTACACAGAAAAGAAGTAAAACTGTCCCTATTTGCAGGACATGATGGTTTACATAGAAAATCCCAAGAAATCTACTCCAAAAACCTCCCAGAACTAATGAGTGTTCAACAAAGTTGTAGATACAAGACAAACATTTTAATTTTTTAATATTTATTCATTTATTTGGAGAGGGAGAGGGAGAGGGAAAGAGAGAGAGAGAGAGAAAGTGGGTGAAAGTCAGGGAGGGACAGCGGGAGAAAAAGGGAGAGAACCCCAAGCAGGCTGCATGCACACTGTTAGCGCAGCACCTACAGTGGGGCTCAAACACATGAACTGTGAGATCATGACCTGAGCCAAAGTCAAGAGTCAGACGCTTAACCAACTGAGCCACCCAGGCATCCCTAAAATAAACATTTTAAAAAGCAACTGCATTTCAAGAAAAAGGCAACCTATATGAGAAAAGTTTTGTAATTTATCATATATGATAAGGAGTTTTGTATCTAGAATATATAAAGAACTAGTATAACTCAGCAATTAAAAAAAAAAATCCAATTTTTTAAATGGCCAAGGGGCGCCTGGGTGGTTCAGTCGGTTGAGCCTCTGACTTCAGCTCACAGCGTGTGAGTTCGAGCCCCACACAGGGCTCGCTTCTGACAGCAGGTAGCCTGCTTCCGATCCTCTGTTCCCCCTCTCTCTGTCCCTTCCCTGCTCACACTTTCTCTCTCAAAGATAAACAAACATTAAAAAAACATTTTTTAACAGGCAAAGGATCTGAACAGACATTTTTCCAAGAAACTATACAAATGACTAATAAGCACATGCAGAGATGTTGGACATTATTTGCCATCAGGGAAATGCAAATCAAAACCACAATGAAGTTATCACCTCATACCCACTGGGATGTTATAATGTAACTTCCCTAGAATCCCATAATCAAAAAGACAGATAAGAGTAAGCGTTGGTGAGGATGTAGAGAAATGGAACACTCACACACTGCCAATGGTACAGCCTGGAAAACAGTCTGGCAGTTCACCCAAAATTGAAATCTGTATTTACCAGATGGTCCAGAAATTCAAGTCCTAGGTAAATACCAAAGAACAATTAAAATATACATGCACAGGGGCGCCTGGGTGGCTTGGTCGGTTAAGTGTCCGACTTCAACTCAGGTCAAGATCTCACGGTTCATGGGTTCGAGCCCCACATCAGGCTCTGTGCTGACAGTTAGCTCAGAGCCTGGAGCCTGTATTGGATTCTGTATCTCCCTCTCTCTCTGACCCTCCCCTGCTCATGCTGTCTCTCTCTCTCTCTCTCTCTCAGAAATAAAAAAAACGTTAAAAAAAATTTAAAACATACATGCACACAAACACTGGTACCTGAATGTTCATAACAGCCAAGAAGTGTTCGTCAACTGACCCACAGAGAATTAAGTGCAGGGTATCTATGCCTTGGAACAGCTCATTATTCAGCCGCAAGGAAGGATGCACCGATACATGCTACCACGTGGAGGAACCTTGAAAACATGTTGGTTGAAAGAAGCCAATCACAAAAGACCACATATTCTATGACTCTGCTTACATGAAATGTCCAGTATAGGCAAATACACAAAGACAGAAAGCAGATTAGAACTTGCATCTAAGGGGAAAGGTTGGGGGAAAGGGGAGTGTCACTGCTCATGAACAGAGGGCTTCTTTTTGAGGTGACGAAAATGTTCTAAAATTAATTGTAGTAATGGTTGTACAACTCGATGAACATATTAAAAATCACTACTGAATCCACAGCTGAGTTCTTTGTAGAAACTGACAAGCTGATTCTAAATCATATGGATTTGTTGGGGAACCAGAATAGACAACACAAACTTAAAAAAGAAGAACAAAGTAGGAGGCCTCATACTTCCTGATTTCAAAACTTACCACAAAGCAATCGTAATTATTAAGACAGTATGGCATGAGCATTAAGGACAGACATAGAGATCAGTGCAGTGGGATGGAGAGTTCAGAGACAAACCCATTTTTCTATATAACCACAATATGAGCCTGCAACTGCACTCCTGGGCATTTATCCCGGTGAAATGAAAACTTCAGTTCACGCAAAACACCTGTATATGAATGTTTATAACAGCCAAAAACTAGAAATAACCCAAAATATCCTTCAATGGATACACCCACACCAAATACTAATGATCTTAAGGAATACCAAGAAAAAAGAACAAACCATTGATACAGGCAACAGCCTGGATGAACCTCCATGGAATTATGTTAAGTAGAAAAAGACAATTCCCAAAGGTTACACACTGCATAAGTCCATTTATAGAACATTCTTGCAATGGCAGAATCACAGACAGGGAGAACATACTAGTGGTTGCCAGAGAAGGGGGTGTGTGGCTATCCAAGAACTACATCAGGAATCCATATGGTGAGACTATTCTGTTTCTTGTCTGTATCAATGTCAATATTCTGGTTGCAATATTGTACTACAATTTTGCAAGATGTTACCAATGGGGGAACGTACATGGGTTCCTTTTGTATTACTTCTTGCAACTGAAAGTAACTCTATAATTACCCCCAAAATAAAAAGTCTTAAAAGAAAGGCAGGGGAAGATCTGACCACAGAGAGAAGAAGAAAAGGCAATGTGACCACAGATGCAGGAAATGGAGTGATGTGGCCACAAACCTAGAAATGAAGGAAGTCACCAGAAACTAGAAGAGGCAAGGAACATATTTTCCCCTAGAGCCTTTAGAGGCAGCACAGTCCTCCCACACTTTGACATCAGCCAGTGGGTCTGATCTTGGACTTCTGGCCTCCAGAACTGTGAACAAAATTAATTTCTGATGTACTAAGCCACCAGGTTTGTACTATTTATTACAGCAGCCACAAGAAACTAATATAAATGCCCATCTCCTAGAAATGCTATAAAGAACAAGTATGTATGGAAAATGCCCTGGAGAAGTCAGAAGCACAACTGCAAAAGAGAAAACAGATACAATTTTAGTGTTCTTAATTCAAAATTAGAATATTAACACCCTTAATTTTTAAGAGTTAAATAAATCTGAGATAAAGAGAGAAATAAATATAGCTATGGGAACAATTATGTCCAATGTAGCCTGAGTTCCCTGAAGATTAGCCCACTCAAAACACAAGAACTATTTATAACAGTAGCTCTAGCAAAGATTCACTCTTGATTAACTCTGACTTCTAAGATTATTTCTTCCCAGAAGGCAAGAGAAGGTAAATTGGGCTGGTTTCATTACAACCATAAATAAACAGCAAAATAAGGTTACTCTAGCACCCCCTAGACCACTCTACATTATTTCAATCCTGCTTCTACACCTCTCTCCCATTCTTACAGAGAACAAAGCAAACATAGTTCTTCCCTTAACTTAATCAATTGGTCCTAATTAACAGCCATGCTTAAAATACAACTTCAGTTTCAATTTGTAGTTATTCACATCGACAAGTATGTTAATCCAGTAATCCACAAACTCTCCAATTTGAACACTACATCATAAAATATCATTATGTATACACAAAAATTAAAACCCAGTAATATGCTTTTACTAAATTTCACAATGATATAATGGTATACGCAAGAGTATTAAGAGTGCCAGGGTGCATCCAACTCTTGATTTCAGTTCAGGTCATGGTCTCACATTCATGGATTTGAGCCCCGCATTGGGCTCTGACAGTGTGCAGCCTGCTTGGGATTCCCTCTCTCCTTCTCTCTCTGCTCCTCCTGCATGCTTCCTCTTGCTCCCTCTCTCTCTCTCTCTCTCTTTCCTAAAATAAAAAACTGGAAAAAAAAAGTGTGTGTGCATATATGTGTATATATATATATATATACACATACAGAGAGAGAGAGAGAGAGAGAGAGAGAGAGAGAGAGAGAGAATATATATATAGAGAGAGGAGGGGAATGAGAGAGAGAGAGAGACGCCAAAACAATCACAACACAGGAAAGAGGAAAAGGGCAAAAGGATGTCTCACTTAAAAATCCACATTATAGGGGCGCCTGAGTGGCTAGGTTGGTTAAGTGTCCGACTTCAGCTTAGGTCATGATCTCACAGTTCGTGGGTTTGAGCCCCGCATCAGGTTCTATGCTGACAATGCAGAGCCTGGAGCCTGCTTCAGATTCTGTGTCTCCCTCTCTCTCTGCCTCTCCCCACTTGTGCTCTGTGTGTCTCTCTCTCAAAAATAAACATTAAAAAAAATTAAAACTCCCATATTATAAAAAGAATCACCTTGTGCAGCTACAGTCAATTATGTTCAGCATGGATATACAGAAACTTTGAGCATAACTTGTAATACAAAGCATACTCTTATTCAAAATCATAATCTCCTACACTTAAAGCCACATAAGTATATTTACATAGAGTATATTTTCAAATTTAAACTGGATTAAAACAGGCAAAACAGCAGACTCTGGAACTAGGCTGCCTAGGTTCAAACCTATGTGATTTAATGTTTCTGGGCCTCAGTTTCCTCAAAAGTAAAATGAAGACTATAATAGTATTTTCCTCACAGGGGCACCATGAGAATTAGAGGAATTACAAACTTACAGCACTTAGGACTGAAACCAGTATGTAGTAAGCACTCAACAAATATTAGGTTTTACTAGTATTATTAATAACTACTAAAAGAGAGTGTCACCAAGACTGCCTATGGACCACATGGTTCACAGCTGCCATGCTTACCTTTCATCACAGAAAACCTACAGGTGACAAGAGGTGACAAAAATCTCAGCAATCTCTGTACAGAAGGCACTGACTTATCCCCATCCTCTAGACAGTAAACGCAAGGACAGGAATTGCATCTTATTCGACTGTCCCCATCACCAAGTTCATGGTTAAGTGTCCAAAAATGTTCAAGTTAACACACATTATGGTGGTCAAGCCACTCCTAGTTACCATCATTTCCCTCTGTAAGCCTACAAAGGCAAATTTTTACTTAAAGGCCACACAATAAAGACACAATTCTAAGAAAGCATTTGTATTACAACAACAGGAGAACAGACATAATAAGAGCCACAAACAAAGCTGCCTTCCCCAAGACACCGAAACATTCCTGTGGGGAAAGAGTTACTATCGGAGCTAAAAACAACCCCTTTCCTTCCACACTCCCGGTCACAAAGAACCCTATGTATGGTGGACACGCTAACTTCTCCTCCTCCTCATTCTCTTAGGCCTAACTTCCGTCATTTGCTTTGTGACACCTGTCCGTACCTGACCAGACTTGTTTGGTCATCCACACGCCAAATCCCTGCCCCATGAGTTCTCCCAAAGCAATTAACTATACACTTAAAACAGAAAACGGAGGTGAGCTCTTATTGAGGTGGAAGAACTAGGGGTAGTAAAGCCTTCCCTTGACTGTCCCCATAGCAGCAATCTACTTCCTGTGAGGAAGTTAACAATTTCAGTTTTCAGAAACCTCAACTGTCAAAGTCGGCTGATAAAAGTGGTTAATCACCCCTGGTCAGCTTTCACTAATGGTGCCCCTCAGACGTGCCTTCCATCTGCCTCGGGGGTTATCACAGTAGGATCCCCGCATCCCCACTGCCAGATAGAGAGGACCAGGTGAAGATGTCCTGGCTGAAAGGTCACCAAGGCCTAATTTTCGAGCTTTCTCTCACTGCTACTGGGAACTCACCACAAGCTTTTCTCAGCTCCATCACTACATCCAAAATCTTGCAGCCAAAGGGACCACGGGAGTCCTAATTATCCAAGAGCAATTAGCATAGCATGGAAAAAGCCATACAGTGACTTCTCTTTACATTTCACAATGATGAAAAAGAGACTAGATTAGAATTTTCACCTTCAAAAATGAAACAAAATATAAAAATAACTTATTTTCATAATAAATCTTACATTAACCAAAATTTAGGTTACACTTGCAACTACACACTAATTCTTAGGACAAGGCATTAATAAGGAATTGGGACGTAATCTTGTGGCCAAACTGAAAAACGGCATGATATGACAATCCTGATTTCACATTTGCCTTTTGCAAGTCAATTATCACAAAAGAAAAATTGTTGGTTTCATCATTTATTCCTCTGAAGCCTCTCATGCTCCTTTTTAAATTCTTTTTTTTTTAATTTTTTTTTTTAAATTTATTTCTAGGAGAGAGAGAGACAGAGAGACAGCGTGAGCAGGGGAGGGTCAGAGAGAGAGGGAGTCACAGAGTGAAACCGGCTCCAGGCTCTGAGCTGGCAGTCAGCACAGAGCCCGACGCGGGGCTCGAACCCACAAACCGCGAGATCATGACCTAAGTGAAAGTCAGACGCTTAACCGACTAAGTCACCCAGGCGCCCCAACTCCTTTTTAAATTCTTATAAAACATCTCTCTCGTCATCATTCCTGCTGGTTTTCCTCATCAAGTTAATCGGCCTAACTAACATGCTAACATGGCCAATTTCACTAGCACCTCTTTAAACAGAAAGTGCACAAATCTCAGCTGTGCAACTTGAATCTTTACATACACACACACACACACACACACACACATGTAACTACCGCTCAACTCAATATATAGGACATTTCCAACACCCCAAAAGGTTGCCAGAGGAACCACCATTTCGACTTCTATGACCACCAAATAGCTGAACCTGTTTTGGGATTTCATTTAAATGGAATCATATGGAATACAATCTTTTGTCTGGCTCCTTACGTCTATGAAATCCATCCATGTGGACGCATGTATCAGCAGTTTATTCTTTCACTGCTTTTTTAATGTTTCCTTTTATATATATACCACAATGGACTCATCCATTCTAGTGCTAATGTACCTTGGGTTTTATCTAATTTTTAGTGATTATGAATAAAGGTTCTACAAAGACATTTTCACTTTTTTTTTTTTTTTAAGACATAGAAATCCATTCCCCTTGGGCATGTACCTAGGAATGGATTTGATGGATCACGGGTAGGATCAGACACAACCACAGTTTTCCAAAATGCCTGTACATTCCTACCAACAACATATATGAGATTCAGTTGCTCTACATCCTTGCCAATACAGGCATTAGCAATCTTTTAAATCTTAGCCATTTTGGAAGGTGTGTAGTAGTAGCTCACTGTTTTTGATTTCCATTTCTTCATTGACTAATAATGTTGAGCACCTTTTTTCTAATGTTTTATTTATTTTTTGAGAGCAAGAGAGTGTGAGTGGGTTAGGGGTAGAGAGAGAAGGGGACAGAGGATCCAAAATGGGCTCTGTGCTGACAGGCTGACAGCAACCCAATGTGGGGCTTGAACTCACAAATGGTGAGATTGTAACCTGAGCCAAAATCAGATGCCCAACCTACTGAGCTACCCAGATTCTCTAGTATAAAGTATAAAGAGCCTGTTCAGAACTTCTGTACATTTTTAAATTCTTTTTCTTATTAATTTTATACGTACACACATATACACATTCTGGGTAGGGGTCCTTGGTCAGATATATGAATTGCAAATTTCTTCTTCTAGTCTGTATTTTGCCCCTTACTTTTTCTTGAATGTTTATTTTTGAGAGGGGGAGGGAGAAAGAGCAAGGGAGGAGGGGCAGGGGCAGGAAGACAGGGGGTCTGAAGTAAGCTCTGCACTGACAGCAGGGAGGCCGATGTGGGGTTCCGTCTCATGAACCCTGAGGTCATGACCTGGGCTGAAGTAGGACGCTCGAGGGACTGAGCCACCCCGGCACCCCTGCACTTCATTTTCTTAATGGTGTAGCAGGAGAGAAGTTCTCAATTTTAATGAAGTCTCAAGTCAAATTTATCAGTCATTGTTATAGTCACTGCTTTCAGAGTCCTTTTTAAGAATTTTACTCTAGTATTACTAGAGTACTAGTTCTCTGACTTGTGCTTCTGTTTGAACAGTTCTCAGCCTTGCTCTGAATGCATGAAATCCTGCATCTCTGCAAGGTTTCCAATTTCACCTTGCAGTCAATTTGGAATGCGTTCATTCATGTTATATGGTCAGATGCTAGACAACTCTAGTGTTATGAATGCTTGAGTGGAGAGCACTTTTTCATTTGTGATTACTTTCATATTATAACAGACATCTGTACAAATATATTAAAACCCTAATGTAAAAATAAATGAAAAAATTTTATTCTAACATTTTTACCCCCAACAGACTTTGGGGGGGAAGAGGATTCTTCCCGCTCCTGTTTCATGGCTTTGGTCCAGTGGATCCACCTTTACACTAGACCCTGCTGACTTTTTTGATATAATTTAAGTTTTCTGTAGTCTATGAAACCAGAACCCTAGAGGAAGTCATAAGCCTGGTTCTAGGAAACTTTATTGGCCCAACAACATCAAAGGGCTTACAATTCTCCCAAAACCCAGTAACAAAGAACTTTCTGCTCTACCCTTTCCCTAAATTAACAGTATCTCCAACCTGCAACCATACAGTTACCAAAGTAGCAAAACAAACAACACCTGACTCTACTTGGTTAGCAAGGGTTCCCCTCTCCCCCCTCACTATTCTTCACACTCAGTCTTCCATCTGCCTTCAAAATGTGTGTGGCGGACTCTGAACTCTGGTCTGCCAGTTAATGCCCTGGTTCACTGCCTCACCACCTCTTGCTTGGAGTATGCAAACTGTCCTCAACTGGTCTCCTGACATTCTGGGTGTCACCCTGCTACCAAAATCATCTCTCGAGAACATAAACTTGATCATACGACTCATTTGATTAAGATCCTCCTACAGGTTCCACTGGCTACAGGATAAAGTTACTCTCTCAGCTGAGAATCTCCAATCATTCCTGGGTTCTCTCTCAGCAATTTCTGCAAAACTCTTGTCTGATCCCTGGACACCAATGCACTCTCACTTGTCCGGACTCCCCACTGCTAACTCCTTTGACGAGAAGCCCTTTCTCCTTTCTCCTGCAGTCACTCTTCTTCTGTTAGCCATGGCCACCCCAACAAGAGCAACCGCTCCCTTGTATGTATTCCCACAATTCTCTGTACCCAGCGCAACTATATCTGAGTCCCTTTCACACTGCATTAGTTAATTATTTATCTTATTCACTGGTCTACAAACTTTTGGACCTGAGACTTCTCCCTGAGCTCCACGATAATAAGGTCAGGAATTAATCTTTACACGCCAAAGACTTGGCAGGGCAATTCCATAAAGGCTCAAAGAAAGAATGAATATCTGAGCCACTTTTAGTCATATCCTTTTTTTTTCTTTAGAGACTAGAATACTTCATGCAAATACATCAAAGAAATGAACCTAATGTAAGCTTTCTTTTAAAAGTCACCCAGCAAATTATTCTTTCGGAGTTTAATAAAAACTAAATCTTGACTATTGATTTGTGCTTCCTGTTAGAAATTAATCAACTCTTTGTTTTACAATAATTTTAAAAATAAAGGGCACCAAAAGTAAGATGAATATACCACTTAACCGAAGTAACTGTAGTCATCACTATATAAATCACTGCTGGATGCCAACGGAATGAAACACAATTATTACTTATAAAATATAACCCAAAAAATCACAAACAAACTTACTTCATTGAAAAATGTGTTCCTATATATCCCTTTAACACATAACAAATCTGTATAATACTGGAAGACCGTATGGCCATTAAGAACAGAGTTGTTTCATTCGGTGCCTCAGTTTCCTCATCGGTATAACAAAGAGGGGAAAGTACTTCACAAAATTGCTAGGTGACTGAGTCAGCACAAATAAGGTCCCTGGCAGAGTAACCTCATAGTAATAAATGTCAACTGCTATCACTGAATATTTTTAACTTTATTAAGCCCTTTCATATATACATTGTCTTGTTTTGTTTTGTTTTCTTTTCTTTTTTTTCCCTCACAATACAATGAGACTGTTTGGACAAGAAATACTGTGCCCGTTCCAGAGATGAAACACTGACAAAGAGGTTATATGATTTCCCTAATGTATTTTAATTGGCAGAACAGGAACTAGAAACCACACCTACCCAGGCCAAACTGACCAAATCTCCTGGTAGCAGTTTGCAAGAAAAAGTCTTTTAGGTTTTCCCCACTGTTTCCTCTAGATGGTCAGCAAGAGCCAAGTGGAGGCAGATGAACTAACCCATTAGCTCAATTTAAAAGGTAGGAGAACCCTCACTTTCACAGTACCTGACACACAGTGGGCACTAAAAGACAAAAACCACCAACGGCTGACTCACAAAGTGCTACCGTGTTTCTCAAGGACAGAACAAAGCAACATCAAGCCTGCTATCAAAAAAAAAAAAAAAAATGACTCACTATTACTAGCTATCACATCGAAATAAAATGTGGCAACAGAAACTTTTTTTAAAAAAGAAAAAACTTGGGGCGCCTGGGTGGCTTAGTCGATTAAGCGTCCGACTTTCGCTTAGGTCATGATCTCACGGTTCGTGGGTTCAGGCCCCGCGTCCGGCTCTGTGCTGACTGCCAGCTCAGAGCCTGGAGCCTGTTTCAGTCTGTGACTCCCTCTCTCTCTGACCCTCCCCTGCTCACGCTGTCTCTATCTCTCCTAAAAATAAATAAAAACATTTAAAAAAAAAAAAGAAAAAGAAAAAACTTTTAAAAATTGATAATTTTCTTTTACTCTCAAAAATCAATACTTTCGCAAAAAGGACTTTCATTAGACATTTTTGAAAACTCAACTAATTACATTCCATGACGTGTCTTTGCCCAAATAAGCGACTGACATGTATAGACAATATTTCATCTCTGAAAGCCCTTTCACCATACTTTTCATTATTTGCCTGGGCTTACACTGAATCCCAATACTCAGCCGTATCTACAGCCACGTGCACATGGAATACAGTTAATGAGGTTCAAAGGCAGATGCAATATTCCGAGGAACCCACCTGAAGCAGGTAAGTACAAAGGAACCGAAAGGCCCCTGAGGCATCTCAAGTGCCCTATCATTATTTCTTCTCTCCAAAGGGCAGGTAGAAGACACACCTTAAGGATCTGACATGATAGCAGCTCCGGGCTGGGGCCTACCTTTCCCTTCGTGGCACCGCCACTCGGGCACCTATGGGCAGGCATCTGGTGCCTGAAGGATACACAGATCAGGGCTGGCACGTGGCGGACACTTGGGACATTTTACACAAGTGATTTAACAGTGGCAGAAACAGGACTATGATCGAGGCGAGGCAGCTCACAGACCCGCTCACGTCTGGAACAGGAAGGTCCTGACGCTAATCTGTACAGGCCAAGGGGACACCTGGCTCTCCTGACCCAGCAGCCGCATCGTCCTAGCCTAGCCGGCCCACGCGGCGCCACAGCCCCCCGACGTCTCCCCAGGCTCCGGGAGTAGCTTCTCCGCACCTCCTCTCACCTGAGCCAGCGACGCCGCACCGGCGTCAGGACCCCAACTCCTGGCCGAGTGACCGTTACCTGGGCCGCAGTCCGGGGAAAACCTCGGCTCAAAGGGAAGAGCCCGTGGGACTGCTCCCCCTCCGCCAACTCGGGGATACCCCGGCCGCCGCCATTTTACCGGCGCGTAACCCCCACCTGACAGTTCCAGCCTCCCACCTGTGACCAGCAGAGGACAGCGAGCGTCACCGTGGGGGACGCGTGGGCGACCTGCAGAATCCGTGGGGGTCACAATCTCCAAACAGAACCCGCCGCTAATTCATCCCGAAGCGGGGAGGCGTCCGGCCCGTCGCCCTAGTAATGCGTCCCGGTAGGCTCCATCCTGATTGGCTGCGAGCTCTGTGACGTAACGGCGTCCCTGGCTGCGTGGGAAGCCCGGGTTCCCGGCGCCCCGCCCCTGCTCCCCTGCGGGGGGCACCCCGGGCCCTGGTAGTCGAGGGCTCCCTTAAAGGGGCCGCTCTCTCTTCCTCTTCTGGCCTCCGAGAGAGGGAGGCGGTGCCAGGGCGAGGAACAATTGCAATGGGAAGCCACGGGGGCCGTTGTCCCAGCTAACCTCCTCGTCCAGCCAACCCCTAGTTTCAGACTGGAAAACAGAAATCTGGGGGATTTAATATACAAGCCTAATATACTAGCTCGAGGTCCCCGGGGCAAATCAGTAGTAGAACCAGTTCTAGAACTCTGGCTCCTGATGTGCAGAGCCAAGTTCTAACAGGCGCAGTATTTCCCCACTCCTAGAGAAACTTAAATCCCCCCAACCCCGAGCACCCAGCCATTCCTAACCGTCGTAAAAGGTGTTAATAACTTTCTACTGTGGTGTATCCGCCCCCTAACCTGCTAGACTCAACTCCATAATGGTGGGACGTGGTTAAACCTCTTCATTTCCCACGCTACGCCTTCCTCCTGCTGGCCTTCAACAAAGATCCAGAGTGAAAAATCTAAAAAAATAACAAACATGGTCACGCGTCACACACAGCCACGCAGAAGTCATTCACGTATGTTTATGTATTTTATTTGCTTATTCAACACGGCGGAGGGGATGAATTTTCTTTTTCTAAGCACAAGGGTCCCGTCCTCACAAAATTTATAGCGTAAAAATAATGGCCATATAGGTTTGGGATGCAGAGTTTCAATACAGCAAAATTACCCCCCCGCCCAGTTTCTTTGTGAATCAAAAGTTCCTGAGCTCCTTTCCTAAATGGGCTTCACAACCTCTCCAATTTTGTTCAGAAATACAGAAATATTTAAGATGTGCTAAAATTGCTGTAGAAAACGACCAGAAACAGCAGAAGGGAAACACCAATACAAAAGCCGACTCTGCCAATTATCTAAAACTTCAGGCCTCATTTTTAGCTTTAAAATATGATTGCTAGGATAAAAGATCTCCATTCCCCTCCCCCTCCCCCCCTTACAAGTTTTTAAGTTTCTTGTCAGAGACCAGGGGAAAAACCCTGAAGGCACTGGAGCTAGGTTTTGAAAGCAGGGATGATGCAAATAGTTTATCTTTGCATCTTTGTAACTGCTAGAGCTGAGGGAGAGAACTCTGTGTATTTGAATACAGCAGATGTTAAATAAAGATTATCTGACTTGAATGAATCACACTGGTTTCTTCTCTATTTCACCTTCTAGTCTTTGGCCTTTCTTGAGGGTAAAGGTAGGACCTAAAGGAAAGAATAGAAACTGGAATCTTGGGGGTATTCGCTTTTTTTTACCCAAAATACTCCCGACACCCACATTTGTGAGTTTTCTACACCACACAACTTTCCAGTTCTCTCTGGACACAAAGGGGTGTCCTCCATTGTAACTCAATTCACTACTAACTACTCAGAGTTAGTGCAGACCCCACAGGCTAAGGGCTCAGTCCTGCAAGACTGTCCCCCACTACAAAAGTGGGGGCCTCTGAACCTCTGAACATCCAACCAGGGATTCCCAGGCCCTGCGTGCTCTAGTTCTAATTTGCTAGAACAGTTCACAGTATTTACATTTACTGGTTTATTGTCAAGGATGCAAACTCAGGAACAGCCAAATGGAAGAGATGCACAGGGCAAGGTATGGATGGGTGGGAGGGGAGCATGCTCCTCTAAGCTTGCCACCCTCCAGGCACCTCAGTGTGGGTACCAACCCAGAAGCTCTTAGAACTCCATTATTTAGGGTTTCTTAGCAGAGATATCATTACAAAGGTATGATTGATTAAGTCATTGGTCATTGTTCAACTTCCATCCCCTCTCCCCTCCCTGGGGGTAGGTCAGTTAGCTTGAAAGTGTTTCTCCAGGCAACCAGCAACCCCCACCCCTTGGAGTCAAACTTATTAGCATAAATTCCTGTAGAAAGGGGCTTGTTAGGAATGACAAAAGACCCTCCTATCACCAATTACTCACCAAAATACTAAGGTATTAGAAGCTCTGTGCTAGCAATGGGAACAAAGACCAACTATATATTTATTATAGCACAGTATTACACGATGTACAAGGAAAAAGACTGAAGGAGAAATCCAAGAAGTATGGCATTCAAGCACCCTGGCTCAGCCCCTCTAAGGACATTACAAGACTTCAGCCCAAAACATCTCTTTGCAATTTCGGCAAATGTGTGCTATCATCCAGGAAATTAGGGGACCCACCCCCTCCAATAAATGGACTCCAACAGTGTACAAGGGACTTCTGAACATTTCCTGTGGTGTTTATCTGCCGGAGCTTTCCACACTGATCACTTTTGTACTGTCTGCTCAACTCACTGCTTAAATTTCATGAACTTACAATACAGTTGGGAATCTCTGATCATAAACTTTATAATTTAGGTAAATACCAAGGAAGAAAAGGGTTCAAACTGTATAGAAGGCACTTTTGTCCTACTTCAGGCTATAACCCTATTAATAATTTATTGACTCTTGATAAGGTCCTTTGCCCTAGGAATGGGGTCCATTAGGCTAAAACTGTTCTTGAACCCCAAGCCCTGATGGAATTATAGTTTTCTTAGATTCTCTCCATAGAATTTTCCCAAAATGAATCCCATCACCAATCTAGCCCCTAGTAAAAGAACATGGAAACAGTACAGAGAAAGCTCAACTGCCAGCTTCTTCCACTTACTAGTTATGTGGCCTTAGTCAGGTCATGCGCTCTCTCTGACACTCAAGTGCCTTTATCTGTAAAACAGAATAATCTTTCCTTTTCAAATTGTTGTAAAGGAGAGAGAGAGAATTCATCTGATAGCAAGCTCTTGTCTTGTACCTCACTTCTAAGTGTGGTTCCTCCAGTGCAGAGTGTTAAAGCTGTCCATGGGTTTGGAAGCCAAACAAATCTTAATTTAAATCCCCTTGCTGACACTTGGTAAACTGAAAATTTGGTTAAGTCACTTAACTTCCCTGGGCCTGCTTCTTATCTGATAAACCTGGCTTTTAGTGCCTACATCAGGATTGTTGAGCATATTCAAAGAAATAGTAAAAACTATCTGCCATTTATTGAGTACTCTCAGTGTGCCAAGTACCATGTCAGCCCTTCAAACACACCACTGAATTCTCAAAACATCCTTTTGATGAGTGGGGGAGGATGAAACTCAGGATGCTAAAGTAAATGCCCAGGGGCTCACAGTGGGTGTGGTCAGAGTAAAGGATTTAAGTGTAGGTCTCTCTGACACTGATGCCCTTACTACTAACCCTTCTGCCCAGCTATATACCAAAGGTTCCTTTGGGATAATTAGCATATGATCCAAAGGTCCTCACAGTTCATGCTGACCCCCTTAGATCTCCACCCCAGTCTTTCAAGCTTGCTCCTTCTAGGCCACTTACCAGCCAGCTAAGCCATTCGCCACTGCCTTATGTCCACATATATCCTCCTCTTCAGCTACTTCTCTCCTACACCAAATAAATGACTACGAACCCTGGCCTAAACTGTGTCCATTAGGAAGACGACTCTCACCCTGAGTAGGTCTGCAGTGAAGTAACCGTCCATTTTCCTCTTGTATCGACAGATCAAGCTTATCAACTTTCAATCACACTCAGGTTTTTCCTTCTCTATCATCTGGTCAAAGGGACTTCCATGGATTAAGGAAAAGGCATTGGTGCGACAGTAGTAGGAGAAATGGGGATCCATCTGTTTGGGCAGCTTCTGTGTGTCCGCTGGGCCTGCTCAAATTCAATTTTGGATGTACCACTTCCATTTTAAAAGACTGCTGCTAACCCCACACTCAAGAGCTGGTAGCTTTGACAGATCTGATATTGCCCAGTTCATGATGGACAATTTGACTGACATAATCACTTGCCCTGTGGTCAGATGCTCAGATTCCATCAGGGCTCAGCAGCATTCCAGAAGATGCTTTCTAAATGTACATGGCTCTCTCCTGCAGGTGGGCATGGCCATGCTCCAGAACCGTGGAGGGCGGCACCAGAACTCTTGTTTTGGGACTTGCCAGAAGCCCTGCATGGTCTCACCTCCACAACAGATACCTTTGGTTTCATGAGATGTGTCAGGTGGTATGGCCCAAGTGACAGGGCTGCTTGTACCATGCATGGGCTGGACATTCTACTGAGTCCTTTCTTGATCTGAGCCAGACCTTCCACAATCTGAAGAGTTCTACCAAGTGTTATGCTACTTTCTCCAAGTGGCAGAAAATACAAGGTGCAGTAAATTGTCCTTGACTTTGGAGGATGTCCTGACATTACCTAAACCATTGGATCACTTCACCACCCAAAGAAAGTCTATGCGTTAGATAATAGCATTTTGCCAAAGTTATTTTCTTTGTTTTTATAAATGTTCTACACTGATATAAGATATTAACTTAAGGACAAGCTGGGTTAAAGGCATACAGAAAATTTCGTTCTCCCTTTGCATGTCTCCTGTAAGTCTAAAGTTATATCAAAACTTTTTAATTTTTATAATAGTAACTGTTATTTAAATATGTCATCGATGTAACAGTCTTCTGAATTTTTCTGGGGTTTATCCACTTTCTGGAATTTACGTGTCTCATCAAGACATACAAAATACTTGCATCTTTGCTCATCAGATTTGACTAGCATGATATTTTAATATGATAGATCAATGTAGTAGTGTGTAGAATGGCCAGATGGTCCAGGTCTCTTTGGAACACATTAGGGCAGAAAACAGAAAATGAACATAGTCCTAGAGCAAGACTATAAAAGTAATATTGTCTGTCCCATTTGAATGTTATTTTCCCCTGAATGTTTTGTTTATTAGCTTTGTTGGGAGAGAGGGAGCAATACCAGGGGCTTTGTTCGTCTTTTCTTGCCACAGTAGCTCCTACTCTATGGGTCAATGACCAATATGAGGGCTCTGTCAACTCTTGAGTATGTCCATTCCAAGTGTACATTCAGAAATCAGGGAAATGATCACCAGGTTGGTAAATGGAACTGGTGGACCCACTGTGAGACAGTCCTGAGAGAAGACTTCATTTGTTATCTGACTCAAATATGCCCCTACTTTAACAGGGGGCCCATGATGGTGCTTTGGATCCCTGGATATCCCCACCAACTTAGACCCTAGATCCAACATCTCTCAAAAGTTCAGGGTATTCCTTATTCCCCAGTCAATGGTTATCTGGAGACTAACCATAAATCCCTGGAGCAGGACTGAAGAAATATAAATATACTTGCCATGCTGTCCCAGGTCCTTCCTCATGGACACCCAATCTCTCCGTTAGTCCATGTGGTGTAAGTCTGGGAATATGATCAGTTCTTGAAATCACTTAACAGATCATGACTAGCCATTGAAGTGAGCTTGACCTCAGCCTTCCACTCATCCTTTCTTAATCTTTTCTGATTAGATATTAAGCAATACCCTTTCTTGCCACTCATCTACTTCTTGTTCCTAGAAATACTGTGTTCTCTTATTCATCTCCATAGTTCAGGTCAGTCTCCCTGGCTGTCACAGTGGTCTCTGCTATTCTAAATGTTTTTAATTGTTTTGTAATTTATTTTTGAGAAAGAGATAGAGACAGCATGAGTAGGGGAGGGTCAGAGAGGGAGACACAGAATCTGAAGCAGGCTCCAGGCTCCGAGCTGTCAGCACAGAGCCCAATGCAGGGCTTGAACCCACAAACTGTGAGATCATGACCTGAGCCAAAGTCGGACACTTAACCGACTGAGCCACCCAGGCGCTCCATGGTCTCTGCTATTCTAGAATCCTGTTATCTCCATGTACTAGGGGATCCTATTCTATCTAACAGCACCTTCCACCAGCAGCCCTAGTCTACAGAATTCAAACACCACTGAGGTTCTCAGTGGTACGGGTGCTCCTTCTGGAGCATTTGCTATTTGACTTCAAGCATAAGCATTTGTCCTTAATAGTCATCCAGGCCCTCCTGAAGAACATAGTCAGCTGAAAGGTTTTCTGGTCTTATTTGGTCAGTGTACTTTAGCACACTTACTTCTCTAGGCTTTTTGATTCCTATGTCCACATTCGGCCATGATAGTTCTGGTATCTCTACTTTATTTAATGTGGTTATTACTTTCCTCAGTTTCTAAGAATCAGGCCAGCACTATATTTGAACTTGTTCCAAGAGTTGTTAACACAGTATTAAAAATTGTCATGGGAATGTGCCTCTATTAGCAAATTTCTCTAAACCAGCATTATATTCTACCCCCTTAACCCAAAACACTTGTGATCCACACACAGTGAGCTAGATCCTGCAGCCACTGTGGTCAATAATCTTTTCTCTCCTTTATAGCCCCAGAAGCTTCCCCATCAGATCAGGGTGAGCTGTGACCCATTTTAAAGAAGGGTGGCTTCTGTGTTCCAAAAAGGCAGAGAGGCTCACTTCTGCAGGTAGAGACAGTTCAGGGAATCTGAGGGTTCAAGGTTCTTCAGTGCATCTACTCAGATATCCCAAACCTAAGTCTCAAGGCCCTTCCCACCCACCCCAGTTTTATTGAGATATAATCAATATATAATCTCTAAATGTAGGGTGTAAAACAGATGATCTGATAAACACGTACACTGTGAAATGATTACCACAATAAGGTTAGCTGACACATCTATCACCTCAAATAGTTACCCTTTGTATTTGTGTGTGTGTGTGTGTGTGTGTGTGGTACCTGGAACATGAATTATACCACAAAGTTTTTCAACCTTGAGACAAGGGGACCAGCCACTTATATTCCTATGTCAGTCAGTTGTTGACTGCTGGCTGCCATTAGGAACCAAAGCTCACAGCAGCAGAGGGATGGGTAACCCATATGGGATGGGCACACAACAACATTCACTACAGACACAACACAAAAGCTAAGTAACTGTTAGCTTTTTAAAAGAATATGTATATGGGTGCCTGGGAGGCTCAGTCTGTTAAGCGTCTGACTTCAGCTTCAGCTCAGGTTATGATCTCATGGTTTGTGAGATTGAGCCCTGCATCAGGCTCTCTGCTCTCAGCACAGAGCCTGCTTTGGATCCTCCATCTCCTCCTTCTTTGGCCCCTCCCCCACTTGTGCACTCTCTCAAAAATAAATAAACATTTAAATAAAGGGAGGGGGGGAAATGAAGGAAGTTGCCCTTAAAAAAAAAAAAAAAGAATACATCTATGATCTCACCTGACTCAAATACTGGAGAATGCTGTATAAGAACCCATTGCAGTAGCTGCTTTTGGGAAGAAGAATTGAACACCATTGAACTAACACATCAATGTATTGCCTTTTGTACTGTCTGAATTTTAACCAGATGCACATATTACCATTTTAATTTGGAGGAGGAAAACATTAAAATTTCCTTTAATATGCCTATAACATTAGGACATGATGTTAAACCACTCTACTGCCCAGAAGGTCAGTTTTCCTCAAGTTTCAGAATCCTTCCCTAAGCCTACACCAGAGTATCACAGCTGGTGAATTCCTCAACCCCATGAGCCATTGATTTAATGGTCACATTTAATAGGGCACTCTGCAGTGCTCAGGGAAACTCTAGGACAATCAGGAAATCCCAAGTCCTCGTTCTTATTGTACTTTTGTTATTTTGGGGATACTCTCTACGCCCATGTAATTGCTTCCTACTCTTCAAAATGGGATCATAATGAGGTAAAATATGTACTCAATAACAGAGCTCAGAAAGAGGCAAGCAAGCCACTGCCTCTCCCTCCTGAGGAATGACTCTCCTCAGTGCTGATGAGTGGCAGGAACACAGAGCCCAGTGCTACCAGAGGTCACAGGTACCTGACAGGAGGCCACAAGCTAACCATTTCTTATAACTCAGTTTCCCTGTCTGCAAAAATATCCCTGTGACTGCGGCTTAGCATACTCTTAGTTACCCAGCCATGTTCAGGAACTGAGAAGTATTTGGAAGTAAGGGCTTTGATTTCCTGAGAAGGCAAGGTGACTTAGGTGGTTCAGGAGTCTCTGCGCTGGAATAAGTGGCTTAGAAGACAGCAGTAAATTGATGTCAACACAAACCAGTGGCGGAATCTAATTCTGACCCTTTTTGCTCCTCTAGCTCTAAAAGGTGTGTGGGTGACCCTCCCACACACACAGACACTTTTTGCTGGCATGTCCAGCTTGCGTCTCCCAGCTCCCTGGCCCTTGTGGCAGAGTTCAGCCAATGGGAGGCCCTGACAGGAGTCTGCAGGGTGGGCTGAGAAAGAGACCAAGGCATTTGTTCCCCAGGCTCCGTCCCTGTGGGCTATGCGGTGACTGTAGCTTTATACTTCACTTAAGGTCATGACTCCTCTCCTACAGCTCAGCACTCACTGAGTTCTGGGACCCATTGCCTCCCCATCCTTTCTGGATGTATGCCTTGCCCAACTTACCATATCTAGCCCTGGGGTACTTCATCACCCTCTATTAATCTCCCTTAATTTAGGCTCCACCTTTATGATAATCCCTTTCCTTCTCTCCAAATGTCCCTTCTGAACATTCCATTTGTTTCTTGCCAATACAAGACACTTTTTTGTGGTAGCTGTTTGATCTTTTTTGTTCCTTTATTATTTTTCTCTTATAAGAAGTTTATCTGATACTGTAATGTGTTCATGAAAAATATTCAGTTATTATACTTTGTTGTAGTAGAACTTTTCATGATGGATAATTCTGCTGCCAATAACAGTCTAAATTGTTTGCAGAAGATTAGGTACTTAGTTTACTCTTACTGATTCAGCTCTACTCTGTTGGACCAAAGCAACATGAGAGCAAATACTTCACACTTGTTAAGATGGAGTTGCAACTATCATACATTTTGGAATGTTATGATCCCAAGCAGTCTTTATATAATTTGAATTACATTGTATGTTAGATTTTTGATAAATTTGGCCAATTTTTACAGAAGAAATTATTTCTCTGATTATTTGGTCCTGTTTAGGAATATGTAAAACTGGATTTTTTTTTAAGGTAATATGTGACCAAAGTTAATTTTCTTCCTAAGGCCTACCTGATACACCAATGGACCAACTTTCACTTAGGCTAATAAGATTAAAATGCCAGAAATAAATTTAGAAGCCTGGTGATGAACCACTCATATGACAATATGAGACATATGACAATATGACATAAACATTTGTCCTACTGCTATCTGACATAAACCCTTGCATCAATAAAGAATGCTTGCAGCTATAGGTAACAGCAAATTCAATTTACAATGGCTTAAACCACATGGGTATTTTGCATTAATTAACTCAAAGTATAGATGCAGGCAGTCTCAGAATTGGTTTTATAACTCAAGGATTACAGCAAGGACCCTAGTTCTTACCACCCTTCTGCTCTGCCTTCCTTAGCATGTTCGTTTTAAATTTTCATACTTGTTGCCCCATAGCCACACAATGGTTGCCACAACTCCAGGAATCACAAAGGCAGGAAACAGTAAATAGAGGAAAAGCCTCCTTATGCGGCTTCCTTTTTATTATTTTTTAAGTTTATTTATTTATTTTGAGAGAGAGAGAGAGAGAGAGAGAGCGTGCATGAACAGGGAAGAGGCAGAGAGAGTGAGAGAGAGAGGGAATCCCAAGCAGGTTCCGCACTGTCAGCACAGAGCCCAATGCAGGGCTTGACCTCACAAACTGTGAGATCATGACCTGAGCCAAAACCAAGAGTTGGATACTTAATCAACTAAGCCACCCAAGCACCCTGAGTCTTTCTCTTTTTATTCAGGAAGGAAAATCCTCTCCAGAAACTTCCCAACCCATGTCCCTGATAGTCCCATGGGCCGGAACTTAGTCACATGTCGACCTCTATCTGTAAGGAATGTGGGAAAGCAGGCATCTGACTTTCTAGAATCTATAGGGGGAGGTGACAAAAGAAAAGGGATTTAGGAATTGAAATGGAGCAACCAGCCAACACTGTTTATCACATCCTGTGATGCCAGTGACCCCTTCAGCCCAACTATTCCTCTCTGAGAAGTTACTTGTCTTCCAGGAAGAAATGTCTGTTACCTCTTCCCCATTATTTCTTTAAATGGTAATGAACTTTAAAAGCCCAATCCCAATTCCTTCAGCATCTATTTATTACCTCCGTTGAATGATCCCTGAGGTCTACATAGTCCATCTGGGTTGGCCATCCAGAAAATTGTACTAACTATATTTTCTTATTTCCTGTGTTCTTGCTACTCTGGTATATGGGGCTTGACTCCCAGATATGGCAAACAACTTGCCTGGGAGCCTGCCTTTCATATATGTAAACTAACCAATCCAGAGCTCACCCCTACCCTACCCCACCACCTCCTCCCCCCTACATCTCTTCTCTCTGGGTCTTATGCTCCAGGTTTAATTTCCCTGCCTTACTATCCCATGGTCAGGTACCAGACAAGTTGGGACATCTCCTATACCCCAGAGCCTGTTGAAATTACTCCAACTAACCAACCCTACACCTGCTTACTCTGCCTTGCCTGTCCCTTCCTATGGAAACCACAATAAAGGTTTTGCCCACCTTTCCTTCCCACTGCTTCATCTCCTGACTGAACCTGGTAGCTCCCCACATGGCCACTGTAGTATTCAGGGTCTCCTCCTCCTCCTCCTCTTGGAAACCATGCCTAACCAACAGCTTTGCAATGGCAGTCTTATGTGTTGATCTCACCCTACCTGAATAATAATAAAACGTACATTAAAAAATTTTTTTTTAATGTTTATTTACTTTTGAGAGAGACAGAGTGTGAGCAGAGGGGTTGCAGACAGACTGGGGAGACACAGAATCCAAAGCAGTCTCCGAGCATCAGCACAGAGCCGTATGCAGGGTCTGAACCCTCGAGCTGTGAGATCATGACCCGAGCCCAAGTCAGACACTCAACCGACAGAGCCACTTGGGCGCCCCCAAAACATACATTTTAAAGCAAAACTCTTCTTCATAATCTACTCCCCTTGTTGATTTCCTATCTATTGCCCTCTCTATCCAGGGACCAGCTCTGTAGGATTATTTGTCCTGGACTACAATTGTTCATGTCTTACCATCCTCATATTCCTCATGGTCTTCCCACCAGACTTCTACGAGACAAACACATCTTTTCCTGCTAATATTGTCACTGCTGGGAAGTATAATTTAAGGTATGCCAAAGACCACATGCTTTTAGCATTGCGGAAAAAGGCCCAAATGGCATTATGGGAAAGGAATGTCATCTGCTACCAACTCAATTATTTAATTTTACTGTAATCCAAGAAATCATATATCGTTCTCATTTTACAGATGTAAAAGTGTGTATTAGTTTTCCACTGCTGCTGTAAAAATTGCCACAAATACAGTGGTTTAGAACAACACAGATTTATTCTCTCACAGATGTAGAGGTCAGAAGTCCAAAATCACTTTTACTTTGGGCTAATGTCAGGACGTTGGCAGGGCCAGTCCCTCCTTGCCGGGAGCCGCTCTGGCCTCTATGGATGGCAGTCACAGCAAGGAAATGGCAGTGTTTGCACAGCTACTGCCATGAGAAATGAAAACTGGTATCTCCTGCTACTACTGGCTCATGTTGTGCTGGTATTGACCAGGCCTCACAATATTCCATATCAGACCAATATTCTGAACACAGATACCTCATAAGGAAAAGCATATTCCTGCCTTTACAAGAGAGATTTTTAGATGAAAGCTCTATGGATGATTGTCAAAAGGCTCTTCCTAAGGGCCTTGCAGATCCAAGACTTAGGGGGTTAAGAACACAAGAATTACAACTGAGCCTGGCCCCGAGACAAAGAGCCTAATTTAGAGTTAAGGTACAGATAAGGGCAGAACTTAAGTTAATACTTACACCTTCTCCTAATTGGTGATGTATGGCAGTCCCTTCCCCAAGGCCTACTTTCTGCAAACACCCTCCCTTACAGGTGGCTGGGATGAGGACAGATAAGAGTAGCTAAAGCATTACCCACAAACAAAAGGCTGACACATTTAGGGCCTCCATGGTGTTCACACATTCAGCATCAAATAGGTGTCCACAAACAACTTATTAGCCAACTCAGAAACATTCATTTGAGAGCCAGACAGAATGCCTCTTAGCCCATCTATACACTTAACCTATCACCTAACCTTAGCGTTATTAACTTAGAACAAATATGTATCCTGTCTTTTACTAAGAATACCCTAATTCTCTAGTTATAAGATTTACTTAACCTCACTATAATTGGAATAGTTCTGCAAGAATATTTCTGTAAAACCTGCTTCTGTACACTTTCCAAAGCATCTTATCACAAAGAGTTATCCATTGTAAAAATTCCTTTTTCTGATGTCATGTTATCATTTAACTTATAAATAAAGACACTTTAACTTACAGGACAGAGATTCCTGCCTGGTGATCAGAAAGAATCACGGGGCTCTCTCACTCTCTCTCTCTCTCTCTCTCGCCCACACCGTCCATACTTCAGGGACCCCTGGACCTGCTGGAGCCGGCTCAGCCTCCAGCACCTCCTGGAGGCTCTGAAGGGAGAATTCACTCCCTGCCGTTTTCAGCTTCAAGTGGCCCCTCTGCTTATTTGGTGTGTGGCCCTGTCCTTCAAACACATCACTGATCTCTGCTCTCCACATCTCATCACCTTCTCCTTTTTCACAGTCAAGTGCCTCCCTTTTTCTAAACTGAAGTGTAGTTGACACATAATGTTGCATTAGTCAGGTGTACAACATTGGACAAATCTGTATGTTATACTGTATCTCTCATTCCCCAATCACCTCTGCCTCCCTCTCATAAGGACACTTGTGATTACATTTAAGGCTCACCCAAATAATCCCAGATAATCTTCCCATGTCAAAATTTGTAATTTCATTATAGCTGCAAAATCTCTTTTGTCATGTAAGGTAACATTCATAGGTTACAGAAATCAGGACTGCATGGTTTTGAGGGCAATTAGCCCGTCACACTGGATCTCACTGAGCCGAAATAATATTGTCAGCACAGCATTCCTGCATGCTGCAAAGGCTGTGTCCTTCTGGAAGGTCTAAGGGAGAATCGTCTCCTTGCCTTTTCCAATGCCTAAAGGCCACTTGCACTCCTTGGCTTGTGCCTGCTTCCTCTCTCTTCAAAGCTAGCAGTGGAGCCTCTTCAAATCTCTCACTGACTGCAATGCAGCTTCCTTCACTTCCCCTTCTTTGACCCTGACCCTCCTGCTTCCCTCCCTCTTTCCCTTGTTCAGAGGTTTTTGGCCCAAGTGTAGGAACTAGTCGGTTGTGTAGCCAGAGAGTCCCCGTGCCTGTGACAGAGTGTCGCTTCCTTTGTCCTATCTTCTGTGTATTTGGGGCGATAATGTTAGCCTCCTGGGGCTATGACTACATGGCACTTGCTTGTGATAAATGGTCATTTCCTTCCTTTTCTTCTTACTGACTAGCTTACTGACTGGCCAGAATTTCTGAGTATCCTGAAGCGCGTTGTGTGTCACAGAACCTAAAAGTCACCATTTTTTTCATGAGGGAGAGAAAGGCATCTGAGAAAAAAAAATGCCAAATGGAGCCAACAAGAGAGTAAACCACCTTCATCTCCAGGGATTCGCAGCCACAAATGCCCCCAGACTCCAACATGCAAACCAACGCCCAGGATCAGACACAGTGTGTTACTCGAGTCTCTAAGAAATGAAGCCTGATTCTTTCCATTGCCTGGCGATGAGAGATAATTCCCACAGACAAATAAGAGGCAGCGAACATCTGGACACTGTCCACCTTACAAACAAACAAGGGCATACATGTTGCTGGCTGTACCAAGGTCACAAAGCCCTTTTGCTTGAGGTGTTGTGCGTGGTCCATGATGGTGAAACACAACAGTCAAGACACCAAGCCTATTTCCAGGATTCTCTCAAAAGAAGAAAATGTACCCATCTTTCCATCAGTTATGTCTCTATGTGTTTAGAAGACAGAAAAAGAAAGAAAAAGGCAATATTCTCTATTCCTAGATATATGAAAACCATCTTGTGAAAAGGGCCCAGATTTCCGTTTTCCCCTGAGATTCTTCATAAGGCGCTGTAAATGAGGGTTGCCCCACCCTTGCCGAAACTTGCTGTAGGCTTCAGATTCAGGTTGTAGACTTCACCTTGGATCCATTTCCTATGTCTTAATCTCTGTATCTACTATTTCCACCCATGGCCATAAATGTTCAATGATCATATTCAGCTTACTTTGGTCACCTCAGTCAACTTAGGGAAACAGGAATAAATAAATGTAAAGAATGACAAGAAAGAGAAGAGGTGACAGGAGAGGCTAAATCTTCAGTTTACCACCGTGAAGCACTGTCTAGTTCATAGACCTGCATGCAAGCTACTTACAATGCACTTAAGATGTATTACAGTCATGGCTTCAAAGATGGTAAATAGGGGCGCCTGGGTGGCTCAGTTGGTTAAGCATCTGACTCTTGATTTCGGCTCAGGTTGTGATCTCACGGTTTGTGAGTTCAAGCCCCACATCAGGTTCTGTACTGACATTGTGGAGCCTGCTTAGGACTCTCTGTCTCCCTCTCTCTCCGCTCCTCCCTGCTTGTGCTCTCTCCATCTCTCCCTCTCTCTCTCTCAAAAAAAAAAAAATTAAAAAATGGTAAATATAGTAGAGAGAACTGGAGATGATTGAGTTCTGCATCATTTGTCAACCTGATGATTTGAGGCAAATGAGTCTAACATCTATGAGCCTCAGTCTCCCCATCTGTTACATGACAGTAATAATTAGTTTCAGGGAGACGTTCCAAGGCGTTAGCACATGTAGGAGATGCTTAGTAGATAGAGGTTGCTTTCTTTCCCCTTCTTTTCTCTCTGTCTGACTTTATCTAATTTGGCTTATGAATCTGTTCCAGCTAAATGCCTTTAGGGAGAGGAAAATGTGAATGTCAATCAACCCAGAAAGAAAGTGCTAGTACACCACGACCCTCGGTGAACCATTACTCCTCAAAAGCACTGAGAGTAGGCAGTTCTGGCCCGCAGCCATGTTTTGGCACTGAATCATGTCCTGTTTTGCATTGTGCTCTAATTGTTTCAAGTCATTTCCCCTCTCTGGGAGTCAATTTCCTAGCCAGTGGAAGCCTGGGCGTGAATAAGATCCTCAGTAAGCCCTGTCTCATTCTTCTCAGTTCCTTCTTCGACCCATATACCTCCAACTTGCAACACAAAAACCCAGAATGTAGTAATGGTGACAGAGAGCTAAGGAAAGCCCTTTCCTTAGAGCAAGTTCTCTCCAGCAGAAGGTGGAGGTGGTGCTCGAGGCCTCTGGCTGCTGCCCAGGGCACCAGCTATCCCGGGCCACCCTAATACAGAGTCATCACCTGCTACACTCAATGTCCTCCCCCTCCCAGGGCATCTGATGACAAAAGAGTTTTCTGAGTTCAGGTCGTTCAAGACCAGCGTTCAGAAAAGTCCTGTTAGAATTAGATGATTCTTTGGGGTGCCTGGGTGGCTCCGTCAGTGAAGCGTCCACCTCGTTTCGGCTCAGGGCATGATCTCACAGTTTCTTGGATTCAAGCTCCTCATTGGGCTCCACCCTGGCAGTGCAGAGGCTGTTGGGATTCTCTGCCTGTCCCCCCCACCCCCATTTGCCCATCCTCCACTTGCATTGTCTCTGTCTCTCTCAAAATAAATGCACTTTAAAAATAAATAAATAAAGTTTAAATAAATAAATAAAAAAGAATGAGGTGGTTCGCAGGCACTGGCACCTTCTGTTGCTTCCCACAAGGTAGCTGAGATGGTCAGGTTTGTGCTCACGCTCAAGAACAACGGTTCTAAACTTTAGCTACACATTAGAATCACCTGGGGAGCTTTTAAAACAGCAGAGATAATTGTATTGGTTCAGGATGAGGTCTGGGCACTGGTATTCTTTAAAAGCTCCCCAAGCAATTCTAAGTGCATTCAAGATTCAGAATCATTGATCTAGGTCAGAGACTGGAGTGTAATTATGGGGGCCCATGTCTGATTTTCTGAATACATCTGCAATAGCATAGTGATCAGCTCCAAAAGGGAGAGTTGAATGAGGGAATGATTTTGTGTCTGAATTCCCAGTACTTAGCATGGTGCCGGCCACATAGTATATGCTTAGTAAATGTTTGTTGGACAAATAAATGGGTAAGAGAACAAAGACGTTTTGAGATTGTATAATGGAAAGAATACTGGACTACAGGCCAGAAAACCATGTTCCCTGCTGTGATATTGCGATTTGTAATAAGAAACATCTATTATTGGGGTGCCTGGGTGGCCCAGTTGTTTAAGCGTTCCACTCTTGGTTTCAGCTCAGGTCATGATCTCATGGTTCCTGAGTTCAAGCCCCACATCGTGCGTGCTCGCTCCGTGCTGGAAGTGCAGACCCTGCCTGGGAATTCTCTCTCTCTCCTTTTTCTGCCCCTCCCTGCTCTCTCTCTCTCTCTCTGTCTCTCTCAAAATAAATAAATAAACTTTAAAGAATAAAAAAGAAATGTCTATTCAGTCTTCCTCTTCGTTGCTGGCACAGAGTTCCTAAAACCCTTGGAATTTCCTAAGTGATGATCACAATCTTTTGTTAATGTTAGTGAGGTGATTTTTAGAAAGCTCCTAGGTCACCTTTGGCTGGGGGCTGGTTGCCAGGGCAACAAACCACCAGATCTGAGGATTGGAACTTTCAGTCTTAGCCATCCCTCCTGCCCTATCTCTGGGGAGGAGAGAGGAGCTGGAGATTGGTGAGTTCTTTCATCACGGGCCAATGATTTCATTGAGTATTTCTGTGTGATGAAACCTCCATAAAACCCCAAAAGGATGGGTTTGGAGAGCTCCAGGTTGGTAAACACGTGGAGATATGGGGATCCTGTGAGACCATGAAAGCTCTGAGTCCCTTCCCACACACCTTGCCCCATGCCTCTCTTCCATCTTGCTGTTGCCGAGTTCCAGCTTGCAGCAGTTTGCCTCTTGCCCCTAGTCTGATCCTGGCATCACTAGCCTTCCTGGGGATCTTCAAACCATGCTGGCCAACCCACATCCCTGCCCTGACACCAAGCCTTGGACAGTAGATCCTGCCTGGACCCTTTGGGGGATGCTCTCACACCCAACTCCCTGATTCCCAGCACAGTATTGGCCCAAAATGGGTGCTGAGGGGTAGATGAATGAATGTGCCTGCATTTCTGTTTCTGAGCACAGCTTTAACATACACCTCTGTCTTGTTCCACCAGCTCTCTGGCCACCCATCTGATGGCTGTGGACTTGGTCTCTTGAAAGGCGTGTGAATGGGCTGGCTTCCTCAGCTTGAATGTACCCTGATGCCACCTGGGAGAAGCATCCACTCTACCACCCACAGCTCTTTGGGCCCCCCACGAGCTCAGCCAGGCCTTGGCCCTTCATGTAGGGGTATTTGGAATTCAGACAGAACACATGGTGTTTGCCCAGGATCTTGCTGTTTTTATTTATGTTTTTAAATAACTTGTTTTTCTTATTATTACAAAATAACACATGTTCATTTGAAAAATGTCGGAAAAACCAGGCAAGCAAAAATCAAAAAAGTACAAATCTTTCATAAATCTCTCAGTCTCAGAGAATCACGGTTTAATGTTCCCAGTTGTATATGCACACGCACACACATGTGCACATACAGGCATACATATTTAGAAAATGGGTCATCCTGTACTTACTGATTTGTAACCTGCTTTTTTCACTTAACAATGTCTCATTGCTTTAAATTGTCATCTTGCATTATTATTTATCCCCACCCCCAAGTAGTCTGCTTCTGTTGTCATTAGTTGCTCACAGTTTTTTACAAAATGAGCAACATAAGTCAGAACAACCCAAATCAATGGGCAACAGGGAGGACTTATCCAGCTGACTGATGCACCGGTAATCTGTGCTTTGATCAGAGGTGTCTGCTCAGAGAGAAACCTTGCATCCTATAAAATGTTTGTTTCATCAAGAGCTCCAGGGCTCAGGCTTTAATAGAAACAAAGAGTTTACTGAGCAGCCATAACCTTAAAATTACTAGTTTCTATGAAACTGGAAAATTCCATCACCACAGCCAATGTCAACAGCACAGGCAAGAAAGGAATGTAGGAATTCAAAGGAAGGGAAGAATTTGATTAAGAGCGACTATGGGTAACTGGCAACAACTCTCTGAAAATGACCAGAAGGCGCCGGCTTCCAGCATAGGCATCCAGAAATTAGATTATAGGCGATGGCCCTCCCTGAAATGGGCAAGGTGTCTGGCATATCACACGTGTTTGTGCAAAAAATGAAGCTAGGCTAGATTTCAAGTTCTGACAGGCGTGCAACTAGTTAACAGTATCCCAGGAAGACCCGCCCCTCCCCCCTCTTCCTGCCCTCCGTCTTGGGGCCACACCCCTGCCAATCTTACAATGCTCCTCTGCCACATGCCTACATGTGCATCCTCGGGTTCATCCTGGGATTTCCACAAACCTGTGGAGACCTGATGGAGACCATGATGGCTGGCAGAGGGAGGGCACAGGCTTGCAGGGGAAAATGCTAGGATTCAGACTGAAAGAGAAGCGAGGAGGTGTAACTTGCATCACATTTCAAACAAGAAGAGCCTAAACTGCATTATCTTCCTGGTTTGTCCTTCTCACCGAGAGTATTGCAAAAGCCTCCAGACCCAACACCCTTCTTTTCTGATGCCCTTGAGCACGGCCCACTCACCGATGTGCTGTACAGAGTCATTTTTGTAGTCTAACTCTATAATCTCTTGTGTTAAATGTCCTTTTTTCCTTACAGTTACAAAACATTTTTTCTTAACGATGAGGACTCTCAAGATTTACTCTATTCCCTTTCAAATATGCAATTCAGTATTATTAACCACGCCGTACATGACAAGTTCTCTACTAATATTTATGAAAAGCAAGTAATACTTGCACACTGTTTAGAAATCCAACAGAACCAAAAGGCCCATAATGGAAAACATTAGTCACTTGTTCTAACTCCCTAGCAACTCCCCACCACCCCGCCCCAGTTGTGGCTATTCTGTTAGAATTGTGTTTCCCTTCTTTATTTTTCTAATATTTTTGTAATGTAGTTATATCTATAGGTAGCATTTTTTAATTTACTGTGTTCCAAGAACTGTGGATTATTTAATATAAATTAATTTAATACGAAACCTTACCAAGTTAGTACTATTATTATCCCCATTTCACAGATGAGGAAACAGAATCAGAGAGGTTCAGTGACTTGCTCCAAATGGCACAGCTAGCATATGGCGGACCTAATGTCACTTTATATTGCTTTTATAATTTTCAGGCCGGACTGTAGGCGTGTTCCCCTTATATAATCAACTCTAAGTTAAGCATTATTAAGACAGAAAGGATCTCACTAAATACATTCATTCCACCAGCTAGCTCCAGTGTTCCTAAGATGAGATAACCCGTGGAAGAAAAATTCAGGAAACTTAGGAAAGCTTAGCTTTAAAAGAAACTATAGCTCAGTCCCTAGGCCTGCATTGCCTGCAGAGGGGGCCCCCTTGACTTGGAGCCTGTGGTGTGGAAAGGTGGTTTCTTTTCTCTCTCTCTTTTCTTCTCCTTCTCCTCCTCCTTCTTTCTCTCTCTCTCTTTTTTTTTTTTTTGGCCAACTTTCTTTCTTTCTCTCTCTCTTTTCTCTCGCTCCTTTCTTTCCTTCTTCCTTCCTTCGTTCCTTCCTTCCTTCCTTCGTTCCTTCCTTCCTTTCATGCTCCAGAGACAGCAGAATTATTAACACCACCTCTGATTTGGGGGAACAAAAGAGAAGCTGCAGAGCGGACCTCTTCCCTTTCTGATGAAGTCCATGTAGACTTCTGTGGTTGCCACTATCTCTGAGGTTTTTAGAACACCTAACCCTGGAGATGACTTCCTGGTGTCATTTTAATTCCACAAATCACCTCTGCACTCCAGGGCCACTCCTGCAGACAAGACAAGGAGACTGAAACAGAATAAAATTACCTCCATGGAGTCCTAGAAAGAGAAATCCCTTGTATTGAGAATGAGTTCTTTACAGAGTAGCTCTGAACGTGCAAGCACAAATATTGCTCCTCAGAGTTACGGGTACACAGGAAGTGTAGCCTGCACCCCAGCACACAGAGATTCAGGAAGGAGAGAGCACAGTTGGGGGCTGCTGAAATTTGCCATGACTTCAGTTGGATTTAGAGAAGTGGAAAGTTCTAGTCTGTGTCAGAATACCCTCACAGGGACAGAAAGATAAAACTGGAACTTTGCGTTCTGACGTGATACAATTACTTCACAGATATTGTCTGGTACTCTGCTCTTGAGACCTAAGAGCTGGTGTCAGACTGAAGGGAGTAAATAGCACAAGGCAGGTTGGAGCCCTTGGAGGTTTCAGGTGTACAAAACAAAAACATTGGACATGGCTTCTAAAAATCAAATCGGAGAGGAGGATAAGTGAAAGCAAGCTATGGAATTTCTCCATCATTTCTAATCATCTCCACTGATGAGGTAAATAACCACACAGTTCTTTTCCTGGTTCATCAGACTTTGAAGAGTACAAAGACCAAAACCAAAATATCCTATCAGAGAGAATCTGGACATGAGCAGGGCCCTGAACATGAAAGCAATCCTACAAGGGATGAAGATGGAGGACTCAGATAGCACAGACAGGAGTGCTCACCTCAGCAGACAGACAGCTCTGGATCTAGATAATGAAAACAGGGTACTTATTGCCTGGGCTCAGCCGTGGAGATAAAAGCTGGTGGAGACATGGGGAAATTGCAAGCAAGATCTCGCAGCTCAATGAGGATCTCTGCTGGAAAGAAGTCAGGAGCTAAGTAAAGTAATAACCTTGTGACTCACATATCAGGGCCCGAGACAACAATGGCCTGTATGGTTGGGTCTGCGGGACAAGAGAAAAACTGGCACCAGCAGACCAGGGATTGGCCCAACGGCAGGAAACAAAGGAGAGCAATAAAACCAAATGTTTCAAGGTAGGAAGAGATCACTGGGGTGATGAATGGCGGAAAGAGATTTGTGAGAGCAACATTTTATTACTTTTGGATGCTGACAGCCAATGTATCATATCCAAGTTTCCTGATGGTAGAGTATCAACAAAGGCAGGGCCATAATAAAGGACAAGGCAATCAACTTAAAAAAAAAAAATTGAGTTTATATAGTTACTAGCATTGACAAAGGCAGATGGAGTGCAATGCGAATGAGTGGTGGAGACCAGGGAGACTGGAGAACAGGGAAAAGTAGGTGAACCAGGTTGGAAATCCACTTACCTGGAGCAGAATGACAAAAGACAAGGGGTTAGAATGGATAATTTGGGAAAGGCACAAGAACATTTTTTGAGACATTGGAAAATTGGAAGCATTCAGAGGTCTTGGTCCTTTTCTAGAAAAGAACACTATTGATCTTTATTGTTATGTCTGTGAAGACATGTGGGGCTCCTAATGCCAAGGATGATGACCTAGAAGATCCAATGACAGCCCTGCCTAATACCACAGAGGACATCAGCTTCTGAGGTCCTGAGCCTTTACATTTTCTGTGCAAGGACACCAAGGAATTGCTTGATCAGCCTCAGGGGGGTGAAATTAAAGTTGGCCTTTCTAAATCTGTGGAATGGAAAATGAACATATGAGATTTCACACAGACCTGAACCCTGTACATATCTGACTAGATTCTGATACTCATCTCCTCTTCATCTAGGTCATTGCAGGGCCCCTGAGTAGATATTAGACATGACTTTCCCACACAGGCCCTGGATCCCACGTCTAATCCTGCCTTTAGATTCCACTCTCAGTGACCCATGGGTGTCTTACCCCAGGGTCAGCACTTTGACATCTACATCACCAGTGACCATGAGGCACAGGACCTTGCTGCTTATACTCTGAGCCACAAGAAAAATGACTTAAGGTTAGGAAAAGGATACATATGCAAACAGATACTTCTCCCCGTGTCCCACAGAAAATCAAGGACTTCTTCCTCTTACCGTCAGCATTATCATCAGTAGCAATGGCCAGATATTACCACTTGTGGCTCACCTGGGCTAAGAGCTTTATATTTAATGCAGTATGTGATCTTTATCTCAAGTCTATGAAGAAACCACCATTATATGAAGAAAACACTGCTGTCAACCCCATTGTTCAGATGAGGAAACTGAGGTTTAGTTTCCCCAAATACGCATCTTGGTGATCCTATCAGGAGCCTGCACCATATTCATTAGCTTCACTCCTGCTCATAATCTTCTACTCCTCCATAAAATCTTATTTTTCCTGGCAAGAAACTGTCATGAATTACCCTACAGGTTTAGGCTAGGTATATAACAGGTACTCAATAAATGTTCAATTTCATTGAAACCAATGAGCCCCCAACTCACTGGTGCTCATGATTGCATTATGAACCCATTGGCCCCAAAGACCTTGCTTTTGAGGGTTTTATCTTGATTACTTCACCCATTAGCTCATGCTTTTCAGTTGGCCCGCCAACCTGATTTTGTGTGAAATAACACTTTTCAAGCCTTAAGCTCTGGCGCACTGAAAACCAGTGAGGGGAGAAGTACAGGGTAAATTCTCATTACCAGCAGTTCAGAATTTTATCCACAGCGGGAGGGGAATGGTAAGGCACAGATGCTGGGAGGAGGCCAGCTTGACTCGGTGTCTTGGCACCCTTAGCGACGGCCATGGAAAAGCTGAATCCAGAATGAACATCTGCCCAGGCTAGTCAGAAAGGAAACAGCTTTTGGTTAGCTAATTAATAGCTTCATCTGCATCGGATGATTCCATTTTCGTTCAGGAGCTTGAACACAAGGGCCTGGGAGCCTGGATTCAGTCTTTCTACATTTCCTAGGTAGTGCTAGTAGGTCGTGGTGCCTCCCAGCCCACATCCCGTCCTATCTGGCTGGGTTCTTTAGAAGAAGAGGACTTCATATCCGTCTGGGCTGACTCCGGCTGACTTACTCTTCCCTAAGGGCAGAGACATCAGAATTGGAGGCCTTTATAGGCCACAGTTTTGGGGAGTGGGGTCCAGTTGTGCCTCTCACTGTAGCTAGATGACTTCACTCGTGAGCAACCAGGCACATGTCACATGACATACAGATATAATGCAGGTGCTCACTTCTCTTCAGGGCTTACTACCTAGTGGGATGTTTGTGCATATGTATCTGTGTGGGTGTATATGTGTGTGTGTGGTTGGGGGTAGGGCACAGTGGATTAATGTACATGAAACAATGTATGATCAAGGACTAAATGGTTCTACCGTCATTCAAAAATAGGATAATTCAGTTTGAACTGAAAAGTCCTTGAAAGATGAAAGAGAGTCAGAGAAGCCAAGAGGAACTTCTAGAGGGACAGCATGTACAAAGAGATAGAGGCAGCAGTGAGAGTCAGGAGTGTGAGGAAGGTTAAAGTCTACCTATAGTGTGGGCTGCAATGCAGCCCAGGGTTAATGTCCGGGAATCTGGTTTCCTCCCTCCCAGCATCTTTCCAGAGCCCCTGAGGTCTGACTGAGTAGCACTCCCCAGGTACTCTGCACATAGTTCTCTCGAGCTACTTCTGACACTTCATTGTTTTTACCTTTTTGTACCTGTGTTCCTCATTTCTAGATTGTAATCTCTTTAAAGCTGAAGACTAAGGCTTCTCTATCTTTGCCTGGCACATAAACCATGCTCAATAAATTTGTGTTGAATAAAAGAATGAATGAAGACATCACAGGAGGTAAGCTTGAGTAGGTGGGCTGGTTCTAGAATGAAATATGCTGCAGTTGTCCAATGCTGTAACTAATTCTGCTTCTGGATAACGAGGTATGGCAACTTGGGCTTACATTAATTTATTCACACATTTATTTATTCAACAAATATTTATTGAAAGGCTTCTATGTTCCAGGTATGGTATAGAAGCTTAGGATACAACAGTGATCAAAATAGTCAAAATCCAGCCCAGGTAGAGCTTATATTCTAGTCAGGGAGGCAGACAATTGGGTTTGGCTATTTAGTTTGTGCGGTCTGGTAGAAATGTGAGGACTCTCTCTCAAACAGTAGAGGAAAAAGTGCCATTAGAGGTACTAAACTATGAAGTTTTTTTCTTTGATTTCTCTGTCTCAACTTGTCATGGCATTTTCAATTTGCTGCTTAATATCATTCTAAGAAATATGATCACAAAAATGATCAGCATAAATTTTCCCATTCATGTTTACCTTGTGCAAGGCCAATCTTTTTATAAATTATTTTTTTATGTTTATTTTTATTTTTGAGAGATAGAGAGACAGAGACAGAGTGCAAGTAGGGGCAGAAAGAGAGCAGACACAGGACCCAAGCAGGCTCTAGGCTCTGAGCTGTCAGCCCAGAGCCCAATTCAGGACTCGAACTCATGAACTGCAAGATCATGACCTGAGCCAAAGTCAGACACTCAACTGACTGAGCCACCCAGGGGCCCAATGCCCAGGTGAGTCTAATGTGCAGACAAATTTCAGGTGCCAATCTTAAATCCAAGAGCATTTAACTCGTACATATAATTATGAAATTACAGAGTGTGTATTTCATAGCTCACTCTTGCATATCTACTTGGTTCTTCCAGAACAGGGGATATGCTGCATAAAACAAATTCAATTGTTTTTATTTCATTTCTTGACATATGGCATTTTGCCAACATGCTCTACCTTCAGCTTACCAATGAGTAAGGAAGGGCTATAAGGAGAAAGAACTACTATGGGTTGCCCTATGGGAGTGTTGTGGGGGGAGGGCTGACAGTCCCCAGAGGCCACACCAGAACTCACTTTGGATGCAGAAATAGGCAATGATGTTCTAACAAACACAGAAGACCAAGGAACCCTATCATATCCTTTCCTCCTCATGTTATTTCCCTGTACTATATTAGGACTGGGTTGGAATGTGCCTTTCTAGAAGAGCTGTATATTTAAACAGATCCACAAAACCCTTGACCTTTTCCCCACTTTGTCTTTCCCATTATGCTTTCTCATAAAAGAGTATTCTGGAAAGCTCATGACAGACTTGCAGATGTTCATCAGGAAAGCTCAGAGCCAGAATATATGCTCACTCCCATGGCTCAGTGGTATAAACTGCAGGATTCTTGATTAAAAATAATGTTTGTTTGCCTTTGTGGCAACAACTTTGGGGTGCTGCTGCAGGATATGTGGTGATGCGTGTGGGTGGTGCGAGTGTGGTGTGTCTGGGAGGTTTAGACGGGGTGGTCGATACGTGTTTGTGCATGTGTGTGTGGTATTTGTGGCACATGTCTTCTATGTTGGCGTGATTTGCATGTAGGGCTTGCAGCATGTTTGTGTATGTGTGCAGTACAAGATGAATATTAGCTTAAGTTTTCTCAGCAAACTTTTCCTCTGGGCTGTAGAGCACATATCTTTTGCTTTCCTCTGAAACACCAGTCTGTTCTCATGTTCTTCTAAGTAAAATAACATGCAGCTTTTTGACATTCACAAACAAAACCCGGTGGTTTTTATCTGAGTCAAGTGCTCCCTGGGGCTTTGTTTTTTTACCCCTCCTCCTTCCTGTAAATCCATTTTATGCGTTGGAGTCAGAAGATGACATCTTGTTACATCATGTTAGACAGCACCATAATTTTTTCCAGCAGACCATTTCCAATCTGGCGAAGCAGACAGAACTGAACAAAGACAGACAGCCCAGCATAAATAAAGGATCAGTTCATGGCCCTGTGGGATGGACCCAGAGGAGCTATGTCCCCAGATCCGGGCCGAACTTGCCATTTCAAGTTTTAACTCTTTAGACTAGAATGGACAAATTATTCAGGCTCGCTGCTCTCCCAGTGACATCCTGCAGCCTCCTGCAGGAGTGGGGATGCCTGTGGGAGAGGGGCGCTCTCTGCAGGGGGAGGGAGCAAGTGGGAGATTGATGCTTTGCTTGAGGTCCTTCCTATACTATGCACAGGTCAGGCCTGTCTTTTGCTTTCCGGCTGCAGCTGCTATTTATAGTCTCCTCTCTGTTTGCCATTCTGCCTGTGACCTGTGGTCAGCTCAAGGCCTGTATTTAAAACGAGCTGTTCTGTGCTCAAGTTCAATTTCACCATTGTGGCTTTCCTTTAGCAGTCTGCCATCTGAAACTCAATGATGAGGGCTCCCCAGGTGTCCTTCCCACCCGCTGGTATGTCAGGCTGGGTGTCTGGGTTCCCTCAACTCGGCCATGCATCGATATCTGCAGGTTGTGCTGTGGTCAGAACTTGTTCTGGGTGGGGAATTTTGCTCTCTCAGATCTTAATGGGGGAGATCTGCCAGAATGTTCTCTGTAAGCATCTCATCATTGTCAGTCTTTGGCCCGAAACTACTGACTGGCTCGCAAGCTGTATGTCCTGCGTAGGTAACTAAGGCACAAAACCCCAGGATCTATAAAATCAGGAGGTTTTAAGAATATTGTACTTAGCACAGGATGGTCCAGGCTTGAGTCACAATTCCAAGCTTTGTGACCCTGGGTGAGTGGGTGAAACTCTTTGAGCTTCCACTTCCTCCAGGCAAAGAGAATGTTTGCCTCCTGGGGATGTCGTAAAATGTGATCCTGCATGTGAAGGTAGTCTGGAAATTTGCCTACTCTCATATTCTATTATTTCAACTTCTCACACTTCTCAAAAGAATGTGGCAAGAAATGAAGGTAAAGGAATTGAGATGCTCTGGAGATAATAGAGAAAAAGATTTCTAGGTATCACTCAAGTTAGCCAGCAAAGAGAAGTAAAAATGGATTTTTCTTTAATTAAAAAAAATACTCTGGATTGAAACTTAGGATGGTGTTAGTATATACTGTAAATTTAAGTCAATAAATATTAATTGAACATATACTATATGCCAGTCAATATAGTTGGCACCAGAGTTACCAAGAAAACAAATAATTAAAACAGCAAGTTTTAGCATTAAATAGGGAAAGTAAATAATACAGAAGAAAAGATAGAACAGCATTCAAGCTCACTATATAAATGTGATATGTAATAAATAAGAGAGTAAGAGGAGTTACCTACTAACTACTGTCAGTATCATGGATCATAATTTTGGAAAATTTTTTATTTAGATCGATACTTTATATCACATCATAAAGGAAACTCTGGTTGGGCTAAGCATTATATACAAATAGAGAATTCATAGGGCAAATCTACATAAAAAACATCAACATAGAGGCTTTTCCAAATCAATGGAGAAATAGGTTTCTCAATTTGAAGCAATAAAAGAAATCATCAAGGCACAAATAAATATTTTAAAAGTTTTAAAATAATGAAAAATGGGAACTCTAATATAAAATGCCATGAGGAGCCTGGAGAAATATTTTTAGCAATCCTGGCAAAGAGTATATATTTTATAAGCATGTGATACTTTATAAGTAACTCATTAAAAATTTAAAACAAAACTTTAAGACTTCAGCAGGTGAAGGAGAAAACAAGATGAACAACGCATTTACAAGAGAGAAACTATAGATTGCCTATAAACTAAAGAGTATATATTTTATAAGCATGTGATACTTTATAAGTAACTCATTAAAAATTTAAAACAAAACTTTAAGACTTCAGCAGGTGAAGGAGAAAACAAGATGAACAACGCATTTACAAGAGAGAAACTATAGATTGCCTATAAACTAAACGAAAAAAGTTTATCTTAAAATAAATGTCGATTAAAGCAACATTGAATCAATGATTCACATTGTTAAATCAGGAGAAGTTAAGATAAAATGTGATGTCCAAAGCCAGTGACACTGGGAGCTATGCTGGCAATTTCTACATTACGAACTGTTACGACCCATTTGGAAAGTAATAGGAAAACGCGTATCTAAACCTATAAAGATATTCATACCCTTGAAGCTAGACATTGCTCTTCTGGCAGTTTATCCTAAAGAAATTAATGCCAAAAAAGCTACACAACTGAGGTTGTTTTAGTTCTGTGTAATAATCAGAACTGATAATAAATTAAAGGCTCAAGTGAAAGGGCACAGAAAAGAACAATATGGTGATCATAAAACTTTAAGGATACTATGCAGGTGTTAAAATAATGATAACAAGAGATTGATGTATAGAAATGGTTGCAATCAAATGAGAAAAATGAGAATATGGCATTTAATATTTATCAATATAATGATTTAATTCATATAGAATAAGCTGTATTTTAACAAAAGAGAAGGAAAACATGCAGAAGCTCAAAAATATTTGTTTCAGTGTATTAAGATTGTGACTCTTTTTTTAAATTAAAAATTATGTTTTAAATTTTGCTGTATTAATTTTTTGATTTGGAAAAGAATACGAAAAAGGAGGGAAAACCCTCCCCATTTTGAATTTATTTATTTATTTATTTATTTAATTAATTTATTTTTGAGACAGAGAGAGACAGAGCATGAGTGGGGGAGGGGCAGAGAGAGAGGGAGACACAGAATCTGAAACAGGCTCCAGGCTTTGAGGCGTCAGCACAGAACCTGATGCAGGGCTCGAACTCAGGAACTGCGAGATCATGACCTTGAGCAGAAGTTAGATGCTTAACCGACTGAGCCACCCGGGCACCCCAAACCCTCCCCATTTTGATTTGAACTTTGGGTCTATTCCCGTTGTAGCTCTTGCTCCTTCTCCTTTGACCTGCTGCTGGTGGACAGATCCCCCCACTGTCCACCCCCAGCTCTACTGCAGGACAAACTCCAAATACCTGGCTGCTCATTGGCTTTCTGATCTTGCTTTTTTGGTGGCTTTTTGTGTTGCCACTTCTCTGGCAGGAAACAAGGAAGGAAATGTTTTCTTTCAATCCCCATGGCTCCAAGTTTCCCAGACTGCCCCCTTCTATTCTAGAGCAGTATCCCTCTCGGCAGACAGCGCCCACCAACTCACATGCATCTACCCCTTGTAATGTGCTCAATGGTCTCCCTGTAATGAGAGCAAAGCTCAGGCTAGCTGATTACAAGTACAGTCTCTGCATATGAAGTTAGCTTGGAACAGGTTGGAAGAGAATAGCAGAGGGAATTAGGTGCTTTCCGTCATTCCTCTCCCTTTCTATTGTCTAGTTCCCTTCCTAGGGCTAAGCCCCCAGCCACTATTCTTTTCTATAGACTGACTCTATGTTCACCTGCAATTCAATTTGGCAGTCTTTTAGGGCCATACCCTATTCCTAGCCCATGGCTTACAAAGATGACTAAGACATGGAACCCTAACTCTGGTTTCAAGGAGCTTGCTATCTAGTGTGAAAACACACACTAAATCAAACACAAAGAGGGTGTAGCCCAATCTAGAAATTCAGAGATGGCACTGGTGGGTTAGGTAGACAAGGAAGGATGAGGTGGGATCCAGTAGGGTGGGGTGGGATGAGGTGGAGAATGCTTGAGACAGAGGAGAGAGTATTAGCCAAGACTAGCTTGAAAGACAGCGAGCACAGTGGGCTGAAGAACTATTTCAGTTTCCTGGTGCTTTTTAAAAAGCAAGTTATTTCAGTGTCCAGCATCTGCTTCTTTTAAACATCAGGATGCCAGAGAAGCCATTCTTTCAAAAATCACACTTGGGAACCACTCAGTTCTTGGTCCACTTTTCTAGTCCTGTTTTCTTCTTACTACTTTTATCATTGCTCTTCTCTTCTCCCGAGGAGTGCTTGCTTTTGCTCCAGCTTCATCTCTAACCCCACATTTACATGTCCCACAGCTATCCTACCAGTCATGTGCTCTGTCTATCCCTGAGGCATGAATGTACCTTCTAACTATCTTTGGTTTATACTATCAGTCTAAAAGCCCACATGATTTCCACTTGTGAAAATATGCAAACTTGGATGTTGTTAACTTTTCCTGGAATGGATTCTGAGTTGTATAGGGGGAAGTCAGGTTGATGCAATTGCTATATTTAAAAAGAAATCTTGACATTGATCAAGTATTTCACATCCTAGGAATGAACCAATGACCTTATTTCAAGTGATGATTTCAAGAAAGTAACAGTGTAAAATATGAATGAGAAATTGATTCCAATAAGAGTGTAAAACCATTCAACTGGGAAAGAACAGCCTTTTCAACAAATGTTGCTAGGACTAGATATCCGCATGCAACAGAATAAATTTGGACCAATATCTTACACTATACACAAAAATAAAATGAAGAATAAATCAAAGACCTAAACGTTAGAGCTAAAATTATAAAACTCTTAGAAGGAAATATGGGTACAAACTTTAGGACCTTGGATTAAGCAATGGTTTCTTAGATATGGCAACAAAAGAAAAAATAGGTAAATTGGACTTTATCAAAATGAAAAACTTTTAATCAAAGGCTATCATCAAGAAGGTGCAAGGGAAACCCACAGAGTAAGGGAAAATACTTGTAAGACACATATCTAAGAAGAACCTAATGTCCAGAGTATATAAAGAACACTTATAATTAAATAACAAAAATGGCTGATGGCTCAGTCAGTTAAGCCTCTGACTCTTGCTTTTGGCTCAGGTCATGATCTCATGGTTCATGAATTCGACCACTGCACTGGGCTCTGCCCTGACAATGTAGAGCCTGCTTGGGATTCTCAATCTCTCCTCTCACTGTCCCTCCCCCACTTCTGCTCATGTGTTCTCTCTCAAAATAAATAAATAAGCTTAAAAAAATAACAAAAAGGCAAACAAGCCAATTTAAAAATAAGCAAAGGACCTGAATAGACATTTTGCCAAGGAAGATCTACAAATCACCAATAAGCACATTAAAAGATGCTCAATATCATTAGGTAGTAGATAATGCAATTCAAAATCACAATGAGATACCAATTCACACTCATGAGGATGGCTATAATAAAACAAAACAAAACAACAACAAAAAAAGCAAGTATTGGCAAGGATGTGAAGAAATCAGAGCTCTCATGTATTGCTGGTGGAAATGCAAAATGATGCAGCTCCTTCGGAAAAGTTTGGCAGTGTCTCAAAATGTAAAATACAAGGTTATGCATATGACCTACCAATTCCACTTGTAAATGTATATACCCTAGAGAACTAAAAACATATGTCCATACAAAAACATGTAAACAAATATTCAGGGGAGCATTATTCAGAATAGCCCAAAACCACCCCAAATGTCCCTCCACTGATGAATGGATAAACTAAATGTGGTGTATCTTTATAATGAAATAGTACCAATGCATGCCATGATGTGGACGAACCTTGGAAATGTAATGTTATGAAAGAAGCCAGGTACAAAAGGCCACATATTGTCTGATCCCACTTACAGGAAATGTCCAAATAGGCAGATCCCCAAAGACAGACAGTATGTTAGTGGTTTTTGAGGGCCCTGGGAGGGGACAGTAGGGAGTGACTTTTTAGTGAGTATGGGGTTTCTGTTTGGAGTGATAAAATGTTTGCAACTCGTGGTGATGGTCACATGACAGTGTGAATGTACTAAAAACCATTGACCTCGAGGCTTTTAAATGATTCAACTGATGAATTTTATCTCACAAAAAAAAAAAAAAAAAGTGAAAAGAATAGGGAGGTTCCCTTACACATCACCGTACTGGATTTAAGCTGGTGTTGGGGACTCCAATGTGACTAACAATGATATGATTTGATCTGACAAGCACTTTTTATGCTGGGTTCTGGGAATAGGCAGGAACGGATATGAATAACACATGGGCTCTGTCTTCAAGGTGCTCACCTTCTGTTAGAGGATACAGACACATACCTCACTACCTAGAACACAAACTAGGAGGCAATCCACATCACCACCTGGCGAGATGGTTCTGCTGGGGTAGAAGGGAAACAGTGGTTTCTTCTGAATGAGAGGATACTGGAAAGCCATACAAAAGGGGAAACATTTGGACAGGGTTTTAAAGGATGAGTAGGAGTTTGTCAAGTGGAGGAGGTGGTGCATTCTAGTCAGAGGACCAGCTTGAGCAAAGGTCTGGAATTGTATAAAGCGTTCATAGATATACTGGAAGGTATGATTCGAGCGATGGTTTCTCCTTGTAGGCTTCTGCAACTGCTTTTTTAAAAAATTATTACATATCATAACATTTCCCCTTTGGTCCTTGGTTCTTGCCTCACAGAATGTGAGCCTTCAGTTTAAGAGTGAGAAACAGAAGCCTGGATCTTGAGCCGTGGTGGGGTTTGTCAGGATGCCCTGACTTCACCTGCTCTGCCCACATCCTATCTCTGGCTTTCTGGGTGCCTGGAATGTATTTGGCATGTGGCTCCAGTCCTGCCCTCTGTTTCTCCAGTCTGGGAACCCCCTTTTGGCTGCAACAATGAGCTCCATCCATCTGCTAGGCAGAAGGGCCCTCATTCCCTTTTCTAAAGCTTCTTGCTTGATGGGGCTTCTTCACCCCAGCCCGGCCCCCCTCCCCCCACCCCTCTGGCACATGTGGAGGAGGAAACCAGGGAGGAGGAAATGGGAGGCCCACCACATTCTCCTGGGAAGTGCCATCCTGTCTGGTTCCTTTGGCAGCTGGAGCTGCTTGGCTTCTATTTGGGTTGTGGACCCACTGCCTCGAGAGGAGGTGGAAAAACAAGCGTTCAAAACAAGCGCCCCTCCAGGAGGAGCTTGGTGCTTAATGGATTATTCAGTGAGGAGCACCAGCAGGAAGCATTCTGGAAGAAAAGATGTTTTCACTCTGAAGCCCTGAGACCCCCATTCCCTCCCAGACGAAAAGCTAACAGAGAAGTCCTTTCAAGAGTGTTTGACTGATATTTGCTACCTGATGCACTAAGCATAAGCCTGGTTTATTGTGTTTACAATTTTGTATCTCCAGAGCATAACGGATTCATTGCAAACATGAGTGCGCTGGACAGCGGAGGCGTCGCCGAACAGGCTTTTCCCTAAAGCCAGGAATAATCGCCTGCACAAGAGATACAGTTTGATGAACTCTTCAGTGTTCCCAAACCTCTATGCTTGGGGGAGATCAGGACAGGGAGACACCTGCTCTTCTCAGGCAGCTCAGGATAGAACAGTGTCCTCTCCAGGAGTGGATGGAGATAGCAAATGATACCTGTGTGGCTGCCTGAGCCTGGGCCTCCTGCCCCCTGACCCCCAGGTGTGGTGTTGGGGACCAGACAGCATCGTAAATATGCTCCCCAAAAATCCAGGTAAAAAGAAACATGGCTTTGACACTGACTTCTCCTTGAACCAGTTACTAATTTTTTTTTTTTTAACCAACTTGTATTCCATTGTCTCTAGTTCTCAGAGGCAGGAGCGCTCTGACAGTGCAGACAAGGACCAGCTGTGTGGTGGGAGGGTCAGCCTGTGAGGAGAGAGGAGGGAAGCAGGCCTGAATGTCCTTACTTGGAGGGGTCGGGGGGTCAGTGACAGTGGCAAGGAACAGATTTTTCCAGCCGCTTTCAGGCTGAGATTTGCACTGCATAATCTGAATGCTTTTATCTGTTTCTGAAAATAGACAGGAATTTTTTCCACAGGCTGCTCCAATCTGGCTGTGGAGACGTGAGGGAGGATCACAGGGAGACAGTTGTATGTAGTCCAGTAAGTACGTTTTGTGACCCTTGCCCCCACACCCCTACCCCAGCTAGCCCTTCTCCATACTGGCCTTGTTGAGCCACATCATTTCAACACCGCTTGAAGTAGGGAGTCAAAAATGCTGGAAATACTTTCCATTCTGAATTTTGAATAGCTTTTGATATATTGAGCTATCATTTCTTACTTTTACTTAAATGCACATGACCAAAGAACCCCATGGTTAATATAAAAGGCCTTTGTGAGGTCATGAGTACCTGGGGAGAGGGAATGGTTGATTGAGTCTATCCAGGATGACATGCATGGGATTTGTAAACAGGACAGAGAGAAGAAAATGGTTTGATCAGATATCATGGTTTATGGTTATTACCAATTCCACAAATCATATTCTCCACCTTTGTCCTGGATTTAGACTACAAAGAACCACCACAAATTATCTACAAAGAGCTTCTGGAAGGTTAACTCTGGATTAAATCAGACTCTATCTCTCAGCAGCTGGTCCCTCTCATCTCAGATCAAAAGGATCCTGAACCTTCTAAGTGAACTGCTGTCAAGCAAACAGCAGGGAAATCTCTAATATTATTTACATAACATTTTCTCTTTTCCAATTATGTATTGGTTTCTTCTTGGTACAAGCCTATCTTATAAATATGGAAACCATGACACAGAAAAAGAGAACAATGTTTAGTTTCAGGTCACATAAAGAGTCAGAGGTGGAACTGGGAAGAAGATGAGAGCCTTTTAACTTCCAGTCAGTATCTAGATACCACCTCTACTTATTTCAACAATCCTTTATAATCACTATTCAGCCACCTACCAAGAACAAAACGTTATTTGTGTTGAGCATGCAGTAAAGCATGCAAGTTTCACTGGTTTTTCAACTTAGAGAGTTTCTTGGGTTCAGAGGTAACTGGTACATCTTTGAGGCTGGTGAGTTTGGGGAGCTTATTTGCAAGGTTCAACTAAAGTGAATCTTGTTGTGAATGGAAGCAAGAGAAGAGTGCCAGTTTATTCTCTGGAATGGTGCCACTGTCTTGTGTCTCTGGGACTCCTCTGTTGTCTGCACCACCAAAAGAATGCCATGATTAACTCAGGTTACCAGTGAGGAGGAAAGAGAAAGAAGAGAAATGTTACCATTGTTACCTAATGCAGGCTGAGGTCTCCTCTTGGCCACCCCTCCTGCTGAAGGCTATGCCTGGGAATTGCAGTGTGTGAGTCAATTTCTTAATAAAGCAGTACCTTTAGCTCCAGACCGTGCTGAGTGTCAAGCGGAACATTTCCTTCGTCGGCTCCCAGGAACCTCATGCTTGGTACTGCAGTATCACGGAGATTGCTGCAGTCATGGCAAGGCAATTGCTGTGTGTACAACCCTGTATGTCTCTCCAGTGGTCGGCTCCTGGTCATCAAGGAGAACAAAGAATGGGAAGAAGAAGAAGAAGGTCAAAGAGATGTGGGAGAGTGACTGGAAAACAGAAAGACGGAGAACATAACAGGGAGGTAGGTAATAGGTTTATGAAAGTAACAGGGCACGCCAAAGAGAAAAGGAGAAAAGGTGTGTTAGCAGAGAGAATGGACGTATACCAGTGCCTCTGCCTACTGCACCACAGAGCTCCTGATGGACCTGGATAGGCAGCCTAACCCTCTCAAGAACTTTCAAGCACCACCACACATAGGGCTTCAAAAGTAAGAAAAGCAGGAAGTTGGTTAGTTTCAAGTCCTTGGAAAAGAGGTAGGCTAGCAGCTGACTCATCTTGCTGGGCTCCAGGCACTCAGCAAACACACAGAAGCTATCAGATGTGGCTGTTGGACTACCAGTTGTAAAATACCTGGTGCTTTATCAACATTATTCTTTACTTTCCCCAGCAGAGTTCAAGGTGGGCAGCGCTGCAATTCTTTTATAGTAATTTTATGGAGTACGGTGAAGGGACAGACCTTTTAAAAAAAGATGTTCACAGTGGAAAAAGGAACAAATGAACAGGAATTATTCTTCTTGATCCACTGAGAGGCAAAGCCCAGAAAGCACCTGGGCTTTGGCAGTAGAAGGACGTAGGCTTGAATCCCGCCTTTGCCAGTCTGTGACCTTGAGAAATTGGTTTCACATTTTTGATCTTCTGTTTTATCATCTACACACTGAGAAAAATAACACCTCTTTTGCAGGATTCTTGTAAGGTTTGGTGGTAAGATGTGCACAGTGCCTCGCATTTGGTGGATGGTAACTGTTAGCCGCTGTTATATGTTAGCTTCCACCAACAGAGTGAGGACTGGCTTCTCTAAGGAGCATTTTCCTAGAAGCCCCACCTCCCCTCTTATGTATTTTTGTGGTACTTTGGGAAGGAACCATGATCATGTGGTGTAAGCCATTCCTTTCTTTGTCCAGAGAGGTGAATGGCTGATTTGGGGTCACAATGGATATAACTGGTGGCAGAGCTGGGACTTAGGCACCTGGAGTCCCAGGCCATACTGCTTCCTCCTCATCCGCCTGCCTATTTATACGGGTGATTCTGGTGGTCCCTGAACACAGACAAGTGCATTTTTTTCCCTGCTAGGTTACTGACCAGACAGTACTTCTTATGATAACTTTATAATAATAAGCACTTCTTCAGAGGAGAAGATGACACACGTGAAAATAAATGAACCTGTCTCCCCTTCCCACTCTGCCCAATTCTCCCCCCATCCTCTTACCACCCAGGCCATGGTGCAAAGCAGATAAAGCCTCCCCCATTTCTTGGGTGCTATCGGGGGCAGAAAGGGAGACTCCTGTTTACAATGCACTAGTGGCTCCCTCAAGACTTCACGTGAGCTCTTCTTGCTTTCCTGGGAGTGGTAGCAGTAGGGACTTAGCCCAGCGGGATGCCTTGTCTGGTAGCCTTGGCTTAAGGAAAACCATCCAATGGCCATGCAGGAAGTCATCTAAACCCTCTCTGCCAGTAAGAAAGTTCAAAACTGGCTAGAACCTCAGGGACAGCTGAGCTATTAATGGAAAGTGAATCAACCCTGAGGCTCACATAGTATACACTACATTTCCGTAAACTTCACAACACATCTAGAGAGCTTGGGGGAAAGAAGGAAGGGAGGTAGCCTCATCCCAAGCTGTTTATGTTAGTTCTCACCACGAGGGGTAGTTTATGCATCTTTTTCAGGGGTGAGAGACCTGCAGAGTTGGAGTTGGGAGAGCAGGGTACGTTAAGATAGGTGGAAAGAAGACTTGGGACTGAGGAGGGCTGCCTGGAGCTGCACCCTGTACCAATCTTGCTTCAGGGATGAATTCAATGCAGCCCTGTCTGTCCCTTAGGGAAACTGTTGCTTAGGTGCTGACTAGTGCAGAATCTATTTCCCACGTGCCAGCGCAATATCCAGATGCTCTGTCTTTCTTCACCTGGGCTCGAGGCATTCATGTGGCCAGACGTTCGCAAGGCTATGATGGAAAAGCCAAGGCACCTGCAGCCCGCCAACCTACCACAGAGTCCAGGACATAGGCAGCTTTGCCCTCAACCTCGGAGAAGTTCCCGTGCATACGTGAATGGGCAGGTCAGGCCACCAAGGGGATGGGAACCGCGCTTGGTGAGCCCCGGGCACACCTGAGTCCCAGGCCCTTTCCTCTCCCTCACCCATCCCCCCAGACTGCCTCCACTCTGCTCGCTTCTGCACACACAGGGCACCCTGCTCAGGGCCTATGGCTCAACTCTTCTTCTTATCCCTACATGCCCAAGCAGCCGTGTACACCATGCACACACCCACATAGCATGCACACACCCACGATGCACGCGCACGAATACATGCACAACGTGCACACCACGCACACACACACATGCCATGTACTGCATCACACTGCACACTACACATACCCACCCACACAAACACACACACTCGCCACATACACCACACACACGCATGAATACACGCATAGTGCACACACCGTGCACACCACGTGCTCGCACGCCTGCACAAAACCCACGCCTGACCGACCCAGTCACCCGACCTCAGGTCTTCCAGTGGCCGGGCCCTGCGCTGAGTTGCCGTGTGCTCTAAAAATAGCTATGTCTGAAGTGATGAATGGGAAGGCATTTGCTCTCCTTTTCCTGCCTCAGCTTCGGGGCCTGAATCATGTTGGGAAATGACATTCTGTTAACACAAGCACTTTTGTTTCCTCCCTTGCTCTCTCATCATCCGGTGGGGCCCTGGCCAGGACTGGTTTTCAATGTTTAAATCCTCCCCGGGGGTCCATCAACACCCCCAAACACTGACATCAAGGAAAGCCTTCCTGTAGGCACAAACGGAGGGAAGCCTCCTGGACCAGGGGAAGGGTGGGCTGAGACACATCTGTCCCCACCCTAAATCCTCCAAGAGGAGTCGAACACCAGACTCCCCGCCAGCAAGGCCTCTGGGGGTGGGGGCAGCCTGGGCTAGGCATCTGGCTCAGGTGAGCACTCAGTGGCTGTGGAGAGTGAAGAGAAAGTGACCCCGACCAATGTCTTCACAGCTACCAGCCTCCATCACAGAATGGCTCAGTGTCACCTGTGGTCACACTTGCTGGGAGCGGACTTCTTAGTAATGCAGGGGAAGACTTTGGGGAAACTTTTGAAGCTTCCCAAATTAAAAGCAGTTAGAATTTTCTTGATCCTAAGTTCTGAGTTCTGTGAGGGCAAGGGCCCTGCTCAGCGTATTTTTGCATCCCCATAAACTCTAACCTGGGTGTCTGGCTCAGAACAGGTGTTTGATAAGTTCTTTCGGGCTTGAAAGAAACAAATAGCACCTAGAGGGGCTTTGTGGGAGAACTACAGTCATTTACCTTTTAAGAATAAAGAGTGTGGCCTCTAATATCTGAAGACTCCAGGAAAGCCCACACACCAGGCCCCGAGAAAAATAATTTCCTCCAGCCTCGGTTCCATCCCAGCTCAGGGCTACTCGGGAGCCTGTGATTCTCCAGAGCAAAGTCTCTGACAGCTATTCCCCCTCAGACAGAAACCAGCTCCTCCCGAAAAGCCTCTCTTCTTGTCCCTACTTCTCATTTCTATTTTACTGCTTGGATGTATACAGGGTCTCCTAATGGAACCTGTCTAGGAGGACTTTTTTGAACGTATCCTCTTAACCTTTAACCAGTTCTCAAGCAAAATGATAGAAGCTTTGGGCTGAAGCAGCAAACCTATAATCAGAAGTCTAGGATATCCATGTTTCTTAGTTCTAAGAGTTTCATTGTTCATTGTTGGACTAGGGTAGAATGTAGGCAGCATTCAGACATGTGTTACCCATGGGCCCCCATGTGATCATCTCTCCCATCTGTAATTTGGAAATTACAGTGCAGAGACACTGGGGACAGGTTTTAGTGGACGTGCTTCCCTGTCCTTGCACTTTCGCACACCACCCCCACCTCTGAATCACACCCATGCTTGTCCTGAATGAAGATGAGAAACTTGTGGACCCAAAGCCAAGGCCACTAGAGGCTCCAGGGCTGGCAGTTAAAAACAGCTACAGGCTGGCTCACAATGACGAGCAGATGCTTGAAGCACACTTGTGAACTCGGGGGACCCAGATTTGCTACCTATGGCACAAGGCTCACGTAAGCAAGAGGCTGAGAGGGGAAGATCGCCAGAACAGAGAGACAGGCAGATGCTTTGAGAGACTCTGAGTCCACAAATGGTGTCACAGAGTTGCACATTTTCTGGGTACCAGAAATTGATGGAAGAGTGGAGGTTAATGTGGGCCTGAGAAGGAGGGGCTCCGGCCGGGGCTTACCACTAGCTCTTGGGGTGACCTTAGACATGCTTATTGGTAGAATGAGGCTGGACTAATTCTGTGATGCTGACACAGTCTTGTATTCACAGATGTGGGAGGAATCCATCAACAGAAAGAACAGCCTCTGTGGCTCACCAGGTTGGTGGTGGGATATTCCACGAGGTTCCTAAATAGAAGACTTCCCTTTGCCTTTTCAATTTCTTAACTCTTTCTCCATAACCCTTTGCAATTGGTCAAAAGTGCTCTTTCCTAGAGGGCCTGAACACCATTTTGGTGGTTAGAGGCTCATTTAATTCTATCCAATACCTCCTTTTCAGACCTCCTCATTCTCTCTCCTTCTTTCTCAGTTCCCCTAGACTGGCTTTTTCCTCTGACTTCCCTGGCTGCTGAGAAAATGGGGAGCATTTTCTCTGGGTTCTCTGGGCCTTCAGTAGAGGTCAGGTTGGACCTTGGACCCTGACACCTGAAAAGTGTTCTTCCCTGGTCTCTCATTCCCTGGCCTTTCTTCAGAAGTGTGTTCCTAGTTTGGTGCATCCGTCCCCGAGTCAGCTTTCTCTGAGGGTCTCTGTGCTCTTGCTTGCTCCCCAAACTGCTTGAAACCTTTCTTGAAGCAACTCATTCTCACACTGTCTTCTGTGCTTCTTGTGTAGACACATACCTCTTTGTATCTCTTTTTGGTCTTGGGTCTTTCCCAAGTCTTTCATTTTCTGTTCTTTACTTTAGCTCTTATGCTGATCACCAGAGATAATGTAAAAGGCATCACCAAGAGGAAAGAGATCACACAGACCTGACTCCCCCCACTCTCCCTGTTGTTTCTATTGAGAAAGGGTTACCGTGTAATCTCCAAGAGTCTGGGGAACCTTACTTCTTGCAGGTTAAGATGGTTAATTGCTCCAGGACTGTTTCCATAGTGGAGCCAAATCTCACCTTCAGGATGTTTATAGAGGTGATGGGAAATCCCCAGCACCGAAGAATGCAATGCATTTTCACATCGTGCATGTTCCCTTTTGCTAAATCATCTCTATTGGTAGGTGCCATTCCCTTGCTGAGGGTTAACTGCTCAGGAGGCTTTTGATCTGTATGTGAAAAAGCAACCTGAGTCCATCCAGCAGACAGGCCAGTCTGCCACTCTCTCTTTCTTTTCTGTTTGTAGATGACATCCAAATAGCCCTGTTCAGGCAGGTGCCAGAGAAGCAACTATTCTAAAATTAAAAGGGAAGGATGTCTTTAAAAAAAAATTTTTTTTTTTAAAGTTAGGCCCTGTAACTTAACCTTTCCTTCAGCGAGGCAAGCTTCTAGGATAGCTGGTTTCATGCTGCAAAGATAAATGAAAGGCCAAGTGGGTATGAGAGCACCTCCCGGGGCTATGGCTGGTGACTGGACAGATCATTTATTCCAGGGCACAGCCTGGCTTCTTGCCGGGCCCTCCAGCGTATGCCGAGCCAAGGAGAAACCTGAGTGGGGTGGATGACCCCCCGCACAGGTCCTCTGCTTCCCAGCTAGGGCCTTCCAGCATCTGGTGGATGTGCACAATTAGTAATGCTTTTGAGGATAATGATTTGGTCTCATGGAAAAAGGAGAATTGGTCCAAGATAATGTCTGGTAAACTTTGACATTCCACCCTGAAGTGATCTTGCACTCATGTAGAATCACTAACCAGCTGTGCGATCATATTACAGAATCTTCCTCAAGGGCCAACTTGCTATTGACTCCATCCCCAAATTCCAGATTTTCTCAAACAAAGGGAGCCCTGATGTGGAAGGAGCTGGAATCAGCCAGATGGAAGAAAGGTGTAGATTGCCAAGATTGGAAGCACCCTTTGAGATGTTTTGACCCAATCCCCCTCATTTTGTACATGAAAAAACTGAGATTCAAACAAGAGAAGAGATTTTCCTAAGGCCACCCAGTGGAGGAAATGAGACAAGAGAATAGATGTTCGGAACCACAGAACCCCCAGGCCAAGATACCCATTCATTTCTTAAAGTTGCACACCCTTCCTTAACCCCATTGCTTAAATTATGTCTGAGGGTGAAAGTGTAGGCCTGAGAGGTAGTGATGGAAACTTTTCAGTGCAAAGACATGAAGCTGTATTTATTATTATTATTATATTTATATTTTTAAAGATTTTTTAAACATTTAATTATTTTCTGAGAGACAGAGTGTGAGTGGGGGAGGGGCAGAGAGGGAGTCACAGATTCCGAAGTGCCTCCAGTCTCCGAGCTGTCACCACAGCTCCTGACGCGGGGCTTGAACTCACAAACCACAAGATCATGGCCTGAGCCAAAGTCAGACACCTAACTGACTGAGCCACCCAGGTGCCCCTATTATTACTATTTTAAAGTTTATTTATTTAGAAAGAGAGGGAGGGAGAAAGAGAGAATCCTAAGCAGTCTCTCTCTACTCTGTCAGCACAGAGTCCAACGCAGGGCTCAAACTCATGGAACCAGGAGATCATGACTTGAACCAAAATCAAGAGATGGACGTTTAACTGACTCAGCCACCCCAGCACCCCAACATGAAGTTGTATTTCTAGAGTTTGCCAACAGGAGAAATCTTGCCATTCTCTAGAGGGGAGGGGAAGGAGGTGGTAGCACAGTCCCATTTTTATTAAGCCATAAATGCAAAGTTAAACAAGATGAAGCAAGTTGTCTAGGTCTGTGATCCTACTAAGAACCTGTATCAGTGAGGTCTTTTTAGTAGATCAAACAGAAAAGAGCATATAATGTTAGCTATTCAATGGAAGTCTTACGCACCTACTTTGTATAGAACGTTGTGCTAGGTGCTATGAGGGAAAAAGAGGGAAAAGTGTGGCAGAGAGTTGCAGTTTCAAGAGCCATTGGGGTACCTGTCAATGACAGTATTTTTACAGGTACATGTACACACATATATGCATGCATGCATGCACACATGTTGAGGAATGACTTTCATAATATTCAGTTCATTCTCTTTATTCTGAGATCATGTCCTGTCTTTTGGGGGATTTTGTAATTTAACTTTCTCCATTTTTAACAATATCCTCTCAGCAAAGTGTTGGCAACCAAATCAGGGTTCTCTTGAGTATTTTTGAAACGATACTGGTTGATGTAATCTCAAAGTCTTGGCAAATGCAGATGTGGTTAAAAGGGCATGGGCTCTAGGGGCAGACAGACACAGGATCAAATCAGGGTTCAACTATTTATTAACTATGCAACCTTGGGAAAGTTTCTTAACACTCAGAATTTATTTTTCTGCCCACAATACAGAAAATCCCAGAAGACTGGGGAAATACACACCTGTGGAAGTACTCATGAATGTTATTGCCCATCTCAGAAATATTTTGTGTGTATGCACATGTGTTTACCTACATCATACCAGGTGCTGTATGGGTAACAGGAAACCTTTGTTTTTGCTGTCAAGGAGTTAAAAATGTTGCTAGTAGGACAGTCTACCTCACCAGAAATCATGAAAGAGATGTAAAGTCCAGCATATCTTTCTCCTTCCCGTGAACAGTTTCTTTGGTTCTCTAACAGTGACAGAATTTTTAGCTATTGCTTTCCACAGTTCATATTATATTGTTTTTCCATGGCTGGTTTCAGTTTATACTAAGGCTCCCTCAAAACTCATAAAGTTCTCTTTAAAATCTTATAAAATTTCACCTGTGGATGTTTATTGGCCACAGGATGTGAGCTATGTCCGCTTGGTTTTGATAGATTTACCATTATTAAACTTGGGCCCCCATTTTCTACCAGTCTTATGAAGATGGCCGCCTCCTGATTTAGCACAATGTGTTCTTCCCTTTGTCCTCCAGTGAGTAAATATTTCAGCTTCCCGGATTGAGCTTAGCTCATGTGTGATGATTCTTACTCCTAGACTCCTGAGGTCCAGGAGTTTGCTCCAACTCTGGGATGTGAGTATTCTTCATGAAGTTGCATTCCAAGCTCACACCAGCCCTCCCAGGCTCCTCCCAGATGTCATTGCCAGAAATCCATCGACAGGCGTTTGTTGACCTGCAGGGGGGTTGGAATTTCAGAGATGACAAGGATGTTAAGGATTTTCTTACTAAAGTCAGGGGCAACTCTCAAGTGTATAGAAACAATCCAAAATAACTTCTTCTATTGACTCTAGATTTATCTCCTTGGACATTTACCCATTGGCTATAGTCTTATATGATAGTCCTATAAATGTTTGCAGAAAGACATCATGTCTCTCCTTTAACCTTCTTTTTTTTCCAGGCCAAATGTGACTACTTCATTGCATCTGACTTTAAGGACCTGGTTTCCAGACTCTTTGCTATCCTGGTTGGTTCCTTTTGGGCTTCCCATTTGGGTGTGTGTTAGAATCATACTGGAGTCAAGAAGTGACTTTAGGGGTAGATCTCAGTCTTCTTGGCTTAAGACCCTTCTTCCCAGGATGAATAGACCTGGCTGTCAGGAAGTGCTTCGGGAGTAGTTAGAGAGTGCTTACAGTTCGCAGTAAGTTCAGACCCTGGCCAGGTAAAGGCCAGTTCCGGGAGGTTCAAACAGTCAGGCAGAGCCCCAGACCAGAGAATCCAGAGCCCTCTGGGGGTCTAGGCCACAGAGTCAGAATTAGGGACTGGGATAATGTGAGGGGAAGAAGGGACACCTACAACTGGAAGTAACTCAAGTTCTTAAGCCTCATGCTTAGGGGATTCTGGATCCTGGGTATGAGTGCCATGTGGTAAGATCAGAGAAGAAGCTATAGGAACAGTCTGAATTAAAAATTGTTATTTAAATCTAAGCTTCAGCAGAAGATAGGATGAAAGCTACTGACCTTGCCTGTTTTATCAGGATTCCTTTGCTTGGAAGGGCAGACACCCTCACTCATCTTGTTTTAAGCACAAAGGAAATTTACTGGTTCATATAACTCCAAGGTATTGGCCTCAGGGTGATTCCTGGTTCAGGAACTATTGGACCCAGGTGACTCTATCTATCTCTCAGCTCTAAGTTGATGTTCCTTTTAGGCAGATGTTTCCAAGTGGTAGCTTCTAGAAGCTCTCATTCATTTCCTCCTAGTTTCAATTTCAGCTAAAAATGAACTTATGTTTCCTAAGAATTTTAATAAAAAGTCCCAGAATTGGTCACATGCACATTTCTGGAGCTCAGAGGTGGGTAGCTGACAATGTGAGGCAGAGAATGACAGAGGGGTGGTTTCCCAGAAGGAAATGAGGGTGGATCTGGGGCAGCACAGATATCCAACACTGCCCCACTCCAGATTAGCTCTGGGGATCTCGAGACATCGGGTTCAAGGTAGGGCAGTGAAAAGAACTGGCAGTGGCAATAAGTTGAGAGTGTCTGTCACCTGAAAGACCTCTTCATTGTGAAAACTTAGCCCAGCACTTCAGTAAGAGGTACAAAGGGGCCACCTCCATATTCCAGGCCCTGGTTTTTTTTTTTTCTTAAATAGTTTATTTGTCAAGTTGGTTTCCATATAAAACCCAGTGCTCATCCCAGCAAATGTCCTCCTCCATGCCCATCACCCCCTTCCCCTCTCCCCCATACCCATCAGCCCTCGGTTTGTTCTCAGCATTCAAGAGTCTTTCATGGTTTGCCTCCCTCCCTCTCCCCAACTATTTTTCCCCTTCTTCTCCCCCATGGTCCTCCGTTAAGTTCCTCCTAATCTTCCCATACGTGCAAACATAGGGTATCTTTCCTTCTCTGCCTGACTTATTTTGCTCAGCATAACACACTCAAGTTCCATCCATGTTGCTACAAATGGCCAGATTTCATTCTTTCTCATTGCCATGTAGTGTTCTATTATGTAGATAAACCACATTTTCTTGCCATTCGTCAGTTGATGGACATTAGGCTCTTTCCATGATTTGGCTATTGTTGAAAGTGCTGCTATGAACATTGGGGTTCATGTGCCCCTATGCATCAGCACTTCTGTATCCCTTGGGTAAATTCCTAGCAGCGCTACTGCTGGGTCATAGGGGAGTTCTATTGTTAATTTTTTGAGGAACCTCTACACTGTTTTCCAGAGGGGCCGCACCCGTTTACTTTCCCACCAACAGTGTAGGAGGGTGCCCATTTCTCCACATGCTCGCCAGCATCTAGAGTCTCCTTATTTGTTCATTTTAGCCACTCTGACTGGCATGAGGCGGTATCTCAGTGTGGCTTTGATTTGTATTTCCCTGATGATGAGGGATGCTGAGCATCGTTTGATGTGTCTATCGGCCATCTGGATATCCTCTTTGGAGAAGTGTCTGTTCATGTCTTCTGCCCATTTCTTCACTGGATTATTTGTTTTTCGGGTGTGGAGTTTGGTGAGTTCCTTATAGATTTTGGAAACTAGCCCTTTACCTGATATGTCATTTGCAACTATCTTTTCCCATTCTGTCATTTGTCTATTAGTTTTATTGATTGTTTCCTTTGCCATGCAGAAGCTTTTTATCTTGATTAGGTCCCAAGAGTTCATTTTTGCTCTTGATTTCCTTGCCTCTGGGGATGTGTCAAGTAAGAAATTGCTGCGGTTGAGGTCAAGGAGGTTGTTTCCTGCTTTCTCCTCTAGGGTTTTGATGGTTTCCTATCTCACATTCATCTCACATTCAGGTCCTCTACCCATTTTGAGTTTATTTTTGTGTATAGTGTGAGAAAATGATCTAGCTTCATTCTTCTGCATGTTGCTGTCCAGTTCTCCCAGCACCATCTGTTAAAGAGGCTGTGTTTTTTCCATTGGATACTCTTTCCTGCTTTGTCAAAGATTAGTTGGCCATACATTTGTGGGTCCATTTCTGATTTCTCTATTCTATTCAATTGGTCTATGTGTCTGTTTTTGTGACAGGCCCTGTTTTTAACAAAGCCCAGGCCTGGGTTGCATGTGTTGTTCTGAAGCTTCAGCACTCCTATTGGATTCTCTGCACATGAATTGTCCTTAGGGTACTCCATGCCCATCCTTTCTCGGTTGTGGTGGTATATATTCAAGATTTTCCCTTTAGCTTTGTCCCTTTCCAAATCAGGGGACATTTTCCAGCGTAAAGGAAGAATGTTTTAAGCAATCTTGCTTCTCTTCATCTTTCTCTTCTGGAAATAACCAAACAAAACCTCATCATAATTTTAAAGTTCAAGACTCTTCTGGGTTTGGTAAGCCAGGGTCTGACTTGGACATCAATGCCCGCACCAAGCTCAGCTCATCCTGGATCTCTGCTGAGTTGTTTATCTTTCCCTGATCTTAACCTCAACACTCTTGTAAAGGTATTTTTGGGAAAGGGGCACTCCTTAGAGTGGGGGCTCCTTGGAGAGGCAGAGTGACTTCATCCCTCACCCCCTCCCTTTCTTCTTTTTTTGGACAACAAGAATCTTGTCCTGTCTTGTCCTCCCTTTCAACTCTTCCACTCTTTGAGCTGAAAACTTTCCTGACAAAGTAATGTCGGAGGTGACAAATCATATATGGGTCACATTCCCTTGTCTGCTCCTCCTCTTGGCTACCCCTAAGCTGGAAAGTCTGGAAAACATCAAATGATTCAGAAAGTGAGCTGAATGGGTTCTTCATGTTTTCATTTGGTGCCAGGGAGCAGAGCAGTAGCTGATGTAAGAACTGGACAAAGTAGAAATTGAGCTTAAAAAATAAGTGATAAAAGAACCCAACTATAGCTAAGGATTCCCACACAAAGAACTTAGGAAAAGCACTCAGTGGGGGACCATGCAAGGCTATGGGTCTTCTTTTGAGACTGGAAGACAGGGCTTTGCTGGAAGGATGTCCCCACTCAGTGCTTAAAGGATCTGCACCTGGAGCCACTGAAAAGGGAGTGATGACATCAGGCAATCAGAGCAATTGGGATGGGGCTTAGCAAAATCTTAGTGTATGAACAAATCCACAGGTGGTGAGCAGGCAGCAATGGAGGAAAGGCCCTCATGGGACAGTGACTTGCACTTATACTGTTCTTCAGCACATTCAACAGGCTGGGCATACACTAATGGTGATGGCAGCCTATAGGTATGGTCTTTAGGAGCATGTAGCCCTCTGTCAATGTTGAAGAGTCACCTGGTTGCTGCTGATTCCACTTTGCTCCACTTTGCTCCATGAATCCACCACAACCACCTTGTCACCCTTACCTCATACAACCCCAGTCCACTGGTTTCCAGGATCCTGCTTCATCCTGTTTCCACCCAAGGGACCTTCTCTGGTTTCCTGGGGTGGGGGCGGGGGTGGGGGCGGGAGGCACAGGGGCTACAGTGTAGCTGTCTGGTCATCCTCCATGCTTTAACAGTCACTGTTGAGCATAAACTCTATGTCCTGTTTCCTTCAGTGCTGCCTGCTTTGATGGCATGAGACTTTTCTTTCAACAAAATCCTCCTTGTATAAATAAAAAATTGTTTTCAAAATTTTAAAATTTGGAAGTGAAAAAAAATAAACACTGGCTTTTTTCCCTTTGCATTCCTGCTCGAATAATCCTAATTTTCTCCAAAATGACATAGATGTCTTGAGGAGAATTAAGACTGAGAAAGCATAGAAAAGCACAAAGATTGATGTTTCAATATGTAATTACATTTCATTTTCATTGGTTCTTTGTAGCCACAAAATTAGTAGCAGAAAACTGACCTCCAGAAATCATACTTTTTAAAAAAATAACAATTGTATTGAGATATCTTTCACATACCATATAATTCACTCACTTAAAGCATAGGAGTCAGTGGTTTTTTTGTTGTGTTTTTTTAAATCATCTTCACAGAGTTGTCACAAATAATATTTCAACAGAAGTAGTGCTTTGAGAGAGTAGATACTAGGATGGTGGGTTGCTTGTTTGTTTGTTTGTTTTTTAATTCTGCAGAAAGTCCACCTCAGGCATACTAATCTGACCCATGCGCATTGTGTCTGTGGGCACCAGCCCCACACCTGCTCCATATTGGATTAGGGGAAAGAGAGCTTACATTCACTAATGAGCCCAGCCCTTGACATAGATTTTATCATGTAATCTTCATATAAGGATTCTCCCTCTTGGAGAGAATATTATCCCCATTTCTCAGATGAGGAAACCGAGATTCACATCACCCCACTAGTGAGTGGCAGAGTTGTAGATTTTAATGAAAGTCTACATGAATCCAAAGCTATTCTCTAGCCGAAGCCACTGAGGGTAAAAGATAGCATGAGAGCTGATCTTGAAAAGTATCTGAGCTTAGATTCTGAACTTCTGGAAACTCTTCATACAAAGCTGTGCCACAGACTCGTGTTCTCAAAATGTGGTTTTGAAATCACTGGTTTGTCTGAGATAGCCCTAAGTTGAAACTCCAGAGGTTTGGGGAAGACTTTGCCACAGGCCTCCCTCAAAAGGAATAGATGACATGGCCTAGTGCTGTGGGCTTGGATCATGAGACCCTGAGCAATGAATGCCTCCAGAACTGTCCTGGTTCTGCCCTTAATTCTGAAGACTGAGTCCTCTTAAGGATTGACCAGAGAAGAGTCGGGACAGGTCTGCCTGCACATGAAACGTTAGCCCTCTGCTCTCAACCTCCCCTCCTTCCTTGGATTTCTAGAACCCTTGGGTATATTTTCTTATGCTTCCCTGCCTCCCTCTTTGGACTTGCTCTTGTTCCCTTCTGTTCTAATAAAGTCCTCATGGAAAACATCTAAAAGATTGGTAGTGCCTCATGTTCGTAGGTAGATGGGAAAAATCTCATTTACCATTGCTGGAAATTTAAACTGACGAGCCCCATTTGGAAGGTGATGGGCAGTATCTGCGAAACATTCAAATAGGCAAATTCACAGTGTCAGCACAGTTCATGAAATGACTACTACAGAAATACTTGCACAATTGTGCGAAGATATATGTGCAAAGTTATTTGTTAGAGTTTTGTTTGTAGTTGTGAATCCTTAGAAATAACCCAAACATGCATCAATAGGGGCCCTGGGTATGTAAACTGGCATAGCCATGTCAAAATAGTATGTAGCCATGAAAAGTAGTGCTTTACGTATTTTCATGGAGATGTGCAAACTGATGTATATTTAAGTGAGCAACATGCATGTTATAATGGTTCCTATTCATTAGCAACTTACTGTGTGTTGGACACCTGTGCCTCCATTTGTTGTTTTATTTAATTCTCAAAACAGCCATAAGAATACTATTGTTGTTCCTATTTTCAGATAAGGATTTACAAAAAATTTTAAAAATCATGTTCCAGTGCCATACAGCTAATAAGTAGCCAACTAGAGATGGAAACCCAGATCTCTCTCTCTCTCCTGAGTTTCCCAGTGTCATCACATTTTTGTAGAAAATATGAGGAAAACCTATGTATGCATTGATGTTAGCATGAGTGTTGAGTAGAGAAAGGTTTGCTTGGTGGATTTTATCTTTCTAGACTCCCCACGTGTTCTTTCCTTCTATCCCAGACAGAGTTAATTACCCCTTCTGGGGGGTTTCCAGAGCTGCTTATGCATATCTTGAATCCCCTTTGCCAACCTCCACCTTAAACACTGATTTCTATGTTTGTCACCACTATTATTATGCTCTGTCCTTGGAAGATGAATCTGGCTTATTAATTTTGTTTTGTTCTGAGTGAGCAAGTAAGAGAAAACACACATGTAAGCAAGGGGTGGAGGGGCAGAAAGAGGGAGAGAATCCTAAACAGGCTCCCTGCTAAACATGGCGCTTGATCCCATGACTCTAGGACCTGAGCTGAATTCAAGAGTCTGACACTTAACCAGCTGACCCACCCAGGCTCCTAGGTTTATTCAGTTATTTATTCCCAATTCCTGGCATACAGTAGATAGATGGCCTCGGAACATTTGTTGAAACCATATGGGGGTCTCATACACACTGAGGTAAGGCCAGGGGATCAGGTTCAAGGTAAGGTGTCAAGACATGATCACTGCTGCTATTTTGGGGAAAGGGCCTGCTGAGCAGACCAGGAGCTATATCTCAGTTGTGCTAGAGTCACCTGAGCAGAATGATGAGCCCCACAAGGAAGTCTTCCACAGGCCAGAGCAGATTTGTTGAGATGCTAGTGAACCCTAAAGCTGTAGGACTTCTCAAAGTCTGATACCTAATTTTGCAATCTTTGCCTTGGAGAGGGCTGGCTTTTCAAATAGCATAAACTTCGAACTTCATCAAATCTTGTTCCACCTCTTCCAGAATTTCTCCTTCCTTGTCTCATGTATACATTTCCCTCCCCTTTTCTTGAGGTGATCCATTTTTTTCCTAAGTATACCTTTTAAAGCCAGAATTCTTGGTTCTGAGTGTTTCCCTTGTCAGTGACCTTAACTGTCGTCTACTACACCTCAAAGCAACATTCCCCAGGAAGGCAGATTGCATGTCTTGGGTCTCCAATGGTGTTCAAACATTTTGAGAAGCCCAGGGGAAGAAGCATATTTATCTGTCATCAAAGCTCAAAGGTCAACTGAAATGTCAACTGGCATTGCACCAAGTTGCAATTGTACCTCCTCATGTGGGGACACTGAGTGCTCATGCTTATTGGAGCCTGAGCAAACACATTCATCCATGATTAATAAGAATATGGAGAAACAAAGTCATCTTAATGGGTCATTTTAAAAAAGTCATTTAATTGGTTGGAGACCAAATCTTTCAAAAGCAAGTGTTTAGGGAGAGGCGCTTGGAAGCAAAAATACTGGGAATCACTCCTGTAAACCTTTAGTCTCCAGAATGATTAGATTTCTCAAAAACAAAGCAGATCCCAGAGCTGGGAGCAAGCAGTTCTGAGCACATCAGGTTAGAATAAGCAGAAAGCATGTGTCCTCACCACCACAGGTCTGTCACTCCCAGTGTGCGGCTGCCAGAAGTCTCTCTCAGAGGGAGACTTTTTATTTTAAGGAACTGATGATTGAATGGCTCCTGCAAAAATCCCTTCACAGCCCTGGACTCTGTTAACATGGCCTGCCCCTCAGGGTGGTAGGTAGGAGAAGCTGCTTTGCATGGCATCTGGTTTAAGAGTGGTTCATCTCCCCTTAGCCCATCTTAGCCCAAGTATCACTTGAAAACTAACAAGGCCTGTGCCAGAGAGGTGCCTACAAAAGCCAATCACATATTTTAGAAACTCTCAGGAAAGGAAACAGCTGCTTTCCCTACAAATGGGAGATTGCCCCTCCTCCCAGCTATCCTTGCCTGTCCTACAGCCCCAGTGCAACATTCCTTCATTTCCAGAACCCGAAAGCTCCAGCTTAGGATTGAGGCTCCATCTACCCAATTCAGGGGCTCCTTTGAGATGACTCTGCTCTTGAAGGATCCTGACTTTGCAAACCCCAAGCAATGCAGTGGAGCCATTGCTCAACTGATTCCTTAAATACCACCACCTGGGTGAATGTGGGCCAGCTGTCGAACAGCTGTGCCACTTCGACACTGAACGCCAGAGGTGTAGTAGAGCTGTAATAAAACAAGATGAAGAGGAGCCTCTCGGGCAGGACACGCACCAGGAGAGCTGCAGCAGAGCCCGGCAGAGTGTCAGCTCAGCCCCTTGGCCTGGCTTCTCCTTGTCTTTCCAGTTTTATTATAAATACACTCATATAAAACTAAGTACCACTCTACTTTTGTACAACACTGTATAATTTAAGCATTTCCCATGTATCATCTCATTGGATCCCTTAGCACTTAAAATTGTTTAAAAATGAGCTAAATTTTAAATGCATTTATAATTTCTCCCACCCAAACCATATATTTTTTTTTTTTTGCAAACATGTCTCTCACTCTCCAATGCGTGCAGCATGTGCATGCACACACACATACAAACACACAAATCCCTTTCACCTTTTTTCTCGGTCTTTTCTAAAGCAGTCACTCCTCCTCTGGTCAGTTCTCTAGACACAATAATTACAGGTTTTTTGCAATTTTGCTTTTCTGTCTAAATCTCTAAGACTGTAATCCTTTGTTCCTTTTTCCTGCTTACCTTCAGTAAAAGGTTTGTTCTTTGTACCTGTAGCTTGCACCTCTACCTCCAGCTCCCACACTAGCTTAGCTACCTGTCTGCAAATTCTTTCATGACCAGAGGAGAACAATTAGAGGTACAAAAATTGGTGCTGCTGAATCAATTCCTCCCCAAATCACTCTCTGGTGGCTGACCTTCTGCCCCTAAATATTATATTGTCTTGAATCCAGCTCTTTCAAGACTAGCAGGCAACTTTGGAAAAGTTACTTAGGCTCTCTGAGCTTCAGTCCCCTCAGTTTAAAATCAAGATACTAGTAGAACTGAGCTCATAGGCTTAAGTTAAGACCTAATGAAATAGTGATGCCTGTGTATCACAAGGTCCCATGACTGACATGGTGTGGATACGCACATCTTGCCTCCTAAGCTCTCCATCTGTTCTATTGTGAACTGGGAGTGCAGTATTGGCAGAAGAACACCTGGCTAGGGACTCACAAGACCTATATTCAGCTCTAGCCTTTGCCTCCTTGGACAGTCATTCTAGTCCCATTTTGCAGGTAATAAAATGGGGATAATAACAATCTTCTAGTCTCATCAATCAACATGTTTGTAAGGATCAAATGGAAGATGTATAAAAGTGCCTTTAAGCTAAAAGTGACATACCAACACAATTATTAAGAAGACATGCTGAGCTCTCCTCCTTCTGGGAATCATTGCTCCATTAATGGGACCCTGATGATCTCCTTTAAGAGGAAATCTTGGTTCAGACACCACATTTTCTAAGATCAATTCTACGTGGTCCTTTACATTATTTTTAGTTTTTTACTTCTTTTTGCCTTTTCTTCAAAGTGGGTGCCATGAGTTCTCCCTGGGCCCTTAGAGTAGAAGTCCTATTCTGGTACAGGAACTTTGATGGTAAAGAGCAGGGACTCTGCAGTCTAATGATCTGATTCTGGATCCTGGATCTGTATGACCATGGCCAAAGTGATTTTCTGTGACTCAATTTTCTTATCTTTATAATGGGTATAATAATATCAACTGTCATTACTATGGGAGAGATTTTATCAAGATCTAGCAACTGAGAGCAATGGACAAAGGAATTCCTACCAGAAAGCAGATCCAGGGTCTGCTAGATTGGTCAACTAGGAATTTAATTTCCTGCCAGAGCTAGCAGGGTCCAATATAGTCTATGGTCTTTTGTGTTTTCTACTTTTTCTTTCTTTGAGTTGAGCTGGTGTTATTATCCTGTTTCTTTCTTACTTTTCTATAGAAGGTATTGGGGCAGATAAGCTGTCATTTCAATTTACAGGCTGGGATTATGAGAAGCACACAGGGACCTGGCAGGGAAATTTGTGCAGTAACCAGAGGTCCTGAGTTTGAACTGGATGAGTCTTTGGGTTTTCATCTTTGGTGATGGGGGGTAGGGGTTAGACTATATAAAAGAACAGGGTGTCCATGGTGCTGATGAGCCAAAGGAGTAACTGTATCATTCAATAACTTACCAATATTCATTAAAAATTTCTCTCATGCCTTCCCCACTGTAGCAGGAAGAATACAGTTCTTGATTTCCAAGCTTCCTTGCTGCTAGGCATGGCCATGTAATGCAGTCTGGTCAATGAAATGTAGGCAAAGTCCACTGGGGAAGTCTTAGCTTCCAGAGTAAAAATACAAAGCCTTGTAAGAAGAAAGCCCTTCACCCTTTCCCCATCCTCCTGCTTTGAATGTGTATGCAAGGCTACAAGGAAGGCAGCTATCTTGCAACCATGAGGCAACAGCAAGGAGGTGAAATCCGGGAGGTCAACTGCAAAGGAAAAGTCCCCAGTGGAAAGACTGAGTGACTGCTCTCCTCAACCTGCCTACGGCCCCATGCTTAAACTGTGACTCTCTTATTTGTTTAAACTATGATTTCTTTTGCAGTTGATTGTAATCCTAGCTGGTATAAGAGCAGGGATATTGTGATTAAAAAAAAAAAAAAAAACTATCCCCTGAGAATGGGTCCTATGAAGCACTAGAGGATGTGGGGGGAGTTGGCTGGGTGAGCAGTGAAAAAGCTAGGTGGTTCTGGAACTGACTCTGAGCTGTAGAAGAGGATGAGAAGTCTGTTTCTTGTGCAAGAGTTAATTTGAGGATGTCATGCTTCTTGGAAGAAGCCCAGTGTGACATCTTAGCTTTGTGAAGCTAAGCCCAAGACAAGTGTAGAACAGATTAGCCAGCTAACACTGGGACTCACCAACTCCTGAATGTACCTCAGAACAATTGGACAAGATGGAGTTGCGTTGATCTGTGGACTATTCTAGGATATGGCATGTTCGTTAAACTAAACTTTAGTTATCTGTTTTCATAATTACTGCCTTTTGAGTATTTGGGGGAATGGGATCTGAGTTTATTTTTCTCAAATATTCTGGGTCTTCTTTATAGGTTTCATTTGAAAAGTGTCAATTGTTTCTTTCTGCTCTGAAGATGGTCGCAGGGCTGCTAATGACTCTCCCTTGTAAAGGAGTAGAGAGAAGCCAGCCAAGCTGGAGGAGAGATATGGAAACTCTAAGAAGAGGAAGGTTGTGGAGACGCTTTGCCTGCCTCAAGTCTTGACAAGTTTTCTCTCCTTCAACTACTGATTTCCTTCCCAATAGTCCTACACTGTTTTAAATTGACACTACTCTGAGGCACTGTTGGCCATTGTCCCCTACTTAGCTAGATGTGTAGGAAATTATGTGGTCCCCAGCAGTGAAGTTAATGGCCTCAGGAGCAGGCCCCTGTCGTCAGCCTGATGGGTGCTGCTTTCTTGATTTGTTGTGATCATTTGCAGGGCTGTCCAGTGAGTGGCTCTCAGGAGGTAAACCTCATTCTGGCCCTCTCCCTACCCTGTGCCAATTCATCTTTCTCTTTGTCCTCTGAGATATCTATAGATCCTTCCTTTTTCTTGATTAACCTTCCCTATCTCCACTCATCTTCATGACCCTGTTGATGGAGACTTTCCTTATCTATTCTTTGATTTTTGCTATTTCCACTTCACTTCCTTCCCCTTTATAGGGGGAAAAATACTCTGCATTGATCACTCCTGAGCAAGGGGAAAGCTATTCTGTTAACGTCCTTGGGTTGATGTCTCCCTTTGAGCATTTTTAATGTATTTTTAGCATGTCCTACTTCTTCATGGTCTCTTGAAAAGGGACTAAGTCTCCTTTCCCCTTAATAATCTTTTTTATAGTTCTAATTTCTTCCTGTCCCAATAGGAATTGCATACTCTCTATTTGATCTTGCCAAGTTTCCAAGACTTTGAGAATACCATTTTGATCAGGAGGGAGGATCTTGGTCATCTCCCCACTTTTATGAGCCTTATGACTTTGGGTCAGTCACTTAACTGTGCACGTCTGGTTTTCCCTTTACATACAAGGATGAGATGAAAGGCAAGTGATAGATAAGATAATTTCTTGAGCTCTTTTACTTCTTTAACACTTGGACTTCTGTGATCAGAAAAGAGATGGTTTTTATTTTGTAATAACCTTTTTGATACATATCCTGTCCTTTTCATTTAGTAAGTCCTTTTCTTTTAGTAAGTGCATGTCATAATATCAGGATAATAAAGTTTATGTAGTCCTTACGGTGTTCAGATATCTTTCTTTTTTTATGTTTATTTATTTTGACAGAGGGAGAAGGAGAAAGAGAGAGAGAGAGAGAGAGAGAGAGAGAGCAAGCAGAGGAGGGGCAGAGAAAGAAAGAGAAGGAGAAAGAGAATCCCAAGCAGGTTCCACACCGTAGCACAGAGCCCAACACGGGGCTTGATCTCATGAACCATGAGATCATGGCCTGACCTGAAACCAAGAGTTAGACACTTAACCAACCAATATGCATTATCTTGTTTAGTTCCACGGCTAGCACATGTAACTAATGAGACTTGAATTCTATATCCTTAAACACTGTCACACAGAGTGTGATCATGCTTCCTTCTTGTCATTCCACTTTCCCCTATAACATTACATCAGTAACTCAATGCAACGGTAACATATGTAGCTTTATTTTTTAAACTGGCTGTCTAATATTCAACTGTATGGATTACTATGTCTAATTCTCCTATTGAGATAATTAGATTGTTTTCAATTTTGCCATCATGAATACTACGGCCATGAAGGCGATTCTACATATATATTCACGAATTATTTTTGTAAAATACTTTTCTGGAAGCAGGATTACTGCTTCTAGAGTATGCTTATTCTTAGTTTAATAGCAGCGAGTCCTAAATCATTGTATTCATACATTACAATTTAACAACTGGCTTAGCTCTATCCCTTTTCCGCATGACAATTCTTTTCTCTACACTTAAAATGTGGCATTGTCCTAAAAAAATATTTATGTCTTTCCTTGGGTGAAAAATTCTGGGAATTTGTCTTACAGAAATAATTAAAGATGAGTACAGAGATTGGTTATAAAGATTTTTAAAAATTATTATCATTATTACTAAGTGCCTATTATGCACCAGGCATTGTATAGGGTATTTTAAATATATCATTTCACTTATAATAATAAGTTTTGGTGTAGGTACTATTTTTAAACTCATTCCACAAGTGAAGAAGCTAAGCCTTAATGAGATTAAATAACTTTCCCAAAGATATGCAGTCAATATGCAGGGAATCTGGAAGCTGACTTGAGGAAAGTTTGTTACCAGAACCCACAGGATTAACCTACTACACAAACTCCTCATAGCACAGCATGCAATAAAGAAATATTGGAAGGTATTTTATTTAAGCAAACTATCCAACAATAAGGAAATGGTTAAATAAGTACAATATATTTATACAGTAAATATTATATGTAACTATTAAAAATTGTGTTGCCCACATATTTATTATTATTTATATGACAAGATGTTCCTGACTTTTGGTTATTTAAAAAGAGATATTGCAGGGTACCTTGGTGGCTCAGCTGGTAAAGTGTCTGACTTCAACTCAGGTCATGATCTCATGGTTCGTGGGTTCAAGCACCACGTCAGGCTCTGTCCTGACCGCTCAGAGCCTGGAACTTCCTTTGGATTCTATGTCTCCCTCTCTCTCTGCCCCTACCCTGCTCGTGCTCTGTCTCTCTCTTGAAAATAAACAAACATTAAAAAAATTCTAAAAAGAGAGATATTGCAAAGTGGTATGGTGATGGTCCCATTTTTGTTTTTAAAATATGAGTGAACCTAGATCCTTCATATGTAAGGAAGAACTAGAAAATCATCTTTGAGGCCATAGGATTGAGAGTGTTTATTTTTTTTTTAATGTTTTTATTTATTTCTAGGAGAGAGAGAGAGAGAGCATAAGCAGGGGAGGGTCAGAGAGAGAGGGAGATACAGAATCTGAAACAGGCTCCAGGCTCTGAGCTGGCAGTCAGCACAGAGCCCGACGCGGGGCTCGAACCCACGAACCACGAGATCATGACCTAAGCGAAAGTTGGACGCTTAGCCAACTAAGCCACCCAGGCACCCCGAGAGTGTTTTGAAATATTCTCTTTTGGCTTTTCTTTGTCTTCTGATTTTTTCTGTAATAATTATATATTTCTTCTGTAATAAGATTAGATTAAAACTCTTTTTAAAGTAACAAAAAAGGGAATTCAGTTTTGTCAAAAAGGTTTTTTGTTTTTGTTTTTGTTTTACGTATTAGAGAAATAAGTTTGATATTATTGAAGTGGCTTTGAACTTCCAAGAAATTTACCTCACCTATTTGATATTCTAGCTTGTTTCAGTTATCATCCATAAATTGACATAAAATAGTCAACCTTTCCCTTGTGGCTTTTTTTTGGGAGGAGGGGAATATTTTCAAGTCTGTTTTCTTACTCTACATTTTATTCTCTTATTTTCTCTTTCACATTTGTTCATCTTTCCAACCTGCTCCCATAGCTTCTGAAAACCCACATTCCTTTCAGGGCCTTCCTTCTGCTTTTGGATATATCGGGCTCTGACATAGCTTGGGCCTCCCACCTCTGTCCCCTGACCCTACAGAGTTTCTGTGGAACCCTTTAATACATTTTATAAGAAGTTAACCCCTTAAAAATTTTTTTTTAGCATTTTTATTTTTTTTTGAGAGAGCGCAAGTGGAGGAGGGGCAGAGAGAGAGGGAAACACAACCTGAAGCTGGCTCCAGGCTCTGAGCACAGATGAGCCTGATGAGGAGCTCAAACCCATTAACTGTGACATCATGACCTGAGCTGAAGTCAGACACTTAACCGAGACACCCAGGCACCCTTACAGTTTATTTGTTTTTAAATGTTTATTTATTTGAGCGAGAGAGTCAGGAAGAGAGGGAGAGAGAGAATCCCAAGCAGGCTCTACACCCAGTGCAGAGCCTGATACAGGGCTCAATCTCACAACTGTAAGATCATGACTTGAGCTACTATCTAGAGTTGGACATGCAACTGACTGAGGTACTCAGGTGTCCCCAGTTTTACAGTTTAAAGTGCTTTCACATGAATACTCTTATTTGATTTTCTGAGTAGGTCTTTATAGGAAACAGGGAAAGCCTCATAAATCCCATTTTACAGAATAGAAAACTGAGCTTCAGCAAGTTTGACCTCACTAAACGTCCACATCTAACAAGTAGCAATGCTGGGAGCCAAACCTAACCTCCTGATTCTAAGCCCAGTGCTCTTTCTATCACCCCATACCACCACTGAAGAGAGTTATCAAAGACCACCAGAAATATAACTATTCCCCAGATCTACAGACTTACAGCTTAATTGGGCAAACAGATCCTTTAATATCCAAAATGGGACCAAGACAGTGCTTCTAGTCAACGGGACTTTGGGCTAAAGGCCACCATTGTCCCAGACACAGCAGATACAGAGCTATCCATGGTCCTGAGATCACTTGCCTTGAGCCCACACTGACCCTCCCAGCTCTTGCCCATCTGACTTGTTCATTACTTGGTCATTACACACCACTTATTCTTTTGAATTTCCTGACTATTCTGTCTCATGTGGCCTCTATTTCTCTTCTTGGTTATTTATATCAGCAGGTCTTGGAATCAGTAGTGTCTACCAGTCCAGAGTTCCATGTGTGCTCCATAAAAACATTTCCCTACATGGTTGTTATCCTCTAACCAGAATAAGCCCAGCTCTTTGATAGTGAATTTCTCTACTCATCTTCAGCCTTGAAAAATAAATCAGTCTGCATCCAACTTTTCTTTTTAGCCTTCTGCATATTTATTCCTTTTGTTTCATGTGTATCTGCCTCCAGTCTTCCTTTACCTATCCTTGTGTTAACATGTTAACATCTTTTCCTATGTTTGTTTTTCTCTTAAATTTGCCTTTTTTGTCTCTTCCTTGCTTTCCGGGCTTTATGCAATGATTTATTTCTACTGCCACTTTCCTGCTTCTGGGTTTTTGGACCAGCAATAGTTAACCAATATGCTTCTTAGTTTTAATTTGTCTTATTTCGCTCAGTGTCTCTCAAAGAATGGCCCAGAGTCTGTGTGAGTCAAAATCCACTGTGGCTATCACTAACATTTATATTTCTGGACTCCATCTCTGACTGATTTCTTCCACTTTGGTCCGGGGCCCTTGCTTTTCTGGTTTTCCTTATTATGAACAGGGATATCCTTGATCCCAGCAAAGCTCTGGCCAGTACATGTGTAAGTTGATCTGGGCTCTGCGTTTTCAAGATCCCATGCTGTCATTCCTCCCAGTGGCTATTTCTGCTCTGCCACCCTTTGTCCCCACTGGACTGTGTATAGTTTGTGACTATGCTGTGCTCTCATATCTATTGTCTACTGCTCCTCCCCACCCCCCTTCTCATCCTCCACCTTAACCCTACTTTTCTTTGTTCTTCTTCATGGATAGCCTGCTAGAATTGCTCCAGACCTCCCTGCAGCTCTAGTATTCCTATAGTACTTCCTCACTCTTCTCTGTTTTATCATTTCTGAGGGGGGTGTGTTTTTATCTCAGAAGCTGCCATCTATAAAGTCAAATTTGTTTGGTTCTAATGATAAAGTTGTAAGTGAAGTTGAAATATGCATTATTACTCCTTTCCAGATGAGGAAATGGAGATCTAGAAAACTTTCAGTTCAAGGTTAGTGACAAGAGGTGAAACTAGAAACATTGTCTAAAGAATTTTATGTAACAATTCAATTCCACAAATACTTCCTGAGTCTTTATTATAGACAAAGCACAGAATCAGGCATTAGAGATACATGCATGGAGAAAAACTGCTCTCTCTGGTTTCTTGAAGATTTCAGTGCCCATGAGGAAGTTAAGAAATGCCCAAATAACAGACCAGCAGCTGTGTGCAGTGCTCCAAGCTCCAGTGCATTTAATTATGAAATAGGACCTAGAGAAAGAAGGGAATGCTTCAATGCTTTTAACTAGGAGGTAAGAAACAGTGGTACAGGAATTCTTGGGTGTGTGGAGTTTGATATGGGCATTGAAAACAATGTAAAATTTCTAGTGGGGTATATTGCATGTTGGAGAGAATGCCCAGGGCACTTCAGGTTTGGGGGTTGAGAGGTTTGAAAAATAGGTAAGTTTAGGAAGGTAACTTGAGGCCACATCAATGTCATTGACTTCAATGTCAAACTAAATTGGAGGTGGGGGAAGTCTATAATTCTTATCATTAAACCAGGCTTCCTTCACACATGAATAGGAAAAACACAGAATCCTAAATATTATTTTACAAACGATAGCACAGATTTGGGCACATAAAATGGAGAACTTAGCAAAAACAGAGGATGAGACAAGCACAGAGACCCTGAGCAAGGTGATGACAGCATTTCTGAGCATCAAGTTGGGATCAGCCCTCAAAGAATTACGCTGGAGAAGGCAGCCCTCCATCTCAAAAGAGAAAGCTGGCACATGCTGCCCAGAGCTTGTGTTGGATTCCTAATGAGTGTCCTGAGTCTGAAATATAGCCTGAACATTGGGGTCTTTGTGGTATCTTTCACATTGTAGTAATGGTAAGTAAAAATTCCTGTAAATGCGTCAAGCCACTTGAACAGAGAAATGGGGGAGTGTGGGAAAAGGTGATGTTTAAGTACAAGGCAAAAAAAAAAGCTGACTTTTATAAAGCATGTATTAGCAGTATGTAGCTAAAAATAGCCACCTGTTTCAGGTTGGATTGCAGACTGGAAGAGCTCTTCACATACCATATTCAAAAAGCATCTGTCACCCAGTAGCCATGGCAACAGACATCCCTGAATAGATGTGGAGAGATGTTTTTTGGAATGGAGCTGGAAAAGGAAGTGGACATAACAGCCTCTGGGTAAGGGGTGATATTTTCTGGTCCTCCCTTGAGATGAAGCCTCATCTTTCTTTCCTACTTCCCAAACCTTCTTATTTTGCACAGCCATTGGTTCTTGGTTTTTGTTTCATTTTGTTCTGAAGTAGCCTTTAGAGTTAGTGCCTTTCCAATTGACTAGACAGGGAGAGAAGATGGGGAGTTGGGTGGAGCATGTAATGACAAGAGGAGGTGGGATGGGAGGCCAAACTGTTTGGGTGAGCTTTGGAAACTCCTAGAGAAGGGAGTAGCACAGAATCTAATGTGAATTGTTGTTTTGCTATTCTCATATTTCCTTTGTCAGTGACCATCTTTAATGTATTTATGTATTAAATATTGACAATATTAAGTGCCATGGATCTTTTTGTTTCTATTGATCTTTATGCTTTATAAATGCCTTGAGAGTAGGGAGTTCTTGTTTTAGCACCCCACATAGCACTAGAAGACTCCTTAAATCTGTCAGTGTTGCTTGCATGATACAGTAGCATGAAGTTCTCTTGGGGCTCAGAATGCCTACACAAAAGTTGAGTTTTGCCCTCCACCTGTCAACTTCCGGAAACCCCAATTCTGACAAATGTTTGAATGTGTTGTGCAGGACTCTGCTGTACAGATCCTCCTTGAAGATAGTCATAAATTATGAATGAGACTACTCCAAATAATTGTGAACAATAAATACTCTTAAGTGCATGAATAAACATAAGTGACTAAAGATGCTTGGGGTGACTTTGGTGATAAGGGGAGAAATGTAAGGATGAAAAAAAAAAGCCGGAATCTCTTGAGTGTGTTCTCTAGGTGACTGACAGCCTGAATAAGGCAGACATTTGACCTCTGGAGAGACAGGATCAAAATCAGATTACTAGTCAGGTGAAGAGTCAGTATATAGTTTCTGAAGACACAGTTAAGAGTTCTTATGGCTTTCATGAGACCTGCACTGGACAAGATCTAAAAACTATCTAGATTCCCCAAGGAAGAGCTCTTTGCAAGCACATAGTTCTAAATCCTGGCTAATAAGGTTGCTGAGAGACACTTCTCTCTGGTATTCTCAATGCCTTCTTGCTTACCTAATGAAGAAAATACTATGTTTCTTGAGCATCTACACATATGTATTCTTCACAGTACACAAAACTCTAGGCTCGGCATAGGACCACTCATTCATTAATTCATTCAACAAATCCTTCCTGAGTGCTATTGTATGCGGGGTGCTGCATGGTCCCTGTCCTCATGAACCTTACATTTGGACAAGAAAGGGACAACGATTGCTGCTGGTATAATGGCTCCTGATGGTGATGATAATCATCCCACTGCACAAGGCAGCCCAGTTTACTACATAGTGCATTAGCTACAGTTGGCCTTTGAACAACACAAATTTGAACTGCATGGGTCCACTTATACATGGATTTTTATTTTTCAATGAATGCAGTATCATACTATAAATGTATCTTCCCTTCTTTATGATTTTCTTAACATTTTCTTTTCTCCAGCTTACTTTATTGTAACAGTATAGTATAACATATATAATATGTGTTAACCAACTGTTTATGTACTTGCTAAGGCTTCAGGTTAACAGTAGGTTATTAGTAGTTAAGTTTTGGGGAAGTCAAAAGTTATATGTGGATTTCTGACTGTAAACTGTTTTGGCACCCCTAACCCCTATGTTGTTCAAGGATCAACTCTATATTTTGTTTTCTTTATTCTTGGTGCTCTAGCAGAGGGGGTCTTGCTAATCCTGGATAGACTGCCTAATTCCTAGAGACAACACAGGATTCCCCTGTGAATCTATGTTTCATGTACAAACCAACCAACCCAGAGCCAATACCTGGCAACTACCTCCTTTACGGAGCTCTCACAGGTTGAGCCACTGTCTCCCAGCCAGGATCACCCCGGGGCCAGGTACCAAGCAACTAAGGGAAGTCCCTATATCACAGGGAGCCTGCTGAAATGTTCAAACTAACAGATCCTAAGCCTGTATTATCTGCTTACCCTGCCTCACCCATTCTGTCCTAGGAAAACCACTGTAAAGGCTTTTGCCCATGTTTTCCCTTCACTCCTCTGCCTCCTGACCAATTCTGGTCCTTCCCTCTGTGTCCCTGCATGGTGTGGAGTGCCCCTTCTCTGCGAACCATAACAAACTGTATTTTCAATGGCAATCATCTCCTGATTTGTTGGCCTCATTCTACCTGAAAAATAATAAAAACCTACATTTAAAAAAGCTTTATTTATTTAAATAATATCTATACTCCACATGGAGCTCAAACTTGAAATCTTGAGATCAAGAGTCACATGCTTCTCCAACGAGCCAGCCAGGCATTCCAATAAAGCCTACATTTTAAGACAACAAGCACTCAAGCACTGGAGTCAGATCTCCTGGATTCAAAGTCATCTCCACCGTTTACTGGCTGTGAGACATAGCCTCCATTTTGTGTCTCTAAAATAGAAACATCTAACCCATTGGGCACTTAGAAGGATTAAATGAGATAATCCTTATGAAGCTCTTAATCTGTAGTAACTGCCATATATGAAAGCTAAATAAACATGAGAACTAGATATATATATTTGAGAGGAAATAGAATGCAGAACTCATGCCTTTTTTAAAGTCTATAATCAAGTAGAACTTTCTAGAATTTCCAAGGAGACTTCATATTCATTATCTCATTTCATCCTGACAGCTCTGTGAAGGTAGATGGGTAGGCGGGGTACCCAGGTTTTACAGACAAGGAAACTGAGACTAAAGGAGAACCAGTTAGTCAATGTAAAAGGTTGGAATAGGACCCAGCTGCCCTGACAACTAGTTACATCCACCTAGCCTTTCTATTGCAAGGACAGATGTGGTGTGGATGAGGACTTGGCAGTCAGACAGACCAGGCTTAAAAGCCAGCTTCACTGCTTCTTAACTTGCACATGCTGAGCAGGGTTAGAAGCCTCTGATCTTCCATTTTCTCAGCTATTGAAAAGGAGAAAATCTTTTTTTCAATCATTACTTATTTGAGACTTTTTAAAAGGAATGTAATCAAAGCTAGCTGGGGCATGGGATAATGAGTACTCTCATATATAAAGCACTCTTTTCTTATAAGGAAAATCTCAAATATAGAAAAAGCTATCTGCACAAGGTTTCTCACCACAATACTATCTAAATACAATTTGGAAGCAAGTGACCTATTCAATAGCAGGGAGATAGAGTATATTCATACAATGGGAATAGTATACAGCCATTAAAAATGGTGGTTACAAAGTTCACAACAAAAACTGCATTTGCCATTAGGTCAATAAATCATGCCTTCGCTCCCATTTTGGTATCACCTAAGTGCTGCATTGGGGACCCGAGGCTAGTAAGAGTGTTGCAGAGTGAAAATGTTGAGAAAAAACAGATCCAGACTGTGGTATGTGAGCCCAGAGATTGAACACTTGCTACCCAGTGTTTCAGAGAGTGTCATAATGAGACCCTGGGAAGGTTACCATTGATCCCTTGTCTTCTTCATCGAAAGCCACGATCCCTCTGATTTATGCCCTTATGCTTCAAACTGATGAGGCAGCTCTTTCTGGATCAACTTTACCTGCTGTTCAAACCTGCTTTCCTCTGCACCTCTGAGGTTTGCGCTGCTGGATCTTAGCTTTCCCTCACATGGGTCACCTGAAACTTCCCTTTCTCAGGGAAGCCTTTCCTGGCCTGTAACGAGATTGGATGCACCTTCACTGTGCTTCCGTGTTGGCAGAATCTTCTGGTCCTCACACTCATCAACTTCTACTGTCATTGCTGGGCAGATACCCTTCTTCCCCACCTGGCAGAAAGTTCTTGTCAGGACAAGGCTGGGGTCATCTTTTTCCCCATTGTTTCCCTATAGTCTGCAGGCTCAACATACTTTGGTAGATGAATGAATGAATGACTTGTACTTTTGTATGTACGTAGGTGTGTGTAGGGGGGCTTAGGGCATGAGTTTCTAAAATCCTGAGGAACAGACTGCTTAACTCTACCAGCTGCCAGTTTCCCCCGTCCCTGGTTTTGCTTTTCTCCCCAGTTCAGGGAACAGCAACATCAGCAACACCCCCCAGGGCAGCACAGACAGCCTGGGGAGGGAAAGAGGGTTGTCACTCGCCTCTTCCTTTTTCTAGCACAGCCCTCCGGGGCTGGGACTGCATAGCCAGTACCAAGCACGGAGGCCAAAGAGGCTCTGACTGGGAGGTTTTGGGGGTCATGCTCTCTCCACGAAAACTGAGTGGGGCCTCTGCTTAACACTGGTGCTGTTTGTGTATCTTCCTGCTTCCTCCCAAACAGCTCATCCCAGCTGGATCGTAAATAAGAGAACAATATAGCCACATATTTATAGTCTCTGAATCACTGGTGACTAATTTTTCCCATTTTGTAACCCCAAATAGTTTTCTCTTTAGGCTCCTAGTGAGGGCAAAAACCAGCCAATCATTTAGATGACAATGCACATTTTTATTAAAAATAAAAAATCCCTTTTTAACATGGGACAGAAGGTTGGCAAATAGAGATGTTTAACCAATGACTGATTTTCTTTCTGGAAAAGTGACATCTTTATCTGTACCCAAAGGAACTTTTTCCACTGAATCTTTAGACTATCAGGGCTTTCCAAGGCTCTATGGTCTTCCTCTAACACCCAGAGAGGATTTAAAAGTAAAAAAAAAAATAAACCCAGAGTGAAAGGTATCACTCCTATTTTTCCATTGTGTTTGTTGGCTGGGTCTCCTTAGCAAAGACATGGTCTTCCAGTATTTTGGTTACATATCATTATGTTCCATTTAGTAAACCCAACTTACAAAGGAGGCAGGGACAGCCAGTTTCCAATGCCCCAGTGCCTCTGACATGTTCTTATTTAATACTAATTGCTCCCTATAAAATTTGGCCTCCTGGACTTTGTTTTTCCATGATCAGCATTCTTCAATGTCTCCTACCAAAAGGCTCTGTCAGTCATGCATAACTTAGATAATTTATTGCATTGCCTGCGAGGATTTCTTTCTTTAAAAATTTTTTTATAGTTTATTTATTTTTAAGACAGAGAAAGATAGAACATGAGTGGGGAGGGGCAAAGAGAGAGGGAGACACAGAATCTGAAATAGGCTCCAGGCTCTAAGCTCCCAGCACAGGACCCGATGCGGGGCTCGAATCCACAAACCACGAGATCATGACCTGAGCCGAAGTTGGATGCTTAACCAACTGAGCCACCCAGGCGCCCCTGTGAGGATTTATTTCTATGGCATGTTTCTAGAAAACTCATTTGACTCCTAAATCAAACAGTGGAAGGAAATGAGTGTTGGGGGAGAAGGGTCTAGAGAGGCGATCTGGGGTAAGAGGAGAAAATATCGGAAGATGTTATTTAACCAGAAAACAACATTGTCTGCATTCAGCATTTCTAAATTGCTGGGAAGTCAATTGACAAAGGTGCTTGGCCTGGAGGTGGCTGATGTGTGCATAGAGGTGACAGAAAATGTACTGAGAAGGCACAGCCATCTATGTGGTAGGGCCCAGGCAGAGGAGGTTGGCTGGAAGAAGAGTCAGGAGGTCCCTGGGCTTCTGCTGGACAAACAGGTTAGGTTCTGGGGAGTTTTGCTCTCCTCCAGCCTGGCTGAGGTCCAATCATAGTGCAAAGCTCGTGTCCTACTACCTGCCCCTAGAGACACTGGCTGGGGCTGGCTGTCTCTTCTGAAGTCCCATTGCGAAGAATGTGCTTGTGAAATAATTTAAGCTGGCCGTCTGTAATGATTTGAGGCACGTAATGTCATTTTGCCCTAGAGAGCTCAAACCTGCTCCTTTGAGTTTGAGTTAGTTTCTTGCTCCCAGCACCAAATGACTTTTCACCTCTGGATCTCTACCCAAGGCATGTTTTGACCATGGAACCAGGCAGGCTTCGAGGAGCCAGGCTTTCCTGCCTGCCAACTGAGATTTGCCAGTGCTGATTTTACACATTCCTATTAGTTTTTAACGAGTACTTTGTTTTAGCTATAAAATTGCGACTGCAGGGCCATAAATTTACAGATCATGTTATTGGAAATGCATTCTTTTCTTTTTCCAAGCGTGCCTATGTAGAACTAAGTTCCTAATCTTTCATTTACCCTTATCCTTGGTAAACTACTCCACAGGTATTAATTGAGCACTTACTGCGTGCAGAGTCCCATCCTAGATACTATAGAGGGCATTAAAAAAAAGGGTTGAGTCTCCCCTCAGGATCTGAGGCTGAAAAGGAGTGAAGAAATGAGTACTAAACAATCAGCTCCATCAAGCCAGTGCTCTCACCCACCTATTTCTGGTGCCCTCCTACCTCTGAAGCCTCATTTTCCCCCCTCTCACATTGCTCCCTGTACTCTAATCATCAACTTCTCTCAGTGCCCGGAGGGTCATATCCTCTCTGTCATTAGTCACTGGTCATTGTCACACCTGCTGTTTCCTTGACCTAAACACCAGTCTCCTCATAACTGTCACCTTGCCCAGGAAGCCTTCCTGACTAACCATTGCCCTCACCACCCCTCCCCCCTGCCAAGTACTCTCCAGGTCACAACATCCATCATACTCCATTGGTGTTCCTTGTTTCATCATCTGTGACTCCTACAAGCTCTGTGAGGGCAGGGTCTGTGTGTGTCTTGTGCATTTGTACCTCCAGTGCCCAGCACAGTACCTGGGCCTTGTAGAAGGGACCCAGTAAGGATGTACTAAAAGAAGGGAGAAAGGCCCTCCCCCCAATGTAGACGGAGGTCCTGCAGCAGCTCACTTCACCACCTATCCTTTTTTTTTTTTTTTTTTTTTTTTATTATTAGGCTCCATGCCTTGTGTGGAGGTGAATGCAGGGCTTGAACTCATTGTCAACATCCAGACCTAAGCTGAGATCAAGAGTCAGATGTTTAACCAATTGAGCCACCTAGGACCCCAGAACCTTCCATTTTTATCTTAACCCACTTTGAATTCAGGATAATGATAACACATTTCCCCCTTCATATCCATCGCTTTAGGAGCCCAAGACAGGTCTTCCCCAAGCCTGAGTGAGTTAAGGCTATGGAGACCTGACATCCTAACCATTGGCTCAGATACCTAGTGACCAACTCTCTATCAGAGTTTTCACAGAGAGATCCATGAAAGTACAGGAAGGCCCCTCATCCTTGCTCTACAGTATCTTATTTTAGGCCTATTAGGGTAGATACACAGGTATTGTCTTCTTTTCTCCCAACAAGTAGACAATGGCTGTTTGGCTGGCAGGAAATTGTGACTATAACCCAGGAGAAGTTGGCTGTGGTTGGCTCTCATTTTTCTGCCATAGTCATTTGGGACATTTCAGCAATCTTTGGAATTTATATTCATGCAGGCATGCGTACACACACAGAAATATTCATTAGTATTGGTTACAAAGGCCTGGACACTAGGGGCATGTGACACTAGGGCGGGGATTGGGATCAAGGCTAGGGTGGGGACAGCTAAGCATCAAATTTTGAGCCAAGCTGAAGAGCACAAATAATGCCCACTTGGAAGCCAGAGGTAACACCTGATGTCAGAATCATAGATCCGAGAGTGGGAGTCTGGTGGAATGGGATCAATGCACAAGCAGGTTGAGAGTGAGGGGGTGGCTCTGGGCAGCTGCCTGGAACATGGAGTGGTGGTTGGCGAGCCAGCAGGGTTGTGGTTCAGGGGTGGGTCAGACTGGCTGCAACAGCTATGGGCAAGGTGTATAAAACAGGATAAAGTTCATGCCCTCAACAAACTTAACACATCACAAATAGAAGAGGAGTCGTGGACATAAATAGTTTTCATATGAGAGGGGCCAAGGGAGACTCATCCTGGTTCCGAGGGGGCTTCCTGGAGGTGGTAGCATTTTAGAGAAGCCTTGGAGGTGGAGGTTAGATAAAGTTTATCTTGTGTGGGTGACAAGACAGAGGGGTACTTTAGTAGAGCTAAGCTGTGAATACAAGGCTGTGTTCCAGTTGGCTAGAAATTGGATAGGAAGAGACTAAGGCCCTATTAACCCTTCTATATGCCAGATTCTGTACTAGAATTTACTTCCAGTTAAGTTTTTTTAATTTTATTTTTTAATTTTTTAAATGCTTATTTATTTCTGAAAGAGGGACAGTGTAAGTGGGGAGAGGGAAAGAGAGAGGGAGACACAGAATCTGAAGCAGGCTCCAGGCTCTGAGCTGTCAGCACAGAGCCTGACATGGGGCTCAAACCTGCAAACCATGAGATCATGACCTGAGCCAAAGTCGGTCAATTAACCAACTGGGCCACCCAGGCGCCCCTCCACTTAAGTTATTATTAAGGTTGATTAGCTTATAGCTTAGATTTCTCAGCATAGCACAGGGAGATAGGAATGACTATCCCTATTTTAGATATAAAGAAACCAAGTCTCAGAGAGAAATTTGCCCCAAAGCCTGTAAGGTTACTGTCAGGAGAGGGTGAGAAGAAAGGGATGAGTCATGAAGAATAAGACCTAAAAGTCCAGTCCAGGGGAAGGCTTTTGATGATTTATTTATTTTTTTTTTAGTACACCAGCAATTAGATATGGTTGTCAAAGTCACTTCAGGCCCTAGGACCAGCTCTGACCCACTACCCAGCCTTTTCCAGAGGCTTTTGATATGTGAAGTGTCAATGCTGTGTGATTCTTTCTCACTCAGACAGTAAGAGAGTCATTGTCTTAAAGGAACTAGATAGCAAAGACACCAAGTGCTTGGAAGCCCAAGGTATCAGGTGAAAAGAAGATGTGATATAAAACATGTACTCCCTTGTTTTTGACATTCCTCTCTACCTTCTACCGCACCCCTAGATCAACCTGGAGAAGAAGAAATTTTAAAGAGCAAGATGCACCCTCAGGGCTTTACAGGGGGCTCTGTCTCCTCCTGGGGCCTGGGGTGGCAGAAATGGCAGACCACTGCTTAAGGTTCAGGCATTGTGAATACCTGTGCCTCACTCGTCCAGGAAGTCCAGAGAAGATGCTGAGCCTCGGGGAGCCCTCTTGGCCACCATGGTGTGCTCCAGAGACACAAAGTAGAAGAGGCAGTGTAGGCAGATCTAGGCAGACAGCACTCCTAACTGCATCCACTCCTCCCCCCATTTCCCACCCCCTGCACACACAGTTTTCCCATGGCTCTTGCAGGGGGAGTGGGAATGAGTTTAGAGAGCATGACCTCAGGGAGTCTGCAGTACTGAAGGGGTCTCTGCCATGTGGGCATGGTGCAGAGAGGAGGTAACAGCTTGGAGCAGCCAGCCAGGGGCTAGATAAGGTGTGTATACAGACTTGACAGGGATGGGGGGGAGCATATCTTTGATGACCAGACAGAGACACATTACATCTCAGTTGAACTTGGGACAGATTGAGCAGAGATATTGCCTCCCCATCTGCACAGATGTGGTAGATCCTGTACTTAGTATCAACTTCAAGGGGGAATTTAATAGCACTGGGTCCTGGTGAATGACTTCAGTGACTGATTAACCTAGAAGCCATGATGCTGGTCTCTCTCCAATCAGCCAGAGTAGGGGCTTGAGATAGAAAATAAAACCCAATTACAGAAAAATAAAGAAAATGACATTGTGCATACCAGTCTTGTAGACTGCTATGGAGTAACACTCCAAACTCTCTGTGTTTACTTCTTTCCTTCTTCACCCCTTCCCCATCTTTCACTCTGCCCTGTCCACTTCAACATGCTGAATCAGGCCTCCTCTTTTACAGTGCAGTGAGCCTGATTAAAAAAAAAAAAATCCAGGAATTTATAGCCTGAAAAGAATAAAGCCAGAGAGACCTTTGAAGTGGTGTTGTCCATGGGTGCCTGGGTGGCTGAGTCAGTTAATTATCCAATTCTTGGTTTCGGCTCAGGTCTTGATTTCGTGGCTTCATGGGTTCGAGCCCGACATTGGGATCCAGGTGGACAGCATGGAGCCTGCTTAGGATTCTCTCTCTCCTTCTCTCTGCCCTTCCCCTACTTATGCTATCTGTCTCTCTCAAAATAAATAAATAAACTTAAAAAAAAAAAAAAAAGGAATAGTGTTGTCCAACCCCTTCATTTCACCAGGAAAAGACATGCTTTGTGCAGGATCTCAACACAGTTGAGAAAACTTGGTCCCTGAACTTTTCCCACCCAGCTCCTCTTGTTACTGGTCACCCAGGTGAGGAAACCACACCCTGGTCTCTCCTTGCCAAGCCCAGTCTTACCCTGTACTCAAAGCTTGTTAGGTACAAGCTGCCCATCTCCCGAGCTGGATGGACTTCCTAGCTGGATCTCCTAGCTGGATGGATGATTTAGGGCAGATTCCACCCTGAAAGGAGAGGGGGAGTGAGGGATGAGGAGGGCTGCCTACCATGTAGCCCTGTGGGTCACTCTCCTACAGACTGACCCCTTGGCCCCAGAACAAAGCAGTTCTCCAACACGCCATGGATCATGCCTTCTGGGGGATGATGGGACACATACCAGAGATTCTTTCCAAGCCACAATTGCTCTGGAGCTGTGGCAGCAAGTCTGCCTGCTGGAGCCTGTGAGCTCCCACCAGGCTGTGGGGAGGGAAGGGAAGTCTTAGACTTCACTGAGTTAGGAGTGCTGGCTGCCAGGAGACCACCCCAAACACCAAGCACCCAGGTGGACAAGCAGTGGGGACTCCATGGCCTGAGGGTCAACAATAAATCAACCTTCTACTGAGGGAAAGCCCCAGTGTGGAGCTGACTCTGACCTCCCTGGGCTAGGAGCTCTTGCTTACTATTCTCTTTAACCCTCACAGACCAGGAGGCAGGCATTATTATCTCCTTTTCAGAGATGAGAAAAATGAAGTTTGGAAAGGTTAAGTGATATGGATGAGGTCACAAAGTTTTTAAGGAGAGGATCTGGGATTAGAAGCCTAGTGTGTCCCACTCATTCAATACTATGGCCTTTTAAGATAGATCCTTGAGTGGGAGGGGCCTGGGTGCCTCAGTCCCTTAAGCAAACTCTTGATTTCAGCTCAGGTCATGATATCAAGGTTGTGAATTTGAGCCCCACATTGGACTCTGCACTGGACATGGAGTCTGCTTGGGATTCTCTCTCTCTCTCTCTCTCTCTCTCTCTGCCCCTTCTCCCACCCCCCAAAAATACAGATCCTTGTGTAGACAGGGAGAACAGCCCAGCCTTGCAAATTAGGGTTTGGGAGTCAGGGCCTTCACGCACTTGGCTTCATCTCTCATGAGCCACATTCCCTGAACATGCACTTCTTTCCCAAGGAGTCTGTTCTCTGGGAAGGGATCGGCACTGCTTCTCAGGATCTCCCACATTCCCTAAGGGATAATTTAAGGTGTGAGCACAGCAGCTCTGGATCAGGAGCGATGCTCCAAGAAGGCTAATCACCCATGAGCAGGACTTATTGTAATCAGACAAACCTGTAACCAAGTCAGACTTACACAGGATCAAACAACAAGCATAATCATGATTGAAACTGGGGCCCAGGGCCTCTTCTCACCAAGGCTCAACCTTGGACATTATGGAAATTCATACTAAAATGTTGAATGGTTCCTGACATTGACTGCAGTGCTCTTTTATACACGTCAGCCAAATTTTTACTTTTTCTGTCATCACTCAGTTGCCTCTTTAGTTATAATCTGTGATCAGGAGTGACAATTTCCCTTGGTGTCATAGCTAGCTTTACCCTCACTTTCCTCATTCCTCCTGTACCCTGATCTCCACATGTGTTGAAAGGTAGAGGCTGGTGCTTCTGCTGACAGCAGGGCCCTCGCCAACCCTTCCCATGATCCAGGGATGGGGTTCCTGGTGTTCCTTCATAAGTTTCCAGATGATTCTAGTTTCTTCTGCACACACATCTTTGCCCAACTGCATGCACCCTTGCACATGCACACACATATGTACACTCACACTCCTAAAGCATGCCTAGAAGGAACAAATCCTTGAAACGCCATCTGTTCCCCACCTCAAGCTTTGGGTGCTGGGTGGGCTCCAGGTGCAGGAACTGGGCCTTGAGTCCGTGGAAGGTTGGAAAGTTCTCCTGAACTCTCCAGGCCTTCGGCTACATGTGGGCCTATTCCCTGAAGGGTTAAGATGTCCCTCAGTGACCAAGTGGGGCCAGAGCCTGATTCAGAGGGCAGTCTGTGGTCCCCTGCCACATCCTGTTGTTTAGGATGCTGTTCCGTCTCCGAGGACCAGCTCTCCTACCCAGGGAGGCAGAGGAAGCAAGGGAGGGGGGCACCCATGGGGTTTGTATAAAAGCCTGGCTCCTGGCCTTTAACTAGTATAATGGCTCCAAGGCCCCAGGAACTGTGTTAGCTGTGGAGAAGCCCTCCTGGTCAATGCCAGAGATCAGAGGAAAGGTAATTTTGGCACGTGCTAAAAATAGGCCTTGTGGTTATTTTAGATCTGTTTTGCTTCAATCGGAGGAGCAAATTTTGGATTCTGCTCAAACTTCCTGTCAATCCCACCAGTCTCTTCCTCCTCCACACTCACTCTCCAAGCTGGTGGAATTCCAAGGGTTTTGATTGTGACCCATCGTCATTTGACTCCAAGCTCTGTACACACACGGAAGTACATACAGAGAATTGAAAAGTATTTCCCTTTGCTAGATACAATACACTCTATTTTCTAGCCTATCCTATTTCATTTTTAAAAACTACTGGTAATGAACCACAAATTAATGACTAGTCAGGAGCACCCACTGTTTGAAAACCATTGAATCAAGCTATCCTTTCTTTTTTCTTTTCTCTGATGCTATCGCTCATCAGTTATGTGGCTTTGGGAAGATCACCTGAACTTTACAGAACCTTTGTTTTTTTTTCTGTCCATGGAGAGAGGGTGGGTCAATCATATGGATTCCCTGAAGCTGTGTGGATTTGTTGGATTCTTTCTTGAAAGAGAATCACCTGTGGCATTTCCTGGGCAGACCCAGTTTGGGACAAGTGTCAAGTTCAAAGCAAAGGGAGCTTGGCATCTTTCTTCCAATGGTTCAGCTGTGACTTTGTAGTGAAGATTCAAGCTTTGGAGGTGGACAGATCAAACCTCAGCTCCTCTTGGGTCAGCAGTGTGGCTGCCATAACCTCTCTGTGCCTCAATTTCCTCATCCGCAGACAAGGATGATACTGTCTCATAGGTCTGTTTGGGGGTTAAATATGACAACAGCAGAGAAATTTATTTCACCTCCTCCCCTCCCCTCTCTTCCTCCCCCACCCCTCCCCTTCCTTTCTGTTTCTTCCCCTTCCCTTCCCTTTCTGCTCAGATTTACTAAACTTCCTCGTGGAGCTACTTCATCCACACCACTTCCTTTAGCTGAAACTCCACAGGTTGTAGAGCACTGTCCCCCACTGTCCCCTAGGTCCTCGCAGGCACACCATGGTTTGACTGGGTAGGTATGTTGCCCATTTTATTAATTGGAAAAAGACTACTAAAATGACTTGTTCAAGGTCCCTCAGTGATTAGAGGCTGTAGGCTCAGGGCTTCTCATGCCTGATCAGTGGTTTGCCTTGCAAACCTGTTAATTTAATATAGCCTTGGGGAGAGCCCTTGACCTGGGAAAGGACCATAGTAGTGATTATACAGGTAACCAGATATGATCACAGGTGTCTGGCTTCACATGTGGGTGTTAGTTATTTTAATACACAGTTCCAAATCGCTTATGATAAGCATAGAAAAGGTTTTGATTCATTTTCACCTTTACTATAATTTCCAATCATCATATTTGTTCATTTACTTATTTTCACCTCTTTCCCTTTCCAAAATATAGAATCCATCTAGATAAGGACCATGTTTGCTTAGTTGTCATTGTATCCCCAATACCTAGCATGATGTCTGGCAAATAAATATTAATTGCTTGAACATATTTGTTGAGTAAATGACTAAACAGGCCACCTGTGGAGAGACTGGACTGGGACTCTATATTTACATGGCTTATTTGATATCTGTGCTCTTTGACCTGGATGATACTAATGTTATGTCTCATACACACCAAGGAAGCAGGGGAAATTAATTACATAAGTAATTCAGAGCACAATGGACCACCCATTTTAACCTTGATTACCTGGTTATTTTAGATAGAAGTAGTTTAAAACTTGAAGAACTGAAATAGTTGCCTAATTTCTCTGTTTCACTTGATTCTTATAGTACTAGCTGCAGACTGATGTGGAAATGCTTCCTCATTAAGAATGTGACTCTAAACATAAAAGACTCTTTTTTTTAATGTTTATTTTTGAGAAAGAGACAGAGTATGAGTGGGCAAGAGAGAGAGGGAGACACAGAATCTGAAGCAAGCTCTAGACTCAAATCTGTCAGCACAAAGCCCAACACGGGACTCAAACTTACAGATCGTGAGATCATGACCCAAGCTGAAGTTGGATGCTCAATGACTGAGCCACCCAGGCACCCCAAGAGACTCTTAAATACAGAGAACAAACTGAGGGTTTCTGGAGGGGCTGTGGGTGGGGGAATGAGGTAAATGGGTAAGGGGCATTAAGAAAGACACTTGTTGGGATGAGTACTGGGTATGATACATAGGGGATGAATTACTGGAATCTGCTCCTGAGATCATTATTGCACTATATGCTAACTAACTTGGATAGGAAGGAAGGAAGGAAGGAAGGAAGGAAGGAAGGAAGGAAGGAAGGAAGGAAGGAAGNCATTGGCTCAGATACCTAGTGACCAACTCTCTATCAGAGTTTTCACAGAGAGATCCATGAAAGTACAGGAAGGCCCCTCATCCTTGCTCTACAGTATCTTATTTTAGGCCTATTAGGGTAGATACACAGGTATTGTCTTCTTTTCTCCCAACAAGTAGACAATGGCTGTTTGGCTGGCAGGAAATTGTGACTATAACCCAGGAGAAGTTGGCTGTGGTTGGCTCTCATTTTTCTGCCATAGTCATTTGGGACATTTCAGCAATCTTTGGAATTTATATTCATGCAGGCATGCGTACACACACAGAAATATTCATTAGTATTGGTTACAAAGGCCTGGACACTAGGGGCATGTGACACTAGGGCGGGGATTGGGATCAAGGCTAGGGTGGGGACAGCTAAGCATCAAATTTTGAGCCAAGCTGAAGAGCACAAATAATGCCCACTTGGAAGCCAGAGGTAACACCTGATGTCAGAATCATAGATCCGAGAGTGGGAGTCTGGTGGAATGGGATCAATGCACAAGCAGGTTGAGAGTGAGGGGGTGGCTCTGGGCAGCTGCCTGGAACATGGAGTGGTGGTTGGCGAGCCAGCAGGGTTGTGGTTCAGGGGTGGGTCAGACTGGCTGCAACAGCTATGGGCAAGGTGTATAAAACAGGATAAAGTTCATGCCCTCAACAAACTTAACACATCACAAATAGAAGAGGAGTCGTGGACATAAATAGTTTTCATATGAGAGGGGCCAAGGGAGACTCATCCTGGTTCCGAGGGGGCTTCCTGGAGGTGGTAGCATTTTAGAGAAGCCTTGGAGGTGGAGGTTAGATAAAGTTTATCTTGTGTGGGTGACAAGACAGAGGGGTACTTTAGTAGAGCTAAGCTGTGAATACAAGGCTGTGTTCCAGTTGGCTAGAAATTGGATAGGAAGAGACTAAGGCCCTATTAACCCTTCTATATGCCAGATTCTGTACTAGAATTTACTTCCAGTTAAGTTTTTTTAATTTTATTTTTTAATTTTTTAAATGCTTATTTATTTCTGAAAGAGGGACAGTGTAAGTGGGGAGAGGGAAAGAGAGAGGGAGACACAGAATCTGAAGCAGGCTCCAGGCTCTGAGCTGCCAGCACAGAGCCTGACATGGGGCTCAAACCTGCAAACCATGAGATCATGACCTGAGCCAAAGTCGGTCAATTAACCAACTGGGCCACCCAGGCGCCCCTCCACTTAAGTTATTATTAAGGTTGATTAGCTTATAGCTTAGATTTCTCAGCATAGCACAGGGAGATAGGAATGACTATCCCTATTTTAGATATAAAGAAACCAAGTCTCAGAGAGAAATTTGCCCCAAAGCCTGTAAGGTTACTGTCAGGAGAGGGTGAGAAGAAAGGGATGAGTCATGAAGAATAAGACCTAAAAGTCCAGTCCAGGGGAAGGCTTTTGATGATTTATTTATTTTTTTTTTAGTACACCAGCAATTAGATATGGTTGTCAAAGTCACTTCAGGCCCTAGGACCAGCTCTGACCCACTACCCAGCCTTTTCCAGAGGCTTTTGATATGTGAAGTGTCAATGCTGTGTGATTCTTTCTCACTCAGACAGTAAGAGAGTCATTGTCTTAAAGGAACTAGATAGCAAAGACACCAAGTGCTTGGAAGCCCAAGGTATCAGGTGAAAAGAAGATGTGATATAAAACATGTACTCCCTTGTTTTTGACATTCCTCTCTACCTTCTACCGCACCCCTAGATCAACCTGGAGAAGAAGAAATTTTAAAGAGCAAGATGCACCCTCAGGGCTTTACAGGGGGCTCTGTCTCCTCCTGGGGCCTGGGGTGGCAGAAATGGCAGACCACTGCTTAAGGTTCAGGCATTGTGAATACCTGTGCCTCACTCGTCCAGGAAGTCCAGAGAAGATGCTGAGCCTCGGGGAGCCCTCTTGGCCACCATGGTGTGCTCCAGAGACACAAAGTAGAAGAGGCAGTGTAGGCAGATCTAGGCAGACAGCACTCCTAACTGCATCCACTCCTCCCCCCATTTCCCACCCCCTGCACACACAGTTTTCCCATGGCTCTTGCAGGGGGAGTGGGAATGAGTTTAGAGAGCATGACCTCAGGGAGTCTGCAGTACTGAAGGGGTCTCTGCCATGTGGGCATGGTGCAGAGAGGAGGTAACAGCTTGGAGCAGCCAGCCAGGGGCTAGATAAGGTGTGTATACAGACTTGACAGGGATGGGGGGGAGCATATCTTTGATGACCAGACAGAGACACATTACATCTCAGTTGAACTTGGGACAGATTGAGCAGAGATATTGCCTCCCCATCTGCACAGATGTGGTAGATCCTGTACTTAGTATCAACTTCAAGGGGGAATTTAATAGCACTGGGTCCTGGTGAATGACTTCAGTGACTGATTAACCTAGAAGCCATGATGCTGGTCTCTCTCCAATCAGCCAGAGTAGGGGCTTGAGATAGAAAATAAAACCCAATTACAGAAAAATAAAGAAAATGACATTGTGCATACCAGTCTTGTAGACTGCTATGGAGTAACACTCCAAACTCTCTGTGTTTACTTCTTTCCTTCTTCACCCCTTCCCCATCTTTCACTCTGCCCTGTCCACTTCAACATGCTGAATCAGGCCTCCTCTTTTACAGTGCAGTGAGCCTGATTAAAAAAAAAAAAATCCAGGAATTTATAGCCTGAAAAGAATAAAGCCAGAGAGACCTTTGAAGTGGTGTTGTCCATGGGTGCCTGGGTGGCTGAGTCAGTTAATTATCCAATTCTTGGTTTCGGCTCAGGTCTTGATTTCGTGGCTTCATGGGTTCGAGCCCGACATTGGGATCCAGGTGGACAGCATGGAGCCTGCTTAGGATTCTCTCTCTCCTTCTCTCTGCCCTTCCCCTACTTATGCTATCTGTCTCTCTCAAAATAAATAAATAAACTTAAAAAAAAAAAAAAAAGGAATAGTGTTGTCCAACCCCTTCATTTCACCAGGAAAAGACATGCTTTGTGCAGGATCTCAACACAGTTGAGAAAACTTGGTCCCTGAACTTTTCCCACCCAGCTCCTCTTGTTACTGGTCACCCAGGTGAGGAAACCACACCCTGGTCTCTCCTTGCCAAGCCCAGTCTTACCCTGTACTCAAAGCTTGTTAGGTACAAGCTGCCCATCTCCCGAGCTGGATGGACTTCCTAGCTGGATCTCCTAGCTGGATGGATGATTTAGGGCAGATTCCACCCTGAAAGGAGAGGGGGAGTGAGGGATGAGGAGGGCTGCCTACCATGTAGCCCTGTGGGTCACTCTCCTACAGACTGACCCCTTGGCCCCAGAACAAAGCAGTTCTCCAACACGCCATGGATCATGCCTTCTGGGGGATGATGGGACACATACCAGAGATTCTTTCCAAGCCACAATTGCTCTGGAGCTGTGGCAGCAAGTCTGCCTGCTGGAGCCTGTGAGCTCCCACCAGGCTGTGGGGAGGGAAGGGAAGTCTTAGACTTCACTGAGTTAGGAGTGCTGGCTGCCAGGAGACCACCCCAAACACCAAGCACCCAGGTGGACAAGCAGTGGGGACTCCATGGCCTGAGGGTCAACAATAAATCAACCTTCTACTGAGGGAAAGCCCCAGTGTGGAGCTGACTCTGACCTCCCTGGGCTAGGAGCTCTTGCTTACTATTCTCTTTAACCCTCACAGACCAGGAGGCAGGCATTATTATCTCCTTTTCAGAGATGAGAAAAATGAAGTTTGGAAAGGTTAAGTGATATGGATGAGGTCACAAAGTTTTTAAGGAGAGGATCTGGGATTAGAAGCCTAGTGTGTCCCACTCATTCAATACTATGGCCTTTTAAGATAGATCCTTGAGTGGGAGGGGCCTGGGTGCCTCAGTCCCTTAAGCAAACTCTTGATTTCAGCTCAGGTCATGATATCAAGGTTGTGAATTTGAGCCCCACATTGGACTCTGCACTGGACATGGAGTCTGCTTGGGATTCTCTCTCTCTCTCTCTCTCTCTCTCTCTGCCCCTTCTCCCACCCCCCAAAAATACAGATCCTTGTGTAGACAGGGAGAACAGCCCAGCCTTGCAAATTAGGGTTTGGGAGTCAGGGCCTTCACGCACTTGGCTTCATCTCTCATGAGCCACATTCCCTGAACATGCACTTCTTTCCCAAGGAGTCTGTTCTCTGGGAAGGGATCGGCACTGCTTCTCAGGATCTCCCACATTCCCTAAGGGATAATTTAAGGTGTGAGCACAGCAGCTCTGGATCAGGAGCGATGCTCCAAGAAGGCTAATCACCCATGAGCAGGACTTATTGTAATCAGACAAACCTGTAACCAAGTCAGACTTACACAGGATCAAACAACAAGCATAATCATGATTGAAACTGGGGCCCAGGGCCTCTTCTCACCAAGGCTCAACCTTGGACATTATGGAAATTCATACTAAAATGTTGAATGGTTCCTGACATTGACTGCAGTGCTCTTTTATACACGTCAGCCAAATTTTTACTTTTTCTGTCATCACTCAGTTGCCTCTTTAGTTATAATCTGTGATCAGGAGTGACAATTTCCCTTGGTGTCATAGCTAGCTTTACCCTCACTTTCCTCATTCCTCCTGTACCCTGATCTCCACATGTGTTGAAAGGTAGAGGCTGGTGCTTCTGCTGACAGCAGGGCCCTCGCCAACCCTTCCCATGATCCAGGGATGGGGTTCCTGGTGTTCCTTCATAAGTTTCCAGATGATTCTAGTTTCTTCTGCACACACATCTTTGCCCAACTGCATGCACCCTTGCACATGCACACACATATGTACACTCACACTCCTAAAGCATGCCTAGAAGGAACAAATCCTTGAAACGCCATCTGTTCCCCACCTCAAGCTTTGGGTGCTGGGTGGGCTCCAGGTGCAGGAACTGGGCCTTGAGTCCGTGGAAGGTTGGAAAGTTCTCCTGAACTCTCCAGGCCTTCGGCTACATGTGGGCCTATTCCCTGAAGGGTTAAGATGTCCCTCAGTGACCAAGTGGGGCCAGAGCCTGATTCAGAGGGCAGTCTGTGGTCCCCTGCCACATCCTGTTGTTTAGGATGCTGTTCCGTCTCCGAGGACCAGCTCTCCTACCCAGGGAGGCAGAGGAAGCAAGGGAGGGGGGCACCCATGGGGTTTGTATAAAAGCCTGGCTCCTGGCCTTTAACTAGTATAATGGCTCCAAGGCCCCAGGAACTGTGTTAGCTGTGGAGAAGCCCTCCTGGTCAATGCCAGAGATCAGAGGAAAGGTAATTTTGGCACGTGCTAAAAATAGGCCTTGTGGTTATTTTAGATCTGTTTTGCTTCAATCGGAGGAGCAAATTTTGGATTCTGCTCAAACTTCCTGTCAATCCCACCAGTCTCTTCCTCCTCCACACTCACTCTCCAAGCTGGTGGAATTCCAAGGGTTTTGATTGTGACCCATCGTCATTTGACTCCAAGCTCTGTACACACACGGAAGTACATACAGAGAATTGAAAAGTATTTCCCTTTGCTAGATACAATACACTCTATTTTCTAGCCTATCCTATTTCATTTTTAAAAACTACTGGTAATGAACCACAAATTAATGACTAGTCAGGAGCACCCACTGTTTGAAAACCATTGAATCAAGCTATCCTTTCTTTTTTCTTTTCTCTGATGCTATCGCTCATCAGTTATGTGGCTTTGGGAAGATCACCTGAACTTTACAGAACCTTTGTTTTTTTTTCTGTCCATGGAGAGAGGGTGGGTCAATCATATGGATTCCCTGAAGCTGTGTGGATTTGTTGGATTCTTTCTTGAAAGAGAATCACCTGTGGCATTTCCTGGGCAGACCCAGTTTGGGACAAGTGTCAAGTTCAAAGCAAAGGGAGCTTGGCATCTTTCTTCCAATGGTTCAGCTGTGACTTTGTAGTGAAGATTCAAGCTTTGGAGGTGGACAGATCAAACCTCAGCTCCTCTTGGGTCAGCAGTGTGGCTGCCATAACCTCTCTGTGCCTCAATTTCCTCATCCGCAGACAAGGATGATACTGTCTCATAGGTCTGTTTGGGGGTTAAATATGACAACAGCAGAGAAATTTATTTCACCTCCTCCCCTCCCCTCTCTTCCTCCCCCACCCCTCCCCTTCCTTTCTGTTTCTTCCCCTTCCCTTCCCTTTCTGCTCAGATTTACTAAACTTCCTCGTGGAGCTACTTCATCCACACCACTTCCTTTAGCTGAAACTCCACAGGTTGTAGAGCACTGTCCCCCACTGTCCCCTAGGTCCTCGCAGGCACACCATGGTTTGACTGGGTAGGTATGTTGCCCATTTTATTAATTGGAAAAAGACTACTAAAATGACTTGTTCAAGGTCCCTCAGTGATTAGAGGCTGTAGGCTCAGGGCTTCTCATGCCTGATCAGTGGTTTGCCTTGCAAACCTGTTAATTTAATATAGCCTTGGGGAGAGCCCTTGACCTGGGAAAGGACCATAGTAGTGATTATACAGGTAACCAGATATGATCACAGGTGTCTGGCTTCACATGTGGGTGTTAGTTATTTTAATACACAGTTCCAAATCGCTTATGATAAGCATAGAAAAGGTTTTGATTCATTTTCACCTTTACTATAATTTCCAATCATCATATTTGTTCATTTACTTATTTTCACCTCTTTCCCTTTCCAAAATATAGAATCCATCTAGATAAGGACCATGTTTGCTTAGTTGTCATTGTATCCCCAATACCTAGCATGATGTCTGGCAAATAAATATTAATTGCTTGAACATATTTGTTGAGTAAATGACTAAACAGGCCACCTGTGGAGAGACTGGACTGGGACTCTATATTTACATGGCTTATTTGATATCTGTGCTCTTTGACCTGGATGATACTAATGTTATGTCTCATACACACCAAGGAAGCAGGGGAAATTAATTACATAAGTAATTCAGAGCACAATGGACCACCCATTTTAACCTTGATTACCTGGTTATTTTAGATAGAAGTAGTTTAAAACTTGAAGAACTGAAATAGTTGCCTAATTTCTCTGTTTCACTTGATTCTTATAGTACTAGCTGCAGACTGATGTGGAAATGCTTCCTCATTAAGAATGTGACTCTAAACATAAAAGACTCTTTTTTTTAATGTTTATTTTTGAGAAAGAGACAGAGTATGAGTGGGCAAGAGAGAGAGGGAGACACAGAATCTGAAGCAAGCTCTAGACTCAAATCTGTCAGCACAAAGCCCAACACGGGACTCAAACTTACAGATCGTGAGATCATGACCCAAGCTGAAGTTGGATGCTCAATGACTGAGCCACCCAGGCACCCCAAGAGACTCTTAAATACAGAGAACAAACTGAGGGTTTCTGGAGGGGCTGTGGGTGGGGGAATGAGGTAAATGGGTAAGGGGCATTAAGAAAGACACTTGTTGGGATGAGTACTGGGTATGATACATAGGGGATGAATTACTGGAATCTGCTCCTGAGATCATTATTGCACTATATGCTAACTAACTTGGATAGGAAGGAAGGAAGGAAGGAAGGAAGGAAGGAAGGAAGGAAGGAAGGAAGGAAGGAAGGAAGGAAGTGAGAGAGCAAGCCCTACAGCAGACACACAGCACATAGGCACACACTCACATACAGGGATGTGAAGAGGAACAGGAGTTTGAGAGAGAGAAAGGAAAGGGTATCTAGGAGGCTCACCTTCCAGCAGGAGAAGCTCTCCATGCCTGGCCTTCTGCAAAGTTCCGTTTCCTCCCCCACCTGTGCACTGCTGGAGCCCAGGTAACCACTCCTTGACCTTGGCAAACCAGATCAGCTCCAAGTTGGACCCTCTTGGGCAGAAAGAACCAGGCTTATAGACAGAGTTCTAAGGAGATACATTTTTCAACTTTGGATTTAAAAAAAGAACAGAAAAAATTCAAGCCTAAGCCAAATAGTTTGGCTTTTTCATGTCAATAGTATTTAAAGATGTTATTTGGCTGGAGCTGGAAATTCTGCGAATGAAAAACAACTTGGCCCTCACTCTTGTCTCCCTCCTCTCCTTCTCCCTGTTGGTTCCCAGCTGTCCTTAGCTCCCCACTGAAGCCCCACCAGTGCTTTTTTTTTAGGTTTATTTTTTTTATTTTGAGAGGGCATGCATATGAGTGGGGGAGGGGCAGAGAGAGGAGGAGAGAGAGAATCCCAAGTGGGCTCCTAGCTTTCAGCGCAGAGCCCAACATGGGGTCCCATCTCATGACCCATGAGATCATGACTTGAGCTGAAACCAAGAGCTGATGCTTAACCAGTTGAGAGCCCCCCTGCCCCCCCCCCCCCAATCACCAGTGCCTTTGATACTGCCCTGGCCCAGGGCCTCTTTTCCTCTCTTCATTGCCTTGCTTCTGTGGAATTGGGAGATCTCAGTTATTCACCAGTCTCCTGAGAAGAATGGCACCACAGGGGGGAACAGAGTAGCTTCTTGGCATTTGAGGGAAGGTAAGGTGGAAGGGAGGGAGGGAGAAAAATGAACAGGAGACACAGTTCTCACTGCTGTGTGCGAAGTCGGCACTGGTGCGTTGCTTTACAGGTCAACGTACTTGAAGCTCAGACAACCCTGTGAGATGAGTATTGTAGGTAGGACCATCCCCACTTTACAGTGGAGAACACTGAAGCTCAGAGGGGTGAAGTGATTAACCTAAGGTCACAATGTTTAGTATGTGGCCACATCTTTCGGATTCCAAAACCCATGTTCCTTCAACCCATACAAGGAAGTGATTGACGCTGAGTCAGGGAGCCATCTGAGTATACATCAAAAGGTATTCAACCTTCACTTGTTCCTGCCTTCCAGCTTTCGCTGGCAATGTTCCCTCAGCCTTCCATCAACTCTCCAGCCATCTCTCAGGCGGAGTTCATCTCTTCCCTCCCTTGCAAAGCTTCCCTTACTTTCTCAAGCTAGAATTAATCAGCTTCTCTGTCCCCAGGGTGGGTCTGTTGAATAACCCCTGTGCTGGAGCATCTGTCTGGAGCTGCCTGGTGGTATGGCTGCTGCGGCATGATGCTTAATGAGGCCAGGGCATCCTGATCCAGCCTGGCATCAGCTTGAGAAGACAGGGTGGAGAAAAGATGTGGGACATTTGGGGCAAAGGACAATCTTCTCCACTCCAAGGGCAGTAAACCATGCCCTCCACTGGAATTTGCTGCACTGGGCAGGGGGTTGGGGGGGTGGTGGTGGTGGTGGTGGTGGTACTCACATCACACACAAATTTCAGAAGGTCTCCTCCATCTTGCTGAGAGATGGGGAGTGCAAGAAAAATTTGGGGGAGGAATGAGTTATAAGCTCTGAGCTCCTTCCCAACGCAGAGTATAGTAGATCTGCTTTGGAAATGGTTGTTAGGTAAATGTATGAATCACTTAATGATTCGATGTTGCTACTCTCAGGAGCCACACAGCTTGGTCCTGGGTCAAGAGGGCTGGGGGAAGATGACTGTAAATACCACTCCCAAGTCCCCTTGGTTTTACCCCAACCATGCAGGTGTGACCTGGGCACTGGCTGGTCTTCTGGGTTCTTCCCAGGCTGAGCCTGGCATTTTGCTCTCTCCTGGGTGCCTCTGGGGTGTGGTAAAGCTGAGGACACACACTCCTGCCTCCCACCCTCTCTTTGTTGCTACATCACCCATGGTCCCACTCTCCACCTTGATTCTGGGATCATGCAGAAGCCAGACCAGAGTGTGGCCCTGGGCCTCAGTCCTCTCAACCTAATGACAGCTGCAAAGAACCAAGCCTGGAGCACTTGCTTCCCACAAACACCAGCTTATTCTAACTTGAACCCCAGGAACAAAATGTGCAGGAGTGACTGGGCACACACCTGAACACATGTGTGTGTCCAGGGTGGTTTCTCAGCTTTGGAATATCTAGACACCAGGTTCTTCTTGGTGTTTGAAGTTCAGCCCATCCAATCCCTTCATTGTATAAATAATTTTATATTTATTTTGGTTAATAGGAATCTTTACCTGAAAAGTGGGACATCAGAAATATGTGGGCAGACCTCATGGCCACCCAGGAGGAGAGATACCTGCTTATCCTGACCTCCTCCCCTCCATTCCCCCCCACCTTCCGTGTTCTAGAACCTTGTCCTTAAAGGGAGCTCCTCTCCTTTCCTCACATGCTTTATTAGAAGTGAAACAAGCAGAAGGCGTTGTTGAGGAAGCAGAGATCCTTTTCATTGTCTGGGACCCCCACCTGTCATTCCCTGCCCTGCCACCATGTGGCTCAGGCTACCACAGCAGGCCATACTCTATGACACACCTTTGTACCTTCTGTCTCTTTTTTCTTATAGCATTGCAACAACCTTCTGAGCATGGTATTATTATTCTACTTTGCAAGTGAGAAGACCGAGGCTCAGAGAAGCCCAGCAGCTTGTCCTCAGCGCTCAGCTGGCACCCAGCAGCAGTGGGATGGGAACCTCTGTCTTCCAATCCCCCCTCCACCCCCACCAAGTGTGTGCTTTCAACCAGCAGGCTGCAGACAACTGCGGGGTGAATGCAGTGTCCTATGACTCTCCAGCTTCCTCTGGGCCACAGAGCTGCCCGGGAGGAAGCCTGCCTCTCCCCCTCTGCCCTCTCTCCACACTCCAGAAGCACTCAGCCTGAGCTGCTGAGTGTGGCAGGTGCTTATGAAATGGCTCTGACATCCCAGGAGCTCTCAGAGGGGCCAGCCTGTGGGTGTCTGCAGAATCCAGAGCCTCACCCGACTCCCTACCTCCAGAAGGGCTCCTGCCCCAGGACTGCTGGCTCCCACTCAGTGAATGGCCCCAGAACCCCGACTCCCAGCTGTCAGCACCTGCGATCCTTACTCAGGAGCTAAGCCCTGGCACTTCCCAGGCCTGCATGGGGCCAAGATTCCCTTCCAGAGAAATACTTCATCTATCTTCCAGCCTGGGGCCTGTCCCCTGTCCAGTGTCTTCATAGTTCAGATTCCTGTGACTACAAAGGGGCTGGCACCCATGAGCAAGACTCCTGGCAGCTTCTATAACACAGGTGATACCTTTTCCATGAATACCCGGCTCTCAACTCCTTTTGGCCATTACAGGATTACAAGGAATCCCCCCACCAAATTCTGGTGGCCTCTGATCCAACCCAGATAGTCCAGGAGTGATCTGTGATAGAGCACTTGGTTTTCCATCCCAGACAAAGGCCTGGGGTATGGTCAAAAACTTGGGGACAAGGATCTAGAGTTGGACAGAAAGAGAACCAAGGAATGTTGGCACAAATGAAGCAGGAGCTGGGGATCCTACATTTACAGGGGGCTCTCATTTTAGACAGGGTTACTCTCTAAAATCAGTGCACGAGGGAAGACTGGACATGGTCAAGATCCCCTTGATGCCTCCTGCTGAAGGTACCACCATGTTGGAGATCTGTCAGACTCTCATTTAGTGTTGGCAGCATGGGAGCAGATGGGACTTTGGCTGAGTGTGCACCAAGGTGACTGGCTTATATTTAGGGACATGTTGGGTGAAAAGTGTGTACTTTGAGCACTAGACTCATGCTCACAAGTGACTCAGGCAGATGCATGCCTTCTGGTGCCCAGGGCGTATGCTCCCTAAACAGGCAGCTGGCCCAGTGCCCCCACAACTGCCCCTAAACCAACATGATGTGATTCCACAGTGCTCTGCTAAGCCTTTCATGCATGTGTCTTGTTAGGCAGAGCAGCAGGCCCAGGGTGAACAACACTGAGAAGCTGAGAGGCCACTCCAGAGGCTTGATGCCTTTGCGCCTCGGCTACTTTCACTTTGCTTTTCAGGAAGTTGCTCATTTTGAGGAGTTCCCTGTTACTGTCTCCTCACGACGTCACCTCTGGAGACAGCCAAGCTCGGGGCCACTTTCTGGTACAAAACTATGAGGTTTCTCCAGCACAACCATATTTTTAGGGCCTCGTCCCTCCCCCTCCCCCCACCACTCCTGCACTGAGAGGTATCATTTGGTAATACACCTACACACTATAGGCAGGTGTCTTCTTGCTGTTCAGGCACAAAGGGTGAAAGGTGTGAGTCTCTGGTGTGGTTGTAGCTGATGGAGTTACACTCACACACCTGGGTGTGAGGTGGAAAGAATGGGGGGGGGTGCTTTCGTTCGGTGGTGGAGTAATAATAGGGCCAGGAGCTGATTAGGCCCAAAAGACTTCCTCTGAGAGAGTGAAGGTAACCCAGCGCGCTAAGGAAGCTGTCCTATAAAACAGCTAGTATCAGGGAGAGGACATCAAATCGTGCCTAGGCTGCAATAATTTAAAAAGTCTTTCTCCAAATGACTGACATTCCCTAAAATCCACTGGACAACGCAGGTAACTGATGTTTTGCAAATACCTATCCAGGTTTCCCCTGCTCTCTGAAAGCAGAACCTTCCCACGAAAACTTTCTAAGCCTGGCGGAAAGCAACGAAGCAATTATGGTTTCATAAAAGCAAAAACTCTCTTTGAGTATCTTTAGGTTAGGAAAAACAGGTTAGGAAAAAATTTTACAGGCCTTTTGTAAAAGTGAGGCGGCATAACGTGAACTTTTGAAAAGCGGGGGATCCTTATACCAGCATTTACAGAGTTGGAGCCCTGCATTGGGCTCTCTGCTGTCAGCATGGAGCCCGCATTAGATCCTCTGTCTCTGTCTCTGTCTCTCTCTGTCCCTCGCCTGCTCATACTCACTCACTCTCTCTCTCTCTCTCAAGATAAATAAAGAAAATCTTTAAAAAATTAATTATTTCTTATAACAAAGGCAGTGCAATGGTTGTTTTGAGAAAGCTAACAGCCCAAGAAACAGATGACCAAGAAAGTGAAAGTCTCCCATAATCCTGCTGTACTGGAAGGAAACACTTAACCGTTTAGGGTATTGTACCAGGGTTTTAGTCAATTACTTCTATAGTACAGGCACATGCAGGAGGGGAAGCACATGCTTTAAGCTGCCTCTCCGCTGCCCTATCTGCAGAGCACCTTGTCAGGGTTCTCAAAGACAAAGCACCTCTGTCCACCTGGTGGCACACCTGCATTTCCTGGGAGGAGGGAGCCCAGCTCCGGGCTGCCTTCTAGTTCAGTAGCAGCCATCTCACCCCCGCCTCCTCCCCCAGGCACCTCTCACTGCCAACTGGGATGGCATCTGGGTCCTTCCCCAGGACCCCTGGGGGGGCAGGCACCTCTCCGCGCACCCCAAGTCTGCCCTGTCCTCAAGGCTCGTCAGATTCTCAACCTCACCCTCACTCATAAATGTCTCTGTCCACTGTTCTCTAGTAGAAAGTGGGCTGGATTGGAGGTTAGGTCTGGGTCAAGAGAACCCTGGAGTTCCTTGAACCCTCATGCCATCCAAAGCATTTGAATGCTTGTAAGTCTTTCGTCATGAGGGTAAATGACTCACGGTTATGCAGCTAGTTGTCTGGAGAAGTGGCGCTGAAAGCCAGTCCTGGCTGTTGGAGAATCAGGAGACCTTGCGTGGGGTCCTTACTGTGGGGCGAACAGCTATGTGAAAGCTGCTTCACCTCCCTGGACCAAGTGTCCCCACCTGTAAAGGAAGGAGGCTGGTGCTCAGCTGTGACCGCGCATCAAAGCACCCCAGAAGCTTTAACAGACTGATGTGTGGGTTCCGCCTGGGGATTCTGACCGAAGGCTGGCGTCTGAGTGTGTTGCCTTCTGTGGGTCTGCTGCAGCACCTTGGGTCCTTTATTTCCTCTCCCTATGTCTGGTTTCCCAGACTCAAAGTGCTTCTAAAAGGGTGTGAGGCTCCAAAGCTGTGGGCTCGCATCTCAGTTCTCTCACTTGGTGATGTCAGGCAGACTAGTTACCCTCTCTGTGCCTCCTCTCCTAGCTTGCAAAATGAGGAAGAAAATAGTACGTGCCTCACAGGACTGTAAGGAGGATGAGATGATCTGTGCAAAGTGCTGCTCAGCAGGCCTGGCACTGTGGCTCAGTGGAATGACTTCCATTCTCTCTGTAACCATAAGGTCTGAGTTCAAATGATCACACTACAAGTCTTTAATGTCCAAATAAAGGGAAAGGAGGAGAAGGTCCCAAGGGAAGGTAGGCAGAAGCACCCAGGGGAGATGAACCCATTCTTTGGCTGCTCTGGGAGTTGCTTCTGTGAGTTTACTCATCCCTAAGACCCAGATATGAGGCCTGCTGTGTAACCAGGAAATGGGCTACCCAGCCACCCAACCCTTGGCAGAAGCTGAAAGGGTTGCGCCTTCAAGACCCAAAGAAGTCCTTAGCATCTGAGCACCTCATCGTGGTGGTGGGCACCTCCTCAATGTCTGCCTCCTAGAAAAGCTCTCCTGGCCACCCCATCCCCCCACACACTGCCTTTTTGTCTCTCAAGGGTTGGGTTGAAACTCACTGTTTGTTGTGACCCTGTGATTGAGCTTTCCAGGGTTTGTCTGGGGGAAGGCCTGTCTCCTTCTTTAGGACTCGCCCTTCGAAAAATCTCTGGCCTCAGCTCTGCCTGTTGTGGAAGGATCTCTGCCTCGAGAGAGGGAGGGAGCCCAGAGCACTGGAACCAGACACACCTGCTCTCCCTCCTTTTGCTTTACCACTTGTCAGCTCATGATCTCAGGCTTGTGGTTTTCCCTCTCGGAGGAGTCTGAACACACGTTAGCCTGTTTGACTCCTTTCTCCTCCTGTTGTGTTTGATCATGGAGCAGGGTGACTTCCTCATGACTGGGAAAAAGAGCTGAGGAGGCAAATGGGTCAGGGCTGGAGTTTAATCTCTGGGCCTCCCAGCCCAGGACCTTGGAAATAGTGTGGCACACAGAGTCTGCAAGCCTGACCGCGGGCCCGGCCCAGCCCGCAGCTGACTGCTAACTCAGGCAAATCAACAGCTTCTTGCCACCTCATTTACACAGCTGTGCTATAACGTAGTTGCTCTAAATCAGTCATTCCCAAAGTGAATTAGTTGGTACACTGGTTTTGCAAGCTGTTTCTCAAAAAAAAAAAGTCTCAAAGGTCAAATAAGTTTGAGGTATATTGTAAACTCCACTCCCCAATTAGCACATCGTAATATACACATCAATCTATTAAAGGCACCAAGAGAACCAGTAACAAAGAGGCCAGTTTGGCTTTGTTCAATTCACTTTTTCCTAAACTCTTTTGACCATAAAAATTTTCAATCCTATTAACATCCTAGAGCACTCGTGGTTGGAGAAAACCACATGAGAAATGATGGTTTAATCCAGAGCTGGGCTTCTCAAACTTGAAAGTTCATTTAAAACACCTTGTTGATCTGCTGACTCTAACTCAGCAGGTCTGGTGGGGCTTGAAGCCAGCAAGCTCCCAGGTGATGCATACCACCTAGGATGTCCCAGAGGGCAGAGTCCCAAGGATTTTTCAGCTTCAACATTGGAAACTGCAGAAATGGAGACTCAGGAACCCTGGACTGATACTTAGGTTAGGGTCCTGGCCCCACCACTTGGTGACAAGGTGATCTTGAACAAATCTCTCTACCAAACAGAGCATTTATTTTCTCATCTGTGAAGTTTATTTTTTATTTTTATTTTGCTTTTATTTATTTTTGAGAGAGAAAGAGAGAGGCAGTATGAGTGGGGGAGGAACAGAGAGAGAGAGAGGGAGACACAGAATCTGAAGCAGGCTCCAGGCTCTGAGCTGTCAGTACAGAGCCTGACACAGGGCTCGAAATCATGAACCTCGAGATCATGACCTGAGCCAAAGTCAGTTGCTTAACCAGCTGAGCCACTCAGGCACCCCTCATCTGTGAAGTTTCAAAGAGTACCAGCCCCATAGAATTGTTTGATGATTAAATAAGGCCACTCAAATAAAACCTGTAGTGCCAGACCTAACCCATGATAGGAGCACACTATACACTGGCCGTCGTTCATTATATAGAGTCTATGTGTCTGTCAGGCTCCCACCCATAGGCTACTACCACGTTCACTTGCAAGGCTGCTTGCTGCCCCCACACCTCTTTCCTCCCAACATGATGGCACTGCCATCTCTTTTATGGAGCTTTACTTGACCTTTCTTCTCTAGCACATTCTTGTAACTTCTCCTGCTTCCAGGGCATCAGAGGAGCTGAGAGACAATGGTTCTTCTCTGGTGATTCTAGACAAACTGTGCCAGCAGCCCTAGGGGTAGCACAGCCCATATTTTTCCTGACCCTGTCACAAGGGGTCCTCATTGATGGATGGAGTATGATCCCACCACATTATCCTGGGCATGGGCCCTGCTGACTCTGGGAGTTTGTATGTCATACGCAGCGACTGTGAGAGTATAATCCTCATCATACTCACCTCTGTGTCCCTTGAGAAGTGCTTTTGCAACTGAATCACATTAAAGCCTTCCTATAAATATGTTCACATGCACCAGCAAGGCTCATGTTTGGGCTCTAGTAAGGTCTCTTCTTGTGTGTCAACAGTGGATTAAGACTACATTGCCATGGTTGCCCAGATTTTGCCCCATCAGAAAACTAAGGAAGGAAGAGGCACCATTTTTGATCGCCTTTCAGTGTTTGGCTCCTGATGTACATCCTCATTTAAGCTTCGCAGCAACCCCAAATGGCTGTGTTCTTATCAGGCTCAGAGAGGCTAAGTAATTTGCCCAGAGACACACAGCTAGTAAATAGGGATGCCTAATAAGTAGGGAAGCTGGGATCAGAGTTCAGGATCATTTGACTTTATTTCCACTATGCTTTTTCTGCTCCCAATGACTGCCTACAGCTTCCAAGTTTTACCTGTTATTGGAACACATGGAAAGAAAAGAAATCCTCTCTCCATTTGATCCTTGTCTTAAGTCAAGTTGTATATCTGGACCAATGTAACCCTAGTGACCGTGCTGTACTATACAACCATGTGGGCAGAAGTGGGGGCAGAGGAAAGAAGGTGAACCCATGCCTAGAACAGGGTGACAGGCAAGATCCACTCTAGTGGGCCAGCCTATGAAATACCCCTTATTAGGGACAGTAACTGGAAAGGATGGCATTTAAAAGGCAGATGAGAAGGGAAACCTCTCCTTGAACAGATCTAGGCACCATGCAAGTCATCTTCTGACCCTGGTATGGGTCAGAACAGCCAGCTACTCTGCCTGCAGGGGCCTTGATCTTCTGGAGTCTTGTCTCCCTGGAGGGTCCCAGAAGTTGGATAAACCACATTCTCATTCCCTACCTCATGTTTAGAGGTGAGGTCACAGAGACTGGTGCGTGCAGAGGTGTGTCAGGTTGACCACACACAGTTGCACATGTCTGGTTGCTTCTGGGCCTCCGGATCCCTGCCACACTGTGTCTTATACTTTATTTCTCTGCCCTTCAATTTTTCCAGGGATGGAAGGGTGAGTGAGCATATGGCCCATGTCCTGGGCCCAGGTGAAAAACCATTGAAACCAAGACTTTCTGGAAGGTCCCTGGAGTTACAGGGTAAACTAGATAAAGTGCAAGCTGTTTGTCAACCATTCCTCCAGACTCCTGAAAATTGACTTGGAGAGCCTCTCTGACCTCCATTGCCAACAGGGCATCGAGATGCACAAACACCATTCAAAGCTGACAGCTACTAAGTTGACAATTGTCCTCTCCACTGTGCAAATGTAGTATGCCTAATTAATAACCTGGGATGCCCTGTCTGCTCTTCGCTCAGGGAGCTCAGCGCCTTTTTCTCGGTAACCACTGCCAGCTGATTTTTAATTATCTTTCGGACTGTTGCCTCTTGGAACTGTGGAAAGGAAGTGCTCACCCCAGCTGGGCTGGGGCCAGGCCTGTTGGAGAACAATGTCCTCCTCCAAGTCCATTCTGTTTATCTCTTAGCTGGAATGCCAACCCTCAGACAGGAGAGGACTGTTCTCCTGCAAACCAAGAAGGAGAGAGAGAGTCTGGTGCCTTCTTTGTGCTTCTATAGGCTGCAGAGCTGGGAGGATTCAAGATACTGACTTCTTTTTAAGCTCTTAAAACTTTGTTTCTGGGACTGTCTCATTAAACAAGGCAACTGAGGGCTTTTGTTGTTTTTTAAAATCAACACCTTTTTGTTTTTTCTTTAATGCATTGGCTCAGTCAAGCCTTGCAGCTGTGGGATGCAGATATATTTGCTACCCCCATTTTACAGGGGAGGGGACTGAGGCTCAGAGAGGGTAAGCCTCCTCCCCGCCTCCTACCTGAGATTGCACAGTGGCAAGAAGACAGTGCTGGGATTCAAGCCCAGGCCGTCAGGTTCCGGATGCCCTTTCTCTATGACCTCTTCCTCTATCCTTGGAACTGTGAGTATGCTCAGTTCTGTGGCCCTGGAAACAGGTATGAGGAAAACAGCTCAAACATCAAGCATCTGGTTTATAACTTTGACCTACTCCATCCCAGCAGCCTATATGCACCTGCTGCTGAATAATAGAAGGGCTGTGTGAGGTCAAGGTGCCATATCCTCCCCACCGCAGTGAGAGTGAGGTCCAGGGGCTCAGTAGACACTGAGTAGGCACAGACAGGTGTCTGTTTCCAGGACCGGGTGGCTAAACTCTTGGGTTTACAGGCTCCTGCATGTTCTCTAGCCAGTTCCACTGGATGTTTTAGGAAAGAGATGGCTCATTCTGTCTTCATCTGAAGATAAGAATCTTGGATGCTGCAAAGGGGGAAGGGGTGAGGCATGGGGCAGGATGGGAGCAAGGAACTCTGGACAGAAGACTTTCCTGTGGACAGAAGACTTTTCCTGTCTTCTGCTGTTCATTGTTTTCCCACTGCCCCGATCCCAGGGTCTGCAACCTTTCCCCCTTACCTTTTCTTTGACCTTCCTCTCTGGCATGTTTTGAAGCCACAAAGCTTCACAAAGGCTTTTCCTTCTCCTCTGCTCTGCCATCACCCCCACCCACGATTTCTGCCAAACTGTAAAAGTCAGTTACGCCAGCAGTCCTGAGTCCGTGCTTCTTTGGGGGAATGCAGAGAGAGAGATGTGCCATGTGTGAGGTGAAGCCACATGGAGAGCAGATGGCGGCTACAGGGGACAGACTTATGAGGCTGTTGATCAAGAATTCACTGGAAACAAGCGGGACTGAGAGAAATGTAAATGCAGAATTCTCAGGGATTGGGCAAGAGGGATGAAAGAGGGTCTGGAATTCTGACCACCAGTGGGATGGGAGAGGTTGGCGGTTGTTCTGGACTTTGGAGGGAAAGGTGAGCCAGAGGACTTAGGGTTAGGAGGCAGCTCTTGGGGATCCAGGTTCAACTCAGCTCCTCTCTCCCCACAGAACTACGAGGCATGTAGCACACAACTGATTCCCAATAAATCCCTAATAACTATGTCTTGTAGGATCCATTCAGAACCAGAATACTGCATAATATGCTTGGGGAGCTCCTAGGCTACAAAGCAAAATCAAACTACGCATTGGGGATCTTACAGGGATGTGGCCTTCTGTATAGTCCCTCCTGGCTCTGTGGAATTTCTTTCTTTTTCTCTTGCCCTAAAAGAATTCTCACTAGTGATTCAATTTGAAAATTTTGTTTTCCCCAGATGATCGTTTCTTACAATCTAGAATTCTCATCAAGCAAGTCATCTTTTATTTCTTCTGTTTCTTTAAGGCTAATTCTATTATTTTCCACATCCTGGACTTGAGATTTCCTGCTTACCCTCTTCCTCTCTTAACAGCTTTATTGAGATATGATTTACCTACCACAAAATTCAGCTTTTTAAAGCACACATTTCAGTGGTTTTTCAGACTATTTAGAATGGTGCAACCATCACCACTATATAAATCCGAAACATTTTCATTGGCCCAAAAGGAAAGGCCGTCAATCCTCATTAGCAGTCACTCACTGTCTCTCATCCCCTAAGCTCCCAGAAACCACTAACCTACTCTCTGTTGCTATGGATTTGCTTATTTGGGACATTTGACATAAGTCAAATCATCCATGTTGTAACATGGACTGGTACTTCCTTTTTTATTGTTGAATGAATAACATTCTACTGTGTAGATAATACCACTTTTGTTTATCCATTCGTCAGCTGATGGGCATTTGGGTTGTTCTCACTCATTAATTATTAGGAATAATGCTGCTATGAACATGTGTGGAAAAGTTAAAAACATTTTAATGTTTATTTTACTTTTAAGAGAGAGAGAGACAGCACGAGTGGGATGGGGCAGAGAGGGAGGGAGACACAGAAACCAAAGCCGGCTCCAAGCTCTAAGCTGTTAGCAAAGACTCCAACACAGGACTCAAACCCACGGACTGGGGGATGATGACCTGAGCCGAAGTCAGACGTTTAATCGGCTGAGCCACCCAGGTGTCCCCACGCATGGAAAAGTTTTTATGTGGTTGTACTTTTTTTTTCTTGCAGGTAGATACTTAGGAGTAGAATTGCCAGATCACATGGTAACTCGATGTTTCACATTTCGAGAACCTGCCAGACTGTTTCCCAAAGTAGCTACACCATTTACATTCCTACCAGCAGCGCAGGACAGTTCTGATTATCTCCTCATCTTCATCAACGCTTGTTACTGTCTGGCTTTTCCATTTGAGGTCCCAGTCTCCTTCAAAAGTTGCTTTCCTCTTGTGTACTCCTTTTTTGGCCTTTTGACAAAAGGATTGTCACACAAACTAGTCATTGAACATTTTTCACCCGAGATCAATGTCAACACGTCTAAACTTTCATTTATATGACTGCAATTCCTGTTTGCTCCAGCCATGCACAGACTCAGACTACTTCAGAACGGAGTTCCTTCAACCCTGGTGGAAAAGAGAATGATATGGAACATGCTTCTTCTCTGGGCTGCTTGAGAAGCTACATGCAGAAGATGGGTGTGTTCCCTGTCCCTTTAAGAGATTTTAAGGACAATCGCTGATTATATAGTACTAACTAGTCCTCTCAGAGATCGTGCAAAAATAACCAGTATCACACAACATATTATGGTCCTGTCATTCCATTTGCCTTCTTAAGGAAACCCAGGGACAACCATTATGAGTCTGTCCATTTTCTGAACAAGATCACCCAGATAACAAACGGTAGAGCAGAACCTCCAACTCAGGCTAGGCTGTGCTCTTCTAACCTGCAGGCTGTTCCCAGGATCTCTCTGTCTTGTCACCATTGTGTCAGGAACTTCAAAGGGACTCTTCCCTATACTTCATATTTCCTGCTGGTAAGTTGGACACCTGGAGCCTCAGCCCTTTGCGTGACTGACTTGAGCTTCCAGGGCTGCGTGGGGCTGTTTTGGCAACAACTGGGCTTCTGGATTTTGCTTTTGCTGTTTTCTTTTCCACTTCATTGTTTTCATAGGATGTCTGCCTTCCCAAAATAGCACCGGGGCATTCCAGGTAAACTCAACATCCGACCAAAATCCCCATTCAGCAGCAAGTCCAGCTTGTCACTGTTTTCTTCCCTTCCTTAATCACTGTGGCTCTGGAGGAGTAAGTCTGGAGTTCACTATGGAGCCTGGACAGAGAGGGAAGTGGGCGGAGGGGAAGAGCTGGCTGCATTCTCTTGGAAGCTGGCCAGCCCCCACTCCAGACTTCTACCCTAACGCTAGAGGGCGGCCATGCCCCTGGCCTCGGGAAATGGGATGAGGAATGGAGGAAAGAATTGGGCAGGCTTGTGTGGCCTGTATCCTTTTACGCAGAGAAAGGAAACTACCACTGTGGACCCAGATTCTTCTCTGATTCCTGGAGGCGGCATGGTCTAATGGAAGAATACTGGGTTTGGATGAAGACAGAGCTGAATCCTGGTTCTAGGGTTTACCAGCAGCTGTTAGGCATAAAGCAACTATAAGCTGTATTAGCAACTCCTTTACCACTCTGAGTCTCTACTTCCTCATCAGTAAAAATGATAATCGTGCCCACCATGAACAGTAAAGACTGATGGGTGCAAAACCTCAATAGGTCCAGGCATCTAGTAGATATTCAATAAATATAGATTAGTTTTTACCTACTTAAATGTTCAGGAACAAATTTTAGCAAATTTCAAGTATACAATACCATATTATTAACAATAGCCACCATGCTGGATATTAGATCCTCAAAACTTACTCATAACTAAAAAATTTACCAACACCTCCCCATTCCATTTCTCTCCCCCCCACCCCCCCTCTCCTGCCCCCGGCTCCAGTCTTCTTTGCCTTTTGATGTAATTATTACCCAAGTATTGAGAAGGTCCTAGAGGCCAGATTAGAGAAGTGAAAAATAGCACAGAATTTCATCAGACAGGCAGGGAGAGCAGTCTGCAACTTTGCTTGCTCGTTTATGCAGCCCTACTATAATTTCCTGCAACCATCCTCTCCCTGCCTCCAGCACTTCCTAAAAATGAAATCTAAAAATTGTTTATCTAAGTTTAAATAGCTGCAAAGGGTGTGATTTCTGGCATATTGTAAATATTGACATTTAAAACTAACTGTTACACCACACTTTTAAATTTATCCAATGAAATATGACATCCAGTGACTATAGCATCTGTGATTTCATACCCACTATGATCCATTTCAAAAAGTATGAAAAATCTAATTTAGCATTCAAAAGCTCTATGTGCTTTTGTCTCCTTGAACATTTGTTACAATTCCTACGTCCTCTACAGAGCTCTGTCCCGATTTATTTTTAATGCTTCAAAGTATTTTATTGATTACATTGAAGTAAGTGGAGAAAGCCTTGTTAGCACTCAATAATTTTTCTAGTTGCTCCCATACAACTCTCACTTAAGAGTATGCATTCTTTGATGAAAGCAGAAGGAAAGAAGAACAAAATTGTTAAAGGAAAATTGTTATCACTTCCACCACCAGTGCAGGAGTGCAGCAGACCCTGTGGGTGTGGACCCCTCCAGGGAATTAATTGTTCCCCGTGTTGGGTACACCTTCTTTTGTAAAGTGGAGACAGTCCACGTGTGTGAGTTTTCTTCTTCCCAGGCAACTCCGTTTTACGAAAGAGGGCCTATGGAAGTTGAGGTTCTGGAAAGTGGTATCCTGATTACCATTTTTGCCTGATCACCTTCTGGAATGTCCAGTGTATCCCAGTTAGTGGACAGCTAAGTTCAAATCTGAAATCAGCTTTGCCACTTACTGGGGTGAGGGAACCCTAAGCTAGTTATCAAGCCTATGTTTCCCCAGAGGATCGTCAGACTAAAATGAAGCTGAGAGAAATTAGGCTACAAAGTAGAGTCTTAATAAATAACGTATGTTCTCAGGGGCCTTTTTTTTTTTTTACCATTTAGCATAGATGAAATTAGGTTGTATATTATAATCAGGGTGTACATCTGATGGGGTGGGGTAGGGTTGCTCCCCCAAATCTGTTTTATTTAAAAAAATTTTTTTTAAACATTTATTCATTTTTTGAGAGACAGAGAGGCACAGTGTGAGAAGGACAGAGAGAGAGGGAGATGCAGAATCTGAAGCAGGCTCCAGGCTCTGAGCTGTCGGCACAGAGCCCGATGCAAGGCTTGAACTCACGAACCACAAGATCATGACCTGAACCAAAGTTGGCTGCTTAACTGACTGAGCCACCCAGGCACTCCTCCCCCCCACCCGCTTCCAAATCTATTATTAAATTAATAGTATGTCTTTCAATTGATGGCCACTTGTAATTAATGATATGCGGGACCTTACATCTTTCCAGCTTGTTCTCAGCCTGGTTTCTTTTGTTGCTTTACTTGGTAACATTCTGATCTGGCCTTCCAGTCCTTGGAGCCAATTCTACAGCAGCAGTGTGTGTGATGCTTCTTGGATACTTTGCTTGGGTTTTCACTATAGCTCAGAGCTCATCAGCCTATAAGTTTTGTGGATCTATTTTCTCTAGAACTGCCAGTCCTAACCGTGAGAAACTCAACTTCATACAATGTTTGTTTTTCCCTCCACAGCTTTGTGAACATTTCCTGCAATTTTCCTTCGATTGGTTTGACAGATCATTGTCCAGAGGAGCTATTGATTGGCTACATCAGATTTGGAGATATGACTGTGCATTCCTTATCATTTAAAAGAAACATAGACAAGGCCCCTAGGTGGCTCAGTCAGTGGAGCATGTGACTCTTGATCTCTGGGTTTTAAGTTCGAGCCCCATGTTGGGTACAGAGGTGACTTAAAAATAAAAAATCCTTGGGGCGCTTGGGTTGCTCAGTCAGTTAAAGCATCCAATTCTTGAGTTCGGCGCAGGTCGTAATCTCACAGTTCATGAGATTGAGCCCACATCGGGCTCTGTACTGATGACTCAGAACCAGCTTGGGATTCTCTTTCCCTCTTACTCTGCCTCTCTCCTGCTTATGCTTTCACTTTCTCAAACTTTAAAAAAATGAAAAATCTTTAAAAAAAAGAAAATAAAAGAATGTCCACTAAAAAGAGATTTTAACATTGACCTCTGTGATAGATGACTATAAACTACCACCAGAGAAGCCTTTGTCCTTGACTTTGTGGCTCCACTTTGAAGAGATCCTTACCCAGCATGAAACACCCTCTTCAGTCACATACTAGGTATTTGGCAAATGCTGTCAAATGAATGAATGAATGAATGAATGAATGAATGAATTCCATGAAAATTCATTTAAATAAAGACATTTTATAATGAAAGGCTTCAAACACAGAAGTAAATAGCATAGTGCTTCCCAAACTGCACCCAGCCCTAGAAAGACCCCAGAAACTCTCGTTTTGAAGAAGCACTTCCAGTGCATTTGGTGTGCTCAGTGGAACCACACTTTGAGAAATGCCATCTAAATCAGTGAAAGCTTCTGTCTTCTCCTGTCTATTTACCTCCATGGCCTCACCTCTTGCTGTGCCCCACCTTCTGATCCAGTTGCTCTGAATTTATTTCGGATCTTTGAATGTGCCCAGCTCTCTCTCAATCTCTCTCTCTCTCTTTAGGTTATGAGCTACTTTTTTTCTTTTTTACTGAAGTATAGTTGGCACACAATGTTAGACTAGTTTCAGGTGTACAACAGTGATTCGATAGGTCTGTACCTTATGCTGTACTCACCCCAAGTGTAGCTACCATCTGTCACCACACAGTGCTATTACAGTACCATTAACTGTAGTCCCTATGCTGTGCCTTTTGTCCTGTGACTTATTCATTCCATATCTGGAAGCCTATACTTCCCTTCCCTTCACCATTTTGCCCGTCTCCCCACCCCCTCCTTTCTGGCAACCACCAGTTTGTTCTCTGTATTTATGGGTCTGTTTTTACTTTGTTTGTTCATTTTGTTATTTCAACACCACATGTAAGTAGGAAACATACTGTACCCTCTTTATGTGGTCTTTTTACATAGGCTTTACTTCTGCCTGTATCACACCGAGGCTCCATTGTACGCCCTCACCCCCTTGTCATTTAATTAACTCTTATTCATAGTTTGGGTCCTAGTTCGTCATCACTCTTTTCCTGCTGCCTTCCCTAAACTTTGATTCCAGGTCAGGTGTCCCTCTACCTGCTCTCCCAGTGCCCTGTCCTTCCCTTCCATCACAACCATCATACTGCCTTGTCATTGTGTTCTAATGACTAGTCTTGCTCTTGAACCTGACCGTAGGCTCCCTGAGAGTGGGGAACTCATGCATCTCGTCTACTGCTATAGTCTCAGCACTCAGCATGAGCCTGGCACATGGCATGGATTCAGCAAGTAATCACCCAAACTGAAATTGAATTCAACTGAAAGTTTATTCCAACCACATAAAGGAGGGGAATGATTTTAACAGTAATAAATACTCAAATTTTATTTGTGTGTAGTATAAAACCCTCAAGCATTAGCAAGTGCGTGTAAAATACAAGCTAAGTATAAACACCTATTTGCTATGTATTCACTGTATTTTATGTCAGTTCTTATTGACAGATATATCGCAGTAATTCTCAAAGAATTGAGAAAAATGAGGAAAATAACCACGACTTACTTAGTTCTGTCCTTGTACTGAGAAAAGATAGTCCTTATTCATGTTCTGTTCAGCTTGAAGAATGCCAGCCAAGTCTGGAGGACACTCTTTTCTTCTTTATGCTTTTATTTGCTCCTAAGACAATGTATCATCTATTTTTACACTGCCCAAGAGTGTAGTCACTGACCACAAGTGGCTCTTAAGCCCTTGAATTGTGTCTAGAGCAGACTGACATGTGCCATCAGTATAAAATACACACTGGACTTAATATGAAAACAAGAATGTAAAATATCCCATGAAAATTGTTAATATTGATTACATGTTAAAACTGATAATACTTTGGCAATATTAAGCTATAAGAATAATAAAACATTATTAAAGCTAATTTCACTTGTTTCTTCTTACCTTCTTAAGGCAGTTACTAGAATATTTAGAACTACATATGTGACTTGCATTATATTTCTACTGGAAAGCCCTAATCGATATATAGCTATTTATTTATTTATTTTAATTTATTTCTAGGAGAGAGAGAGAGAGAGACAGCGTGAACAGGGGAGGGTCAGAGAGAGAGGGAGTCACAGACTGAAACAGGCTCCAGGCTCTGAGCTGGCAGTCAGCACAGAGCCCAACGCAGGGCTCGAACCCATGAACCGCGAGATCATGACCTAAGTGGAAGTCGGACGCTTAACCGACTAAGCCACCCAGGCGCCCCTCGATATAGCTATTTAAACTCTGTCACAGTATTTTCTTTTCTTTTTTTTTTTTTTTTTTTTTTTACAAATAGTTTATTGTCAAATTAGTTTCTACATAACACTCAGTGCTCATCCCCAAAGTGCCCTCCTTCATGCCCATCCCCCCCTCCCCCCCACATCCATCAGTCCTCAGTTTTTGTCAGCCTTCAAGAGTCTCTCATGGTTTGCCTCTCTCCCTTTCCCCCACCATTTCCGCCCTTCTTCTCCCCCTTGGTCCTCCGTCAAGTTCCTCCTAATCCTCCTATACGTGCAAACATATGGTATTTGTCCTTCTCTGCCTGACTTATTTCGCTCAGCATAACACCCTCAAGGTCCATCCATGTTGCTACACATGGCCAGATTTCATTGTTTCTCATTGCCATGTAGTATTCCATGGTATAGATAAACCACATCTTCTGGATCCATTCGTCTGTTGATGGACACTTAGGCTCTTTCCATGTTTTAGCTATTGTGGAGAGTGCTGCTATGAACATTGGGGTACATGTGCTCCTATGCCTCAGCATTTCTGTATCCCTTGGGTAAATTCCTAGCAGTGCTATTGCTGGGTCATAAGGGAGTTCTATTGTTAGTTTCCTGAGGAACCTCCACACTGTTTTCCAGAGGGGCTGTACCAGTTTACATTCCCACCAACAGTGCAGGAGGGTGCCCGTTTCTCCACATCCTCGCCAGCATCTAGAGTTCTCTGATTTGCTCATTTTAGCCACTCTGACTTCTGCCACAGTATTTTCATCTGTACAATAGGATAACAACAATACCTTCCTTACAGAGTTGTTATGAGGATATAATGAGTTCATAGTTGTAAGATGCATGCAACAGTACCTGGCATAGAACAAGTGCTTTGTAAATGTCTATAAAATAAATAAATGATGCTTACCATATTTAGCATCTAAACCACTTATATTAGCCCAGTCTCCTACAAAACAGAATTTGAGGCAAAGCTCAGGGGCTAATGTTTTGTTGGAGGATATAATCCCAGGGAAGCTGGACTTAGGAAAATTAGGAATGAGACAGGGAAGGAAGGAAGGAAGTGCAAGGTAGCATATTGTATTGTGGACCTGGCCACATCTTGGAAATGTGGTGGGAGGGGGAAGGTAAAACAATGTATCTGCCATTCCCTTCCCATCTTCTGTTTCACATCCTTCAAGTTTGCCTTCTGTGGTATGAAGTCCTTTGCACTCTCTGGTTATGTAGTTGGGCGGCAGTGGGGAAGTCAGAGGCTCCAGGGATTGTGAAGCCACTGAGGGCTCCTGACATGGCAGGTGTCATGGAAGTAAGTCTTGATGAAGTCTGACCCTCATCCCTGGAGGGTCATCCAGCAGTATTAGATGAGGCAGTTGGGGGTGGACCAGCTTGGAGTCAGGGCAAGAGCCAAACCCAGGGTCAAGGGGACCAGGCGGAGCTAGGGGGGGAGGCCAGTTGTCTTGACCCATGGAACCCATCCTCTGAGATGCTGACATACCTCCTATCAATCTTCTCCCTTTGGACACCTCACTGGCATCTCAAGTTCATGTGTTTGAGATTAAACTCTTGATCTCCATCCCTGGATCAATTCTCTAACCACAGACCCTCCATTTCCCATCTTCTACACCTCAGTAGATTTACGCACTTGCTCCAGCCTGAAACCTGGGCCCCATAGACTTGAGGTCTTTCAGTTACCCAGTCCCACATGCGTCCATCACCAAGTCCTTCTGGTTATACCTCCAAATCACATCTCAAAATCATCTGTGTTTCCTCACTCCACTCTGTGGACAGGCCACCAGCATTTCTCTCTCAATGACTGCAGTAGATGACAGGTGGATCTTCCTGCTTCCTCTCTTTCCCCTCTCCAATTCTTTCTCCACACAGCAGCTAGAGTAATCTTTTAAAAATGTAAATCAAAGGGGCACGTGGGTGGCTCAGTTGGTTAAGCGTCCAACTTTGGCTCAGGTCATGATCACATGGTTTGTGGGTTCGATCCCCGCGTTAGGCTCTGTGCTGACAGCTAGCTCAGAGCCTGGAGCCTGCTTCAGATTCTGTGTCTCCCTCTCCCTCTGACACTCCCCTGTTCATGCTGTTTCTCTCTCTTTCTCTCAGAAATAAATAAAAAATATTTTTTAAAAAACGTAAATCAAAACATGTGTCTTGGCTGCTTTAAAACCTTGCCAGGCTTCCCAGTGTCTTTACAATCCAACCCAGACTCCTTACCTTGATCTATAAGCCCTCTATAACTTGACTCCTATCTTGTCATTTCCTCACCTGAGGCATTTCCCTCCTTTCTCTTTGTTAGCCAGTCTCATTCTTTCCTGACACATACCCAGTACTTTCTTGTTTTAGGGCACAAGTTGGCAGAACACTGTTCACTTCTATTTTGTAAATAAAGTTTTATTGGAACATCAGCAATACAGAGATTTATGGACAGTGAAGCTTTACATGTTTATTATCTGACACTTGACAGAAAAAAATGTGCTGATCCCTGTTTTAAGGCCTTTGACCTTGCCCGAGTCTCTTTCCCAAACTTGTTCCTTGGTTTTTAACTTAAAGTTTCCTTGTCAACCTTGCTTTAATAGAAGCTTCTCTTTGAACACAACCCCCACCACACACCTCTTCACTCTCCCTTCACTCTGCTTTTTGCCTTTCTAGCGCTTTCTCAATTTGAGATCATATATTTATTTCTTTTCTTGTTTATTGTCCTTTTCCTCCCCTTATGATGCTAGGCTCTGTGAGGTCAAAGGTCAGGGCTGTTTTGTTTGTCTTGTACCCCTACCACCTCCAAGTGACTACTTTGCTAATAAACTACTGGAGCAGATGGCCCCTTTGGAGTCACCACTGTCCTAGTCTGCAGCAAGCCAGCGATTCTGCTACTGCTGAGAACAGCTTGGGTGTGGACGACATTTCCAGAAAACAGTGGAGTGTTGAGTCTGAGCAATGGTATTGGAATTCCTGACAATTCTCACCCATCTGAGGAGTTGCGATGCCACCTCACAGTGTGATTTCTTTTTTAACAACTCTACAATTTCCACACTGTTCCACGTGCATCAGAAAATAAAAAATGAGCACAGGGCAGGGTGCGTTTACCTTTTTATTAAAACGGTCTGAGAGTTACTTTGTTGTGGGGCACCTACTCGGGAAGCCTGTGGAAAGGCATCCTCCACCGAGGCACTGGGGTTTGCCTCTCCTGCAGCCACCAGGGGGCTGTGCCACCTTCCAGCCTCCTGATTCTGCCCTAAGTGTCCCATGCAGGTGGAACGGGCTCTTTAGAGCTGGGAATCCAGGCAAGCAACAGCAGCTCAGGGGTATGGAGGAAGCACGCCTGTGGTACCTTTTTGGGGACAGGTGGAGCACAGGCAGGAAGAGCCGTGGACTTGTCAACACATCAGACTGAGACCCAGAACCAAGCACAGCTGGCTTCAGATACGCACAGGCAGTCATGGGGTGGAGGGGGCAGGGCAGGAAGTGGCTCAGAGGGCCACTCCCTCTACTTCACAAACGAGAACACTGAGATCTAGAGAAGGGAGCTAGCTAAAATTAGAACCAGTTAGAACTCAGGTTCCCCACCCCCCCATGCTCTCAAAATGTCCCTCTGGGCTGAATCTTCTAGGCTATCTGGTGTCCCAGGCTGTTTTACTGGGCAGTATCTAGAAACGCCAGAGACAAGTAGTATTTCTCTAGAAAGCTTTCATGGAGAAGACTTGAAAGAGCACTGGACTTAACCTCAGATGGACCCGGAACTGAATCCTGGCCACCCACTAGCTGATGCCACAGTGAGGGCCCCAAACCTCTTCGAGCCTCAGTTTCACATCCATAAATGGGGACAACGGTCCCTGAATTGCCGAGCAGTTTTGAGAATTAAACAAAGTAACCCTCGAGGTCTGCTTAACAAGTGGCAGACACACCATAGACCTGTGGGCGTTCAATCAACACTAGTCGAATTTTGAGCAGCCCAGCTTGGCAGAGGAGAGGGCAGGGGAGGAACTCAACTATCCATGGCTTATAACAACCACTATAGTAACTACAGATAAGTTTGCAGAAGGAAGAAATCTACAACCAGTGCCCGTTCCCTTCCCCTCAATCGGAATCTCCCAGAAGGCCAGTATGACTAGTGACTGGGCCACCTTTACTAAACAAACAAACAAAAACTACACAAGCATTTAAGTTCTGCTAGAGCAAACCTTTGTGTTCAGGTGTTGTGAGGTTGATGATGTCTCCTCTGCTTGTCTTCTGAGGAGTCAGGATGTGTTCTCATCATTTGACTTTCTGGGATCCAGGCTTTGGTATTTTCTGACCTTGCTCTTGTCTTTGGATCTGTCCTTAAGAAAGGCATTGTACCCTCTCTAGGCCATTTTATCAGTTTCTGGTGGAACAATGCTGTTATTAATGTGATTTTCTACTTTCCTGGAAGGCCTAAAAAAATGTGTCTAATCAAAATGTACTATTCAGTAAATGGATGCCTGGCTGCTTAACCTGGAGGGTTAGGGTATAGCAATGGATGACAACATCATGGGTTTGGTCCCTTTTATGCAGATTACACTCCCCCACTTCTTCCCTAGCCAGGTAACCATCTGAGAACAAGGCAAAAGGGGCTTATGTTGAAAATCTGTTAGTGCTTCTTGGAGAAAAGCTTCAATGAACGGGCCATTGATGGTGGGTCCTTAATTCCCTCTGTGGGCTAAAAAGACATCATTTATTCTAATGTGGGACATGTATTCAGAGGTTGCTGATATCTCATGGCATTTTGCTTCTCTCAGATTCAGGTTGTCCATGTATGGTCTAAGGAATTTTGGACCTTTAGCAGAGTCTCTTTTGGTGGAAGAGAGGCCTAGCCACCCACCAGCCTCCCTCCAGACAAATCTTGCTTTTAGCTATTTGCACATTGCGCATCTTTGTAAGAATGCATTTGAACTAAAATGTTTCCAGCTAAAAACCAGCTTGTAAATCAGTGCATTAGAGACTCAAAATTATGGGTACCTGGCTCTGTCCTAAGTGATCTACACATGTCATCTTGTGACTGATGTTCCTCTTTATAACCATTGCAGAAATGGGTGGTAGCCCCATCTTACCGGCAAGGAAACCAAGGTTCAGCGAAAGCTAAAGAAGGAAGGGCCCCAGGTCCAGAACCTAGGCTCTCCTGGCTGGAAGCCAGTGTCTCCAGATCCTTCAGAATAATTGAGTGTGCAGATAACACAGGCTTTCGAGTTGGAGGTCCAGGTTCAAGTTGGGGTTCTGCTTCTCCTTACCCAAGAGGTCCCTGATTAGATACGTTATGGTTTCTGAGCCTCATTTCCCTTCTCCACAAAATGGGCATGATAACAAGCCCAGGGAGAAGATGCACGTAGCACATCAGATCCGAGTGGTGCTGTTTGTGTGGGGTCTTGGGAAATAGACCAGAGCGCCTCCTCAGTACCTGTCACACCTCCCACCAGGTGGTGGAGCTGGCACTATAGCCAACAGACTCCCTGATTCCCAAAGACCTCAGGTTTGGGGTTGCTGAGCTGCAAGGGCAGCCTGTCCCTCAGGGGCCAGAAGCCCCTACTTGCTCTTGGCCTAGAGCTGTGGTCCCAGGCACAGGATCAAAGCGAGTGCTCTGTTCTCCAGGGTGAGACACACATTCCTTCACCCTGCAGCCCTCTTTAATTAACTGAGAGCCTTGGAGCAATACCTTTTTTGGGTGCTTATCTGTGTATCCTGATAAAATAATTAATGGGTTTCTCTTCTCCACTGTGCATCCTCCTGCCCCCAGAGGGCTGTGCTCGGAAGGAAGGTGCTAATTAGTTCCTGTGCGATTATCTGGTCGAAGCAACTGCTCCAAGTCTCTGCGAATCATCCTCAGCGCTCCCCCTCCCCAGGTGAGACTTCAGTTCTGTGTTTATTTCTTTTGCGAGGTGCCAGCTCTGCCCACAAAGTTCAGCCCCTTCCGCAGATAGCCCTTCTCTCTGTCTCACTCAGGTCTGCAGGTGGCACCCTGGCGCCCAGAGCCCCACCTTGCGCCGGTGAGCCATCACCAGGAAGCTTTCAGGGAGGTTCCTGGAAACACTTCAAAGCAAGTCCAGACTTTCCAAGCCGGCCTCAATGAAAAGAGCAAGGGCAGCAGAGCGTCATGGAAAGCGCCTTTAGCTGGGGCAAGAGAACTGATTCTAGACTGAGCTGTGTGACCTGGGCTAAATTATGCTTTCTCTCCTTGTCTGTTTCCTTAGCTATAAAAAAAAAAAAAAAAAAGTTGCTTCACAGTCGGGAATGGCAAATGTGTGGTTATACCAGCTGGGATGAATGGGTCACAGCTCTGCACTGGGTCAAGATAATGAAGACACAGCCAACCGCAGTGGGAAGACTGAGTCGCAGAAGTCGATCAGTCATGTTGGTCATGGTTGATGCAGCGCCATTGTTGCCATTCAGGTAGGGGCAATCCTCCCTGCGTTTAACTACACCTGACTTTCAGGATGCTCAGTGTCCTTAGTCAACATTCACTACATGGCAGACAAACACTCCACACATTTCCGGACATCCCCTGGGTGGGGTGGGGGTGGGGAGCTATGCAACCCCTGGTTGAGAACCATAGGCAGGGAAGTAGAAATAACAATCAGGATTCTTTTGGCTGCAAGTGACAAAGACTACCCTCAAAGTAGCTTAGCTAAAATGGAAATCTATTTGTTTATATGACAGAGAAACTGTGGGAGAGGCTCGGGCTACCTTTCTCCATCCAACAAAGATGTCTCCTCTTCACAGGAATCTGCAGTAGGGCAGGTTTCTCCACATGTTTGCATCCCCCAACCCCTTTCTATTTGGAGGAAAATAACAAAACAGATGAGCAGCAAGGCCCTTCTAACTATGGAAGTTGAATGGAGTAGAGAGAGAGAGAGAGAGAGCCTTTTCCTCATCCATGACACCTAGAGGGACTTCAGTGAAGCCAACTGCAGGTGCCTGCCTGGGACGTGGCATCTAAGGAGACCACACAGAAGTTCAAGGGCTCATCAGGGATCATCTGAGGCAGTAGTGATGAACCTGACAGCTGGGAGGTTGCTAGGTGTCCAGGGGTGATGGCCTCCAGCGGGACAGCAGCAGGTTCAGTGGCGGCAGAGGCTGGCAGCATCCCAGACTCACTGGTCCTGTGATGGACTTGGCTCAGCCTCTGCTGTCCTTGGTTCCTGCCTCTGCCCTGTTCTTCAGTCTTCCTGTGGATTCTGTGAGAGACCCAGGACCCTTCCAATAAATGATTTTTCCTATTAAGTTAACCAGAGCTGGTTTGTTGCTTGCAACCAAAACCCTCACTAATATAGCTATAGTGGCAGGGGCATCTGAATGGTTCAGTTGGTTAAGTGTCCGACTCTTGATTTTACCTCAGGTCATGATCTTGTCATTCGTGAGTTTGAGCCCTGCCTCAGGCTCCATGCTGGCAGTGCAAAGCTGGCTTGGAATTATCTCTCTTTTAGCCCCTTCCCTGCTCTCTCTCTCTCTCTCTCTCTCAAAATAAATAAACAAACATTTAAAGAATACAGTTGAGAGGCACCTGGATGACTCAGTCAGTTAAGCATCTGACTTCGGCTCAGGTCAGATCTCACGGTTCATGGGTTCGAGCCCTGCATCAGGCTCTGTGCTGACAGCTCGGAGCCTGGATCCTGCTTCAGATTCTGTGTCTCCCTCTCTCTTTGCCCCTCCCCCGCTAGCACTCTGTCTCTTTCTCAAAAATAAATAAACCTTAAAAAAATACAGTTGAAGTGGGGAAGCTAGGCAGAATGGAAAACCAGAGAGCAGGTGGGATTGCTTCAAAGTCTCAGGGCACTTGGAAAAGGCAGCTTGGAATCAAAAGCCAACAGGACCCAGGGGGTACTGAGGCAATTTTCCTTGATGGTGACTATGCCAGTGATCTTGTTGAAGACTGGGAAATCCTTCCTACAGGGGCAGACTCACTCATATCTGAGGCTTGGCTTTTTGAGGCTAGTTCCCAGCACTCTTCTCTCACGGTCTCCCTCTTTCTAAACTCTGGCACAGAGAACACATGCGGTGGCAGACTGGACGAGTCAATATTGTAACACCATCCATACTTCCTCTTTCTTTGCTACATAGGCTTAAACGGACAGGTGAAGCCACACTTACCACTGCCAGTTCTAGAAAACAAGAGCTTGCTGGAACTTAAAAAAGCAACCACACTAATGTCTGGGTCTTTCCTTCCTCCCCGCTCAGCCAAGACACAGAGAAAGAGGGGCTAGTGTCGTTGCCATGGAATCTGTGGGCAGGAAGAGTCCTCTTTGCAGTAGAGGTGATTACTGTGCCCTCCCCCTTTTCCTCTAACAGGAAATGGCAAAGGGTAAAAAACAGTCAGGGCAGGAATCTAGCAGGACCTGCATAGGGAAGAAGAGGAGCGTTCTCCTTTGCAGCTGCACAGGGAACAAACCTGGCTGGAAGCTGGTTGCTTTCTTTTGAGGCCTTTTGCTTCACTGTTGAGGTGCCTCTTAGAGTTTCCTAGTTAATTGTTCACCCCTCATCCCCCTCCAGCTCCATCCCTACTTCCCAGGAGGCTGGAAGATCAAAGCCATATGGCAGAGACTGAGGGTTGAGACCATGAACTCTGGACTCTGCAACCGCATTTCCTGGGTCCAAATTTCAGCTCTGTCACAAGCTGTGTATATCTGGGCATGTTATTAAATGACTGTGCCTCAGTTTCCTCCCCCAGAATGATAAAAATAGTGAGAGCTACCTCATAATATTATTGTGAAGATTGGGGCTTCACATAATATTATTGTGAAGACTGGGTGGCTCAGTCGGTTGAGCGTCTGACTTCGGCTCGGGTCATGATCTCACTGTTCGTGGTTTCGAGCCCCGTGTTGGGCTCTGTGCTGACAGCTCGGAGTCTGGATCCTGCTTCAGATACTGTGTCTCCCTCTCTCCCTGCTCCTCCCCTGCTCTCTCTCTCTCTCAAAAATAAACATTATTAAAAAATTTAAAAAGACTACTATGAAGATTAAATGAGTTACAAATACCATGTGCTCAGAATGGGGCCTGGCACAGAGTAGATCTCAATACACACCAAGATCCTAGCTCCTCTGTGTGGTACCTGGCACAAGGTTGAATAAATGATCCAATTCTCCAAAGATTTCCTGAATGGAACCAGGAAGTTAGAAAGAGCAAGGTCATCACAGTCTGGGAGGGCCCGAGATTAATGTCTGTTCCTTAAAACCTAAAAGATAGGGGCGCCTGGGTAGCTGAGTCCATTAAGTGTCTGACTCTTGATCTCAGTTCAAGTCTTGATCTCAGGGTCATGAGTTCAAGTGCTCCATGCTAGGCATGAAGCCTACTTTAAAAAAAAAAAAAAAAGGAAAAAAAAAACCCCAAACAGACAGATTGTTCAGCGGCTCCCATCGCTGAATTCCACCACCTCAGAAACCCTTCGGCAGGCTGGTGGTGTACACACAAAAACATGCACAGGCATGCACACACAGACACACAGGATGGGCCTCAGGCAGTCCAGCCACTGGCTCCACACACCTTCCTTCCATCTCTGGCAACTCCTTGCCACCTTTGACCTAGTTTCCCAGGCACGGGATTCCTCCAGTGACTTTTCTTGGCCAACACCCATTTCTATACCCTCAGCCTTCAAGATCCAGGCCCTCCAGGAAGAGAGAAAGTGGGCCTGGAAAACGCTGCATTCTTAAACTCCTCCTGCCCATAAACCCTCTTGTTTTCAACCTTCCTAATACAGAATTCAGAGACTCAAGAGCTGTTGACTCCTGTACAAGTGGGAGTATACAGCCATGGCCTTGTCCCATGGTCTCTCCTAGGGCCACAGTAAGACCTTTAGTGACAACAGTACTACTAACTACTACAGCTACTGGTGAGTACTTACATAGTGCTTACAACATGCTTAGTACTGTTCTATACACTTTTTGTGTTGCAGTTCTTTTTAATCCTTTTAATAATCTTATTAAGAAGTAAGTACTATAATCATCATTCCATTTTACAGATGGGAAAACTGAATCACAAAGAAGTGGCACCTTGCCTGAGGTCATACAGTTAATATGAGGCAGCCAGTCTGCCCCCAAAGGCTGAACCATTAACCACTGCAAGATACTTTGCTCTAAGCACTGAAAGGTTTGTAGTACCTCCCAACCCCCACTCACGTGTGCAGTTCAAAATAAAACTAGGACCAAATCATAAAAGAATGTGAGAAGGTACACCAGAGTACTGATTGTTTTCCCTAATGACTATTTCATTTTAAAAAATTTTTTTAATGTTTGTTTTTGTTATTTTTGAGAGAGAGAGAGAGAGAGTGCGAGAGCGAGCAAGTAAGCGAGTGGAGGAGGGGCAGAGAGAAAGGGAGACAGGATCCAAAGCGGCTTCAGGCTCTGAGCTGTCAGCACAGAGCTTGATGTGGGGCTCGAACCCATGAACTGTGAGATAATGACCTGAGCTGAAGTCAGACGCTTAACAGATTGAGCTACCCAGGCACCCCCCTTAATGACTACTTCAATGCTTAAAGGAAAATACTCTTTCCAAACACATTTTCCCCCTTGCTTGGCTGGTGCCCTAAGCAGGGTTTGCTCAGCCTTGCAGATAATCCAAGGGTTGCTTTCTCCTCCCTCTGGCCAGAACGGGCCTCTCCCTGACAAGTTCAAGGTTGGTCAAGCCTGGGATTGGTTGCTGCCTCTTGGAAGTCATGGAAAGTGTTCTTGGCTGCAGTGGGATTGATTTTGGCCCTAGTCAGTAAATGGCAAGAGGATGGTTGCCAATCCAGTAGGACCTGCCTATAAATGGCAGGAAGGATGGCTGCCTGGAGGGCAACCTTGTATGAATTGAGGGGTGTGCCCCCTGGGGATGAAGGAGGCTACGGGGGTGGAGGGGTAATGTATGTGTGTGTGCCCACATGCGCGTGTGTTGGGGGAGGATCTTAGAGCCCTTCTTGGTCTCCCTGATCCACTGGCTCTTCCAGTCACTGAGGCGATTTCTGGCACTTAGGCTGCAGTGTGTCCCTTGGTCAATAGTTATCACCGAAAGAAGGTTTCCCCAAGAACCCCTTCTTTCCTTTCAGTCAGTTCTGTGACATGATACGAACAGGATGGTAGCCCTTGCATCCTCCACTTTACTGCCTTTCCTTCATTCAAGAAGTAACAAGGACGTGCCACTCCCCCTCCCCCCCCCCCACCACTTCCAGCACTTGTGCTGGGTTAAAAGGTGAGCAAAACTCACAGCTCCAGTCCCCATGAATGCTCAAATCAGGTGGGACCTCCACACTTCATTTTCCCGCTTTACTTCCCTGCCTGTCTGCCACCACACTGTAGGGCAGGGACAGGGATTTATCTTTCTCTGAACCCCCTCCTCTCAGCTCACGAAAGTCCTACTGCCCGACTCAAAGCTGGTGTTTGACATGCAAGGGCTGGAATCGGGGGACCTGAAAGTTATCTAACCCACTGGTTCTCGAAGGGGTAATGCCACACACCCCCAGAAGTGTTTCAAAAAATTGTGGAGCACTTTTGTTTACTGGGGTAGGGGGGTGTTGCAGATGCTAGATGTCCTGCAGTGCATGGGGACAGTTCTGTACAATGAATTGCTCTCTACCTACCTGTCTTTCCAATGCTTCTCTGGACATTCATGTATTGAAGACCCTAGTTCTAGTTTTCTGAGCCTAGAAACTCTAACTCCATATTACGTACAAACACAAAGAATTTTTGTGTGGTTTCAATATATATTGAATATTCCAGGCATATGACTTCTCTGAACATCGAGGGAAAATTGCACTTGATTTCAGTCAGCACTCCATGAGGAGTTGTTCACTGCTTTAGAAAATCACGTCACCGATGGCGGCTCTGCTCTTGGTAGTAGAGTCATCAAGAAGACAACACATGGGTATCAGTTTGCATGGGTAGCTGTAGCTGTCATGGTGAATCTACATGGTGACTCCAACATTTATCATTAAGTCTTTCAGTGTAATGGTGGTTGGGCCTTTACATATTGAATAGGTAATTGAATGTATGTATGTATGTATGTATGTGTCTGTCTGTCCTTTTACTTCTCCTTTTGTGTTCTTATTAAGGCATTAAATTGAGTTTTTGAAACTGTGTGGGTGGTTTGCATTTTAATGAATTTCATTCTCAGAATAATATAGGGGGATGTTGTTGTATTTGTTACAAAAGGGGGCCATGGAGTCTGACGAGGTTAAGAAGGACCCTGGAGCTAGTTCATCCCCCTCAGCTTTGGTCTCAGCTGTCCCCAATGGATGCGAACCTATCGAAATTTTAAAGCTCCCAAGATTGAGAGTTTTCACTCTTCTCCACGGCAACCCATTTATTAAATTATTAATGTTGCAAGAAGTCCCTGTGGTATGAGTGAATCATCTGTTCTAACTCCAGCAGAAATGATGGTCTGCTCAGGACCATGTTGAATTTCAGTCCCTTCTAAATTACTTTTCTTGCCTTGGGAAGGGCCTTGGGCCAGAGGGAATGGTGAATGGTGGCAACCTAGCTACAGGCATCGGGAATGGATAAGGGCTAGGATGGCTGTGGAAAGAGCACACTTTGAAGATAGGAGCCTGGGTTGTAGGCCCTGTGTAATCAATAATCTGTGCACATAGAATAAGACAAGGGACTCAGTGATCCTGGCACCTATTAAATATGCATTGCTACTGTGGCCCTGCCCACTACCAGGGACTCACAGCTTACCTGGCCAAGATGCTTCTGTTGTCTTCTGATGTCCTGCTATGATGGGGTGTGAGAGGTGCCACACTGACACATGGTGGTGCCACATCACAGGTGGCTTGAACTCACTCTATACCAAACAGCCTAGTCTGATGTTGCTGATTTAAATAGCCAGCCCTGAGCCAAAGCTAAAACCTTCTTATGCTCCAGGCCACAAAAGCCCAACCAACACTAAGAAAAATTATCAGCTTTAAAATGCAAAGGGGCTATGTTGAAGGCATCTGGCTGTCAGAGACATACAGAGCTTAACAATAATATCTGCATAGCACTTAGGAGTTTTTAAGAAATTGGTACAACAAACCTATGAGGAGCCATTATCACTCCCATTATACAGATCAGGAAACTGAGGCTCCAAGAGGCTATATGTGTGGCTGAAGGTCAACCATCCCACTTTCAAGGAGCAGAGCAGAAATTTCCACCCAGATCAGTAGGGCATTGTTTCTTCTATCCCTTTACTGCCTCTCTACACTGTATAGGATGGTTTGGATGGAAGATATCTCTTGTCTATGCTAATAAAACATGCTATTCCTGAATCAAATTGCCAGTAGTCTACTGTGGTGTGCCTGACCAAGCTAAATGTTGTTGCAATAGTTAGGATGCTATGTCTCTCTTCCCCTCACTAGGCTGATTCAATGGATGTCAGAAGTTGAGGAGCCAGGACAAAGCCCAAGGCTATGACACTCTCAGGAAGCAAGTGGATCTAGCAGATGTGTAGACCAACTTAGCTTTGCCCCAGATGGAGGCTTCTGTTGTATTAATGCAATGAGCTTGACGCCTTCTTTGCCTGAAGGCAGGGAGCTGGGTGGGAAGGCCCTCTGCAGTCCCATCTCATTCTCTGAGCCTCAATTATGAGACTGTGACTCAGAGCTTCTTCACGGCTGAGAGGTGCTAATTGGTTCACATGCTGTTTTCCAAGATGTGATCTGGGAAGGGCTAGCTCTTTTGGCAGAGCCCGTTCCAGAGTATTCCCTAGGACTCTCCATGATCCTGCGGAAGGACATGGAGGAGGGGCAGTGAAGAGGAGAGAAGTGGTGGAAAATTCAATACAGGTGTAGAAATGATAAATCCATGGGCTACCAAAATTATACAGGCTGAAGACAGCAGATGACTTCAGACTGAAGTTTCTAGGAATTTTCCCTACCAATCTGTAAGCAAGTTTATGTATCTCTCTGTTTGTCCCTGATGGGATTACATACATGTTCTGGGGGTTTAATCTCTGCAGGGTCACAGAGAATAAATGCAAAGACATAGTTACCCCAACCGAGTCCTCAGGAGTCTCCAAGGCCGTGTACATTGCCATCTGTTCTTGTGCCCTCTTCCCTTCTGGGGGTCAACAAAGAGTTAGAGATAAGGCAGTGCCTCTAAGGCTTGATAGACAAAAAACGTTGTACACGTGCAACTGTGTGTGACTGGGTGTGTGTTAGGAGGAGCTTGCAAAATGAATAGGGTCTAGGGAATTTTTTATCTGGTAAATTGGGGCTTTCCCAAGAATGAACATGCTTGGCCAGGAGCTGCGCTGGCCTGCTTCCTGGGATAAGAAGGCCGAGGCACACATGGCTTTATTAATAGCCCAAGCATCCCAGGATCCTTTTTCCCTAAACCAGTTCCATTTGTGGTTCCAATGGGGTTTTGTTTTTGGTTCTCATGAGTTATTTTCTGTCCTCTACCCTCTGCCCTCTGCCCTTCTGTGGTGGGTCAGCAGGAGGAGCTAAGCAAGGGGCCTGACTGGTGGCATCAGTTCCAGTCATCCAAGAAGAAAGGCTATGGGGGTAAGGTGGAGCCTTCCATAGAAAGCCTCCTCTAAGCACTTTGTGGCGACTCCAGTGTTACTGCTGCAGAGAACTGCTACTGATTGGAGCAAACTAGATATTTAGAAAACAAATCCAAGTGGAGATGTGGGGGAGGTGCTTCTGGGACTGCCAAGGCCTAAGGCTCACCCCTAAGGGATGGAGCTCTCCAAAATTTGCAGCCCAGAATTCCTTGAATAGATGCTAAGGCCACAAATACAGGCTCAGCATCTAGTTTCCACCTTCCTTCTTGCTGGAGCCAAGGTTTGTGATATTGACAAGAGACTCCATTGCACTGGTTCATGTGTTCATGCTCAGTATCACAACCTAACATCTTCCCAATTTAGGTCAATTTTGTTAAGAGAGAGCATCTTGTGGCATAAGAGCTGTCATTATTTGATGGCCATGGTGCTATACATCACACTTGTTCCTTACTATCCTCCAGGGATATTGAACAGATAACTATGTTTGTCAACATATTTTGAAAGAAAGAGCAGTGCAACTGGCTGTCGGACCTCCAGGGGGAGAGGTCTCCAGGGATTTGGGGTGAGGGCATAGATGTTTAGGGGAAAAGTCCACCTTAATTTGCAGATTTGGGAGTGAATGATTCACTATAAGTTGAAGCTTGAAGTTGTAAATGTGGATAAGATCTCTGAAAAACAAAGTATTGAAAGTGAAAACTTGAGTAAGGATAAAAGCCGGGGGTAGGTCACCTTGGTGAGTAAGGAAAGGAGGGAAATATCATGCTTCAGCCAACTTTGAGTTTCTTAAATCATTCTCATGCCTAGAATGTGCTTAAGGAAAGAGGGAGAGAGGGAGGCAGGACATCAGAATGGCAAGGGAACTAATACATATCCAGCACCTTCTTTGTGTCATGTACTTTGAATGCATCACCACCTTCAATTATTCAATTATTTTCATGTTACAGATGAAGGTCCAGCAGTTCAGAGACAGATACCCAAAGGCCCACAGGTAGAACGTAGTAGAGATCAGATGAGATCCCAGCCTGTTTGACACCCCCCACCTTACCTTCTACCATATTTCCTGTAGGAGGAAAACCACCATTGGTCAGAGTTCAAGGGTAGAGAGGATTGGTAGTTCAAAAGGGAAGCAAAAGCAAACCAAAGTTTGTATAAGAGTGGGGAGATCTGAATATCTCTTTAGATAAAGTGGATGGAACACCAAGATTGGAAGAAAAGAAAGATTCTGGGTAGGATGTAGGTGGGGGTAGGGAGTGGCATTTAAGAGAGATGGCCTTCATGGGTAATGTGGACATACAAAGAGGGAAAGGGAGGGGCTCAGGGAAGTCTGCAGAAATTGTAGACAAATGGAAAAAAGAATTCACTAGAAAAAAAGACAGAGAAGAGCATTTAAGGCAGAAGTCAAATAGACAAATGTGGAGACCTAAAATGCATGAACTGGGTGTATCATTTAAGATTATGTTTGGCATCAGAGAGGAGCAGAAAACCTAGTCTAGTGGCTTAAACAAGTAAGCGGTTCATCTTTCTCGTGTAACTGGAAGATTGGAGGAAGACAGCCCAGGACTGGTGTGGCAGTTTAGTGAGGGCCTTGGGGACCCAACTTCTTCTGTCCTTCTGTTCTGACATCCAGATAAAAACTCAGAGCTTTTATCCTGTTCCTCACAAAATAGTTGCTGCACCTCCAAACATTGTGTCAGAGTTTCAAGAAGGAAGAAGGGGGAAATGATGGACAAATCTTTGCTCATTTATGTTGGTAAGAAGCCATTCTCCAGGACTTTGGCTTGCTTTGGAATATTTATAATGGTATAGCCAACCTAGTACCTTACCTCCACAACAGGGTGGGATTTGGGTATTTCTCTTTCCATCCCTTGTATAATAGGAAGGCAATGCAAAAGGGTATTGGAATGGATGCTGATCAGGCCAAACTATGGAATCTGCCACAGTGTATTTAGCAAAATTGTGAGAGGTCCAGATTAGTCAGAAGAAGTGGCTTGGAGAGGGCACTGGTGGGTGGCGCTGAACTGTAAGTGTCCTTCTTTCTCTACGTTTGGTTTAAACTACTTGGAAGAGGTAAGACCCTGGTGGACTGTTAGCCCTTTAGTTGTGACTCTGGATTTGGTCCAAAAGGTCTACTCTTTTTTTTTTTTTTTTTTTTTAATTCAACGCAGAGCTTGAACTCACAACCCTAAGATCAAGACTTGAGCTGATATCAAGATTTGGATGCTTAACTGACTAAACCATCCAGGCTCCCCTCAAAAGGATCTACTCTTGATTCTCAGGAGAATATATAGATAAACATGCTTCCTTTTTCCCATCAAATCCCTCCTTTCTCCCAACCATCCATCCATCCATCCATCCATTCAAGCATCTAGCTGGTATCAGTGAAGCATTTACCATCTATGTGTTAGATGCTGTGCTAAGCTTGTTTTCCTCCTGCTCCTCTCTCAATCTCTGCTTTTTAATCTCTATCTCTTTTCCCCAGGCTGGGCCAAGACCTTTTCCAAACGTGGGAGCCTAAGGATGAAGAGTTATCTAAGACAGTTGCTATTTCAGTCCAGAACTTGAAGCTAAAAATGTTCGAATGGAAAAAAAAAAAGTTTAAAAATATAGATGTGTATTTTTCTAAAACCCCATTAAGCTGTCAAGGGCCCTCAGTGTGTGTTTCCTTTCCCATCGTTGCTAATCAGCAAGGTATGTGTGTGCCCCAAACACAAGAGTAGCCAGCCAGCCTCCTCCCCATCCTTCTTCTCCCTACCTCTTACTGCTGTTGCTGGCATTGGAACTGTTCCTTAGCCTTGGGAACCCAGAAGCTGGGCCTCCACTCTGCAGGGACGCTGCTAGATGGAACAGCAGCCCACCTCCTCCATAGAGGCTGGGGCAACAGCATCAGCTTTCCCAATGGCACATTCAGACTGTCTGGGCTCCAATTCTGGCTGCACCACTTACTAGATATATAACTTTAAGTGCTTTTTTCCCCGTGGGTCTCAGCTTCCTCACCTGTAAAATGCAGACAGATAACACCATCTATGCCTCAATGTTGCTATGAGATGACATAGACATGTAAAGCATATAGAACAATGCCCATATTCACAGAACTCGATATACGTTGCCCATTATTATTGTTACCATTCCTAGTATTGCTATTGCCTCATTGCGCTCCATTCATTTCTCCAAATTTAGACAGTCATAGAATACAGGAACTGAAAAATAGACACTGTGGTCTCCTTATCCCATCATGTAATTTGAAAATAAGAAAATGAAAGTGGAAGAGACTTTTCTGAAGTTGCCCAGTTAGAGGCAGAGCCAGAACATGGGCCCAGTGCCTTCTCTTCACTGCCATTGCTTGAGCCACACCCTCCTCTCTCCTCAGCCCACCAAATGCCTGCACAAAAGCATTTCATATTATCATTGTTTACAAATGTGTCCCTTAACTCCATGTCATTGTCAGGGCCTGTCTTGTCTTGCTCATGTCCGGAGAACAGAAGCCATACGTGTAAGTCACTTGGCTCAGTGCCCATCACAGCAGCCATGTGGACAGGAGCCCAGAGAGGAGCTGCTATGAAGAGAGACTCCAGTGGGGGGGGGGGAGGGGGTGGCATGGGGGCAGTCCCAGAGCAGTGCGACCATGCTCCCAACCTAGATTCCAGGCAACGCCTGGGGACACTCCCTTTTCCTCAACCTCTCCTTTGGCTAAATGGGAGATTGCTTCAAAAGAGATATTTCCAAGAGGAGATATGAATATAGTGTACTTTTAGCTCTGGAATCAATGATTCTGATTCTTATTTATATAAATATGCACTATCATTTCCGACCAGTGAAAACGAGGTAAGGGATCCAGGTTCTGGGGGTATTGTGAACATTCCCATTTATTTTATTTTATTTTTTTAATTTTTAGATGTTTTATTTCTGGGACAGAGAGAAAGCTGGGGAGGGGCAGAGAGAGAAGGAAACAGAGGAACCAAAGGGAAATCCATGCTGACAGCAAAGCCCGATATGGGGTTTGAACTCATGACTGTGAGATCATGACCTGAGCTGAAGTCAGACACTAAGCCAACTGAGCCATGCAGGAATCCCATGAACATTTCCATTTATTGATCTGGGTGATTTAGGAGTAGCCTATACACACACACACACACACACACACACACACACACACGTATTTTTAAATATATATATTATTATGTTTTGACATCTTAAAAAACCTTTCTGACTGGGGAGAAAATACTCCTTTACTCCTTCCAGGGCTAGCCAATTATTAGGGATAGCAGAGGACTCAGCCAAGTGCATACCATTGCTGTACAAACTAACCAATCCAGAACCACACCTCCTCTATCTGGCCTATCCACTCGAGAATGCAATATCTCTTTGCTTTCATCACCCAGGGTGAGGTACCAGGCACTAGAGACCATCCCTACAGTCCAAAGTGCACTGAAATTATTCACACTTGTCAAGGCTGAGCTGTTGACCCTGTTCTGCCTTGCTTTTCCTTCAGAAACCCAATAAAGACTGTGGTCTAAACCTTCTCCTTGCTCCTGTCTTTTACCTCTTGACCACTCTGGTGTCTTTCCCATGTGACTGTGTGGAATGCCCTGCCTTCTGTCTTTAGCATCTGTGGGCATAATAAATTTTTTTTTCCTGAGCCTATCCCTTGTCTCCTCTGTGGTTGTGCCTGACTGAGCATTACATAAAAGAATACAGAACAGAGTGTAAAAGTTCCCCAAATACCTCACTAGCCCATGACATTCTTTCTGGTCTCTTCACTTCAGCTGCTTAGAAATCAAGTCAGCTGGTTGTTAGGTATCCCCTGGGCATAGTGTGGGGTGCTACATGCACCATGAGGGATGGTGAGAACCATTTTGAGAACCTTGCAATTTAGTTGGGAAGATAAGCTATGAACAGGTGACTAGTTCAATGATAGCAGATGCAAATGACAGTTCAAGACAGCCCAGCCCAGCTCCAGGTAAGGAGCAATAAGCTACAGCCCCAGGGTTCTGGGAAAGGCCACTGGGTAGGGGTGAGGAGACAAAGATGAGAGCTCTGCTCCCAGGACTACCAACATCTTGCTGTTACCTGAGTAGTCTTTGACTTCTTGGGAAGTAAGTGATTGGGCTGGACCCCTAACTCCCCGTATTTATCCCTCTGGTTCCCAGTCTCTTCATTCTATAAACATGGTGGGACTTGGTGCTCACTCTCTAGGTTGGCTTTGTCTTCCTGTTCTGTGGGTCTTGGAATGCCTGCTACGTAAGCTCAGGGTTGCACCAGGCTCTTGATGGGAGACACACAGCATGACCTGTCACCACACCTCTTCCTCATTCCTGGGAGGTGTGGTCCCCTCCCCACACTGGACAGCTGACAGACCAGGGAAAAGCAGGGCCAGGGGAGCTCCATCCATGAGGGGTTTTCTGCCCCCGGGAGTGCACAGCCTCAGGGCCTGATTCACGGTGTAAGAAACGCAGAGAAGAAGGAAAGCACTCTCATTTGGGGGAAAGTACTCTCGAAGAACACTCTGAAATTGAAAACAGTCCTCATCATCCCTCATTTGTTTTATATGAAACAAGGGTTCAGACAAATTCTAGCACTTTACTGTGGACCATTGGCCTGAAGGAGTCCTCGCGTGTGGCTATAGTGGCTAACTTTTCAGCACGCCTTCCTCTGGCACCCTTCTCCTCAGATGCCTGGGCCACATCCCTTATTCATGTCCAAATGCTCTCAACCTCACCAAACTAACCTCCCTTCTGCTCTTCTTGCCCAACCCTACCTCCATAAAATGTGCTAGTGGGAGAAATAGCTTCTTTCTTAGCAACAGAAACCCTATTTATCCGTTAGGAAGTTTTAGGCTCCAAGTTCCAGAATATCCTGCTGATAGTGGCTTAAAGCCTACAGACACTTACTATTGCATTTAATAAGCTGCCTGGAAGCAGGCAGAGTTTATGACTGTTTAATGGCCCAATGATTTCAGCAGGGCTTAGGCGTTTTCTGTCCTTTCTCTCTACCACTCTCATGGTTACAAGATTGAAGCCATAGTTCCAAGTGGCAAATCCTCACCTGAGAGACCATACTTTGTGGCTAAAGGCCATTTCTCTTCATGTGTCTCTTCAATCAAGGAGGAAAGTCTTTACCAAGCAGGACCCCTTCATGTTTTACTGGCCAGAATTGGATCACATGCCCACCCCAGATCAGTCATTGCCAAAAATAATTCTTCCATTGACTAAGATCATGCATTTTCAAAGGGAGTGATATCACCCTCAGGGGAGTGAAAATTGATCTTTGAGGGCAAAAAAATCTTATTCTATATATAAAGCACAGATATACATACAGTATATAAACATATATAATATATCTATGGTATTAAAATTTCATGAGAGGCAATTAGGGGGAAGAAGTCTAAAATGTTTCTGTAGGGTGATAAAAAAATAATAATTTAAAAAAGGTTTATCAGCCCAAATGCCCACACAGGGATGTTTATGGCAGTCTTATTCATAATTGCTCAAACTTGGAAGCAATGATGTCCTTTAGCAGGTGAATGGACAGATAAAGCACAGTGCATTCAGACAATGGGATTTTTTTTGAAGTTGAAAAGAAATGAGCCATCAAGCCATGAAAAGACTTAGAGGAACTTAAATGCATATTATAAAGTCAAAGAAGCCAACCTGAAAGGCTGTGCACTGTATGATTCCAAATATATGACATTCTAGGAAAGGTAAAACTAAGAGACAGTGAAAAGATCAGCAGTTGTCAGCAGTTAGGGAGGAGGGAGGGATGAATAATCAGAGCACAGAGATTGTTAGAGCAGGGAAATTATATATGGTATTATATGATATATATATATATTATAGTGCTGGAAACATGTCATTACACATTCATCCAAACTGGTAGAATATAATAACAACAAGAGTGAACCCTGATGCAGATGATTACTCTGGACAACGATGGTGTATCCTTGGTAACATGTGTACCATTCTGGTGGGGGATTTAGATAATGGGGGGGTAATCATACATGTGTGGGGGCAGGGGAAACAGGGGAAATCTCTGTATCTTCACCTCCATGTTTCTTTGACTCTAATACTGCTCTAAAAATATAATCTTATTAAAAAAAAAAAAAAAAAGAACCACTGACCTGGACCAATTACAGTTCATTGCTGGGCCCTGGGGATATTTCTTTTGGCCAGGAAGTCTGGGGAATGATGGCCAAATAGGCACTAACAATGTTTGCCACATCCTGCCTAGAAAGAAACGTGCTTTGTGGGGTGAATACTTTGTGGGTATGTGTAGGTGTGAAACTTCAAGGGCACACTGACTACAGTGTGTCATCACTCACCTGCTTGCAAAGAGGCAAAGGGCTAGCTAACTCCATGGTTGAGTTGGGTTTATAAGCTGAAGGCCAGAGCTGAATTTCTGGGGACAACAATGAGAATAAGCCAAGGACTATGGGGGAAAGAACAGGGAAATTTAAATGAGTTGTTTTTTTTTTTAATTTTTTTTTAATGGTTTATTTATTTCTAGGAGAGAGAGAGAGACAGCGTGAGCAGGAGAGGGTCAGAGAGAGGGAGTCACAGACTCTGAAACAGGCTCCAGGCTCTGAGCTGGCAGTCAGCACAGAGCCCGACGCGGGGCTCGAACCCACGAACCGCGAAATCATGACCTAAGCGAAAGTCGGATGCTCAACCGACTAAGCCACCCGGGCGCCCCTAAAGGAGTTTTTTTTACGATGTTTGGCAATGTGGTGAGAGATTGTGTTAAATGATTCTATATATATATAATATATATATACACACACACACACATATGTAATATATAACATGTATATATATTATTTTCTCTCTTATGGCTCCAACAACATAAAGTCTGTGGCTCTAGATTATTAGCATTCTACTCCAATGAACCCAGACCTGCTTGCGGTTCTCTCTCCTTCCCTGTGAAAAATCACAATGAAAAAATCAAAGTGAAAAATACCAGTGAAAAATTCAAAGGAAGCAATTTGTTTCGGACAGCTGGCTAACTCCAGGCAGTGTGAAAAATACAGGAGCACAAGGGTGTCTGGCACTCTTCCATTCCTAGAATCCATCTCTAGTCTTGCAGAGAAGTTAACAAAGTTGGGATTATTAAAGCCCATTTCAGTGACAAGAAGATCTATGTTTTAACTAAGGAAGGGCACATTGATTTCTCTGCAATGATTATGGCACTGAGAAACCCAAAGGAGTGTAAAGCTGCATCATTTTCCTTTTTTTTTACAAAACTGAATCAGTTTAGCTTTCAGATTTTTTTTAATGTTTTATTTATTTCTGAGAGAGAGACAGCATGAGCAGGGGAGGGGCAGAGAGAGAAGACGACACAGAATCTGAAGCAGGCTCCAGGCTCTGAGCTGTTAGCACAGAGCCTGACGCAGGGCTCGAACCCACAAACCATGAGATCATGACCTGAGCTGAAATCGGACGCTTAACTGACTGAGCCACCCGGGTGCCCCCAGTTTAGCTTTTAGGATGCTGCTCTCCAGTTTAGGTCCCTTTTTGGGAGGGAGAGTGGGACATATGAAGACAATATCAGCTGCCCTCTCAGAACCCAGGGAAATCAAGCAAGCCAGCATGAGCTAGACCAGAAAGGGGGCATCTTTGGCTCACTCCACTCCTCTGGGTGAAAATCATGCTGAAAATCAGCACAAGGGGCTGAGGGAGAGTTCAGTTCACAAGGACTTTGGTCTTCCCTCTTTGAGGAAACTGGGCAGCATTGTGGATTCAGCCTCTGGAAAGGCAAACTATTGCCTTAGTTGGCGTGTCCCCCCAAGGCTAACCCTCTATGGGGCTCTTTCCCAGAGGCCTCCACTCATCACCCACTTGCCCCACAACCTCCCATGCTTCCTTCTGCAGCCACTTGTTTGGGCTGGTACTCCCCACTTGATTCCTATTTCTGCTCTCCTTTGGAGACTGGGCCCCTGAGATCCTTGCTTAGGGCTTACTCATCTTCTCCCTTACTCACCTGAGTTGGCTCACCTGTGCTGACACACCTCACAGGGCCCTCTTCAAAGCCCACCCTGTCCCCCTGGAGCAGTGCTGGGGGGACTTCATTTGTGACTCTCGCACTTCCCACTTGAGTGACTATAAGCAAGTCACATTTCCTTCTCTTTTTATTTTGTTTTTCATTTTATTTTAAATGTTTATTTATTTATTTTGAGAGAGAGAGAAAACAGGGGAAGGGCAGAGAGAGAGAAGGAGAGAGAATCCCAAGAAGGCTCTGCACTGTCAGCACAGAGCCCGATGCATGGCTTGAACTCACAAACCATGAGATCATGACCTGAGTCAAAATCAAAAGTCGATGCTTAACGGACTGAGCCACCAGGGGCCTGACATTTCCTTTTCTTTTTAAATCAATTTCATTGTGATAGAATTTATATACTAAGAAAAGTACCCATTTTCAGTGTTCAGTTCAATGCGTTTTCACAAATGTGTATGCACCCAGGCAGCTACCACCCCCTCAATAGAGCATTTCTATCCTGAGTCCCTTCCTCCACCAACTCCCAAGAAACCAGTAATCTGCTTCCTCTCACAATAAATTAATTTAGCTGTTCTAGAATGTCATATAAAAGGAGTCAAACAGACACTTATTGGTGTCTGGCTTCTTTCTCTCTGCATGTTTTTGAGATTTATCTATGTCATGGCATATATCAGTAGTTTGTTCCTTTTCACTGCCGAGTAGTGTCTCATTGTATAGGTGTGTCACAGAATTTTTATCTACTCATCCCTTGATGGACATTTGTTTCTTTTTCTACTTTAGGGCTATTGTAAATATAGCTGTGATGAATATGTGCATATGTTTTTGTACAGACATGTGTTTTCATTTCTCCTAGGTAAATATCTAGGAGTAGAATTCCTGACTCTCTTGGTAAGAGTCTGTTTAACTTTACATTAAAAGAAAAATCCCAAACAACAAAAACCTGCTCAACTTCTCAAAAGTGATTGTACCATTTCATGCTTCACCATTACGATATGAGTGTGACAGTTGCTGAACAGCCTCATCAGCACTTGGTGTTGTCAGTCTTTGGAATTTTAGTTGTTTTAGTGGGGTGTTGTGGTAGCTCATTGTGGTTATCTGCTGTATTTCTATAATGACTAATGATGTCAAACATCCTTTCCTGTGCTTATTTGGCTGTTCATACATCAAGGAGGTTATTTTTAAGTTGTTTGGATCTCAGTTTCCTTGTCTGCAACGGAGAAGAATCTTCCTAACCCTTCTCAAAAGGGTGATCATAGCAGAGATGGGAAAGTTTTGTGTGTTTTTTGTTTTTTTTTTTTTGTAACTCTGAAGAGTAACATGATATAAGAAGATTCTATTTCTCCAAAGTGAGGAATTTCTTATATTAGGCAATAGGCCCTGGAAGCATTCACAAGATTGGTTTTTCTCAGATATCACTTTGCCATCCTCTCCAGGTCAAGAAAAGTCACTGGCTCTCTCTTATTTTATGTGATTCAAGCTCCTCCATCCATGTCTAAAGCCCTTTACCAGCATCTTTTCTTCCCTGACCTTGGCCAACCCTCATCAGTGTTTGTCTTCATCTCTGTAACAGGTTAGTTCTCCCCAGCAGCCACAAGTCTGTCCTCTGTCCCTTTCTGGGATTTGCACATACATTTCCCTTCCACATTACCTTCCTTATTTCTCTCCATGGCATTTCCTTTTTAAAAGCTCTTTCCAGCTCACCCCTTGCAGGAAGCCCCTTCATATGGCCCACCCAGTCTTTAGAGACCTTAGCACTGAAGCAGGTAGATTGTGACATAGGGAATTTTTCCTGAGCCTCTCCAAGCTCCATTTTTCCAACCCGGAAGTCTCCATTTGAAACAGGCACCTCAAACTCCACATGAGCCCAGAGTTCATCACCTCTGTGTCCTATGACCCGTTTCTCCCTTGACTTCTCTATTTCTTCGCACACATCACACTCTCCTAGTGGCCCCAGCTCAAAGCCCCCAAATGATCTACGACCCCTCCCCTTTCTCTAAGCCCTTATAACTCCATGGTTACCAAGTCCTGCCATTCTATCTCCACCGTGCCTCTTTCATTCTCTTACTCTTTACCGTCCTCCCCTCTATGGCCCTGGTCTTCATCTTTGGAGGCCTGTACTTGGTCTATTTGTAACCAAGCAATACTCACTACTGGTTGCCTTGTCTAGGGCCCTTCCCCAGTATCCCTTCCCTGCCTGCAGACCCTACTTACCATGATGGAGACAGAAAAGCTAGCTGCTTACTTTTTCTAGCCTCCTTTGTAGCCAGGCATGGCCATGTGACCTGGTTTTGGCCAATAAGATAGCAGGGGAGATTTTCTGGAATGATTTTCCTCTCTCTTCTCAGTTGTCCTCTGACACTAGTGGCTCTTCTTTCTGTTCTTAATTCCCTCCCACTACTATCACTATATGCCACTATCCCTACAGATGAGCACATCTGCCAGATCACCTCTCAGAAACAGAGTTTTGATCAGGCTATATCCCTTCTCTGAGATGTTCAACAACTCACTATCAGATGCTGGTGGAAGCCTAAAAGCCTATAGCTTGGCATATAAGTTCCTCAAGGCTTTAGCCCTAATGTATGTTTCTTCTTTTCCGCCTGGTGATTTGCTTTCATATCACTCAGCCTGGCCAAGAGGAGATATATGCTTTCCCTGTGAATTAGCTGGGGTTCTCCAGAGATTAGGAGGAGAGGTGGTCAGAAAACGGACCTTCACTGGTCTATCCTGTTACCTGTTCAAGATGGCCTTAGGAATAGGTGTGTGGCACTGCTGCCCACCATCATTGTGTGATTTGATTCAACAAGGCCAAGGTTCCAAATGACCTGCTCCCTCTACGTGCCATGGAGTCTGGAATACCACCATTTGCACGATCATAAAAGCAGATGCCTATTGTCTGTATTGTCCCCTAAAGCAAGGATTTGTATGGCTGCGTAGGCTAGAGACAGGCAAAGTTGCGCTGAGCCTCAAACAAAGATCTTCCTAAATACGATCAGGTGAATTCAAATCAATATATTTTCAAGTAAAGAGCAGGTTGATCCCAGACATTACAGTGGTGAGAGGAGAAGGTAGGGATGATGAGAGAAAGGGAGACACACAATGTATCAAGCCTAAACTTCTCATTGAGCTATGTGCCACTCTCTAGGCTTATTGAATTTAACTTCCCCCTTGGTTCTGCTTCCTGAAAATAGTCATCATAAAAATAGCTAATATTTATTGAGCACTTCAGATGCCTGATCTCATTTAATCCTCACACAATCCTATGAAATGAGTACTGTCGATACTCCTGTTTTTCAGTTCCTTGTTCGAGTTTTAAAGCTGGTAAGTGGCAGAGCTGAGCATGGAATTTCAAAGGTACTGTGTGCCCAGCTGACATTCATTCATTCATTCATTCATTCATTCCTTTACCAGACATTTCTGGAGTCAGGGATTATACCAGGCATCTAAAGATATATAATATATGACCCGTTCCCCCAAGGATCTCACTGGCTAGTGAAAAAGCTACATAAGCAAATATTCATACTCCATCTCTGTGAGTACTACAATAAGAGCTTGAGCAAGTTATTCATCTTGCCCTTGATACATAACAAACTCCTGAGAGTTTGTCCTTCCTTGCCTAATCCCTGTCTCTTTCCACATCTTTTGTTATCCTCCAAGATGCTGACGTCTGTGTTTGTGACTTCATCTGATGCCCTCTGACATGCTTTTTCTTGTCCTTCTAGACTTGGCTGTCCTCCAGCTCCATTCAGCACTGGCTACCCAACATCCTATCATGTCTGAGTGGGTAAAGGAAGGGGCCTGAGACCAGTCTGGAGAGTCAGTTCTCCACTTGTTCAAGTCCTTGGACAAGTCACTTAATGCTGGGGGACCTCATTTTCTAACTTCTGTAGAAGAAGGGGTAGGATTAGATGCTCTTAACTTTAGGTACTGTATGAACTGAGCCCAGTTTCTAGCATGGTGTCAGGATAGAAGGGAAAGGGGTGAGTGGTAGCATTGCCCTGAACTTTCCAGGAAGCTCACCTTCTCTTTTTTTTTTCTATCCTAGGCCTCATGTCTGGTAGGCCCACCTTGCTCTACTGTCATGGAGTAAGGTGGGCGCCCCCAGCCCCCAATAGGTGTGCTCCGGCCTCTGATTCCATCCCAGGTCGTAATCCACTGACTTCTCACCCTGAATGGCTTTCGAGGTCTAATTCACCCACATCTAGGGTCCAAATGGCATATCTGTCCATGAGTCACCTGTGGAAGCAGAGGAAATCCAGGATTCCCAGCGCCTGGCCCAGGCTCAGATCCACTTGAGTGAGCTGGCTGCTTCCCTTCATGAGGGCCAAGACTTCCTTCCTTGCCAATAGATGATCATAGGTCACAGGAGGGAGGCTTGCTGGCTGCCACCATGCACATGCTTTCTCTCTGTCCTAGGCCCAGAGTCTATTATTTAAGAGTAGCACCCTGGGAATAGGTGGTGTGGGGACTTTCTCTATAGAAAAACATTTCAGGTGTGTTTGTGGCTTGGGGTGTTCTTTCTTCCCTCCTTCTCCAAACCAGCCACAGGTAGGAAACTAGCGTCCATGCTAATCTACTAGCTCAGGACCTTCTCCTGGTGGAGTCAAGATGACATAACCGTAGAATACTTAGACTTACAGAGGGGAAGTATCATATCTCAGAGATAATGTAGCTAGCAGTGGGCCTGGCCCAGATCAGACACGCCTGCCTTCAGACTCTCAGGTCGGCACACATGCCTTTTATCCCTGACTCACAGTCTTGATTCACCCTCTCAAATCCAACTCCAAATACAAAAAGACCTGCCATCCCTTCCATAGCAGACTTTCATAAGAGGAGGATTTTGAGCTGGGATCTTGGTGTGAAATGAATTGTTCTGCTCTGGAAGATGGCTTCTTAAATGCTTCTGAGCCTGAGCCCTGGACTTTGCTTCCTTTGTGTTCCTGCCATTTGCTGTTATAAATACTTTCGCTTGCAACAGAAAGGACATATAGATAAGGGCACAGCTGTCTCCCAAATATCTAGGCTCCTTAATTGGTCTCAGTAGCCAATCTTCTTCCCAGGACATCTGCCTCACTGAATCACCCTTCTACAGAAGGAGTCAGTGTTTACCTCTGTATGATTCTTAAGCATTTACTGAGCACCTGCTATGCCCAAAGCTCTGTAGTAGGCACCCCACGGCATGAAAATAGCCTACTTCAATAAATATTTTTAATACGTTTACCAGGTGCAGAGAATGTGGCTGTGAACAAGAGGAAAGTCCTTGACCTCTTCCAGCTTACATTCTAGCAGCATGTGGAACTATCATGATATAAAATACATAATCATGAAAAGAATGAGTACCCTACCCCTAAGGAGTTATAATCAAGCACAGAAAATAAAACATGGTGATCAGTCAGCAATATCTATCTAAAAGCCATTGTCAATATCAAGCCAGCCAACCCTTTGCTGTTGGGAAGAATGTGGCTTCTGTTTCCACCATCTGTGTTGACAAGGATGGGTGGTGGAGAGGGCTCTGGGTTTGGACTCAGCCCACTCAGATGGGTTCCAGACTTTGCCATGTGCTGATTTTGAAGACTCAGGCCAATGCCTTGACCTTTCTGGGTCTTGGGGCTCTTCGTCTACAAGAGGGTTTTTGCCTTGTTTTCTTGCTGGTTGTTTTGAGACAGATAAGTTAATATACATGAAAGATTTTGTAAACTATAAATAACACCAAAATATTGTTATTTTTTCTTTCTCAACATTTTATTTAAAAAAATTTCAGGCCTATAGAAAAGTTGAAAGAATTTTACAGCAAACACCCACATACTTACCACCTAGATTCTACCATTACTGTTTCACTGCTATTGTTGCTTCATCACCTCAAGCCATCCTTCTCTCCACTTATTTTTTTTTATTTAAGTTAGTTAACATGTAGTGTAGCCTTGGCTTCAGAAGTAGAACCCAGTGATTCAACCTTTACATATGACACCCACTGCTCATCCCAAAAGTGTCCTTCTTAATGCCCATCACCCATTTAACCCATCCCCCCATCTACCTCCCCTACAGCAACTGTCAGTTTGTTCTTTGTATTTAAGAGTCTCTTATGATTATGATTTTTGAGATAAAAGGTCAATATTTTAAAAGATAACATGTTCTGTATGATATTAGTTCCTTTAGAATTCCCAAGGACTAGAGTTTTTATTTATTTACTTATTTATTTATTTATTTATTTATTTTTAAGCTTATTTATTTTTGAGAGGGGGAGGGGCAGAGAGAGAGAGACAGACAGAATCCAAAGCAGGCTCCAGGCTCTGAGCTATCAGCACGGAGCTCGATATGGGGCTCAAACCCACGAACTGTGAGATCATGACCCGAGCTGAAGTCAGATGCTTAACCAACTGAGCCACCCAGGCATCCCTAGAGTTTTCACATGTGCACTCAAGTGCATCCAAGTCAAAAATATTGGGGCGATTTTCTAGCCAGGACCTTCAATAAGACCAGGGTCCCTTTTAAGTGAGATTTGCCACCACTTATATGGGGTTGATTTGATTTTGCAGCTGGCTACTGCCACTTGAAATCTATAATCAGAATATTATCACTTTAGCTTAAGCTGGATGAGGTTTTGTCATGTGTTGAATGAAAATTCTCTACCTCCATGAGAATGAGTTTATGGTCTTGGGCACAAGTTCTGATAAAGTGATTCACTCAACAAGCATCTACTCTGTGTTGGGAAGGTACTTTTTCTGAGAAGACAATGGTGGTCAAGATAGGCAGGTGCCCTGTGCTCACAGAGCACTGTCCAGGGAAGACCTGAGATGTGGAACTAGCAATAGAGTAAGTGCAGTGACAGGGGTGGACAGGGGAAAATGGATGCACTGAACTGGTGCATCTTAACGATACCTTGGGGATGGGGGTGGCGTCTGTGAGACACTTTGGGGGAGAAGTACTGTGGAAGCTGGCAGCTGGAGGATAGATCAGAATAAGCTGTGAAGGGGTGCGGTGGAGATCTTCCTCATAGAGGGAACAGTGTATATGAAGGGAACAGTGTACGTGAAGGTGTGGAGGGGAGAGAGTGGGCGGAAAACAGATGCGGGGCCAGGAGAGTGGAGGGAAGGTGTAATGTGTCCAGAGCTGAGGCTGCAGTGCCAGCAGGGGCCTGTCATGAAGGATTCCCATGCACCATGGAAAGCCCTTTGGACTCTGTCCTTAGAAAACTGACCAGCTTTGGGGCGCCCGGGGGGCTTAGTCGGTTAAGCATCCGATTTTCGCTCAGGTCATGATCTCGCGGTTCGTGGGTTCGAGCCCCGCGTCGGGCTCTGTGCTGACTGCCAGCTCAGAGCCTGGAGCCTGTTTCAGAGTCTGTGACTCTCTCTCTCTCTGACCCTCCCCTGCTCACGCTGTCTCTCTCTCTCTCTCCTAGAAATAAATAAAAATAAAAAAATAGGGGCGCCCGGGTGGCTTAGTTGGTTAAGCGTCCGGCTTTCACTCAGGTCATGATCTCGCGATTCGTGAGTTCGAGCCCCGCGTCGGGCTCTGTGCTGCCAGCTCAGAGCCTGGAGCCTCTTTCAGAGTCTGTGACTCCCTCTCTCTCTGACCCTCCCCTGCTCATGCTGTCTGTCTCTCTCTCTCTCCTAAAAATAAATTTAAAAAAACATTAAAAAAATTAAAAAAAAAAAAAAAGAAAAGAAAACTGACCAGCTTTGTCAGGGGCAGTCCAGTTCATGCCTGTTGCCTCAGGGGAGTAATGAATAGCACCATTTCCTTTCCCTCTTCAAAGCTGCCTGGGTTGGATGATAAATGACCTATCCTTAGGGCAGTGAGAACACAGCAGGAGGCAGTGACTGGGAAGGTGTGGGGAGAGAAGACATTCAACATCTTTACATGATGTGTGGGAATGTGGGCACAGACTGACCGTCTCAAAGCATTAATGGGAACATTTCCACCTTTAAGGTCACTATTTCTCAAATACCAAAAGAAATGATTGAGTTCTCATTCAGTCTTAAAGATTCTTTGTGACACCAGCAGTTCTATTGATCACCCCAGGAAGTTTGAGGATGGACTAGTTTGCCTCTCAGATCAGCGAGGAGGCACCCCCGTGCCAGGAGAGGAGAATAGAGTAGCACTTCCTTCGAGAGAGAATCGGGAGTAGGCAGGGTCTTCCTTCAGCTCAGGTTGGGGAAGGACAGGTGTCTAAGACCACCTAACTTAGGCACTACCCAAACCCCAGCCCTCAGCTCTGGGAGTGGGGGTTAACTCTAGGGGTGGGGGACACTCGGGCTTGTTCTCCGGCCCCCTCACCCTGGTAACCAGCCAGTGCTCAGCTGCCCTGAACAAAAGGCCTCCTAGAAGCCCAGCTCCCTCCCGCACTGTTCCCAGCTGAGTAGGCCTGTTATCAGAGCTAATGAGAGTTACTCACGGTTTAAGTGCTGTTTCCGACCTAAAGCTGGCATTTCTGCTCTGGCTCTGCCTCTGCATAGTGATTAACTAATTAACTATCAACAAGGGGTGATGCAGTTATGACACAGATAGCCGAGCTGCTCGTCTTCTCACCCAGAAAACCCCCTGTGCCCTTGAAAATCAAGAAGGGGCGGCCTGAGTTAAACAGCATGTCCTTAGGCCCCAGCATTGGTCACCCAGCCAGAGTTCAAGGCCACTCCCTTCCTTGGTTCCAGACACCAGGCTGGGGCTGGGGCTGGGGCTGGTAGAACACTGGACTCTGGAGAAACCACTTGGTTACCAACCACTGTGTGCTCTGAGGAAGTGCCCACTGCTGTGGCCCAGGGTTTGTCCCCAGGCTCCCCAAGCTTCCATCCCTCATGAGTAACCAGACATAACAGAAGCTTTTATTTTAGTGAATGTAAAAGTGCACTATGCAACCCCTCTTTGTACAGATGGGCAAACTGAGGCCCCAGGGCATTAAGTCACTTGCATGGGACTGGGAGGAGGCAAGTGGCACCTAGGTCAGAATCCAGGGCCTGGCTCCCAGCCAGCCTTGTCCACGGCAGCTCGCTGAGGAGGGAGCCCCTGGGTTGCTGGAGCTCTCAGCGCAGCTGACCCACCTGAGGGGTGTGAGTCTCCACTCCGTTTACCCCAGCTTCCAGAGGTGCTAGGCCTGGAGCTCCAGGGGTCAAAGAGCCCTCCCCAGGAGACTGGAGGAACTCCAGAAGGCACACCCGAAGGAGGTTTAGCAGGGGGTCCCTCCCTGGTCTTGAGGCCTATGGCATGGCCCCAGGAGCCTCAGAGGTTCAAGGCCATTGAACCTGGGCAGGGGCCTAGTGCAGTGGGGTTCCAGCTAACCCACAGCTTTGTTTCATCATGTGCCTCCAGGGTTCACGGGACACCTGGGAGAGCTGTTTGGTAGAAAGCCCTCCCATACCAGACCCTTAGAACTCCAACTTGGAATCTCGAGGTGGAATAACTGTGGAAGCTGCCTCCAGTCAGAATTCACTCACATACTCTTGTGTTTGATGATAAATTCCCAACTATGCTGTGAGGTCTTCCCAGGGCAAGCTTCCTTGAGCCGCTAGCCTCCCCGAATCTCCCAAAGCACTTAGCACAGTGCCTCAGCTGAACAGCTGCTCAATTATACTCATGTTATCAATCACAGACTGTTTGTATTAGCAGTAATTTCTTTCCAAATCTTGTCAACGCAATTTCTAAACATGTTAGCATTATTGTAGCGGTATGCAAGTGCTATCTGATTCTCAACATTTTTCATTTGACATTATTTTATCTATTGTGCACTTCAATGTGCATAATCCACATACTTGTCATTGTTAACAGCCACACTGGATTCCAGGGTCCTGACGTTCCATACTTGAAGTATTCCCTGATGGCTGGGCAATTGGGTTGCCTCCAATATCTGAACACTATAAATAGTGCTGTAAGTCACCTGGCCTTTCTCCCCGTTGCCTGGACGTGGGGAGGGGGTAGCATGGGGGTGGGACCCTCTTCTCTTGTGCATTTCTGGAAAGGCCTACTCTTCACCCTATGTCTGCTGCTTTGTCTCACACAGCCCAGGGGTTTAGGCTGTTATTGGGGGACTTCTTACTTGGCCTGTGTGTTCTAGGAATGAGAAGGGGTACTCAGCTCTGGGCTGAATCTTGAATCAGCAGGTCTCCCACATTGAACTCTTGGCTTTCGAGCTGCCCTTTTGGGCACAGTGGCTGTTGGATGGTCTCATCAGATGGGGCCTGAGGGGAGAACCCTTAACACAATACTTATGTTCCTGCCAGGTCAGTTCAAAGGTTACACTGGGAATCACAGAATGTCTGAGCTGAAAAGGGGACTTTTCAGTTTATGCAATCCAACCTTTCCATTTTATGGCTGAGGAGATTTAGGGCCAGAGAGGGGCAGTTGACTTTCCCAAGATCACTCAGCTATCATGGGCAGACTTGTCTGGGTCAGAGGCCAGGAGGCTTCTCATAAATAGGCTGGGCCTTCACATCCTCCACTCTTCTCACTGGAGCGTGTCTATGGATTGGAATACTCACTGTAGTTAATATGTCAATTCTCTACAAATTGACTTATAGACTTAATACCTTCTCAATCAAAACCACAGCACGAGTCTTTGGAGATACAAGCAAGTAGATTCTAAAATTTATATGGGAGGTGAGCCAAAGCAATTTTGAAAAAGAACAAAGTTGGAGACTCACACCATCTGGCATTAAGACATAACATAAAGCAACAGTAATCAAGACAGTGTGATTTTGGAAAGAGGGTGCACAAAATGAAGAGCCCAGAAATAGGCCCAAACAAATGTGGGCACTTGATTTCTGAAAAAGATAGAAAGGCAATTCAATGAAGAAAGGAAAGTCCTTTCAACAAATGGTACCCAACAATTAGACAATGCACACAAAAACAATAAATCCTGTCCTACACCTCATACCTAATACCAAAATGAACTAAAAATAGGTCACAACCTAAATGTAAAAATGTATAACTATAAAAATCTTAGGCAAAAACATAGGAGAAAATCTTGGTGATCTTGGGCTAGGCAGAGAGTTCTTAGATACAATAACAAAGGTATGATCCATAGAGGCAAAAAAATCAATTAGAGTTGACCAAAATGAAACACTTTTACACTTGTGAAAGACACTGTAAAGAGAAGGGGGGGGGGAGTAATCCCACTGATTAAGAGAAAACATTTACAAATCGCACACTAGACAGCAAACTTATATCCAGAATATACAAAAAAAACTACTGAAATTCCAGAAGACACAACCAAGATTTTTGAGTGGGGAAAGATTTGAAAAGATGCTTCATCAAATAAGACAGACAGATGGCAGATAAATGCATGAAAAGATGTACAGCATCATTAGTCATTAGGTAATGCAAATTAAAACCAGAGTGACACACCATCACATACCTTTTAGAATCACTAAAAATACGGAAAACACCAAATGCTGGTGAGGATATAAAATGACCAGAACTCTCACATGTTGCTGATGGGAATGTGAAATGGCTCAACCACTCTGGAAAACAGTTTGACTCTTTCTTATAAAACTAAACATATATTTACCATATGACCTGGCAATCCTAGGCATTTATACTAGAGAAATGAAAACTTATGTTCACATAAAAACCTGTACATAAATGTGCATTATTTACAATTGCCAAAATCTAAAAACAACTCAAATGTCTCCCTCACTGGGTGAATGGAAACAGACTGTGGTAAATCTGTGCAATGGGATATGATACTCCTGGGTGATAAAGAACAACAAACACCAATACATACAACTTGCTGAATCTCACATGCATGACACTAGGTGAAAGAAGCCGGTCTCAAAGGTTACTGGTGGGGAGGAAAAATAATTTTCCCTCCACTCTTCCGAGTTCTTGCCCAAGACCTCCCTGGTAACAAAAGACAGATTAATGAGAAAAAAAAAAAAAAGAACACAAGTATATTAATGTATACCTCATATATATATGGGAGGTACACAGAAAAACTGAGTAACTCTCTGAGGGGCCCAAACCACCACCTTAAATACCATCTTCAGCTAAGGATAAAAGAAAAAAGTTTAGGGGATGAGGGGAAGCTGAGAAAAAAAAAAAAGCATGGTTACCAGAAAAAGCATGGTAAACACAATAAGATTTGTTATGGATTTTTAAGTGTGTGCCTTCTCCACTGATAACTGTTTCTGGAGATTTGGAGTCTCCTTTCCCTTTCTGGTACAGGGAAGGAGACATCTTTACAGATGGAAACTTATTTTATAAATGTAAATATCCCTTACAAAAGGGTAAGTTCTCTGCTTTTTGAGCTCCTGTGTTTGCTGTTTCTTAAAATAATCGGCTCAAAATGATTCTCATGCTAAAGAGGCATATTTTGGAGTGTCATACACTTCATTACATACTGTATAGTTCCATTATATGACATTCTGGAAAACTACAGGGACAGAGAATAAATCAGAGGTTGCCAGGGACTTGGGGTGGAGGAAGGGTCTGAGTACAAGGAGGTAGCAGGAAGGAATTCTTTATAGTGTTGGGATTGTTCTTTATCTTATCAGTGGTGATGGTTACAAGAATGTGCATGTGTTAAAACTTAGACAACTGTGCACCTCAAAGAGGCATGGTTAACTGTATCTCAGTTCTTCACCTGTAGAATAAAGAGAGCCGTACCTTAGGATTGTTGTAGGGTGTTGTAAAGATTGAAGTGTGTAGAAGACTGCGTGATAAAATGTAAATGTAGTTTAAAAATATAAAAAGCAAAAGTGGCAAGGCATTTCTGTACCATTAACTCATCTGAGTCTCTTAACAACCCAGTAGTGGATCCACTACTGGGAATAGATTATTTAGGAAATACTTATGGGTCACTGTCGTCAGCCCTGTTCTAGGTACAGGCACGAGGCAAAGTCTTGACCTCAGAGAGCCTTCATTCCAGCAGACAACCCTGAAGAGGGCCTTGGCTGTGAATCTGTAAACTTCTATCTCAATTCTGCTTTCCCTGGGTAAGAGTCACCTCTTCTGGGGCAAGCGCTATGGGTCTCTGTGAGGGCGACTCCTGCACCCTGGGATGCTGTGCCAGGCAGGAGAAGCCTGACTAAAGCAGCATTTCCATGTATCTGATACTCAGATGGCCCAGGCCATCCATCCCAGGGACAGCATTTGGCCAAACTTTTCCAACAGAGAAAAGAGACCTCTCCCCGATTGGCATAGCTCACATTCTCTGGTTCATGCCACTTCCGCTGTGGATTCTCCCTTTTCTCTCATGATTAAAATCAAGCCAAATATAGATAGGGGTAGGTTGAGGAAGAGTAATGCAAGAGCAAGAGAGAGTAGGTGTGAGCAAGAGCAGCAGGTGGGGAAGCAATAGTCAGTCATGCCATGTGCTCCTCTAGGCACTGTTCATGTGTAATTCTTTGAGTTCTCAACACTCTTATCAAGCAGGTATTTCTTACCTATGTAGAAGTGACAGAAATGAATCCTAGGGAGATTATGTGACTTGCCTGAGTCCCACAGCTAGAAAACCATGGAACCAGGCTTCTAACTCCTCTTTGGGACTCCACAGCCCATGCTCTGGTAGAAAACATAGTGTTGCCTGGTGGTTCTCAAACCTGTCTGAGCATCAAAGAATCACCTGGTTGGGGGGGGCGGGGGGCGGGGGGGGGGCTTGTCAAACCTGTTTGCTGCTTCCCTAACAACTGCCCTGGAATTTTTGAGTCTGTAGCTCTAGGGTAGGTTCTGAGAATTTGCGTTTCTAACAAGTTCCCAGATGTTGGTGGGGCTGTTGGCCTGGGGATCACACTTTGAGAATCATTTATCATAAACACTATGCTTGTGGGCTCATGAACCACACAATTTTAAGGGGTGGGAAATTCTGGTTTCAGCACTTTCCTTTATTTTTTAATTTTTAAAATGTTTTTATTTATTTTTGAGAGAGAGAGAGAGAAAGTGCACACATGTGAGTTGGGAAAGAGGGAGACGGGAGACACAGAATCTGAAGTAGGCTCCAGGCCTTGAGCTGTCAGCACAGAGCCCAACACAAGACTTGAACTGGTGAACCGTGAGATCATTCAACTGACTGAGCCACCCAGGGGACCCTGATCTCAACACTTCTAGCCCTGGGACTTGAACAGTTAACTATATCTCAGTTCTTCACCTATAGAATAAGGAGAACCATACGTTAGGATTATTGTAGGATGTTGTAAAGATTGAAGTGTGCAGAAGACTGCCTGATAAAATGTAAACGCTCAAAAATGTCAGTTCTCAGTATGTGCTGGACTCTTCTAAAATACATCCTCTCAGTTAGTTGTCAAAATATCTTTAGAAGCTAATAGCATCATTTCCAACATTTTCATTTTACAGATGGAGAAACATAGGGTCAGAAAGATGAGGGACACCATGCAACTCATCACAACCCAAGAGAGGATCTGAAACCCAGGTTTTTTGGCTCATAGTGTAGGGCTTGTGACAAATTAGGTCTCACTGCTTCCTGGAGCCTGATCCCCTTTCTTTAAACTCCAAGCCCTGGGAATGGATGCTTGGACACTTAAGGCTGAGTGCACACATAATTAGCTGAGAGTGGGTGGGGCTGAGTGCTAGAGAGAGGAAGAGGGAACAGGAGGCTTCGGGAGGATGTTTGTCTGGGAACAGGGCATGGAATTACTCAGGATGCCTGGAGTGGGCATTCTATGTCTTCAGAGGGCAGATACACAGGGTGACTCAATGTCTTGCCCACACATTCCCTCTTTTCTCTTGGCTGCTGTAACTGACTGAAGTCATCAATGAATGATGTGGCAGGTGCAAACGGGTCACCCACTGATGGTGTACACAGCACCAGAGGACACCCCTACTCCCAGCCTAATATGGGCAGAAAATCCAGCTAATTCAGCATCAGCACACACTGTAACCCTCACAGGATGAATCAGAGCATCCCACTCATCCACATCAAACACAATGTTCCACACAAAGTAAGGATCAACAGCAGCAAGCCCTTCTGTGGTGAGCAGGAGGGGGTCTTTGTATCCCCCAGTCCTAATTGCTGCCACTTGTCCGACATTAAATGCTTATGAACAACGGTGGAGGCAGGGTATAGAGTCAGCCCAACTACTCATTTATTGGAAAGGAAACTGACCCATGCCTAGCACTTGATGAGTTTATAAATGGATGACTTCCATTTCAAATTGGCAACCTGATTGTTCCTGCGAATTCTGGACTTTACTGTCCCCTGGTCTAGGAGATGTATCTACTTGGGAGTTTCCCATATTCCCCAGATTCACCATATTCAAACCTCCTCTCAATATCCTCTTCCTGCATAAGTTTGCTCTTTCTTTTGTCTCTATTTTCTCAGTTGGTGATGGCATCCACCAAGCACACAAGCCAGAGGTTCAGAGAGGAGCCAGCGTGCTTATTGTAATGCAGAGTTCACTCTGAAAACTGCCCCAACATGGAGGACACTCAGAAGAAGAGCTCTCGGGACATCCTTGGCAGCTGCCTTGCCTTGCTTGCCCCAGGAATGTCTACTCTCCACTCAGAGGGGTCCTGACCTTCCTCTTTCTGAGGGGAGCTGCATATGGTTTGTAGTTTAACCCCTATATTAAGTGCCAAGCTAGAGGAATCACCTCACACAAGTTTAGGGATGATCTGAGATGCAGAAGAGATACATTAGCTTCTACTACAAGTCCTTCTTGACCACAGTGCCTGCAATTCATTCTTATTTTGCCCCTTGCCAATTTCTTCTACTCATGGACTTGGTTTCAACAGCAGGGTCTCCATCACCAGCCCTGGATTCAGGAGGGAACAAAAAATGAGCAGGCAGAGGGGACTGGGGACAGGTGGAATCCTAAACAACAGCCTTCAGTCTGGTGTCCATTTGATCGTGTTGAAGTCCCTTCCTAATGTGCTAAGGGGAAGGGGAGCTTTTTTCTCATGCTCCTCCCCTTCTCCTTCCTCCTACCATAAAGGCCCCCAGTGCTGTTTCTGTGGGGTGGAGATAGAAAGAGAAAACACACAAGCAACTGAGGAGTTAAGCCATCTCCTGCTCTTCACATTCTCACAGCTAAAGGCTGTCAGCCTTGCAACTCTCAGATGCTGAAACAGTTAACTTTAGAAAGAACAACGGAGTGATTTGGAATGTTTCCACTTATTACTGGGAAAAGGAATGCATTGTTCACATTTCTTAGTCTTTTTTTTTTTTTATTTAAGAGAGTGGGCTATTAAAATGTTTCCTCCAAAATAAAAAGCCTTTCGAAAGTTCTCTGAAGGTAGCCACATTCGAAAGTTCTCTGAAGGTAGCCATATTTCAATTATTTTTATTATAACTAGATTTAGTTATAATAAAAACAGTTATATAACTGTTTGGTATACTGCTGGGCCTGATGTAAAGCCAGGGATGAATATTCGAGACTCATCCCCAGAAAATGCACTTTGATCATGCATATAAACTATACATACATGGTGGGGGTGGGGGGAAAGTTTTGGATCTCCCCCAGGCACCTGGTCAGGGCCACTAGGCTCACAAACTTTAAGAGCCAAGATCATGGCCACTAAGAAGCTGCATGACCTTGGAATAAATCCCAGCCTAGGGTCTCAGATTTCTTGTCTGTGAAATGTGGAGCCTAGAAACAAGATCCACCTTCTTGCTCTTGTTATCTAGGCTAGCCTTTATATTCTGATTTCACACTAGTGCCAGTGTCTGTGTGTCTGTGTGTCTGTGTGATGTGACCATTTTAGTAAATAATAAAATTATCAGGCTATGTCTATTGTTTTCTGACTCAACCCTTGTTTAAGACATCTCACCAACGCCCCGCCCCGCCCCTTTATGGGTCTAACCACTAGGATACATGGTCTTCTCTGGGAAGGGGTCCACCCCACTGAAGAACCCAACTTCCCCTTCACAAGCTTTTATGAATATTGTAGAAACAATTTTTTGTTTCAGTGGAAAACTACGCATATCTATAACACACCCTTCCTGGTTATCAGATTCTACTGTTCTACTGTCTTTGAGCTATTTTGTAATGCCTTGTAAATTATATCTGATATGTAAATTATGCCTGATAGAGATTTAATTGACTTCCTAAACCCAGGGGTGTTTTTTTTTCTTTAATTTTTTAAAATGTTTTTTATCTTTGAGAGAGAGAGATGTGGAGCAAGAGCAGGGGAGGGGTGGAGAGAGAGAGAGGGAGACATTGAATCTGAGGCAGGCTCCAGGCTCCAAGCTATCAGCACAGAGCCTAACATGGGGTTTGAACTCAGGAACTGTGAGATCATGACCTGAGCCCAAGTCGGGACACTTAACCAACTGAGCCACGCAGGCGCCCCTCTAAATCTAGTTTTATCTTTGTTTTTCTCCAATTCATTTCAACATTCTTTACTTGATCTACATTTTTGTATTTCTGATCTGTCCTGTGACTATCTGCCTGGTTCCCTCATATGATGAGGAAAATAAATTCCTGAACATGTACGTTTTTATATCTGTGCGCACTTCATGATTTTACCTTTTGAGAAAATTATATTTGAATAATACATTGTCTCTTCCTAACATTTTAGGAGACTGTTTCTATTTTAGCTTATTATTTGAATTTGGTTTCACTTCAGGGCTCTTCTATCCTCACCAATTGTCTCCTCACCTCCCCCCTCTCCCACCACCTCATGTGTTCCTCCTTCTAGATTCTTCTGTTGTTTTACCCTGGACTTGTGCGGAATCAGACTTGAACATATCCAGGCACTGCTGGAAACCAAATGTTTCGGAGTTTTGTTATGTTGGAAATTTCAACTTCAGTGCTTTAGAAATGCAGCCTGGGCATGTTTGGGTATTTGGGATCATTTCAGAGCTGCCTATTTGGTGCCAGGAGACAGAGACCATAGTTAGCATTTTCCGAGCTTTGGAAGGGAGAGTTGGGGCCTGTGCCTTTCCAGATAATTTGTATGACATTAACTATGCAAATAATTTAACCCTTCCTTTCAGATTTTTTTTTTCACTTTACAACAGAAGGGGTTTAGTGTTGAGGGTGACTTCTGCTACCTTCAGTTGATGTTTTTTTGTTTCTTTAATGGCTTCAGTTAACATTTTAGGGGTTGTTTTTTTGTTTTTCAATGGCTTTAATTAAGATGTGACTTTGCCAATATATTTAGCTGGCTTATTTGGGTGTGCACATATGTGTGAAACACAAGAGATAGAGGAAATGAGAGAATGCCTCAACAATTTTCAGTGTATGAACTATGATGCTTACATTTATAATTTCCGTTTTCTTCAAGCTGTCAGGTTTGGGACCCAAACAGTGATTATCCTGGGGGAAACAAGCACCTTTACAGGCAGCCCAAGTTCATGGCTTTCTTAAGCCTACGCGTAGCAGGGTGGGAGGTACTTTGTTACTTGGACAAGCTAATTAGAGACATTTCTTTTACTCTCAGTCAAATTTGCAGCCAGGGGAGGAAGGGGAGAGAGGAAGTGAATGGGTCTCACTTCTTAACTTAAAAAAAAAAAAAAAAATTAACCCTTTCTTTACCCTGATGTGGACAAAGTACATTTTAACTTCCAAAGTCACTGTATTAATGTCCTCATTTGTCCTGCCAGAAAACCTGTTGCTGCATCAAAGAAAGGGGGAAATTATACGTGTGGTATGTAGCTCATGGAGAAACATTTTTCTGAAAATAGGGATAGAGGATGGATCACAGACTGGGACCAAGCATAGACTCTGATCCTCGAGGAAATTTCTCTGAATAGTCCAGTGAGAACCAGAGAGGCCATTTCAACATTTTATGAATGAAATTCTTCATTAACATTTTTTCATTACAGAGAGGCAGACTTAATCCTAGACTAATATAACTGCAGCACCAGAGATATTAACATAATGTTAATATCACTTTATAAAAATGCAGTGCTATAAAAGCTTCTAATTTGCCAAGCTCTACTGGGCACCAGATGGTACATGCTCACAGAGAAATCTTTTCTTTAAACAGAAGAAAGTCTGTGATGTTATAGGCAGAGAAGTTATGGATGTTTAGGATCCTGATTTAGATATTGATGTTCTTTTGAGCCACCAGAGGAAAAACCCCAGCAGATACCTAGAGAAAGTGCTATGTTGTTTGGGTCCTGACTCTGCCTCCTTTTTGGAATTGGCTCTCTGGTTGCGACAAAGAAATTCAAGAGTGATTGGAAATTCTTGGCCTCTGGAAACTCCACTAATGGCTTCACATGGATCTCATTTCCTCTCAATCTACCAGAAGCCCAAATGAGAACCTTGGATCATTTCAGACTCACCCTTCTCCCTCTTCCTCTGCCCACATGTAGCACCACTGATTCTAACCCTAAGTCCAACCCCTGCATTGGCTGCTGCCTGAGCAAACGGTCTTCTTCATTTCCTTGTCTGGATAAGCAGTAGGCTCTGTGCTGGGTCTCTCCCTGCCCTTCCATCATTTCCCTTCTATCTTTATCGCGCTGCCAGAGTGGTTACCTTAATTGCAAATCCTACTGTGACCCTCTCTTGCTTACAAATCACTGCCTACACCAGTAATAGGAAAAGTTGGCACTTAACTAAAGGTCATTTTGGTTGCACTTAAAAAGCTTGAAAGCAAGTCTCAAAAGATCAAACTGCTTTCAGGTTACATAATGGAGTCTCAGAATAAAGCTCAAAAATACGTAGGTAAAAAAAAATCCAGCATTCAACAATGTAAAAGTCACATTATCTGGCATTTAATTAAAAATTATCAAGCATCGGGGCGCCTGGGTGGCTTGGTCGGTTAGGCGTCCGACTTTCGCTTAGGTCATGATCTCGCGGTTCTTGGTTTCGAGCCCCGCTTCGGGCTCTTTGCTGACTGCCAGCTCAGAGCCTGGAGCCTGTTTCCGAGTCTGTGTCTCCCTCTCTCTCTGACCCTCCCCTCTTCACGCTGTCTCTCTCTCCTAGAAATAAAATAAAAATAAAAAAAAAAATTATCAAGCATCAAAGAACCAAAAAATAGAATCCATAATGGGAAAAGACCAATTGATAGAAACAGAAATAACACAGATGATAGAAATAGGCAAGAAATTTCTTTAAAAAGTTATTATAAATATACTCCACATGTTCACGAAGATAGAGGAAAGCATGACATGTTAGGAGAAATATGAAAGATATTTTAAAAAAAATAGCCAAGTCAAATTTCTAGGGATTAAAAAATTAAATGTCTAAGATGAAAAACATACTGGGGGCACCTGGGTGGCTCAGTCAGTTAAGTGCCTGACTTTGGTTCAGATCATGATTACATGGTTCATGGGTTGGACCCCCCACATTGTGCTCCTCACTGACAGTGCAGAGTCTGCCTGGGATTCTCTTTCTCCATATCTCTGCCCCTCCCCAATTTGCGCTCTTTCTCTTTCTCTTACTCTCAAAATAAATAAACAAACTTTAAAAAAAGGAAAAACATACTGGATAGGAATAAACATAGATTAGACACTGTGACTGAAGGGCAGAAACAGAGCATTAGTGAGCTATAGGACAACTTCAAGCAACATAATATAGGAATAATTGGAGCCCCAAAGGAAGAGTAAAGAAATAAAGAGAAGAAATAGCTAAAAAATTTTCCCAATTTGATAGAAGGAACCAGGAAGCTCAATGGACCTATGCACATCAAGAAACATGAAGAAAATGACACCAATACACATAATCAAATTACTTAAAAAGTGATAAAGAGAAAAAAACTTGAAAGCAACCATGAAAAACAAACAGAAGAATGACAGCAGGCCTATTGTTGGAGACAATGTGACTCAAATGACAGTTGAGCAGCTCTTATTTGTTAATGTTTATTTACAATATGCATTATTTTATTGTAGAGAGAGACAGACAGACAGAGACAGAGAGAACAAGCAGGGGAGGGGCAGAGAGAGAGGGGAACAGAGGATCCAAAGCAAGCTCTGCCCTAACAAGCAGCAAGCCCAATGCAGGGCTCGAACTCACAAACTGTGAGATCATGACCTCAGCCAAAGTTGTACGCTCAACTGACTGAACCACCCAGGCACCCCTGAGCAACTTATTTTAAGGCTGAAAGTACTGTGAACCTAGAATGCTATCCATAGCAAAAATATCTTACAAAACTGAAGTGAAATAAAGATTATTTCAGACATCCAATCCTACAAGAAAGTTAAAGGAACATCTTTGTGCAGAAGAAAATGAAATCAAATAGAAATCTGATTCCACACAAAGGAATGAAGAGTTGGTAAGTGGTAAACATGTGGATAAATATATAAATATATATATATATAAATTTTGAATTTAAAATATTAAAGATTTTGACTTTAAGATATTTAAAGATATTTATGATATCTTTAAAAGATACTTGATTATTGAAAGTAAAAATATTAACAATGTATTGTGGTATCTATATGTACAGTAAAATATTTGACAAGAGTTAACACAACAATTTGGGGAGAGGGATGAAAATAGAAATATACTGTAAAGTTCTTAAGTTATGTATGAATTGGCATAATATTACTTGAAGGTAAACTGTGATAAATTAAAGATATATGAGTCCTAAGGAAACCATCAAAACCAAGCTAAACCAAAAGGGCATCAATAATAACCCAATATGAGACATGAAAAAGAACTATTAAAAATAATCTAATCTAAAAATGAAAACAGAGAAGGTAGGGAACAAAAACAGATGGGACAAATGGCAAACAAAGTGAAAGATGGTATAAATTTAAAACTAATCATAGCAATAATGACATTAAATGTAAACTATATATACAGTTCCACTTGAAAGGCAGAGGTTGTCAGACTAGATTTTAAAAAGATAAGTTCTAATCACATTTTGTCGATCAGAAAACAAACTGAAATGTGAAGACACACATAGATTAAAAGGAAAAGGATGCAAAAAGACATGTTGTGGTCACAATCAGAAAAGCCTCTCCTCTAACCATGGGGGTAAAAATCCTGAGGGTTGGGAAGGGGATGAACAGAGAAAGATGTCAGCTTTGTTCCTCCCTTGCCAGGGAAGCTGAATCTCTTCCTCTATGAAATGCAGTCAAGTGTGCTTCAGTAGTCCCCAGTGGTCACTGTGACCTAGACTTGGGAGGGCAGACAACGGGGAAAGTGGAGGAGAAAAGACATCTGGGTGAGAGACTGCTTTTGTCTTGGCGTCCAGGCACAACTGGCTGCTACAAAAGTGCCCACAGGAAGAGCTGTGGGTAGAGCGACTGGAAAAGGTGCCCAGTCATCATGGCTCCCAAGCCAGGGGCAGACGTGGGAGCTGAGTACAAGGCCCCCTTAAGTGACTAAGGTGTGGTATTATTTTTTATTTATCAAAAATTTTTTATACTATTGGGTGAAGGATGCTAGCAAGCTGGGAGTGCTGGGGCATCCTCAGGTCCTGGTGTGAGCTCAGCTCCGGTGGAGTGCAAGTCTGCCTACTTCATTCAAACTGAGTTAGCCCTTCCTCCAGCACAACTTTGGCTATACAAAGCCCAAATATGGCTCCCTGGCACTTCCTGCCATGGCTACTGGTGATTATCTTCACGTTAGTAGAAACCACCATGATTGTGAGGAGAGCATTCATGGTGCTTGAGGAGCACTGGAGTAGAGTCAGATGGATGGGAAAGCAGGACAGCCAAATACCTGTGGGATGAAGTCAATGATACAGGGTTGAACCAAGGAAGCTCTACCAGTCTCATACTAATAGGTGGTCCATGGGAAAGTCCTTCCTCTGGGGAGGAATGAAGGGCAAAGAATGTTCTGTCCTGGGGCCAAAGAGCTCAGGACTTAGAGCAGCATTTCTGATGTGTAAGGCAATGGTTTACACGGTAGGCAATGGTTTTTTCAGAATTAGATTTCAGATTCAAAACTCAGAGACTGAGTCTATAACACTGGGCACTTAAAAAAGCATGGAAATCTCCATGCAGGTGACTGATAATGGGGCTTAAGAGAATCAGAGACACTCTCTGAAAGGATAAGTGAGGCTCCATAGCAGGGGCCTCATCTTTTTCCCTTGTTCACTGTTTCTTCCAAAACAAAAAGGGGTCACCCACAAGCTACCAGACAAGTAAGCACACAGAAGTTGCCTGAATTCAGCCAAGCATCTCCCCAGACCTGTGCCTCAGCCACCACCCAGACTATATCTGAGCCTTCATGTTTTCAATTTCCCCCTCCACCCAGCTGTAAGAGTTATCTTCTTGCAAATCACAACTCCCTCTTATCACAGAACAAACTCCACATCCTCCAGCCTGTAATTCTCAAACAATCTTTTTTTATTCCTTAGCATAAATCATGTATATTTGTCTTAGCCTGAGTACCCCAGAAAGCAGAGCTTGAGGCACAAAGCAGATATACTACTGCTTTATTAGGGTGTGTGGTTCTTGGGAAACAAGAATAGATGAAGAGGGGGTGAGGCAGGAAGCCAGGAGAGCCAACACGCAGTGTGCTGAGCTGGTCCCCATTTACATTAAATAAACCAATTGTTTGATATCATGGGGCCATCTTCCAAGAGGCTATATGAAGTTCTGAGTCTCAGGGCAGCCCATCCAGTGGGGAGAAATGGGGAGGAATGTGTCCACTGTTTCCGACAGTCAAAGAGCTGCCCAGCCTCATGCTTTGGGGTTGTGTGTATGAGGCTAATTAGTGGCACCTCACACCTCAGAGGCAACATGGAAGCCCTGAGGTAGGAAGGAGAGGTGCATAGTGCAGGGATGAAGTAAGGGGCTTCCAAGATGGTGCCCCTGGAAGTTGGATGGAGGTGATGCTGAGCTGGTTGCATAGAAGCAACTGGAGCACAAGCAGTAGCCAGGAGCTCCAGAAACAGTGAGGCTGAAAGGGTCAAGTTGGTTTAGAAGGGTTTCTCATGTACACACTATTCCTGTGTCCCCCACACTCAGAGGTTCTCAGAGAACATTTGAAGAGGCATAGGTACTTAAATATAACAACTATAATAATTTGTGTAAAGTGCTTACTTGGCCTTTGGAAATCTTCAGTAAATATTAGTTACTATTATTAGTATCATCATCCATAATATCAACCCTGCTCCATCTTTCTGGCCTGGAAAAGGGGTTTCTTGCCTACTCCCTTGCTCCTAATACATGGCAGGTGGTCCTCTTCCAAAGGCCATTCCCCCACATCACATATGTAACTCAGGCAGTGGAGCTGGTCAAGGGAAGAGAAAGTGGGCCTGAGGTCAGGAAGGGTGGGGCTGTGCTGGGAGAGGGCCCTCAGCTGCATTTCCCCAGATGACTTCCCCTGGCCCTGCCCATCCCTGCTTCTGCTTCTCTACACTTGGTCAGCAGACATGAACCAACAGAGCAGGCCTCCTACCACAGATGTACTGGGGCAGTGCTAAGGGTGCAGAGGCTCTTTCCCAGGCTGAGTGCCTTGGGAAGGAGGGAGCAGCTGAAGGAAAATACCAGAAACTCCATTTGAAGGCATTTGGATCCTGGCCATGAAGCATCTCTCCCTCATTTCCTCACCCTGATCCAGACCCTCTCCTCACTCCATCCTGGCCTTGGTCTCTACTTATCACTCTTTTAAAAAAAATTTTAACACTTAATTATTTTTGACAGAGAGAGACAGAGCAAGAACAGGGGAGGGGCAGAGAGAGAGGGAGACACAGAATCTGAAGCAGCTCCCGGCTCTGAGCTGTCAGCACAGAAGGCTCGAACCCACAAACCATGTGATCATGATCTGAGCTGAAGTTGGGTATTTAACTGACTGAACCACCCAGACATCCCTCTCCTTATCATTCTTAGCCTGGAACTAAGGCCTGGCCTGCTGGCTTTAAACAACTGGGTGGTTCCAAGTGGCACCAAAAAGCAGAGTCAGGCTCCCCCAGGAGAACAGCTCATCAGGAATGGGAAGGGGGGACAGAGTTGGAACTGCATCTCCCCTCCCCATCCCCAGAAGCAGAACCCCATGTCCTTCCCCATTGTAGAAACCCACCCAGTAGCCTGCATTAAAGAACTGTTCTGGACCTGGCTGGAGAGGCACAAGAAGAAAATCCAGAAAGCTCTTTCAGAGGGATGCAACACAAGAACTTTAAACGTGACCCAAAAGCTTAGCACAATGATGGGAGGCAATTCACATGTACATTCCTCACCTTAAAGTTACAATGAAGTGATGTGATCTCACTAGCTTATTTGTTTATTCATCCAGGAAATGAATTATTAACCTGAGAGGAAGGGACAGGATCATGAAGTCCAGCTGCTGCAGGAAGAAGGTCCATAAGCAAGTTAATTAAATTATGACAAGGGAAAAGTCTATTAGCTCACCGAGAAGGGGAAACTCACTCTTCCTTAGGGAACCAGGAAGGAATTATCAAGAAGGATTTTTCAAACTGAGTCAGGAAGGAAAAGTAGGAGTCTGCCAGGAAGAAAAATGAGGAAGCTGTGGACAGGATTGGTGCATACCAGAGAGGCAAAAATAAACCAAACTATGGGGGTATGAAGGAACATGTATTTATCATTCTGTGAATTTTTCCTTAACACTTACTAGGTTCCAGGTAATTAGGTTCAGTGTCGGGAGTGCAGAAAGTAACAAGACAGAAATGATCCTTCTCTCCTTGTAGTGGAAAAACATGAATTAAACAAACAAACTTTCCACAAATAACTATACAATTGTCCTAAGTCTGTGAAGGGGAAGAAGAGCTATGGGAGCATGAATGGGGTGACAGGGGCCCACTTGATCTGGGAATCAGGAAAGGTTTCCCTGAGGAATACGTGGATGAACTGATTAGTTAGGTAAAACATTCCAAGAAAAGAGAACAGTATGCATGATAGGTCTGAAGTAGAAAAAGCATAGGGTCCAGCATATCTGAAAGTAGTGCCCAGGGGGAGACTGGACAGTAGAGCACCCTAGTTTACAGGGCACAGACAGAGTGAGATGGTACAGGATCAGAAGGCTTTGGTCTTTATCCTAAGAGCAATGGGGGAGGGTGACAAAATGAGATTTGTCTGCTCCTGATGGTCTGGTGGAAAATGGAGTGGAGCAGTGATGGATGTGGGGAGACCAGTTAGACGGTGAGCCTCAATCATAACTGTAGGTTAGAATTAACTGGGAAATGTTTAGTAAAGATGGTTTGGTTTGAGCCCATTACCAGAGATTTTTTTAAAACTTGGTCTGGGGTGAGATTTTGGGATTAGTGCATTGTCAAAGTACTGCAGGCACATCTAGGGGTGAGAACCCTGGAGCATGAGGGCATTGCTTTGAAGAGGAGGAGAAGGAGGCTATGGCTCCACCACAGGTGGCAGAAGATGGCAGCTTGGCCTAAAGGTGACCGAAAGCAAGTGATGGGTAATTTTAGGAGGCAGAATAGAGAGCTGTAACCAAGAAGTATTACCAGATTTTTGGTTTGGGCACCTTACTGAGAACTAAAACACTGGAGAAGTGCCAGCTGTGAGGTTCATGACATGAATTCAAGTTTGGACATGTTGAATATAAGTGCCTGTGAGCCATCTGAGTGGATGGCAGGCAGTTGGGTACATAGACCTGGGGCTCAGAGAAATCTGGACTGGGGTGAGCATCATAGATGCAGAGATAGTATTCGAGATGTGGTTGGGATTGCCTGAGAACAGGAAATTGTGTAGGGTGGGAGGAGAGGAGAGGGCCTGGGACAAAGGCCGAGGCATTCTTCAGTTGGAGGTTGAGAAGTGGCAGCAGAAGCTGGAGAGAGTTGTGAAGCCCAGAGAATTCAACATTTCAATGTTCCCAAAGGCCAAAAACAATGAAGTCTGAAAAATGTTGATTGGGTGTAGCAACCTCTAGGTCACTGATGATTCTGGAGAGATTTCTGTGGAGCGGTTAGGACAAAAGCCAGACTAGAGTGAATGGAAAGGAAGGAAACGTGTAGGACATGACAAGAGTTTGGTTGTAGAAGGAAGAGGGAGAGGGGTGGTGGTCGCTGGAGGAGGCTGCGGAATCAAGGACATGTTTGCTAAGATGAGAGAAAACTGAGTGACCCGAAATGTTACTGGGAAGGAGAGGGAGGGATTGCAGATGCAAGAGAAAGATAGGATAACTGTAGATGTAGTGGGGTGGGATGGCATCCAGACCCCTGGAAGAGGGATTGGGATTCATTGTAAATCACCCTCTATTGTAAGAAGATAGTGGAATGAATGGTTGGGTGCTGAAGTGGATAAGTTTGTCCCTTTAGGGTGGGAAGGTAAGAGACTTCCCATCTGATAGCTTTCATATTCTCCATGAGACCATCTACTGGGAGCAAGGAGTGTGCATATTGGGAAGGAGTCTTCAAAGGTCAGTGATAAGATGCCTAGAAGTCTGAAGACAGTTGGGATGGTTAGCAGTATTTATTGTGGAGAGATGATGGTTGAGGTGGCCAGAGAAACAGTAAAGCGTGAAGCTGTAGGACAGATCTGTGGAAAATGCTGGTCGAGAATTTATAGTGGTATTGGGGCGTCTGTTTAGGTTAAGTGTTTGACTCTTGATTTCAGCTCAGGTCATGATCTCATGGTTTGTGGGATCAAGCCATGCACTGGATTCTGTGCTGGGCATGGGGCCTGCTTGGGACTCCTCTCTCTCTCTCTCTCTCAGTCCCTCCCCTGCTCATCTGCATGCATTCTTTCACTCTCTCACAAATAAAAAATAAACAATAAAAACTAAATTAAAAAAATAGAATTTATAGTAGTATTAAGTTCTGCAGTGGGTTTGAGACTTAGCAAGACTGTATTACATTAATTATTTATTGCTTTTTAACAAATTATCTCAAAACTTGTTAAAACCACCATCATTTATTTATTTTTTAAAGACATTTTTTAAAAATTATTTTAATATTTAATAATATGTACCATTAACTATGAAATCACTATTCTCTTATGAAAATCAGAAATATTAAAAAGAATAAACTTAGGATGAGAGATGAAAAAAAGCTTTATCTGATTTCGATAACATTAATGGGCAGTATTTTCCATAGTATGGTGTCTGGAAAGTTTATCTGTATTCTGGTCTAATATGCTGGAATATATTTGTTTGAACAAGTAAAACAAACTTTTTTATTTTAAGATCTCAGAGATCTGATAGATCTCGGGATCCAGGAGGGCATTGATTGAAAACCAGCAACATTTATTGCCTCAGTTTTGGGTTAGGAATTTGAGTACAGCTTGGCTGGGTGACTCTGCTTCGAAGCCCCTCACATGGCTGCAGTTAGAGGGCAGCCCAGGGCTGGGGGCTTCTGTGAAGGCTCCACTAGGGAAAGATCTGCTTTCAAGTTCACTTGTGTAGCTGTTGGTGCGATTCAATTCCTCACAGGCTATTGGGCCGAGGGCCCTCAGCCTCTCCAAGGCACTTGGCCCGCAGCCTCCTTCACTTCCCAACCTTGTGGGCTTCTCTCCACAGCACCTCACAAGATGGTGGTTGGCCTCTCTTAGGGCAAGTGAGAGGAAGGGGGATGTGCAGGATGGAAGCCACAGTCTCTTATGACTTAATCTAAGAATTGGTATTCCATGTTTCTGCCCTACTCTTGTGGTAGAAGCAAATCACTGTGGCCAGCCACTCCTCTCCAGAGGAGTCTGCACACAAGTCTGCAAACACCAGGAGACTGAGATGACTAGGGCCACCTCAAAAGGCAGTTAGATAAGTTTTTCAAAGGCTTACTCTGAGGACAGGGATGTGACAGCTTGGTGAGGGAGATAGTAGAGGTTTAGGAGGAAGAGCCGGGAGACGTTGGCAATAATCTCCCGCGAGGATGGAAACTTAAACTGGAGACTGAGAGTGGTTATGGAGAGGGAAAAAAATGGATTCAAGGGGCAGCTGAGCAATATTACATGGTTCTCAGCCAGGCCAACTGGTTGTGGCCCAAGAGGTCATCCCTGATGAGGAATCAAGGTGGGGTCTTTCAACATTGGGAGGAAGGGCAGTGTGGAATCGCCACGACATGGGGTGGTGGCTGTTGTCCTCAGCATGCACAGGGTTGGGGTAGCCTCCAACAAGGGAGGTGGGGCTGTAGATGAGCCAAGTCATTGAGGGAAGGTGGGGACTTTCACAGAGCAAAGGAGCTTTAGGAAAAATGCAGAGTTTTGAGAAGCCAATGGAGGGTGGGCTGATTCAGAGTCACCAACTCAATAGGAAAACTAACAGGGTGAGAGAAGGAGGAAACAGGAAGGAGAGCTGCTGGGTGGAACCCAGGTTGGGCAGACTGAGGTGGGGGCTCAGCCACAGAGCTGACTGACAAAGCCCGGGGCCAAGGAAGCCGGCTAAGTCACAGCTTGTGGCTGAGGAGGTCCCTGCTCAGGCAGGGTCATAATCACATGCATGTACATGGCATTCGACAGCCAACAGGACATTTCCACATAGGCTCCCCTGTCGTTTCACAACAGCGTGGGGAGGCAGGCAGGGTGGGGATAGTAGTGTCCAGGTTAGAGGTGAAGAGAGAGAGGTTTGGGACTTTGGGATGATTTATTCAAAGTTATGCAGCTAGTACATGGTCGGGCTGAAGGGTGAACCCAGGGTGCTGAGTCCAGGCCCAGTACTCTCTGCCTCACTGTGCTGCCTAAAGTGATCAGGGTGCCTGCACGGAAGGTCTCGCTCCTTCAGGGATGCAGACGCCCAAAGGCAGAGCAAAGGAGCAGCACGAAGACTCCCCTAAGAATTCTCACTTAGGAGAAAGAAAGGGACAGATAGGAGTAATTATGGAGATATAGGTGGATTCCGTTGGTGGAGCCCAGGGGGGACCTCTCCAGGAAGGGATGGGAAATCAGGAACCCATAGCTATCAGGAACCCTAAAGTCAATGTCTCTCCCTCTCTCCAGCTTCCCACTTTCCATCCTTGTGGCCGTCTCACTGCTCTCTCCCTCTGTCCGTGTGGACCCATCTCTGGGCCTTACCTATTTCCTCCTACCCACACATCTGCTTCACCATCTTGTCCCCAGCTGTTTTCTCTGCTTCTGTGTGTGTGTGTGTGTGTGTGTGGTGCCAGGGTAGGAGGGTGCAAATGGGCTCACCCCATGGCTCCTGAGGCCACGTCACAGCTCCACCTGGGAACAGACCAGACTACTGATAGAACCTTCTAGAACACAGGATCTGATACAGCCAGGCCTGTGACTCTTAGAAAAGAGGGTCACTAAGAGCTGGACCTGAGAACTGGGGTCTTCAGCAGGGACTTTCATTTGATGCTGTACAGAAGGAACACCCCCTGGGGTCACAGCAGAGACTGCCCTCAGCCAGGCATGCTCCGGCCTCAGGGCCTTTGCACTTGCAGTTTCTTCTCCCTGGAATGCACTTCCCACATTACATTTGGCTTGGTCCCTCATGCTGCCCAGGTCTTTGCTAAAATGGAACTGCTCCAGGAGACCTCTCCTGACCACCGGATCTAAAACCACTCTCTCAGAGCCCTCCCACATTCCTTACTCCCTGCTTCATTTTCCTCCATTACATACCACCATTAGGCCCACTGTAGCTTTGGTATTTATTTTTTGTTGTCTATGTCCTTTTTCTACAATGTAAGCTCCACAAAAGTGGGGAATTTTTACTGTTTTAGTCACTTTTGTAGCTCCAGCGCTTAAGCATAGAGTGGGTGCTTGATAAAGATTTGCCAAATGAACTCATTCATAAGTGAAATGTATCTTGTTATCTCAAATGCCCTCTGCCCGCAGCAGTAAATGTGAATGAATCTTGTGAAGTGGGGGTGAGTGGCTCCCTTGAATGGGCAGGAAAATAAGAAAGACTATGAACCCAGAGGCAGACTGCTAGAAAAGAAATCTTTCCTTTTCTGGTCCTTATGGATTGGTAGGAAGAGCTAAGGGTTTGGGAATGAATATACATAGAGACTTTCTGGGCAAAATAACCGCAGGGGTGCCTAGGTGCCTCAGTCGGGTAAACACCCAACTCTTCATTTTGGCTCAGGTCATGATCTTGTATGCAGCCCGCTTAGGATTCTGTCCCTCTTGCCCTCTCTCTGCCCCTCCCCTGCTAGCGCTCTCTCTCTCTCTCAAAATAAATAAATTAAAAAAAAATAATTACAGATGTGAAATGGAGTAAGTATTGTAAATGTTATTAGTGAAGGCTGCCTCGGTGTGGGGTTCATCATGATCCTTTTAGTGATGCCTCATGGGCAAACATCTAGCCTTTAATGACTAAACCTGGCTTCCCTTGGTCTGACCTCTGCCCTTAGTAACACAAAGTGTGCTGCCAAGTGAGGAGCCCTCCGCCTGAGACCTTGATGCCCAGAGTGTCAGGAGAAGCCCCCTACCCTGGTTGAGTCCCAGGCAGGGCAAGGCCCCAGTGAGGCAACACAGGTGCCTAGGGCACAAAATTTAAGGAGGCCACACTCTGGGGTTAGTGACAGTGCAGGGTTGTCCTTGCGGGAACCTAAAGATGAAAGCCTCCTTCAATCCCGTGCTCTCGATAGGATGCTCACTCTCTCAGGACAGGGGCCATGATAGATTTCAGGGCCCTGGGCACTTTTGCCTTATGGACCCCTTCCTTCTTAAAAATACATATATTAAAAAAAAAAAAGTAAAAAAAAATACATATATTAAAAATTATGTTTTCAAACTGTGTTAATAAAAAGACGAATATAACCCAAGCTGGACTTTATTCACATTTTTCCTCTGATTTTAAAATAAAACATTTTCATGGCCCCTAAAATTGTCCTGGGCCCTAGGCTTTGTGCTCAGTGACCAAGCTGCCGACAGCAAGGGGTTGTGCAAACCCGAGAGCAAGCCCTTCTGAATTCTGCACCTGAGAAGCCTCACTTGCATCACCCTCATTCCAGCCTGGGCACAGGAGTATTCACAGTCCCTACACTGAAACCTCTGCTCAGTGATTTTATTTCCTTTCCTTCTCTGAGCTTTGGTATCCACACGTTTAAAAGAATTACAATCAAATGAGAGTTGTTTATTGCAATATAAATAGGAGAATATAATAAAATCGCCACATAATCCAGCAATTTCACTCCTAGAATTGAAAAGCAGGGACTCAAACAGATACTCATACATCTGTGTTCCTAGCGTCCTTATTCACAATAGTCAAAAGGTGGAAACAATATAATGTCCACTGGCAGATGGATAGACAAAATGCGATAGATCCATACCACGGAATATTATTCAGCTATAGAATGGAGGGAGATTCTGAAACACACAACGTGGATGAACCTGAAAACATTATACTAAGTGAAATAAGCCAGACACAAAAGGACAAATATTGTAGGAGCCCACTTATACGAAGTCCCTAGAAGAGACACATTTGTAGAGACTGAAAGTAGTATGTAGTTTATACTTTCTGTTGGAGGTGATGAAAAAGTTCTGGAAATGGACAGTAGTGACTGTGATTGCACAATACAGTAAATGTACCCAGTGCCACTGAATCAGACACTTAAAAATGGTTAAAATGGTGCATTTTATGTCTGATTTTACCACAATAAAAGAAGGTATGCATAAGCACATTGCAAAGGGTAAAATGTACAAAAGTAAGAAATCATTGTTATCATTACTGATAGTTGCTGTACTGCTGTGGTAGATGAGGGTTCCAAAGTTCACAGACAGGTGGGTGTAAAACTGCTTTGTAAACATAGCCTTCTCCAGCCTGGACCTGTTGCTTGCCACCCACTGTAGCCTCTGATTTAATGACCGAGTCTAAGAATGCATGGACGGTGGCCAAGATCTAGAAGCCCTGGGTATCTCAGAGCGTGCACTTTCACCTGGAGGACCTGCCATTCCCTGCCCTCCAATAACATTTCCTTTGAGGGACCAGGGATATTTGGTTGAGAGATCTAAGACAGCTTGGTGTTGGTGGCATGAGGGGTGATCTGTGAGAGGTCAGGTGACCCACCAGACCCTGATCGTGGGCATTTTGTGTTGAACTTGGCCTGATCTGGCTTCCAGGTTTGGGAAGGAGGTCTTGGTATCTGACTGAGCAGAAAGGAGGGCTCTAGGGGCATGAAGACCGGGATGGGGGCCCTCAGCATGGGAGCTACTCCTCCCGTGAGCAGAAACCCTATTTGCCAAGATGAATCTTACAAAACACGCCTAAAGGGGTGAGGTGGGACAGGGCAGTCCCGGGATGGAAGGACACTTCACAGGCAAATTCACAGGGTTTCTTCAGATAACCAGTCTATCCAGCCCAATTTTGGTTCCAGGGACACCTTGCCTCTCAGGGGAGCCTGTGAATTCTCTGGAATTCGCAAGCAATATGTTGGTATTTGTCGGGGAAAAGCCTATAGGTCCCATCAGATTTCCAAAGGAGTCCATGACCCAAAAAGTACTTTTAAAACCATGGTTCCTGTGAATTTATAATATGTTCTTAGAGACCAGTATTGCACTTATACCCGGTCTTCAAATGGGCTGCTGGGCTGCATACATCAGGCAGGAGAGAGACAATGCTTTAGGAAGGTCACCGCTCAATCTTCCTACCTGCTTCTCTTAAGTGAAGCAATTGGTTTTTAAACAAGCAAACTTTACCTCGGTGCATGGATGCTGGCCCGCAAGTGACAGCACGTCTCCTTGTTGACCGTGATCTCCTCCTCCTTCCTCCTAGCTTCCGCATGTGTGTAGATGACATGCCCAAGTCACCAGTCAGCCCAGAGAGTGAGCCATTAAAGAATGTCCCCCCAAGCCCCACTGATCCCAGTCTATTTTAAGCCCCAAACAGAACCCTAGGCCATCTGTAGGGACTTTGGGCCGGGCTGGCAAGTATCAGGCAAATGCCAGCTCATGGGGCCCTGCTTGTCCCTGCCTGTGAGGCCGTAAGGAGAAGGGTCATAACAAATGGGTAATTTAAAGGCTCTGAAGAGTGACTCAGACATTCCAATGGGGCTTTTCTTTTTCCTCTTTGTTGATGTGTGAAATGCAATTGCAGTCACTTTTTCCAATGAGTTGATAAACGGCGATTATCTGTGGCAGCTTGTGAGCCGGGGCCATCGTGAACAACTCCGCATGCCAACATTTTTCTCTCTCCTGCCCCCAACACTGAAGATAACCACCGAAGGCTAAGGTCAGAGGGATCATGGTCCCAGGTTGTAACAAAGGTTGCAGGCTGCAAGTGGTCACAGGAGGTCATTTGAAAAGAGTGGTCCCATGGAGGGGCTGCAAGCTTGTGAGTTCAGGCCTGACCACTGCCTGTCCCGCCCCCACTTCTCTGTCACCTGGCATGAAGGAAGAACAGATGAGTGGCTTGTTGGGCATCAGAGAGGAGGTCATCAAGAAAGGGAAAGACATACATTTGGTGAGCACCTTCTGTGGGCCAGGAGATGACTAGCTGTCCCCTTCCCTCCATGTGTGTCATTTCATGTAATCCTCATGACAGTAGAGGATTACTTGAACCTGAATGCATACCAAATGCCAGATGTGAAACACACTTGATCTTTACAGAAATTACCCCAACTGGTTATGGTCTCCCTCCAGTTTACTGATGAGCAAACAGAAGCACAAAGAATTAAGCCACAGGGTCAGCGAGTGAGTAACAGAAGCATACGGGTCTCAATCCAGGTCTAACTCTGAAATCCATTCTTTTGCAACTACACAAGGCTGCCTCCCATCAGGGCTCGCCTTGCTGGTCCACGACAGCCCACATGTCCAGCTGTGGCAATGGAATGGAGCCTTCCAATGTAGCACCTCATGGTTTCCTCATTCAAAGAGTACAGGCTTCCAAAGAGAACCTGCTATACTCATCAACTGCCTCCTAATGAACCTACCTGCTAGGGAATGACAATGGGCAAGAGGAACTGGGGGTCCTGCCGGGTATCCTGTCTGCTGGACAGTCTGTCTTCCCCCAGATGAGGGGATGGGAGGATGGACCCTCAGATCGGCACTGATCCGCCAGGGGCATAGCCCTCACCTCTGGGGGGAAATTGTCTTTGGTGGCCGGACTGTTGGGGGATACCCCTTGCCCCCAGGCCAGGACTCCAGAGCCTAAACCTAGCTGGTGGCATTGGGTAAAGGATGAAGAAGTGAGCCAGGACTGAGGTGGTTCCTCTACAGGCTGTTTAAAGGCATTCTAGCTGGCCTGTGCTTCTCGCTTCTGGTGAGAAGCCACACCATAGTACCGGGCTGTGGTGGTGACGCCAGCCTGGGGTGCGGTAGTAACAGTGGTGAGAGATGGGAAGGAAGTTCTGCTGAAGGTCTGACTGGGCAGGGAAAGGAATCAGAGGACTTGGATATGAACAAGAGATAAGAGGCAGAGACATTTTAAATGGACTTTTGGGGGCACCAAGGTAGCTTAGACAATTATACATCTGACTTTGGCTCAAGTCATGCTCTTAGGGTTGGTGATCCTCTGTCCCTCCTGCTCATGCTGTCTCTCTCAAAAATAAACATTAAAAATAATAATAATAATAATATGGACTTTTTTTTCTAGTTCAGTTTGTACTAAAGACTGGGTGACGTTTACACTCCCCAAGGTAAGTTTTATTTAGACTCACAAGCTTAATATTCACAGTTTGAAAAAAAAATTTTTAAACATTTATTTTTGAGAGAGAGAGAGAGAGGACAGAAAGTGCAAGCTGGGTAGGGACAGAGAGAGAGGGAGACACAGAATCTGAAGCAGGTTCCAGGCTCTGAGTTGTCAGCACAGGTCCATGTGGGGCTTGAACTCACGAATGGGGAGATCATGACCTGAACCAAAGTTGGACACCTAACTAACTGAGCCACCCAGGTGTCCCAAAATTCACAATTTTAAAAAGAGGTAGAGAGGGAGGGATAGGTGCTTTACCCCAAAAGGACTTGGTGCCTTGAAGTTAAAACTGCCACTAATACTGTGGGGCTCTGAGCAACTTCCTCATCATTAAATTGAAGCCAGCACTCCTCAAAGTGGGCTTTGTTTTGGGTGTGTGTGTGTCTGTGTGTGTGGCGGGGTGGGGTGGGGGGTAGTTCAGGAATCACTTCAATATTAAATCCTCTGGAGTTAATTGTCTTTTTCTTTCTGACTGCTGTTAGGATTTTCTTTTTGTCTCAGTTTTATATTTTATTTATTGTATCTTATTTTTATTTTAGAGAGAGCATGAGCAGAGGAGAGGAGCAGAGAGAGAAAGAGAGGGAGGGAGGAAGAGAGAGAATCTCAAGCAGGCTCCATATCCAGCCGGGAACCAGACAGGGGGCTCGAATCCACAACTGGGATCATGACTTGAGCCGAAATCAAGAGTCGGACGCTCAACCGACTAAGCCACCCAGGTGCCCCATCAGTTGTTCTATATCTTAATTTATTGTGTCTAGGTGTGTATTTCTCTTCAACTTTTGAGTGGGGGTGGTGTCCGAGCAGCCTTCTCAAATTTGTGGGATGTGGTAGTTAATCATTTATGACAAATTCTCATCCATTTTCTTGCTGGATATTGTAACCCTTTCATTTTTTCTCATCTGCTTCTGAAGTCCCAACTGGATATATACCAGATATTCTAGCTCTGCTCTGTCTCTACCCAATGTTTTCATATTTTTTCACTTCTTTATCCTGAAAGTTGAGGACAATGCTTGGCACAGAGAAAGCACATGATAAATCATTATACCCTCTCCTACAAAAAGTGGGTAAACATAATTATTTGGGCAGGTGGGTGAGCCTTCTATTTAAAAGACAAACTGGAGGGGAAAGAAAAGAAAAATGAATCATTGCAAAATATATTTATGTGAAGAAGAATGGGGATGCTGAATGGTCCTCTATATCTTTGCTACTCAAGGCAGTTTTCCCAGACTGGTAGCATTGGCTTCACTCAGCAGCTTGTAGAAATGCAGAATCTTGGGGCACCTGAGTGGCTCAGTCAGTTAAGCGTTTGACTTCAGCTCAGGTCATGATCTCATGATTTGTGAATTTGAGCCCCGCATCAGTTTCTGTATTGACAGCTCAGAGCCTGCTTCAGATTCTGTCTCCCTCTCTCCCCCTGCCCCTTCCCCCACTGGCGCTTTGTCTTTCTCTCAAAAGAAAAAAAAAAAAAAACACTTAAAAAAAAAAGAAAGAAAGAAATGCCAGATCTCAGGCCACCCCAGACCTCCTGAATCAGAATCTGCATTTTAACAAGAGCCCTAGAAAATTCATACACACTGTAAAGTTTGACAAGCGCTTCCTCCTCACACTCACAAACTTGGCTGAAGATATTAGAATTGCCTGAGGAATTTCTAAAACTTCTGGCACCTGGGTCTCATTCCCAGAGACCCTGACTCCACTGGTCGGGGGTGAGGTGTGGGCACTGAGAGTTTTTTTTTTTTTTTCAATCTCCCCTAGCGACTCTAATGTGCAGCAAGCACAGAGGCACATTCAGGTGGGAAGGGCACGCGGGCAAGAGGGAAGCGGAAGAAACAGAGGACGCACACTCGGCCCTTCCCAGGCACAACCTCCCAGCCAGTGCGAGTCTGTCCTGGGTTTTTCCCCGAAGAAGGCCACATGGCTTAGAGGAAGGAAGTTGTCCTGGGATTCTGGGTTCTAGCCCCAATTCTGCCTCCCCTCTGCAAGCTGTGTTCCTGAGCCCAGTTACCGCCAGTCAAATGCGGGACTAAGAGAACCAGCCCCTCTCAATTCCTGGTGTCCTTCCTGGAAAATGAGGCTACTTATTGCTCTAGCCATAAGGTCTGCAGAAGGGGCCTCTCCCAGCCGGGCTGGCAGTGCCGGTACCATAAGCACTTCAATAGGGCGGGTGTGTGTGCCCCTAAAGGGCACAGAATGCATGATTCCACTGACGTGAAGGCAGCAGGAGTCACAAGAGTGGTAACCCTTTGGAGGGGTAATGGGTAGCGAAGGGGGCACTCAGAAGCCTTCTGGGGTGTGATAGCATTCTAGATCTAGACCCAGCTGTTGGTTTAATGAGTGTGTAAACCTTCACTGAGCTATTCACCTGGGAATTGAGCACTTTATGTAAATTATACCCCAGGCACAAGCAGTGCTCACAGCAGGCCCCAGGGGAGTCGAAAGTTCAAATCACTTGACCACCCGGAGCTGAGGACATCGGCTAGCTTGGGAGCTAAAGCAGAAACTGGGGAGCGGGGAGAGAATGAGAGCCAGAGACCCGGATAGAGGTGGACAAACAGAGAAGGTGCTTCTGGGAATAAGTTGACCCAAATTCCAGGCAGGTGGATTCGTCCTAGGAGCCAAGGGGTTTGGCTTCTAAGCAGGATGACCGTTTGCCCAGGGCTGCTGGTTTCAGCACCGGGAGTTCTGTGTTCTGGGAAAGGTCTCAGGCCAAGGCAGGGGAGCCAGACCTGGCTCTGGGCTGGCAGGGGAATGGAGCAGGCCCAGGGAGAAGCCCCCTGCACCCGGAGCCCCCCACCCACCCCCAGTCCTTCAGAAGGAGCCCGTGATGGCTTAGGTAGATGGGCAGTCTCCTCTTCTGCCTGAGGCGGCTGTCCATGAACCAAGTCTGAACAGAGGCAGCGGCCACCTCCTCCGAGAGGCCCTCCTGAGTTCCCCCACCTGTCTTCTGTCCCAACAGTCTCCACCCTCACAGGGCCCATTAGGCTACTTTGCAGTTGTTTATTTGCTTATTGGTATTTTTCTTGGCTTCGAGCCCCTGGGGGGTACGGGTGAGGCTTCCTTGCCTTTGCATGCCCCGTATTCTAGCTCTGCTCAGGGCCCCTGCATCAGTGCCTCAGGGGTGCTTAATCGTTCTGTGCCACAGTTCCTTCCTGCAGCTCTGAAGAAGTTTTAATCCTCTTCTCAGAAGAATGCTTCCGACGCATAGAATAAGCCGGGGAGGGTCACAAAGAAATCTATTATGCGGAGATACAGTATCGACAGATTTCCTCTAGGGCATTTGTGATCAAGTCATAACCGTCTTCCTTCAGTAATGCTCTAAGGAAACCCAGCAGCAGGTGTCATGCTGAGTAGCCCTGACTACAGATGGTGACGCGGGGCCCCTGCCACCACTGGGCCCTGGAGGGGAGAGGACGTGGGATTTCCACTCGTGCCGCGCGTCCTGCTGCCGGTGGCCGCCTACGTTCCCACAGCCGGGAACCCCAGTTTCACTTAGTAGTTACAGGGGTACATTTGTGTCCCATCCAAATCCACACGCGGCCCTGAATTCTACCCATAGGCTTCAGGTGAGAGAAAAAGTACATCTGGCAAGTCAGATGTAAACTGTAGAGTGCAGTGCCCTGTAAATGTTGTTAGTCCTGGAGGGATGTGGGTGCTTCTGGGATGGGCAGGGGAGGTGGAGAAACAGGCTAAATCCAGCCTGTTAGCTGGCAAACTTTGAGGCCAAAAGCAAACAGGGGAGCCTAGTCTCTGCAGCTCAGAGATGGCTGCGGGGTCTCAGTAAGCCTTGTGGTAGTAAAATAACATTCTGTGAGACCCTGGCCACCTCCCCCTCATTCCCCAGGGTGTGAGAGGACACAGGGTGCAGAGCTGGGGCCTGAGGGGAGCCTGAGAGCGTGTCTCTGAAGCCTGGAGAGAGAACTTTGGGGAACAGCAGGAGGTGCTTTGGGGTCACCTGGGTGTCAGACAACTGCCTGGCCCAGGCAGAGGCTTTGAGGGCTGCAGGGAAAGCCTCATCTGTCCCTTACAGTTCCCTGAACACCCTCCCTGAGGAAGACAAGCTTCAGGTAAGCCCTTCTCTTTTACGGCGAAAGTCCACCTTGGAGAAGTGGTACATTCAGACCTCAAGGTGTTAGCAGGAGTGACTTTTTTATATATTACCCTGTGCAAGAGTGCAGGGGACCGGAGACCCCGGGGGCCAGCAGCCCCACTCCTGGCACCAGCCCAAGTGACCTCCAGTTGGAAAACTGCCTTCTAATTAGCAACCAGGAAATCAAGGCAAGGCAGGGCGCCAAGCAGCATGACCCCAGCCACAGCCTGGTGACATTTCCACCCCGTAGACAGCATGCCCCTGCCCTGCATGGTGGGGCTGCAGACCCCATGGGTTATTTTTATCTAATGGTGCTATTGTTGGTTGTTGAGTAGCTGCTGTGGTGTGTTCCAGCAGCCGTGAGCTTGCAGCAAGCGTTTCCTGTGCCGCTTCCTCCTCCTCCCGCTTGTGCGAGGTTCCCTCCCTCCACCAAGGCTCTGGGGCAACCTAAGGGGTCCTGGAGCCTACTCCTGGCCTTGGAGGCCGCCAAAGCCACCGTGGCCTGCCCTGGCTCAACGCCCCCTCCCCTCCCGCCCCAGCCTCACTGCCTCTGCAGAGAACGGGGCAAGGCTGTTTTTTCAGTTGCCTCTCTCACACTCCAAAGCTTTGTAAGATAAGAGCACTGCTTTCTAGCAAGCCAGGTTCACCAAGTCAGCAGCTCTCAGAATTTTTTAACTGTGATCTACAGCAAGAAAAAGATTTTTCATGACCCGGTGCACACATCCATAGCTACGGAAGGATGAAAGGTTTCAGGGAACAACAGCCTTCCCATGCCTGCTGCACTGATTTTTTTCTTCCCCGGTTCTGTTCTAGTTTTTCCTAGTTAGGATTCTGATTGCAACCCACAAAGAAATGGATTTCACAACCCAATAAGGATTCATAATTCAGTTGGAAAAATACTGTACCAGATCCCTCTTTCTGGAGCGAGTGCTCTTTTCTGAATGAAGGGAGGGCCCTGGGGTGTGTGGAGTTCTATTTGCAGGAAAGGAAGCCGAGACTCCACCAGCCTGAGTAGATCGTCCACGAATCAGCCACGGGGGAAGATGGCAAATGCTACAAATCAGGACTTCCCCCCACTCGTCAGAAAGCCAGCTCTTACACATTTACCCGTGCCCCTTTGATTCCAACTCTGTTCTTTCTGGTTCCAAAGTCAGTATATTTCAAAGCCTTCTGACCTGTCAACTTCCTCATCTGTATATAACATTAAAAATGCCCACTTCATGGGAAAAATTATATTCCCTGAGTACATTCTGGTAAGAGGGACAATGACTGGAAGGAAACAAAAATGCAAATAATTATTTGCCTCTGTGATGCATTTGAAGTGAGGCCCCAAACTCTACCATCTTGTGTAATTTCCATCACTGCTAAACGGAGTTTGTACAGAAAAGAAATTCTCTCTATAAGGACCCATGCTTTGCAAAACTATTGAGAATTAGAAGAAATGAAGGTAAAGCTGTAGCCCAGGGCTCTGTAAATGGCAGCCGATGTTCGACAAGAGGAAATCCACGTTTTTCTTATTGGAAATAGCAAAGGAAGTATTGCCAATGAATTGCATTTCAAAGTAGGACCTTCTATGCAGCTAGAAGGGAGTATTTTAATGAATATTCTGATTCATAGACTATAATGACACGCATATCATATGTTAATCACTAATTTTCAAAATTCTAGAATTGAGGCTTACAGCCTCAAATTTATTCAGTCCAGTGCAGTGGTGCCTCCTCCATCTGACAGATGCCTTCGCCTGGTGACATGCAGATTCAGCCTAGGACTATGTGGGCTCAAGTGCCAGCCAGAGGCCTTAGCCTGCCTGGAACCCTCTCCCATTGGCAGCCACCCCGCTCTCCAGGCCACACAAGAGTCTGTATCATCATCTTCATCATACTGATCATAATAATAACAGCTCTATTAGTCTCCCATGTGGCTGTCACAAATTACCACAAACTGTATGACTTAACACGTGGATTATCTTACCGCTTTAGAAGTCGGAAATCTGAAACAGGTGTCTCTGGGCTGAACTCAAGATGCTGACAGGGCCATGTCTCTCCTGGAAGCTTCAGGGAGAATTGTTTCCTGGCCTTCTCCATTTTCTGGGGGCACCTGCATTTCTTGGTTAGCAGACCCTTCCTCCATCCTCAAAGCTGGCCAACATTTCACCTATGAGTTTCTCTCTGACTCTGGCACTCACTCTTCTGCTTCCCCGTTTCGTTATAAGGACCCTTGTGATTAGATGGGGCTCACCTGGGTAACCCAGGGTCTCCCAGGCCAGTCAGCTGATTAGCAGCATCAATTCCACCTACAACCCTACATGCCACTTTCCCCATGGAACCTACCACATTCACAGGTTCCTGAGATTAGGAGGTGATCATCTTCCCTCTGCTCACCACAATGGTTCACACTTTGAGCTCTTACTCTGTACCTGGTACCGTTCTAAGCATGTCACTTGTAAAAATGCATTTAAATCTTGCCATAACTCTAAGAAGGGATCCATTTCAGAGATGAGGAAAGTGAGGCACAGAAAGGGAAAGCAAATTGCCCAAGGTCACACAGCTAGTAAGAGGCAGGGCTGAGCTACAGATTCAGGAGTCTGGTCTTAAAGCCCATTTTCTTAAGCTATAATTACCTTTTAGTAACTGAAGGACAGATGTACAAATCAAATTCTACTTAATTTAATCCTCATTTAGTGATACAGGTGCCCTTACCGGATGTGATGGTGCCTCTCAGGTCAATTCATACCGACTGTACTTTGCCATTGGTCAGACAACTTTGAATGGGCTGAACAGTGGATTTCCAGGGGCTAAGATGTCTGATAAGTCTCCTTCCTTACCCAGTGGTCTCACAATGGGCAATTCTAAACTCTGCTCTGTGATATCTTGGCCTCAGCTACTTCTCTTTCTCTCCACTTTAGCCATTGTAGCTTCACAGATATTCCTTAAAAAAAAAATCAAGTCAATTTCTACCGCAGGGCCTTTGCACTTTCAGATCCCACCTGGAATCTCTTCCCAGTCTACACAAAACTCAACCATCACTTCAGACAGGTCTCTGACCAACAGATGCCTGAGCCAGGCATCAGACCCACCTTGGTGGGAGGTATGTCCTCCAATATTTTGGCAAAAAAGACATAGAAATTCTCTACTTTTCCCCTTCGTGGCAGTGAACAAAAGGGGCAGACTAAGGGAGTTGTATTTGTAGGTAGGGAGGTGCCTTCTCCTTGAGATTCCCCTTGACTCTGCTGTGTACAAATGACCCAGAGCAAAAAGCAGAAGACAGAAATCAGGGGCTAGTTTCTTAACTGCCAGATCTTTAAGGGAAAGAGAGGGGGAAAATGACTTATGGGGCACCTACTGAGTACTCAGTCTTCACATCCCTATGCAAGATGTACTGGAAAGGAACAATGTGGATACTGGATATTAAGAAATTGGCCCCAAATTACATATGGAGGGGCTGAGTAGGACTTGAATGTAAGCCCGTCTGAATAACACAGGGAAGTAGCTCTTCCTTTATGGAGAGAGGAGGTGAAGTGGGATAAAGTATGGACAATATTGAAGCAATTGGCCAACCATAGAAAAAAAATTTTTTTTCTGAATGAGTAATTATTCTATTTAGAAATTCACATGGTGACAATGGGAAACAGAAGTGAAGACTTTGTTTCTGTCCCTAGGGAATATTTGCATATGAATACACAATTGTTTTAGCACCACATGTAGAAAAACTCCCTTCTCCACTGAGTTGTCTTGGCACCTTTGTCAGAAATTAAAGGACTATACTTGTGTTTGTTTCTGGACTCCCTAGTCTGCTCTATGAATCTATTTGTCTTGATGCTAATACTATACTGTTTGGGTTACTGTCACTTTGTAGTAAGTAAGGTTTGAGGTTGAGATTTGCATCATCTAACTTCATTCTTGTTCAAAGTTGTTTTGGCTATTTTAGACCCTTTGCATCTCCATATGAATTTCAGAATCGGGTTGTGGATTTCTGCAGAAAAGCTTGCTGTATTTTGACTGTGTTGAATTTATAGAACAATTTGGAGGCAACTGCTATCTGCTATCTTAACAACATCGAATCTTCGGATCCATGGAACATGGTATACCGTTCTGTTGATATAGGTCTAATCTAATCTTTCCCAGCAGTGTTTTGTAGTTTTCTTTGAACAGCTTCTGCACATCTTTTGTCAAATGTATTCCTATACTTTATATTTTTTATGCTAATGTCAGTGTACTTTAAATTTCACTTTCCAATTGTTCGTGGCTAGTAGACATAAATATAGTTGACTTTTGTAGATTGATCTTAGATCCTGCAATCATGATGAACTCACATGTCAGTTCTAGTAGTTTTTTGGGGGGAGGGGGTAGATTTAATAGGATTTTTCTATGCAAATGATGTTATCTGTGAAACCATTTTATGAACGGCTGTGTTCTAATAAATTCCATCCTCAGGCTATTGGGAGGAAATAGAGGGACAATCCAAGATGAAGATGATGGAGAGCTGTGAGTTACTCTCAGGGCAGACAGATCTGTAAATCTAATGGCTTTATTTAGGCTAATGTTAAAATGGATTCATATTCAATCAATCCTGGGGGACACTCTCAGCATAGATCACTTGACTATCTATACTCCCCCATGGTTATGAGCCCAGATGTGGGCTGAGTGAAGGCAAATATACCCAGCCTTGTTGGAAAAGTGTCAGAAAACCCTTTCCACAAAGCACCTCTGCCTCTCACTGCCACCTCCACGAAGTCTCCTTCCTCATCTCCGGGCCTTCCATTCTGTCCCCTCCAATCCCGTCTCCATAGAGCCAGATTGTGTCAAAATGTAAATGATACCGTTGTACGCCCTGCACATAGAAGAAAATCCAACCTCTTAACTCAGGCACTAGCAGCCTCCCTGGCACTCCGTCCCTGCCCCCACTAGTTAAGCTCATTCCCAGCCTTCTCTCTGCTGAAAGCACTCTCTCCATGCGCCTCACCTCTCTTCCTCAGATGTCCATCTTGGCCCTCCCAAGAGATTCTCTCAGGGCGTCCTGTTTTTCCTGCCTTGAACTCACCACACTTCTCATTTTACACTAAAGCAGGGCAGCGAGGGCGGGGAGCACTAGCCTTGTGTTTCCCCCAATCTCTTAATGACACCTGATCAATTATAGGCACTCAATCCATGTTTTGAACGACTACCAGAGCTTTTAGCGGACTGTACATCCATCCCTCACCCGCAGTCTTTGTGAATGGCCTTATGAGAGATGTTGGGTATTTCTCTTCCCTTAAAAAGGTGGCAAAAAACGGGGGCTGTGTGTTAAAAGCTCCCCATGATTCTAAACAGAACTAGCGCTTGGACCTCAGCCTAGCCCACTGAAATCCAAGTCTCGAGGGGTAGAACCCAGGCAGCTGTACTTTTAAAGAGCTTTCCCGGTGATTCTGATGTGCGTCCAGAATTGAGGACCACTGGCACAGAGGGAAGGGCTGCTTTCATTCAGCCAGGTGACAAGAACCATGGACGGGTTCATCCTGGGAGCACCAGCACACACGATACGGAAGGACCCTCACTCGGAGCCCCTCCTAACAGCCTCCCGTGAGAGCTGCATCCTGGTGACGTGCTCTGCCAGTTCCGATGGAAGAAAGAAGGAAACCAGACCAGAGTGGAAAGCATTTTCAAACTTTATTTACAACTGTCACAGTGACAAAAAGTAGTTTGAAAAAAAAAAATGCTAGTTTCTCCCTGAGCCTCAAAAAAGAACAGATAGAAGTTACAGGAGGTTCATCTTACAACAGGCATTTTTTACTGAAATACTAGGTTTTTTTTTTTAATACGATCAGTTAGAAATACACACAAGTTACTTAAAAAAAATAACAAAAAAACGAAAAACGAAACAACAGGAGGCCAGACAGGAGCTCGGCCACTTGTCAAAGAGTGGCTGGGTCCCTCCAACAGGCTGCTGCAGGTCCTGACTTTAGCTGTCAGCTCCCGGCCTGCTCAGACTCCGAATGGTCGTACAAAGGCATCTAGCGACCAGCAAAATAATAAGACACCCCCATAAACACACATATACACAAAGTAGATTTGTTATGCAGTTTACAAGCACGTTCCTATCACACGGCAAGACCAGGACAGATGAGAGAAAGGAGCGGATAAGAGGGACACAGAAACGGGATTGTAAAAGGCAAGGCCCCATCCACGAAGGGAGGCAGGTGAGGGATGAGGAAGGAGGGAGGACTCTGCAGCCAGAGCAGGACCAGCGGGCGCATGAGAGGCTGCGGGCTGCAGGCCTCGCCCGTTCCCGAGGAGCTGGAAGAAGTTATTGCCATCGGTGTGTGTAATACAAGCAGACAACACGGGGCGGGGGGCAGGACGCGGGGGGTGGGGGGGGGGCTGGGGGCTGGGTGTCGGCTTTCTAGAACCAAATCCTGTGGAGGTGTGAACCGCACACCTCATCCCCCCGCCCCAGGTCCCTGGAACCACACTAGCCTTGAGGTATTAAATACAGCTCTGTACACAAGTCCCAAACTGGGGTCAGCCCAGACCCACCCGAGAGCGGCAGGGTGCCTCTGCTGGCCGGGTTCAGCCTCCAGGAGGGTCATGCTGTGAGCTGCAGGAGGTTTGAACAGTGCGCCCTGCAACTTGCTGCTCCAGAGGGTTCTTAACTGTAAGAAGCTCTAAGTCCAAGGCTAGCTTTCTCTTGCAACTGTGCCCTTGCAGGGGCCAGGGGAGAGGGGGGAGGGATGAGGGCCGATGCTTAGCGCTCCCTCATCATCGTCACCATGCCATCCACCCACCTGCATCTGGAACATCACAAGGAGAAGCCAGGGATCGCATGACACCTTCAGTTTCAAACTGCTGCAGGAGAGCCCTGTGGCCCCCATGGCTAAGTCTCCAATTTGGGATCTGCATTAAAGCTCACCTCCCCAGTGAGAAACACAGAGCTTCCTCTGCTCTCCACTCTGCTCCCACCAAAAATAAAGCCAGGCCAGGAGCCCACATGGGAGTGGGTACCTCTGCTGGTCAGGCTGGCTGGGACCCACTGCACAGCTGGGAACGACCTCTGCCTGACTGCTACGCCCAGGGGCTGGGGAGGGGTGGGGGCCGAGCAGGGCCAGTAGGTCGTGCCTCCCCTCAGAACAGAGCAAGCCTAGGGGAGCAGGGGGCAGGGGTCTCCATGCCCAAGAGTCCATCCACCCCGGTCCTTCTGCAAGGGCGGGGTGTGCCCCCGCTACTCCCAAAGGGCTGGGCCGGCAGTGGGGGGGGGGTAGGTGGGGGACGGTGCGCAATAGGAAAAATCAGGAGAGAAAAGCTCAAGAGCGCCGCCTCTTAAGAAACTTCCAGATTAGAGCGGGTATGTGAACCGGCTATGCCAAGGCTGGAGTGAGGGTGGAGGAGGGGCAGGGAAGCCTTCCCACCCACGCCTCACCTCCAGCCGGTTTTGCAGGCAGCCGGTTTCTACTGCTCTTTTTTTCTGCCTCCCATTAACAGACCAACACAGCCAAAATAAAAGCAAAGGCTGTGGTGAGCAGAACTGGAGAGAGAGACAGAGAGAGAGAGAGATGAACACGTCGCTTCCTGATGCCCCAGCAGCTGCTGGCGGGGAACTTCCTGGCTGCACTCCTCCGCTCGATGCTTTCTTTCAAAGTGTGTATTTTCTCTTTCGTCTCCTGTTTGTTCTCTTACCCCAAATGTTCCTCGCTCGCGGTGCACATACCCCATCCTGCCCCCCCCCCCCACTGCACCCTCACCACCCCCTCCGGAGCCCACTGGAATCCCACTGCTGCCTCTAGCCTGCTCAGGTTCAGATTCTGATCTCGAAGATGCACAACTTCCCCGCAACCCCCCACCCCTGCTCTAAGCAGCTTCCTTTCTCAGAAGGCCTTGCACATTGTCGCAGAGGGCTCCACTGCCCAGCATCTCAAAAAAAGGAAAGGAAAGAAAAGAAAACCAACTTGGTGATTTGCAGGTGCAAAACGGAAGCCATCATTTGACATTTTCAGAACTACTGTGGCTCACTCCCTTCTTCCATCAAAACGGGAAAGAACACGCAGTTCCGGGACACATGCCGTCTGGTATGGCCCCGAGGGAGTCGGCGAGGACTCTATTGCTCCTTGTTGTCTTTCTCTGTCTCTTCACAGTTGTCCTGCTCATCCTCCTGGACCACAAACTCCTCGGGAGGCCACCGGAGCTCCCCACTCTCCACCTCGCCCTCTGTGGGCTCCACCACGATGGAGGGCAGGCGGTCCTTCACTTTGCAGGAGCGGTCAAAGTCCGACGGGTCGGGGAAGATCTGGAAGAGAAGCAGAGCGAGTGTCCGGTCACCGCACAGTAGTGGAAAGGACAAGTCCCATTGCTTCATTTCACGTACACGTGGGCAGCTGAGCCCTGCTGAGTGCCCACCACCGTGCCAGGCTCTCAGGATCCTGCAGGAGGCAGGAAGTGAAGTCTGGGGCAACCCAGAAAACTGTGTCTCAGCAGACGTTAATCCGGAAGGTGCAAGGGTTCAGGGCAGTGCCACCTAATCTGTGGGGCCGCTCTGTTCGTGTCTTTTCTTGTCTTTTATTTCAGATAAACTAATTCAAAATTCTGTCACCCATAGTAAGCCACACCCACCTGCAGTCATCACGTTATGCCCACAAGTCTAAGTCACAGGTACCTTGTCAGTGAATTCCTCCCAGAGTAATGATTAGCGCCTAGTAGGAGCCCGCTCCCAGGTGTTTTACAGTTTGGAACCAATATAGTTGTGCTGACAAAGAGGTGTTTCTGACGCTACCTTAAAGAATTTCGGGTTTGAAGAGGGAGGCTGCCGCAGCCATACAGCCTGGAAGTGAGTGGTTGTGGAAAGAGACTCCAGTCCAGGTCTGTCTGACCCATGTGCCCACACCCCAATAACACCCTGCCCCTCAAATAGATGGGTTCTGATCTCACTGCAGTCTATCAAGTCCAGGCCAAATCAGGGTCGAGGGCATGGCCCCAGTCACAGGCAAGCCAGGAAGAATTCTGTTCTCACTGTTTTCACCTGTGAGTTGGGTTCTACACCTGGAAGAATCTTTTCAGAGTCCCGCTAAGGGCTCCTTTTAAATGCCTACTGTGTGTTCTGCCCAGAGCTGGGAGAAGTCCCAAACCAGGGAATACAAACGAGGGCTATGAGGGGCTCTGCGGATTCCCTCTGTACTCACTGCCCTGTGACTACAGCTGACCCAATTCTCTGCCCAGCAGCTTAAGTACTTAATCCGACGGGCTGCTGGTCCCTTGCCATCTACAGCCTTCGGTGACACACCCGAGAGCCGGGGAGAGGAGCCTCTGTCTGGGACACTGAGGCTTACAGAACACTGACGTGGAAAGCCACATGGTGCTTTCAAGGCCATCTCTTCCAATCTCTCCATTTGGTAGATGAGGAAACCGAGGTTCAGAGGGGTCCGGAGACTTGCTCAAGGTCACACAGCTTGTTAATGGCAAGAGACAGGAAAGCAAAACGGAGTGGGTGGAGACACACATTTGAAGAGAGCCTGGAGGGGCGCCTGGGTGGCTTAGTCGGTTAAGTGTCCGACTTTCGCTTAGGTCATGATCTCGCGGTTCGTGGGTTCGAGCCCCGCGTCGGGCTCTGTGCTGACTGCCGGCTCAGAGCCTGGGGCCTGTTTCAATCTGTGACTCCCTCTCTCTCTGACCCTCCCCTGCTCACGCTGTCTCTGTCTCTCTCTCCTAGAAATAAATAAAACATTAAAAAAAAAAAAAATGAAGAGAGCCTGGAGACTGCCCGAGCCAGGCACAGATCAAGAGAGGCTCACAGCAGCACACAAGGGTCCTCTCTTCTCAGAAGGTGGCCGAAACGTTCTCCTGCAAACTCAGGCCTTCCCAGCCTCTGTGGTGCCCAATCTTACAGCACCCTAGCCCCGGGCAGTGCTGTCTCAGTCACAGACCACGTCACAGGCCACGTGGGGCTTCGGAGAATCACGGGCCTCAACAAAACCTCCCCAATCCCTGCAGACAAGTGATTATTAACCATTTATCCAATAAAGCCCTATTGCTGGGGATTAAGCCTTAAGCCAGCTGCGCAACCAGGTATCATTAAAGACTTAACAGGCTCATAAAAAGTATTGTAATAGCAGCCAGGAGGTAAAAAAGCCAGAGGTGGGGTGAGGCTAGTTGGGGCAAAAGGAGGCATGGGGACAGTGGACCCTCACTCTAGGCTTCCTCTCCCTGGTGGGGCCAGCCCTGCAGTTCCGCCCTGGGGCTGTGCTGTGCGTACAGACCTGATGTGCTGAGCAGGGAGAGGGTGGCGAGGGGCCTAGCCAGGCCCCTCCTTGCTTCTCACATGGAGCTGGAGCCTGTCCATGGGGGTGACGCATAGGTGCCTTCCATGCACGACCTTTGGGATGAGCAAGGGGAAATCCAGCCAGTGGAAGGCACGTCAGTTGTCAAAGCTCTATCAGACATCCCCTCATTGAGCTGCAAGGAAACCCCAGGCTCTGTGGGACCCATGGAAGGGCCAGGATTCAAACCAAGATCTGCTGTTTTCAGTGCCTGTGCTTTTTGAAAAGTGAACGGATGCCTGTTTCACAGAAAACTGACCAGGGAGAGTGGGGAGGACTCTGGGCCTTAACTGCCCATTCAGCTGTTAGATGCCCCAGTTTAGGTGTTGGGATGACCTCTGGGCAGCTAGGTCTAGGTGATGAGCTTCCCCATCTGGACAGTTGGTCTAAATCTTCAGGACCTGAGACAGAGCTATGACATATCAAAAAGAGATGGACACATGGCTCAGCACAGACCTGGGCCCCTGCGTCTTCACTCTGACCTCAAGCCCAGAGCTGGGCCTACCTGTGATGTCCCAGCAACTGGATTCTAATTATGATCACCCAAGCCAAGGAAGAGAGAAAGGGATAAGACACAGCAAGGCCAGCTGAAGGAGGAGGACAGTGAGAAGGGAGAGCATGTTTCAAGATGGGAAGAGGTCTTTAAAATTAGGGGGAAAGAATGTTAAAATGATAATGATGATAATAGAAGATAAGCCAGGCACATTTGCTGGGCAGAATCTCAACCTTTACAATTATCCAATGAAGTGTATCCCTGTTTTATAGATGAAGAAACTGAAGCCCAGAGAAGGCAAGCAACTTACTCAAGGCCACACAGCTAGGAAGTGGCTGAATGGAGACCTGAACTCAGACCTATAGGACTTAAAATTTGATAACACATCGTGTAGAGCCACAGACCCCACATTCTCCCTACAACCATGACACTACTTCTATAACCCCAATCAGGTCCTCTCGACTGCCTGTGACTCAGTTTTTCCTCTTGAGAAGCGAAGCGACCTTCGTGTCTCCCTAGATGGGTACAAGTTCTTGGCAAACACACAGACGATAAAGTGCTTTGAGGACATATGCTGAATTCAAACTGGAATGTCCTCTTTGGAGCCGTTTCAACAAGACTACAGTAAGTATTCAATCTCCAAGCAAGAGGCGGCAATACTCACATGGTAATTAAAATAACTCCAAACAATGCCTTTCATACCAAGAGCTGCACAATTAAGTCTTTTAAGTCCTTGGGGGAAGTCTTAGCATTGAACTTCTGATACTGCTCGGTTGCCAGAGAACTTTGCTCCCTGAATTGCTCAAAGCAGGCTCCATTAAAACATTTTTTTTTCCTTTACAAAGCATGTTAATTGCATTTAAAAAATCACTATAATAATCACACCTTTCCATCAAAGACTTTATTTTATTATCAAATAATGCCAATTTATGCCTCTGAAAATTGTAGCTCTCCAAAGACAAACATGTGCCCAGAACCAAACAGTTTCTCATTTCCCTGCATGCAGACAGAAAGCGTTGCAAAGTGTTGCTGAGTATTTTGCCAGCACAATCTTATCGCCGACAGCTGCTTAAGAGGCTGACCCTAAGGAGGTCGAGATTTTTCCACTAAGTCATGCTTTTTAATCATCTAGGCAGCAGAAAAATGAGAGGTTGCAACTGCAATTTGACGGGGTAGGGAAGGCAGTGGAAAAAAGGACTCAAGTCAGACTTGCCAAGCACATGACAGGTAAGGCTGGGGCGGCAGGCCAGCCTGGCATGCTGTTTGCCTGCAGGAACTGGCAGGGAATAGAGAACTGCCCCTGTTCCAAAAAGAAACTGCTTCTAGTTCAACCTCTTACCCCAATGTGCCTCTTCTCTCTGGCCTGGGGAAGGAAAACAACAACAACAAAAAGCTGTCCTCTTCCCTCTGCAAAGACTCATCTCCTAGAGGTCCAGAAAGGAAGATGGGAGGCTCTGAGAAGCATTTCCTACCATAACCCCCCTGCTTAGGGCAGGGCAGATCTAGAAGTATCCATCGCCAGCTGTGAGTCTCTCAGCCCTGGCCCTCCCTCCTTCCCTCTGCCAACACTGGACTCCACCTCCAGCTATCCTTCTGTCACACTTGGCTGCCAGGGCTGATGGCTTGGATGAAACCAACAGCCACCAAGTTCCTTCCTCTGCAAATGGAGTGTAGAGTCAAAGCGCACACACACCATCCCAGCTGGATCCTGCGTGTCCCACGGTGTGGGGACAGCAGGAGTGCAAACTTGGCACGAGTGACTTATATAGAGGACACTTCTCTAGAGGCACCCTCTGCCAGGTGGCCTCTGATCCCAACAAGCCTTGACATTTGGGGAACTCAGATGTGTTCACTTGAAAGGTCAAGGGAGCTTTAGGACCCTCTATGAGGAAGAAATTAGGCTGTGAGATGTAGTTTGGATGCCAATATACTGGAATTGCTGGTTGGATGGATTAGAGCTGTCCATTAGGACTTTCTGTGATAACGGAAATGTTCCCTTCCTACACTAACAGTAGCCAGTAGCCACACTGGCTATTGAGCACTTGAAATGAGACTAAGTTTTTAAATTTCTTTAACTTTTATCAATACAAACTTATCTGATCTACGTGAATATAACATAAATTTAAATAGCTGCATGTGGCTAGTGGCCACTGCACTGGAGAGCGCAAACATAAATAGTTAAATACGAGGACCATGAAAAACAGACTTGTCCAGGAAAACTGTCAGGATGTCTGGGTTGATGGACCAACATGGGCAGCCTCACAGCAGAGAACTCTGGGGTTCGGGGTGAGGAATTAGTCAGAAGGCTTTTTGCTTGAGTGTAAGAGTTGCTGGCCAGTCAGCTCCCATTTCACCCATGGAAGGGAACTGAAAGGTAGTATCAGATCTCCAAAGGCCTGAAATTTGGGGGCCTAGCTATCAACTGTCTGCCTCTAAGCCAGGTGACCTAAACCTGGCCGCCTCTGCAGTGGGGAGAGAAGAGAGATGTCTGGCACCTGGGATGGAAAATGTGAGCAATTCTGGTGGGAAAGGCCTCTCCCCTGAGTGCATGCATCCCTCAGCCATCATTCCTGACAAACGACTCACGACTCACTCGAGCTGGCCACAAAGAGGGCGGAGGGCTCGGCAAAGAGCTGAGAGATGCTAATAGGGAAAGTGGACACCAGCCAATGCAGGAGATGAAAGGTGGTTAACTGGACACAAAGGGCTAATTACCAGCTCTGCAAGCTGACACCTCAGGGGCCTAGGCATCCTGCTCCTCTTTGCTGGGCTGTAACAGAGGGATGAGGTATGCTGGGGTGGGGTAGAGAGGGCAGGTAGGGCAGAGGCCCTGAGGTGAATAACCAGGTAGTCCCCAAGGTGCTGGAAGGGATCTGTCTCCACACACAAAACCAAACAGTGAGCCTCTCCCCTCTCTGGTTCCAGAGGGGAGATAATCAACCTCAAACCTGTAATGGAAGATCACCATTCCCACAGGTGGTAGACCAGAAGTTTGAAAGACCTGGTTTTTACCTTGTCCCCCATGTCTCATTACCTCTGTGACCTTGCTCAAGTCATTTTAACTTCTCTGAGCTTCAGTTGCTGGAGTAAACTGAGGAAGGAATTTCTGCTTTATATCATCATTGGAATGATACATGCTGCTCCATGTTGAATACCAGCATGGTACCCAAGGGGCTCAAAGCTGTGGTGGCCTATTTTCGAACTCTTCTCTTCATATATAGATTGGGACTAATGTTCATTCCCATCTTGTGGGGCTTTGGAGAGAATCAAACACTAGTATGTATGAACATGTTCTATAATTGAATTCCTAATGATGGTTCTTATCAGGTAAAACTGTGGTCCCCAAGGAGCACTTAGAGTGAGGGATTGAAAAGTCAATAGTCCCAATTGCTTGGGACAGGCACAAGTGAGAAGTACTTCTGGGCGTGTACTCACAATTCTAAGCCCGGTTCTTTGGAGAAAGGATTTTGACTTTATCACTTCCCTCCCGGTGCCTCTGTTTTCCCAGGGCTTGGGTTGGGCCAGCCAGAACGAAAGCCACTGCTTTGTCCAGGACCTGGTCTTCAGTGGATTCCCCTGTAGTTAGTGATCTTCCATCAGGCACCACCCCACCCCCACAGCCCATTTTAGGGGCCTGCTGCCTCTCAGCTTCCCTAAGTCTGGGTTTCTTCTTTTTCCTGGAGAACAACAATGGATTGGCCTTGTGTGTTTATTCCTTCCTAGGAGGGGCTGGTTTGTAACAATGGGCAGATCTCTACCAGCAGCCTGCTCTGCCAAGGGCTGAACGAAGGAGCAGCAGCTAATCCAAATGAAAAGTCACCCTGCTTTTTGACCCCTAACAAGATGCAAAGGTGAGAAATATATATATGTTCTTTGAAACACTTGCCTCCTGCTATTGTACCACCACCACCACCACCACCACCACCATAACCATCATCATCGTTATTTGCATTTTAAAAGTGAAATGTGGCTGGTAAGAACAGAAAGAATTCTAGCAAAGGGGCAGAGTGCCTAATTGGATTCAGGGGGGAAGAACAGTCTCATCTCCACTGGGATGCTAGTCACCTCCTTCTCCATCTTTGACACTCTCACTATGCTCAAATCTCCTGACCTGGGGCTACGGAACATCCACCTCACCCTCTCCTACCCTTCTCAGGTGTCTCTAATCCTATGGGAGACTTGAGGAGAGATTTAAGGCTTTGTAACAACTGTTGGATCTCCTTCCTTTGGATTAAAGATGCTTAAGCCTCCAGCCCTGAAACTTAAAAGAAAAGGAAATCCTCTAGATAAACACCGTCCTTCATAAACATCTCTCAAACACACACCCATCCTGCAGGTCAAGAGTTCTAAATTCCAATTAATTAGCACTAATTGCTGCTGATAACTCTGGGCCCAGTGAGCTGACAGGGCTTTTGAAATGTTAAAGAAGATTTCTCAGAGTTCTTCAGGGCAGTGAGAGACTGCAGTTATTTGGCATAGATGATTTCAAATCCCCATATCCTACAATCCTATTGATTATATTAGCATTGCCTTTTAGAAAGAAGCCTTGCCTCCAGGTCACCTCTGGGTCTCTAGGGATGACAGATCCCTTTCTTCATCCCCCTCCATTGGTACTAGCCAAATGTCCCAGAATAACACCTCCTCTCTTTCAAAAAGCCCAGACTGATGCCTCCAACCATTCCCTCATTCTCCATTTTGGAGACAAAAATCTTGAATATTTGGCCTAGTCCCATAGCCTTCCCACCCTTGTGTGGAGTCCCCTTCCTAATCCCTACCACATGGCATCTAAACACACCCCTGTATGGAAACAAGTCTTTCAAGTCTCTGAGGTCTCCCGTAGAACCCTGCCCCGTGGCCTTAGCTCAGCCTTCATTCATGCAAAACCACCACCTCTGTGGCAGATTACCAGGCCATTTGGCTTTGGGCGTCACGTGTCTCCTGATTCTTATGCCATTGTCATTCTAGGCTTTTCTTCGGACTCAGCTTCCTAGCTTCTCCTGTGCATCAGAGGTGGAGGTTTCCCCAATCTACAGCTGCATTTCCATTTTCTTGGCTTCTGCGAAACACCTCCACTTGGATGACACCCATCATCTCCAACTCACCTTGTCCCAAAGTGGGCTCATCAGCTAATATACCCAGCTTTCTTTGAATTAAAAACATTTTTTTTTCTTCCCAAACAGGAAGCCTTGCTTGGTAGCAGGCCACAACATGGACACAAACAGGGCTGCATTCCTAGAGGCTGTCCACACTAACAGGAAGGTGATGGATCTGCTACCCCTGATCAGACATATTCTTTCTGTTCAGTCTAGAGCAGCCATTCTCAAAGCTCAGATCCCAAGGTCCTTTCACGGAAGGAGTGTCCATGGAGTTTAAATATTTTCTTAAGAATGCTAAGATGTTATTTGCCTTTCTTTCTGTGTTGCCACTTGTACTAATGGCATAAGGAGCACTGGTGGGTGAAATTGTTGGCACCTTGGCAAGAATTAATGATGTAGCAGCAAACTGTACTTATAGGTATTATATTCTTTACCACCTCATACAATAAAAAAAGACTTAATATCCTTGACAAAGCAGTAAAATGTAACTTTTATTAAATATTGACTCTTAAATTTTTTTAATGTTTACTTATTTTTGAGAGAGAGAGAGAGAGTGGGGGAGGGACAGAGAGAGAGGGGGAGACAGAGGATCCAAAGCAGGCTCCGCACTGACTGCACAAAGCCTGATGTGAGGCTCAAACTCCTGAATCTCGAGATCATGACCTGAGCTGAAGTCCATCGGTCAGCTGACAGAGCCACCCAGGTGCCCCTAAATATTGACTCTTAAGTACATGTTGCTTTAGTATTCTATGTGATGAAATGGAAAGCCAGCAGACAGCACACTGCTGCTGCATCTCAGAGCACATGTCGAGGAAGAGCACATGTGTGAAGGAGTTGCCAGCTGAACTAGCCACTATTTCCATGGAACACCATTGGTACTTGAAAAAAATGACTGCCCAACAAACCACGGATATTTTGACTTGGGTATTTGGGGGACATGTCCTCAAAAGTGAACAAAACAAGCATGTCACTTCACGGAAAATGACTAATATTTGTTACCAATGATAAAAATCAAACTTTCAAGCATAAATCGTATCAGCCACCCTAACCTTGTCAGCTTCCTAATACTTGAAGACTTTTTGATGAGACCAGTGAAGACATGGATGAATGTGACTCTCTGATATTTTATAATGAAATGTGTCCACATTTGGAAGACCTGTCTTGTTCGGCGAACGTGTGTTTTCCAAATGATCAACACACCATAGCACAAGCCAAATATGGGTAAAAGACTCATTCAAAATGTAAGACAGACTACTGGATTCTAATGTAAGAGTACAACACCTTCATTGATGAGACTTCAGATTCCACGTTGCTACTAACCTTTAAGAAACTACTATTTGCTGAGTTTTGGTGAAACAGCAAAGAAAAATATCTGAATAAGGCTATTAAGATAATTCTTCCTTTTCTTAACTTTTCTAACCTATCTGTATAGGCCTGATTTTCTTCATTTACTTCAACCAACGTTTATTGTAACAAATTAAATGCAGAAGCAGATAGGAGAAGCTAGCCATTTTCCATTAAGCCAAACATTAAACAGGTTTGCAGAAATGTAAAACAGTGCCTTTCTTCTCACTAAACTTTTTTTTTTTTTAATTTATTTCTAGGAGAGAGAGAGAGAGAGAACGTGAACAGGGGAGGGTCAGAGAGAGAGAGGGAGACACAGACTCCGAAATTCACTAAACTTTTTTTATGTTGGTTTGGTTTTGAAAACATATTTGTCTTTATTCAGAACTGTTATTTATATTAATATGTAATGATTTACTGTTATTTTAATAACTTTTTTGGGGCATGCCTGGGTGAGAGAGAGAGAGCTAGATTGACAGACAGACAAGGCTTGAGCTGGGGAGAGGCGAGAGAGACACAGAATCTGAAGCAGGCTTCAGGCTCTGAGTTGGAGCCAGATGCTGGGCTCAAACTCACAAACACTGAGACGATGAACTGAGCCGACTGAGCCACACAGGCACTCTGGTTTTACTGTTATTTAAAGGAACTTCATTTATTTATTTACTTAGAGACAAGGCATGTGTGTGCAAAAGCAAGCAGGGGAGGGGCAGACAGAGAGAGAGAATCACAAGCAAGATCTGCACTGCTAGCACAGAGTCTGACACGGGGCTTGAACTCATGAACTATGAGATCACGACCTAAACCAAAACCAAGAGTCTGACACCCAACCAACTGAGCACCCCAGGCACCTCAGTTTTACTGTTATTATAAAAGAGTTAATACACAGAAATTTTAAATGCTGTTTTAATATCAAAAGATAGAGTCCACATAAACAAATACCTCCAGGGGTCCTAAATAACTGTTAAGAATGGAAAAGGGGTTGAAATCAAAACATTTGAGAACTGCTGACCTAGAGAAAAAGCACCCTCTGGAAGATGACCACATAGGTCAAGGTTGAAGGACAGTATGTTTTAAGATGGAAAAGATTGAAAGGAACATAAAGTTGCCTTCAAAGAGCTGGAAGGCAGACATGAAGAAAAGAGAGCAGATTTTTTCATTCCAAAGGGCAGATGGATCTGTCTAGGATCAGGATGGAGATCTCACCTCATTAAACAACAGTCTAACGCAAAGTGGTAGAATCGGCCCTCTCCCTCAGAGATGGGGAAATCAAGGCCAAAAGAGGTGATGTGAGTTTCCTCAGGTGACCACAGACAGAAGCAGAGCCAAGATTAGAAACCAGTCATCCAGATCTGTAGTCCATAATCCCACTGTGCTGAGAGGTTCTGAAATCCGAGTCACTGGCTGTGTCCAAAGAGCACCCATGCGACCCGTCGTTGTGCTGCTGTTGCATGCGCTCCTATGGCTGATTCCACTTTTTGTTTGTATACTCTCTAAAAGAATTGTGAAAAATTCTCTGTCCTTCCACGCATTTTTAAATCGACACCTAAAACTTCTGATATATCACAAACATCAACGTTTTAAAATAAAGCGTTGGGGCGCCTGGGTGGCTCAGTCGGTTAAATGTCCGACTTCGGCTCAGGTCATAATCTCACAGTTTGTGGGTTCGAGCCCCGTGTTGGGCTCTGTGTTGACAGCTCAGAACGTGGAGCCTGTCTTCAGATTCTGTATCTCCCTCTCTCTCTGACCCTCCCCTGCTCATTCTGTCTGTCTGTCTCTCTCTCTGTCTCAAAAATTAAAAAATTAAAAATAAATAAATAAAATAAAGCGTTTATACCACTCTTAAATGTACCCAGTGCCTTAGAAACAACAAAGCAACTTGGTGACAATCATCACCCATCAAAAACCTCATAAACAAGCTATTAAATCTTATGCTTTTCTCTGCTTGAAACTGTTTCTCCAATCTACTGTTCCATAGAATTTTAACTTAATAGAAGTTTTTAGTCATGAGGTTTTCTCATACTTCTCTGCAGTGAAGAGATGTATTTATGGATATAAATTGATAGTTAATGTTTTTATATCAAATGACCCTAAGGCCTGTTAGCAAAACAAAACAAAAAAAAATCTGGCTTGGCTCATTGTAGTATTAGTATATAACTTATCAATAAAATAGCACAAATAATTGTTACACACAAAAAGTAATCTTTTTTATTGGTTTCTTAATGTGATAGATAGGTGGGATTTATAGAGCTTCCTAATCAGTAACATTTTGAATGGCCCATTTGTTTGATGAGCTTGACACCCTGGGGAAAGTCACCTTAAAAGACTCAGGTGGGCAAGATGCAGGTCCTTCTCTTATAAGTGGGGAGAAAAAGGGCACCTAGGTGCCTCAGTCAGTTAGTCAGACTTCAGCTCGTGTCACGATCTCGCCATTTGAGAGTTCAAGCCCCACACGGGGCTCTGTGCTGACAGCTCAGAGCCTGGAGCCTGCTTCAGATTCTGTGTCTCCCTCTCTCGCTGCCCCTCCCCTGCTTATGTTCCCTCTCTCTCAAAAATAAATAAACATTTTAAAAATAATAAAAAAAAGCGGGGGGGGGGGGGACAAGGAAGGCAATCCTGACAGGAAAGGTAGGGAAAGAAAACTGGTGAAGCCCGTCTTCAGGAAATGCAATTTTAGAAAAGCAACAGAAGGAAGCTGAAGATGTGGAAATAGGTTTCCCAAAAATGCTCTCTGCTGTCATATCCCTTGGAAAGTTCCTGTGAACCCCAGGAGCAGCTGTCCTCTGGTTTTAACACTTTGTTAAAACATCAAGTAGTATATACATAGAACATTATTAAGAAGTAATTTGGCATGAAAACCTCTAATATTAGGGTGCCAAGGAAAACAGCCAAGAAGGATCCTAATGCTCCAACTGTCACATCTAAGGGGGCAAATGACCAAAGAAATACGGAAATCATAATGGAGTGTTAGTGATCTTTAAGAATGCTTTCATCTAAGAGGATACAAGAGTTGAAGAAAAGAAATTCCTTCATGATAACAATAGTGATGCCAGCCTCGGGAAGTTGGACACCACTCTAATTATCCCTCCTTGTCCACATACACATTACGGCTCAATTACATTTTTTCTTTACTCATGTGTTTAAAACACTTTTTTTTTTTTTAAATGAAACTCTGTATCACCACACAGATGGAAAACTAGCATTGCCTGTCACAGGTAGCAACCATAAAAACACTAACATTTGTGAAGTTTGTCTGGGTAACACCTAAAATGACTTTGTAAACCATCAAGAGTTTGTGAATCCTACTGGAACATCGGCTTGGGCTCTTTACTTGTTGCCAAGAAGCTGAGGCTTGCACAGTTGTTGGGTAAAAAACCCCTGAGCACTGCGCCCAAAACTTCCTTTATGTTCAGATCTACTCTAAGAACACAGTTTATCCTGCATTCCAGGGAAGCAATATTTCTAAACCATGACCATTCTATGAGCCAGACCTGGAGCCCCAGGAAACCAAAATGGCCTAGGGGACCACCTGAATGTCCATCCAAATTTCATGGGTCCCCAGGCAGAGGTGACTTCACTGGTCTTCCTCAAGGTCATGTGGTACTCCAATGTCATTAATAGAATAAAGGAGACAAGGAGAGAAATCGCTGACCCATTTACATCTATAACCCAGAGTGTGTCAATCTACCTACCCACAATGGAACAAAAATATGATCACCAGCTATTTTGCAATGCTGGCTAAATACAGCTGAAGCATCGTTAATTGTTATCATCTCTGCTCAAAATAAGCAATGAACAAACTAGAGGAAGATATACATCTCCTAAACGCTCTGAAATAACCAAACGCCTTTCTGACTCTATCCACAAAGCCTTCCATGATCCTATCTCTACAGATTTTACACCCCTGAAATTCTGTGTGCTAGAGCTTTCCGGACCAGAAGATTATATTTTGATAAACACTTCTATTTGTTTTGTTTTTAAGGTCGTATATTATCAAGAGGCTTAATGATGTTGACTCTCTTTGAATCCGTAGTTATACTTCCAAGAATTATTCCAAGGAAAGAAATCAGGCCTGTGCATAGATTTATGTAAAATAATGGCAGAGCAGCATTCTCACACACACACTCAACACCTTTTGACTTTGAAACTCTGTCCTAAGACTCTGAGGAAAATAGTATCTACTATGGACAAAGGTTTATACATAAAGTTATATATAAATTATCACATTATTTATAAGAGAAAAAATGTTTACAATCTAAAAGTTTTCAACAACTGCAGAATGGTGAAAAGAATCCGGTCGTAACTGTGGGACATGACATTGATCAGTTATTAAAACTGCTGGCTTTAAAGCCTTTTTAAAGTTGTAATGATATGATGCTTTTTTATACACTGGTAAAAAAGGCACAACACAACTGTGATTTTGGCTACATGAAAATATAAGTGGGCTGGAAAAAAAGGGAAAAGATGCTACAATGTGAAAAATTGTGACTTAGGCACCGTGAGATTATGGGGATTTAGAAAACAAAAAGGTTAATGAAAATTAAAGTTCCATCATGGGCAGAGGTTACTTTTAAAATCTGAGGAGTAAGCGTAAGAATAATAAAATACATACTTTATCAGTGAAAGTATAAAATAACTGGGAAGGGGGAAAAGGAAGAGAAAATTTTCCTATAATCTCAACACTCCAACCTAAAAACAACCACTGTTAACATTCCACCGTCTGCCTTTTGGTCATGAGGGAGTGCGTGTGAGTGAGTGAGTGAGTGTGTGTGTGTGTGTGTGTGTGTGTGTGCGCGCACATGTACGAGTCTATGAGTCTCAGCAGACACCTCGGGGTCTGTCCACAGAGATCAGTGGCTGAGCTCAGTGCTGCCCACACACCTTGGGCTAATGGTGACCTATTAAATTAGAGCTTCTACACAGGGCTGTGTCCAGAGAAAATATTTAGGAATTTGGGAAAGCAAGGACGCCTCCCAAATCCAGGGTGAATCCAGTGTTCTACAAAGCAAGGGCAGAAGGTGAATTCAAGGTACGCTATTAGTTCTGCCTGGGAACCACCTTCAGACTCAAGTTAGGATAAAGTCAGACCTAGAAATGGGGGGGAGGAGGGATGGGCATGGAGGAGGGCACTTGTGGGGATGAGCACTGGGTGTTATGTGGAAACTAATTTGACAATAAACTATTTGTAAAAAAGAAGAAAAAAAAAAAAGTCAGACCTAGAAATCCACCACTTCTGAACTGAGATTTGTGAATGCCCTCCTTGCTCAGGCCATTTCTACCCTGGGTGAGAGATCCAGAACCTTCCTTCCCATTGGCTCCAATAAAATTCGTGGCTGAGAAGCAAGCAGTCAGCGCTGCTCCGGGTAAACGCTTGGGTGCTTCTTCTCTACGGTTCACCTAAGAAAGGAGCTTCCGACAGTGCCCGCAAGAAAATTCAGTCTAGTGGGCGGTGGGGTGGGTGCAAAGGAGCCCCAAACTTCCCTTACATTCAAAATGCTAGCTGAACAACAGTCTGGAGAAACTTCCGGCAACTTTTATTTTTTTCTACCCCAGGTCTGCGCAGGAAGGAGCCCTCCCCTAGCTGAGGAGGGAAGCAGCAGAGGCAGGAATTGATTTGCTGATAAAGACTCCTCCCGGGATGGGCGGATGGGTGCAGGGACAAAGGAAGGGCAAGCGGGGAGGTGAGAGGTAGCAGAGGGGGTCCAGCGTCTAGGAGACTGGAAGGAAGTAAGACCCTGACAACGCCAAGCCCCATGTGAATGAGGGCCTGTTTTCATATCCTCTGAGGATTATTTCAGGACTTGGGCCTGAAAGATCATTTCAGGACATTCACTAGACACCCAGGAATAACTCTTGGCTCCAGGGACAAGATTTGCCACCCAAACTCACCCGTTTCCCTAAGGGTACAATCCTCCTTTCTATTCAACTTAGAAGACTGGGCCGATGTCAGGAAGGTGCTGATCCTATAAACATCTTTGCTGTGTGACAGCCAAGGTAGAGGGAAAGAGAGAGAGGAAGGGTCCAACTGATCGTTCAGCACTCACTATGCAGCTATTTGCAGGACCCTGTGGCCGGCACAGCAGGAACGAAGCGGTCTCAGACACAGCCCCCCGCCCCGCACAGCAAAGAACACACCACCACCTGAGAGGCGTCAGGCCTGACACAGGCCCTTTGAGAGAAGCCTCGGTTGCTTGGTTCTAGCATGTAACACGTTGGCCAGGAAAGCGAAGCAAGCCTGTTCTCTCCCTGGCAGTGCTACAGACTCACTGCTGTGACCACATCGTGTGTGTTGGGGGGTGGAGGGCGGGGGAATCCCCCAGGAGGCCAATTCCTGGCTTCTGCAGGCCCCAACCAGGGGGACATTCCAAACCATGAACACAACGTGTGTGTCAAGGCTTTATAAAAAGGAAGGTGCTGGATCCCTCATACAACCCAGAGTTGATCTGAACAGGGTCCGGGCGCTGACTCGAAAAGAGGCGGTGTGTGCAGACACAAACCCACTCAGAAACAAATTCTTCCTGCTACACCCCGTGGCCCTAACTGGCTGTTTTGCATCACATTATTAAGATTTGTACCAAGGAGGGAGCGAAGTGGAGGGGGTAGGGATAGGAGAAGGAAAACTTGCTGTGATTCCAGTAACATGTCGTGTCCGTGGCTGGATATCTCCTGCCAAATGCTTTGCAATTTTAGCTTTATTTCTCTCCAGGGACAATTGAGGGCTTTTTAAGATGATGATTTCCTAGTGACCATGGGACTTCCGTGAGGCCACTCAGCAGGGCTTCCAAAACCCTTGAGAACGTGGGGGGCGGGGAGGGGAGGTACGGTACCACAACTGGGAAGTGATACAGGAGCGTGAGGAGAAAGGGATAGAGCTGGTGACAGAGTCCCTGAGCAGGGGCTTGTGGGAAACGGAGCCAGGGACTCAGAGCTCCAGTCTCTCTGAGGGCTGAACCTGGGCAGGAAGCAAAACCGGTCACTTATTTCAACCGGTGTGTTTGCACAGGTGGGGACACACAGGGAGAGCCAGGCTCAGGGGGTCTTCGTAGAGAAAGGCTCTGCACAGAAGGCGTTTCTGAACTGCCTGACTTTAGAGATTAACCCAAGCCTGTTGGCTGAGACAGGAGCTGCTGCTTCTGATCAAGGGAAGTGGGGGGCAGGCGGTAGGGGGAGTGGGCAGCGGGAGACAGCTGTTGTTGGGCCTTGCAGATAGAAGACACGGAGAGATCTGGTCCAGAGAGAGGCAAGCTTTCAGCCAGCGGAGTGCTCCACCCCGTCCTTAATGCAGAGCTAAAACTCAGGCTCTCAGACTCTCAGGCTGCAAGGAGCAAATGCCAGAAGTGTGGCAAGAGGTCAGCCCCCCACTCTCCCTCCTTGCTATGGTACAAAACCCAGGATATCCCTCCCTCCTGTCTTAGGAAGCAAAGGGGAAGACACAGGGAAGCCCTGAGCTCTGGGGATCAAAGGGAAAGCACAGGACACAGAACACTGTGCTGTGTGAAGAGCTGGCTCCTTCTGATTTACGGCGCATCCTCCCCGGCCTCCCTGAGGAGAGCCCGCTGCCTGTCGGACTGGTGGATGGATGTCAAATGCTAGCAGTACGTGACCAGGAACAGCAACAGGGATACAAAGGACAGCCAGTGAGAGACACGCATGCTGATCACAGAGGAATTTAAAGAGCTTAGGGAAGGACACAGTTATCAGATCTTGGTCCAGATGCTTTAGAAGGGGCAGTTTCAAGAGAAAACCAAGGAGCCTACCTCTGTCTAGAACTTAGTGAGGGCAAGACCCCAGCACTGTGCTGGGGGCAAGTGAGGCAGAAAAACCAGAATGCCCACCGCCCTTGGGTCGTGCCAGTGGCAGTGTCTACAGGCAAACTCCCAGGACCCTTCCCCACACAGGACCCAGGCCGATTCAGGTGCAGCATGAAAGGAGGCCCAGTCAGAGAGGCATTCCAACATGCTGCGTACTTAGGGCCCCTAGGTCCCAAGGAGGGCCTGCTGGGCAGCCGCTGACCTGGCACCTTGAACTGGGGAAAGTAAAAAGGTGTAGGCGGCAGACATTCCTGTCCCACGGGTGGGCCAGAGAACAGGGGGCCCACAGTGTGGGGAGGGAGCTGCAGCAATTGAGGTCCTTACGGGGACCCTCCTCCTCAGCCCTGGTGAACCAGCTGCTACCCACAGCCTGCCCAACATGGACTCACACCTTCGAGTAGCCATTTACTCCCCCACCCAGCCAGGTGTCCTGATTCATGCCAAGTGGGTACGCAGACATGGATTTCACGTGTGGACCTGACTCTCTAAATAAATGTTAGGATGTACCAAGGCGCTGGCTCTGTTCATTTGTATATAGGCTCACGAAATGACACGAACATCCTATACACAAGAGGTAGGGCTTTACCTGGACTTTTCAGGGGGTAAAAAGGCATTTATCTGAAGCCTTGATAGGCATGACAAGAGGCGGCCCTTTATAAACCCTAAAGTAGAGGTGAAGATGGCCAGCTTTAGGATCAGGGGACTTAACCAGAACAACCACCAGCCACTTCACACCTGCTCTGTGAAAGCCTGGAGCCAACAGGCACCTTGGGGTGGGGAAGTGATGGCTGATCGGCACAGAGAGGGAAATAAGGCATCATTCCCTGTCCTCAGAGACCTTGGCAGGGAGAAGGTCAGGCAGGACCTGTATCCTCAAAGCCCAGGGAAGCATCGTTTCAGAGCACACAGGCCAGAGGTGTTGAAAGAAGAAAGAGGTCCCATCTGGGGCAGAGAGATTAGGAAAGCTTCATTCTGGGTAGGTCTGGAAGGTGGGGGAATGACTGACAAAGTCCAGTGTGCCTATTTATTTTCCGACCTTGTTTCAAGGTCGAATCACAAGCCTGAGATTCTATTTCATCTGCCAAGTCGGGATTGATGTCTCCTTCCCACTTTCAGTTCCTTGGAAAAGCAGGTCTTGGTAAAAGCCATGTACTATTATTACCCTCAGGAAGAATGCCAAGAACAGAGTTCTGAGATGTCCCGCCCCAGATCTGAGCCCAGCTTGAGCATGCAGAGGATGAGCTCTCCGGCCAGTGCAGTCCCAGCCAATCCCCAGAGCTCTGGTGGGAAAGTGTTTCATTGGATGACACTGGCTTTGAGTGGGCCCAGAGGACATTTGGTCATATGACAACCGTCAGATCAGCTGGCTGCAGAGCCCTACACCTGGCATAAACAGGGACAAGGCAAGGGGGTATCCAGATAAGCAACAAAATTAGGTTAGAGGTGGGGGTGCTCTCTTCCAGTCCTAATTTTCTGTCAAGGCCCAGCCCCAGTCTGACCTTCCAAGCCTCCTCGTTGCCATCCATACCTGGACCGACCATGGCTTTGCGTTGCTTCACCAGACTGCCTATGTTCCAGTTATCGCTGGTTTCCCATATAGCTGGCGGCCCTCTGTACAGCGCCCACCCATAGCATATCACACACAGCAAATGCCCAGCAAATGTTGCTTGGTTAAAGATTACACGCTCTCCCCTTTCTCTTCATCAGGCAACCAGAGGACCTTTCTGAAATCATGTGAGAAAAGTGCTTTGAAGCTCTAGGTGAGATATTTTGGAACGCGACAGTAGCCCCTACCCAGGTAGCAGGAACAGATTTCCTGAGAGCCCATGAGAACTGGGCCCTCAGGCAGCATCCTGACATCTCGGGAGCCTAGAGGCAATTTTGTTGTTTCTCCCCGCCCCCCCCCCCCACTGCAATCCCAGCTCAGCCTTCCTCACCCGGCACTCAGCCCGTTCTGCCATCTTTACCTGTCCCCCTGATCCAGCAGAATGGCCTGAAGGCAGAGATGACAGCCCTCTAGGATGTGGCCCTTTACCCTGGGACATGTTTAGAAGGAGAATATAAAAGGCACACACAAGACATCCTGACTGTGTTTGGAAACATTCTGTGATGGAAATCTAAAACCTCAAACTGAAAGAAAATCTCACCTGTAACCACAGAGAGATTCAGTCTGATTCAGTGGCTTGGAAACTGGTATCCAAAAACACCCTGGCTCATGGGCCAGGAAACTTCTACCCTCCCACAGGCTGTGGGGCCTTTGATTGTCTCTTTCAGACCCACTCTGGGGGTGGAGGGTATATAAAACCAACCGGGAAAGGATATTCCCCCTCACTTCCCTCATCTCCTCAGGCCACATGAATACTTATTTCCAACCAACAAAAGGGGCTTGACCAGACGGACACAAAACAAAAGGGCCTTCTTGAACTTCCCAGTGTGTCTGAAGGGAAGGGACTCTACTGTCACCTACCAAGTTTCCTTACCCAAACTTAGCTTTCATCTGAGTTCTTCGATCAACAACCCCGCCCCCACCCCCCATCACATGTCCCCAGCTTTCTATCTGTTTCTTCCTTTACAAAACAAATGACCCGGAATGGTTCTACAGAATGACTAGCCAGAGCAAGTCCAGATTCTAACCAAGACCAGCTCCAGGAGACACATCTCCATATATGATATGTCAGAAGAGCAAGGCTTTGGAGTTTGGGTCTACTGAGTCTGAGCCTGTTTCTTCATCTGCTAAACAGAGCAAGAATTCCCACCTCAGAGCTATGGCCAAGAGTAAACGAGTAACATTTGTGGCGCACTGCTCATAGCAGACATTGTTAACATTTGCTGAACGGCCCATCACACACACCTCATTCATCTGCCCCGTACCAATGTTCCCAGCTCCAAGGCCTTCCCTTAAAACCAGACTCCTTCCTCTCCCCACATGTAAAAACCTAGGAACTCTCCTTGGACATATGGAAACAGTCCACTGTCCCAGAAGTATGTGAAGATGCTGTGTAGCCAGCCAGGGACAGCGGGCCAAGTGCAGGCGAGGAAAAGCACTGTGTTAAGAATCTGAAGGTGTTACTTAGGCCATGTTCTGAGTCCTTATGTATTTTGGATCCATCACACGGGATGATCTCTCATCTAGATGCCAGCAATCACATCCCTGAGATGGCTTGCCTTTGGGGAAAATGCTCCTCAATGCTAAGTACTTTGAACATTAACTCTGTTAGCATCAGTGGGTCACCCATCAACCTGAGGAAGAAAGCAGCATTTGACACTTATTCCTCCATAAGATCCCCTTCATGGTGATGTTTCTACTGTCCAAGGCATGACTGGGAAGGGAAGTTCTGGTCTGAACCGACTGCACAAATCATGTCTCTCCTTTGCTGCTGTGAATGGGAGGGTCCACAGCAGCCAACATGACTAACCAATGACATCAGTTCATGCTCCCTGAACCTTACTGTGTCCCAGGCACTATGAATGCCTTCTCCACACCAAATCATGAAGTTGAATCTTTACCACGATTCTCCGCAGTATGGACTATTGCCCCATTTTACGGATGGAGAAACTGAGGCTTACTGGCATTAGGGGACTTTCCCAAGGTCACACAGTGGTTTCAAGTGGCACTGGGATACCGAACCAAGTCTTCTCCAGCCCCAGCAAAAGTCATCAGGCTCTGGAGAGCCAGCATGAACCCAGTACTGCACTCACCTGATAGGAAAGGCCATCCTTTCGGGGGTTGAGGCCAATCTCCTCCATCGATGGGGTGTTCATCATCACCTCAGTCATCTTGGCAGATCTCAGATAGTCAGGGCTGCCAAGAAACCCAGACCAAAAGTAAACAAAGGCACGTGTGTTCATGTTCCCATCCTTGGTGCATTCTGCTGTTAGATCAGGGGACTGTCTGGAGGCAGGATGAGAGGTGTTCAAAACAGACCTCACAGAAAAACAAGCTCACACCCTGAGGAAGTGCCATATAAGCCCGGGGCAGCACAGCTCTCAGTCTCAATCAACAAAGCCCCAAAACTGCCTGGAAACCTATCTGGCAAACCTCTCTTCCCTCCTCCCCTGTACGGGTCCCCACTGGCACAGAGCAACTCTGTATTTTCTTTTAAGTGACAGAACAGAAAAAAACATACCAGTAGGTATCTGAGTCCATCTGTCTCTATTAAAACCAATTCAACCCCGTGTCTAGGGGAACTGCATACTATTATTACATAATGATAACAGGTCAACCTCAAGGAAACCAAGTCCAATAATGCTGCCTTCCTAAATTTTGCGTGCGCTCTCTCTCTGTTGTTCCTTTTTGCAAAATGTCCCACTTAAAGCCCCAAGGGGTCAGCTTTCTACAAGCATCACATCTGCCATCCAACCCCCTTCTCTAGCCCAGCCACAGCAGCTGCAAGCTCACAGCTTGAAAAACATCCCCTGGATTAAAAGCCTTAAGGATGCCCGGACTCTGATTGCAAAGGAAATTTCCAGAGGGGCCAAGCTGGCCCACCAATGGCTGACATGTGAAAGTGCTTTGTACTCTGTAAGCAGGATACAAATGTTCCATTATCCTCACACAAGCTCCGGGCACACACAGGGTCCCCAATGCACAGTGCCAAATAGTACATACCAAAGTCAGTGTACTCCCTACACAACACCCAATATTTTCACCATCATGTCTTTACACATAGTTAGGAAAAAAAGAAAGAAAGAAAGAAAGAAAGAAAGAAAGAAAGAAAGAAAGAAAGAAAGAAAGAAAGAAAGAAAGAAAGAAAGAAAGAAAGAAAGAAAGAAAGAAAGAAAGAAAGAAAGAAAGAAAGAAAGAAAGAAAGAAAGAAAGAAAGAAAGAAAGAAAGAAAGAAAACAGGCAAGGCTTTAGACCGACTGCATCTAAGGAAACCGGGGTTTCCTTAGATTCTTCATTTTATGATTACTACATAGAGTAGAAAAAGCACTGGATTTGTGAACAGAAGCCGGAGGTCTGGTCCAAGCTCTGTCACTCAAGACCTGTGTGATCTTGAACTAGTAACATAACCTCTCTGAGCCACAGGTGCTCTGTTTCTTACCATGATGCTAATAACGCATATCCCACAGTTATGCTAAATGGCTAATCTCTGGGGGCAGAAAACCATTGCAAACTATGAAGTGCTAACCCACTATAAAATAATTCCCAATTCTTTTATTTCCCTTCATTTCTCAGGGGATAATAACCCTGATGGGCCCTAACACCCACCTTGGCAAGTTTTGAGTGGTCAGGGACACAAAGCCTCCAACTGCCTTCGAAGTCTCAGCCCCAAAGCACCTGGCTGCTCACACACCACGGTGGTGGGAGGGAAGGGGTGCCCAAACAGAGAGGGGTACGCAAGCCTTACGGGTGGGGGAATTTTTATTTTGTTTGGAGAGTTCATTTCTCTAAACAGAGCCAGGGTAGGGGAGGAGACAGAAGATGCTGGGCTTCCGGGCAAGGGTTAGGGTCAGGAGCGGGGACTCCAAAGGCAGATTCATCCGGGGTGGTGGAAAGGCTGGCGCTGACCCCCAAAGAAACGGGCCACAAGAGCGCCCACCAGGCTCCTCGCCTGGTGTAGGGGCGCTCGCTCCTCGCTCCGGGCTGTGGCGCGGACCCGAAAAGTTGAAGCAAGAAGCATGAACTTTCCGGTTTCTGGGCTGAGCAGGACCGCGCGGAGAGGGAGCCGGTGGAGCCGGCCTGGGGCGCCCGCACCTGAAGGCGCGCTCCGGCGCCGCCAGTGCTCGACCCCTGGCCGCTCCTCCTCTTCCCCAAGGCAGAAAGGAAGCGGTGGCCGGCGCGGCCGGGGGCCTCGCTCAGCAACCAGCGCGGCGCCCGCGGCGCAGCCCTCCCGGCCCAGATCCCCGGTCCGTGCGAACCTCCTCCGCCCTCCACCCGGCCCGGGATTCTTCCAGCCGGTAGGGCGAGGGCGGCTCCCCAAGCTCCAGTCCGGATCCCCACAAAGGCGCATCGGGTTTTGCGTACGGGTCATGGGGAGGAATGAGATCGAGAGGGTGCAGCGTGTACTTATACTGCTGCTTGTGGCTTTAATCGGGTTCCGGGTGGGGAGAGCATTTTTCCCCAGCCCTCGAAGCTCTGCAAAAGCCGCCGCGCTGCACCAGCTCGGCCCCGCGGCCGCCGGCCTCGACGCCGAGACAAGCATGCAAACAAAAAGAAAAAGGGGAGGGGCCCGGAGAGAGCTGGAGCCCCCTGCGCCAGCCCCGGCGCGTGCCTCCTGCAGCCCTCCGCATTGGGGTTTTATTAGCGGGGTTCAAGCTTGAGTCCTGGTTTCCCTACCCCCACCCCACCACCAGCACATACACACCCTCGCAGCCGTCACTTAAGTGACGGCTTCGAGTTCACTCCCTTTGTCTGGATGCTCTTGTCACCACCTCCCCCCACCCCCACCTTTGCAACCTTGACGTTGACTCCTGCACGGGTTGGGCGGCGGGCGAGTGCGGGCGCCCGCACCGCCTGCTGCCCTCGCAACTGAGCCCGCAGGAGCAGGCGCCCGGGCCCCGCAGCCATGGCCGCGAGACGGATGCCCGCCGAGGGCGCAGGATACTCACCAGTGAATGGGGAAATATACAGACATGAAGTCCTAGGGGAGGCTGACCCACGCCCTTGTGACTTAAAAACGGCCACCGCGTCCCGAGTAAGGATGTCAGGGGCGCAGACAGGCGCGGACGGCGGCCGAGTGCAAGCACTAGGCGTTCGCGGGTCCGCCTTCCGGAGACAGCCCCGCTGCCAGCGGTGTCCGCAGAGCACACGGAGCTCCCGGTTCTCCACCGAGCTCGCGGCCCCACAAAGAGCCCGGGAAGCCGTATTTATAGGGGCGGGGGGCGGGGCTCGGCCCCGGGAGGCCCCGCCCCCTCGCACCCACTCCTGGAATAACGTCACCAAAATCATGAATGGCTTCAGTGCTCGCAGCTCCCGCGGGCGGCGGCTCGGGGGCGCGCTCGGGCTCCGCTCCCCGAAGGCGGTGGTTTGCTTCCAGCCGGCCTCCCTCCCCACGACTCACACACGCAGACCCGCGCGTGGGAACGCGCGCGCGCACACACACGCACGCACCAGGGTAGGAGTTCAATGTCAATGCCGCTTCGCGCCGACAAACCCCCCGGCGTCCGCGCCTCCCTGCGCGCCCCACTCCCTGCACGATCCCCTGGGCGCTCCGGGCGGAAGACTATGGGCTAGAAGAGAGCGCTGGACCGGACACGGCCGCGCTGCGCGGTAGGAGGGCGCCATCCTTCGACCCTGGATGCCTGGCTCCAGCGCCCTCCTTTGCACCCTCTCTTAGTCCCCATAACTCGGGATTCCTCTTCAGCGTTCAGCCCCCAAACTAGGCCTCTCCCGTGACACCTCGTTCCCTGTGCGTCCCTTCCATCTCTGGCAAGCTGCGTGGAAATGAGAGCACCGCTGAAAAAGAGGCGGTGGGAAGGTGGGAGGGGACGCGAGGCTGAGGAGACTAGTTAGCTTGCGAGGGGCTGATTTGCAGCCTGCAGATCCGTGGAGGGTTTTATTTGTGTGAGAAAGGATGTGGTGTCGTTGTAGGGTTTTTCCACTGGACACCTACACACACCGTGGCGCGGGGCATAGGGTGCAGGTGGGCACCGCTCAAGCCCACCGCACCATCCTTGGCTCCCGGATCTCCTGCAAGGAGAAGAAACAAAGGGCTTCAGCCAAACCCCTCCCACACTGCGCAGGAATTATAACTCCAGGGGTCAGTCCAGGTGGTGAGGCTTCGCTGCCCCCACAGGCAGGATAGGAGTCTGCCCCTCTGTGGCTGGAGCGCGTCGCTTCACACCTCTGCTTCAAACACTCCTGTAAATTGGCTTTGTAACCCTGATCTATATGTGTACAGGGGATTGGGGAAGTGTGTGTATGCAAGAGAGGAAGAGGGAGCTATCAAACATTTGGCAAAATTGAACGTGCTTTTGAAGTTAGTCAGCTCTTTGAAAAGTAGTGAATGTTAGGGGCGCCTGGGTGGCTTAGTCGGTTAAGCGTCCGACTTTCGCTTAGGTCATGATCTCATGGTTCGTGGGTTCGAGCCCCGCGTCGGGCTCTGTGCTGACTGCCAGCTCAGAGCCTGGAGCCTGTTTCAGTCTGTGACTCCCTCTCTCTCTGACCCTCCCCTGCTCTCGCTGTCTCTCTCTCTCCTAGAAATAAATAAAACATTTTAAAAAATACCATTATATAAAAAAAGTAGTGAATGTATGAAATCCATAGATATGCGCTTAAAAGTGGAAATACATAAGCTCATCTAAGGTAAAGGATGATAGGATTAGTGGTGAGAGTTTAACAGTGGCAGGGCCATGAGCAAGCCCTCATAATTTTCATCAGCCCTCCCCAGCTAACCCAAATAAAAATAACCTGAGAATTAAATAAAAATAACTTTGCTATTTTTCATCATTCATATATACAACCTAAGGCATACATACAGTGTACTTCCCATGAAAACACAGCTTCAAGCCCCTCCCCCCAAGCAGTTCCTGTCAACCAGAGAAATTCAGGAGCTTCTCCCCAGCCCCACTCCACCCCTTAAGATAACTCAGAAATTGATTTATGCTGCCAAGTACCACCTTCCAGATGCTCCTCTCCAGGTAGTGTCCTGATGGAGGTTGATGCTTCTATGGACAGGTGCTAAGGGGCGGTGCTCCAGTATGGGGTTACTGCTTACAGAGGGGGGTGTTTGTACCTTTTGCATAAGGTGGAGAAGCTTCTCAAAGGCTGGGTGTGACATATTGTCATCTACGCAGCATGACATTGGAGAAGCCAATGCTTGGAGAGCTGTTTTCCAGGCTGGACTTGATAAGGCCTGAGGGAAGCCCTGGGAGAGCAGAACTGATCCCCTCTGCCATTTCTCCTCAGAAGCAATCCCTGGCAAGACCTGGGATGAAAGATTGACTCACCACTTTCACATACCAACAGTCCCGAGTTACCTGTTTGTGATTATTGCTTGTGAACTTTTCTTTACTCAGAAAGCTACCCCCGACCCCCTGCAACATGCACATTCCCTTAGAGTGTCAAAATGGCCTCATTTTGAAGAGATTGGGGAGTAAGGCCTGTGACAGCAGGTGTCTGGCCTCCTGCAAATTTCCTACATTGGAGAACCTTGAGGTAACTGACTACCTGATCCCTGCTCTTGAGGAAATTTTGTATTAATGCCATTTTTACTAAAATTTACCTCTTGTCAGTAAGTTGGAGTGGAAAGCAAGCCTTGGGTTAGAACCCCAAATCTACACTTTCTGTTTCCCCACTGGAACCACGGTGATGCATTAACTCACATGAAAATATGGGAGGCAGGGGCTCAACTTCGGTCTAACAACTATGCCGTTTCTCGATCATAATACTTTATGTAGTGCCTTGCAGTTTTTCAAAGCATTTTCATGATCTCAGCTTTCAGAAGAATAAGATTACCACAGCACAACATATAGTCGCTAGCTTACAGTGTACAAACGGAGACTGGAATAAATTAGGGCACTTGCCAAAGATCACACAGCTATTCTTCTACGTTGCTCTGGATCATCTCTGTAAAAACACAAGATATTTGAACACGCTTCCCAATATCCTATGAGATTGAATGTCTTCCTACTGTCCTTACTGCCTTCGAATAAATAAACAGAAACACCAGTGAATGAAGCTAACATAGAGCCACAGAACCTTAGAGTTAAGAGACCTTCCAAATCACCGAGCTCAGTCTCCTCATTTTACAGATGAGAAGACATCTAAGAGATTAAATGGCATGTTCAAGGTCACCAGGCTATTAAATGGTGTAGACGGAACCTGAACGCAGGCCTGCAGACCACTGGGCCGTTGTTTTTTCCACTACCACCCTGTGAGTTGCACTGCCTCTGCCAAGAAGTCAGCAGCAGAAGTGAAACGCAGGACCTAAACTCTCCAAACCACATCAGCCTACCACTGACATTTACTGAGCTTCTGTTATGTGCAGCCCAGTGAATTACACAGCCCTTTGCTCTCCCTCCTTCTTCCACCTTTGTCTGCAGGAACTTAAGGGTCCCCTTGCAATTCTTCTTCAATAAAAATCCAAGTGTAATCACAACTGCCTTGCTTTCCAACGTCACATACATCCAGTTTCCCAGCTCCTCCTCTCTCACACCTAAAATAGGAATCACTTTATATCTTATTAGAGTTCCCTCTGGCACCACCGAGCCAGGTATGCAGGCCACGTAGCTAATTATTCATTAAATTAAAAAGTCTCCATCTGAATTCATTTAGCAATCTATTTTCATGCTTTATCTCCCCTCTGCCTTGCAAAAAGACCGTATTGTATGTAATTTGCCTAGCAGTGGTGCCTCTGTTTAGCCGTAAGGGACTTCATGAAGCAGCTGTTTGCTAAGGTACACTCATATCTGCTAGCACAATTTGTGCCTTGCAATGACTTTAAGACATAGGCACTATTGTCCCATTTGTCAGATGAAGGAAGAGAGGCTCTGAGAGATTAAGCAGGCCATGGCCACACAGCTCTCAAATGGCTGAACCAAAATTTGACTCTGGGCCTTATTGATTCTAGAGCCTATGTTTTCCCCAGAATACTATACTTATCCTGGCCCTTGTGGCTTCATTTATTTGTTTTAACAGAAAAACTACAAACTGAATATAAAAATGTTGGTTCCAATAGCAAAGACCAGAACAACTGGAGTCCATCCAGTGGGGGTAAGGCTGGCGGAATAAATACATTTCCCACGCTGAGAATCTGGGAGCTTCTTAAAGATATCAGTCAAAGGCTTAGGGTTAAAAAAAAAAAAAAACTGAGTAGGAGAAGGGGAGTTTCTAGCCAATTTTTTTCAGTGAAACTCATTTGAGTATGTAAGAAATCTGAAAGGCAAGAATGTGTGTGGGTTGATGTGAGGATGAAATGAGATAGTGTTATGAAAACACTCGGTAAGCTGGAAAGCACTGAGCAGACACAGGGCTTGTTTTTAAGGTGTTTGGGGGGAAAGATGGGGTTCAGCAGAGTTGATTGCATCTGCTTTGGTTTTTCACTCAGTTCAATCATGGACCGCCCCCTTTTCCCCTGGAGTCCCTTGAGTGAAGTTTCCAGCTCCGGGTGGGACAGACAGTAGAGGCAAGTAGTTAAGCTCTGGCCAATGGGTACTGTGGTGGCTCTAGTGGCCCCACGTGCCCCCTCACCCTCTGTGAGTTCCTCCAGTCCTCAGTGCTTCGCAGCAAATGTCCAGCTGGGTTCTGGATGCACCAGGGGACCAGTCCATGCACAAACAACCCAAGCCCATCAGACAAAATCCTCTAGCCTTTGACTCAGTTTGCCATACGTTCTCAGGCACGTTGCCTGATTGCTCTGTTAGGATTCCCAGACTCCTAAAGTAATAAAGTGGGCAACAGGAATCTTTTTAGCTCTCAGGACACTAATAAGACTAAGAGAAATTGTTCCTATAAATGCTCAAGGGGAAAGGGCTTTGCATCCTATTATCAGGGCTCTGGGGCCCGACGTAAAGCGTGTGGGTACTCTTGCACTGAGCCTTCTTAGGAGTGGCCTCCTTTCCACCCAGAACCCTCTCACCGCCCCCCCCCCCCCCCCCCCCCCCCCCCCCCCCCCCCCCCCCCCCCCCCGCTCCCCAAAGAAGCCTGGGATCTGCCAGCCCACAAGCTCTTGCCTTCCCACATATCAAAGAGATTTGGCCCTGGCTTTTTCTTTATTTTTATCAAGGGGCCTTTGAACCAAGGGGATTTTTAGAGAAAGAAAACTCTATGGAATCTTTAGGGTCCAGACTCTTGAAAGAAAACACTAAAACTGGAACCAGTTCAAGGCACTCGTGTCCAATTAAGGAAATGCTCACATTCCTATCCTAGCTCTGGCTCTAGCATGCTTTCTCTCTTTCCACATCTACACTGGAATGCACTTTAACAGCCAGAAAAGAGGTTCCTCTCACCAGGACATGTATCATATAGCACAGGGCTCCTTGGGGTGGGCTCCAGCAGGCTGCTACCTTCCCTGAATTAGACAAAGAGCACAGACCACAGAACAATCCAAACTCCCATCATACCCCTCCGTCTGCCCCTCCCCCCAGCTCCCCCTCTGTCACCCACAGCTCCGGACCAGAGAGACTCTGGCATACCTGTGGGTTAGGAAAACACAATAGTTTCTCGTGAAGAAAAGGACTTTCAGTTTTCTTTTCAAGTCTACAGGATGTCGCCCTGCTTCCTCCAGGGGCCAGCGACGTCCCTCCAGGCTTCACACCCGCCACTCCTCTGTGGAGGAGCCAGCAGTGAATTATGCACCAGGGAGCAGCTCCTTCAGACCGCCTTTGCGGAGGGTAACCCGAGCTCACCCCAGCTCGCTGGAGCTCCAGGTGTGCTTCACACCCACATGGTGCCCAGCCTCAGGATCAGATAGCTGGGTCCATATTACACTTCCCTGCCCTTTCAGCAGCAATTCAACCAGGTCTGAGGTACCTACTATGTGCCAGCTGGTGGCTGGCTCTCCTAAATCCATCAGCTCTCAAAGCCATCCAAATAAACACACTCTAAGTGATACCAGTGTGCCTGGCCAGGCCAACACAGCTTTAGGACAAATTCCCTAAATTGCTTTAGTAATCCCTTACACAATCGCAAGGCTGAGAAAAAACGGCACACATGCATGTAAGTTTTGCATATGAGTTTGCATATAAGCCCCCTCGCCTTTGCCTATCTTATCAGATTTATTCCCCTTGAGTTCCTTATGTAATATAAAGAAATCAAGGGCCACCTCTGGTGCTTGGCATGGGCTCCTTCACTGGGGAGACTGGGAGGACCCCCTCTAAGACCATAAGATAACCACTGCAGTTCAAGTGACCATGCTGGGGGGTGTGACTCCTCTCGTCTTGGGAAGAGGGGTGCTGACCACCAGAATATGAGCTCTATAAGGGTAAGGACTGAGTCTGTTACTTTAACTGCTGGACTTCATCACCTGGAAGAGTGCTTTGCACATAGTAGGTACTTAAGACATGTCTGTTGAATGAATGGTATCAGGAAAAGGTAAAGAGAAAGGATGCCATTGAACTGGCCTCAAAGGATGGGGAGAAGCCAGAGACGGGCAATCCTATCTACAAGAATAGCAAAAGCAAACGCCCACGGGTGAAAACGTGCCAGATGTGTGCCAGGAGCTAGGAGTGAGCAGAAGAATCTTAATCTTGGGAGGGGGCACTGGAGCGCCCCCCCCCCCACCACTCCAAGTGTGCAGGCTGAATGGAAAACCTGCTGGCTAGCTAAGGTCCTTGCACTCTGCAGAATGGACTGTGCACAGAATTCCTAGCAGGAAAATGTTTGTCACTGCTATTGGCTAAGCCCATCCAGTTTCCCTCAGCTCTACATTGAGTTAATATCAGCATTTCTTTTCCAGTTAGGTGGCAGAAGTGTTAAGTAGGTCAAACTGAGTTTATGTGAACCATGTCTTCTGAGACTTCCCCTTTCCACTCCCTCTCGTTTCGCACCTCTCTCTGACCTGCTCCGGGCGCCCACTGATCTCCAGAAACCCATGCTCCCTTTATAACAGCCTTGCAAGCTCCAAAACCTGTGCTTTTCTTTCCCACGCAAGTATCTGTCTTTCAACTCCCTAATCCCAGGCAGCTGCAAAGCAAGCACACTTGACCTGACCCATAAATTCACATTCTGGTGAGAGAGACATGGTTGCAATGCCTCCAGGGCCTCCGTTGAACAATGGCATTTTGGGCAGGGTAAATGGGTGAGAGGAAAGAGCTCTGTGGTCACAGAGACTGGTGATGGTTGATGGCAGAAGTCTGAAGGGGAAACCATGCCATGATAAGACAAAGCAAGAAGTGAACCACTCAGAGGGCTGGGGTGGGTGCAGCCAGTGAGCTTTCCTTCCAGAGGCATCTGACTGGAATCCTTGCCCCCAGCTGTAGTCTGGCAACAGCACTCTAGTGGCTTAAACCCAGTGGTCAATGTGAGGGGGAAAAGGGTCTCCGCAGATTCTTTTCCTCTTCCCTTTTTACTTAGAAGCTTCAGACAGATGGGGACTCCTCTGAGTAGGCCCCAGGCACCCAGTACACCTGTCCAGGGCCAGCCCAGACCATGCAGCCCAGGTGTACGCTAGGAGAGAAGTCCTGCACTGGCCTGAGCAAAGCCGATGACATGCCGTGACAGTGAGAAAGGCCATATGCCTTTTCACATGCTTAATGAGGCCCTCAGGGCAGCAGAGGCTCGCACATAGGGCTTCTAAGCCTCCTGAGCAGATGGGCTGGTACAATATGGGTTCAGGCAGGAGCATCGTCAGCCCCCACCCCGAAGCTTGCACCACTGCAGCAAACTAGCCTTGCACTCCCCACCTGCTCTCTGTCTATCTCGTTCCTTTTCATCCAGGCCTTCTCTTGGGAAACAAAAATGAGAAGGATGGGAGGAGATTCTCCCAAGACTGTTTTCTATCTAGATGTCTGCTGGAATGCCCCTAATGTTACTATTGAAAACGGCTGGAGCACAATGTGTGCTGCAGCCTCTCTGGAGGTTGGGGGGAGTGGCGATCCTTGCTCCTCGCCACCTGCCCTCTTGAATTGCAGAGTGCTTGGAGAGTGCGCCAGTGGGAGCTTTGCCTCACTAGTCCAGTTCCACCCTAGAGCATCCCCTACACACCTATGAGGGTCATTCTCCTTTTATCGCCTTCATCTGCAGGACCCTCACCTTCCACAATGCTTAGTGATTCCTCAAATTAAAAAGAAGAACCTGTAAAGACTCATGAATGACTCCAGATCATGATGTGTCTGACATTCTCAACAAGAGAATGAACGAGTCTTGTCACTTGGCCTCAGTCTAGTCTTTGTAAAGTAGGCCTGACATTCCCTGCCCTCAGCTCGCTGCACAGGAAGGAGGTACTAGTGAGAAGTGCTCAGCTTCCTTGGTGGAAAGGTGTGATCGTAAATGATCCTCCATTGGATCTGGTTGTAAATGAAGAGTACAAAGAAGGGAAAATGAAACTCACATTGGTTACTTGATTTTGTTGCTCATTCACAGGAGAACAAGAGCAGCGAGCCTCTCTGGGTTTCTGAGAAAGTGAGGCCAAACCAGTTCTCTTAGAAGAGAGGGATGCCAAGTCTAATGGTTGATATCCCATCTCTCCCTCTTTCCAGCATTTTCTTGGAGTCTTTGCCCTGGCTCTCGTACTTGCTGACACCCTGATTAGAAGCACACAGGTGTGTGAGCCCCTATGGCAGTACAGGGAGGCTATACTAGCCCTCGCCAGCAGGTATACGGTCTCCCACACGCACAGCCTGCCCGTCTACACGTGAGGATGTGGGCATTTTAAAGCCATTTGTATTACAGACTGTTTCTCAATACCCTGATGTCAAGTGCCAGCGAATCACCCGGCTCCCCTTTTGTTGACGGGACTTCACACGTCCACACAAGCACATGCACTTGTGTGCCAGCGACACCTCAGCAGCTGACGAGAGCTCTGTCTTCTGCGTCCGAGGTAGGGAAATCATGCTGACCTGAATCCAAACAGAAACAGAGACGTCTCATCCACCTTGTTTTGCCAGCTTTGTTTGTGTGTGGGTATTTGTTACAAACAGCAACGAACGCTTCCCAGTGACTTCGGGGGAAACAGGTGTGAGGGACTGGTAGGATTCCAACAGACCTAACACTCTCTTCCTCCTACAGAGCAACGCCGCCCGCCAGAGAGCAGAGGAGGCCTCACAGTGATAGGAGCCCGCATGGGGGTAAGCCGGAGAGGGGGGCTATAGGGGGCTGCTGCAATGGCCCCAGGGGAGGTGGCGCTCACGGAAGGGGCAGTGATGGCAGAGGCAAGGCAAAGGGGGAGGCTTCAGTGCTTGTTTGGATGTGGGAGCAAAAGAGAAAGGGAGTTGGAGAAGACTGGGGTTTCTTGAACTTGAGCCATTGCAAAACTGGCAGCACCTGCTGAAAAAGCCAAGTGCAGAAGGGGCTGGTCTGGGGAGAAGGGAGTCTGGCCTTTTACGTGTGTGGGGGCGGTCCCACATGATGACCAGCCCTGAGCTGTAGCTACAGCTACACATGCTCCCACACCATCCACACTGGTTGTTTCTGTCACTCTTGGGTCCATGGCAGCCTAGGTCGGGTGCCTGGCCAGTTTGGGGGCTGTGGGTGCTTGGACGCTGTTGCAGATGGGTTCTTCAGAGGCAGATGTGGAGACAGGGTTTAGGACCAACACCCAGGAAAGGCAGGGGAAGAAACAGGCCTGGACCCAGAAGGAAGTTTAACAGAGATGTGGACTCCACAGATCTTGGCCAATCCTACGGGGAGCTTTGGAGCAAATATCACCTGTCAGAATGTCCTGCATTGGGACATAGCTCCAGTGCCTTCTTTCCCCTGCCTGGCTCCGTCCGCAGTGTGGGCTGCTCTGGGGAAGGATCCTGAGAGAAGTGGATGTCTTTGGCTGGTACCAACCTCAAAGGAGCTGACAGCTGGAGGCCGTCTGCTGGCCCCTCTCATCACAGTTGGGCCCTGGGCCCTCCTCTGACCGGGGACCCGGGTGGCACATTTCTATTTCTACCACAGAGCCCAAAGCTTGCAACTCCACTTTACAGCCTCACTTGGGTTTACCACGCACTGCAGAGGCCTGCAGCTCTCGAATCCTCAGGGAGGCACAGATGAAATGCTAGTCCATCTGCATTTTGCAGGCGACAGAACTAAGGCCCAGAGAGAGGAGGTGTCTTGCCTCAGCCGCGACAGTCAGTGAGTGGTGAACTCAGAACCAGCACTTGGTCTGGGCCTCTGGCTCCTTGGCCTGTGCTTGTCCTCAGAAAGGAGGCTCCTCTGTGTCCAGCAGCTCGTGGTGAGGAGACTGCTGCTTCCAGCCTGGGGATGGGGCTGTGGTGACCCTCAACTCTCCCATCAATGTCTGCAGGCTTGCTGGGAGCCTGAGGGGCTCAATCCCCGAAGCACTGAGTGAAGGCAACACCGGACCTGGAGAAAAGACTGACTTTTAGATTCCCAGAGGGGAAGGGCCCAGGGGGCCTTAGAAGTCAGCCCTTCAGGTTTTTATGGTAGAATTAAGCCAGCTGAGCAGGAGCAGTTCTGGACTCTTCCATAGTTGCTCCTTGTGGACCAGGCACTGTCGTGTCATTAGCCTGCACTGGGGTGTTCTAGGAAACACCCCCACAAAACAACCGGTGGAGTTTCCCACAGAGCTTGTGCTGAGGTCACACTTCATGGCATTCCGCTGTGTCTTCCAATTCTCCCCCCAGGGACCCCCAGGACCAGGAACGGATGTACCTCTCTGAAGATCCTGCTTCTTTTTTGTATGTGGTGGATGCAGTGGGTTCTGTGTGTGCTTTTCTTTGCATTTTCACTCTTTTGGTTACGGAGTCAGAGCTTGATGTGAAGAAGCATTAGTCCAAGTTTATGGGACCTCACGGTATTTGAGGATGTATTAGCTACATTAGGTTTTATCCCCTTTTACCTCTATTTATCCCCATAGTCTCTCTTATTTTTTTTTTTAACTTTGCTCTATTTTCCGTGGTGTCTGAAAACGCCCTCAAATGCTCTCTTGAATGATGTAATATGTAAACAACAATAGTATAGCTGACTTCTTTGGAGGCTTCCAATGCATCTTCTGAGTATTTTCTTCTATGTAACAACTTCCCAGGATGGAGTTGTGATCGATCTCCAAGACAGCCTGAACTTAGCCTTCCCACCCTGCAGTGCAAATCATGGTCATGTCTCCAAACTGCTGTGAATCAGGTTCAACTGCTAGTGGTGTCCTGGGGGAGTCCGACCTGTTGAGTGGCCACCAAAACTAAAGTCTTCCAATGGTCTGCAGGGGAGTCTCTCATTGTCCCCGCTTTGCTATGTGAAGTGCCTGGCCAGGACCGGCCAGTGGGGCCGCATTGCTCCTTAAGATCTGGACATGATGCAAGCTCATACCTGGAGGCCGTCTGGGTTTTGCAAGCACGCATCACAGTTCTTCGAGATATTTAAATATCTCCAGGTCAGTCAGTCAGTCAGTCAGTCAGTCAGTCCATCTATAGTTGCCTCCACTTTGGTGGTCCCACAGGCTGGGGCATTTTTTCCTCTCACGATCCTGAATGGTCCTAGGAGGCAAAGAGGCATTCTTTCCAAGCTGACACCTCAAAGCAGCTCCTCCAGGTATTAAGAATCTCAAACGGCATGTCGTAGGGGTAAACACATGAGCACCAGAGGGATTTAAAATAAGGCTTGTCCACCTTTCTGACTTGCTGTCTCCGTTGAGGCCAGGACTTACCAGGCCAGATATTAATTCCAGGGTTCCTGAGCTCCTGTTCTTGGCCTTCACAATTCTGTACAAAAGGAATTACTCATTCTCGGGTATCAAGAGGGCAAATCACCACAGGCAGAATCACCCAGCCTGACTACAGGGTGTTTATTATCCTTTGTCTTTGGGTTATTTCAGATCACTGGGAAGGGGAGGGAAGGTAGTAATGAAATCGCTTGGAAATGACACGTATATAACACAAATTAACCTTCTTAGCCTCTATTTCCTCGCCTGTCAAGGAGGGGCAGGGGGAATAACATCTCCCTCGCAGAGCTGGCATAAAGGGGAAAGAGCTAGATGCCAGGAACCACCTGGCCCAGCACCTGTCACAGAGTCAAGACAGAGCTCCTTAAATGGTAACTATTTCACCTGTGTAACATGCACACAGTCATCTGAACCCTAAGACTCTGTGAGCTCTCAGTGCGGCCTTGTAGACCCGCCCAGCCGCTTGTTGGAAACGTGATTCCTCAGCCCTGCCCCAACCTGCTGAATCAGAAGCTGCCATTTAACAAGGTCCCCAGGTGACCATATGCACATTACAGTTTGAGAAGCATCGAGTTAAGAGATGTCAATTTTACTGTTGAATCCGGCGGATTTGATGGCATTTCTCTTGGCGACCAGCAGAGAGTCAGTAATGAGCCCGTCAATCAAAGGCGGGCAATATTTACCTAACGCAGCCCTCTCCCTCCCCGGCCAGTCTGACTCTGCAGGGGCTCTGGCCAGCCTGCTGCTCACTGTGCTCACCTCCCTCCTGCGGTCACCTGCACGGTGGCCAAGGCTCTGGGGAGATGAGGGCTCCTCGTATTCTGGGCAAAGCGCAGATAAGGTTTCTCACAGCCCCACCTGAGCGCCTGTGCCAAGGTAAACTTGCTCTCCAGAACGGCTCCCTGACTGGAAAATGTGTCAGTCTATTTATTTCTCACTCCCACTGGAAAAAAGGTTGGGGGGGTGGGTACAGGGAGTGGTTGGCCATGATATCATTCTTTCCACGGAACTTCTCAAAGGCATTGCATTTCATGGTGACTTCCAGGCCGCTTGTGTTTCGCTGCATAGTACGGAACAGAACTGGCCGGGAGCATGAGTTTCTCTTCCTTCTCCACAGCACTCTGCCCCCTCCTCCCCACCTCTTTCTGGGGTTTTTACTCCCTGTGGGCTTCGCAGGCAGCCCTCAAAAGGAACCTGAAAGCCAAGATGTGGGTGAGAAAGTTTTTCTAGCATTTCTTGCTGAGGTGACCTGTATCTGAGGACCTGTATCTGAGGCTGGTTTGTGGGGATACAGGACAGGTGCTTGCTTGAAGGGGCAGGAGAGGTATCTACCTGGGGGCAAGCCTACTCCCTTCAGAAACATCAGAGAACTGGGAATCAAGAGCAAAACAATTTTACCAAAAGCCATGCAAAGAGTCAGTACCAGGGGCTCCTGGGTGGCTCAGTCGGTTAAGAGTCCGACTTCGGCTCAGGTCATGATCTTGCGGTTTGTGAGTTCGAGCCCTGCATCGGGCTCTGTGCTGGCAGCTCAGGGCCTGGAGCCTGCAGCAGATTCTGCATCTCCCTCTCTGTCTGCCCCTCCCCTGCTCTCTCTCTCTCTCTCTCTCAAAAATAAATAAACATTAAAAGATTAAAAAAAAGAAAGAGCCAGCACCAGTTGGGGGTCACTGCATTCATCACCATTCTTGTTTACACTTCTCTGGAGAAGAGCAAAGATTGTCTCACTGGGTTTCTGGTTCCTACTAGCTGCTGGGAGATGCTGTAGGCTAGCACCCACCTGGAGGGAACCTGGACTCAGGCTGGGAGGGTGAGCCCATTACCCGTCCCCCTTATCAATGTCTCCTGTAGGTCCACATTTCTTCCAGAAGGAGTCTGGAAAGTAAGAGAGGGGCCTTGCACAGACCAGTAAACATAGTGTCCTATGGGCTGAGAACTATGATTAATCCAGTCCAATTTGAGAACTTTAAACTTTTTATTTGTAATTTTTCAACATGTAGATAAAATCAGAGACCAATACAGTGAACCCCTGGGGACAAACTTCCTGGCTATATCAGGACAGACTTGGTTATGCTGTCCTAACAAACATCCCCAGGTCTCAGTGGCTGAGAGCAAGAAAGGTTCATTTCATACTCATCCACCTGTCCTCCATGGGTTGCCTGAGGATATCTTGTCTACTCAGGGACTGGGGAAGAGAGAAGCTTTGACAACGTGCTGGCGCTGTCATGCTGGCCAAAACTTTTGTGCACTGGCTCCTGAGGTCAAAAACATAAGTCACTTCCACTCCAGCTGATTGGCCAAAGTAACCTCAGAGTGGATGGGAATTGCAACCCTACCACAGGCCTGGAAGGCAGAGAGCCAGAAATATTTGGTGGGCAGAGCTAATGATGGCCACATCAGCTTTCACAAATATTACCATATTGCCTTATTCGCTTCAGGTTTTTCTACTTCAAAAACAGCAAATATTAGAGATACAATGGAGTTCTCCTCTGGACTCCTTCCCAGCCCATCCACTCCCTCATTTACCAGAGCTAAGCACTGTTTTGTTTTTTAAGTTTATTTTGAGAGAGAATGAGAGAGAGTTTGTGTAAGTAGGGGAGGGATAAAGAAAGAAAGAGAGAGAGAGAGAGAAAATCCTAAAGTGGGGCTCGATCTCAAGACCATGCAATCATGACCTGAGCTGAAATCAAGAGTAAGATTCCCAAATGATTAAGCCACCCAGGTGCCCCTAAGCACTGTTTTGAATTCAGTGTTAATTATCCTCATGTGTGTTTTTATGTTTTTACCCTTTTTATTGCATTTTTATGTTTCCATAAACATTATAAAGTATTATTATGCCCTGCCAGCTTTTAAACTATATATGTGTGTACATACATATCATCATCTTCTGCAGTGTTCATTTCCTCCTTAGCATTCCAATTGTGAGGTTTTTTTCTATGCCAACACATGCTGGACTATATTGTATTGGATAACTGTAATATGATTTGGTTTCCCATTATCTTGTTGATGGGCATTTAGGTTGTTTCCATGCTATAGCAAACATCTTAATACCTGTCGCTTTGTGTTCACATATAGGACTAGATGCTTAGGAGCAGAATTTCTGGACATGACCACCTACAACTTTACTGGTTATTGCCAAATTACTCTCCAAAGTACTTGCACCAACTTACAATGCCACTAGCAGGGAATGAGTTTCTGTGATTTAATAGCTCTGCCAACACTTGGCATAGGCCGACATACATTTTCACTGATCTGGTAGGTGTAAATGGTATTTTATCGTTGTTTTGATTTGTATTTCTTTGCTTAATAGTGGAAGCAAGAATCTTTTTGTATTTCTATTGACCTTCTGGGGTTCCTCTTCTACAAATCAATAGTTTATATTCTTTTCCCATTTCTTCCCAAGGTTATATATCTTTTTCTAATTAATTTGAGAGGTTTCTTCATATGTTACACTCATTGTAAGTACCATCTCCCAAGCTATGGCTTGTTTTTCACTTTGTTATAGTGGCCTTCTGTTATGCAGAAGTTAATTTTAATGTAGTCAAAATTATCAAATTTTTATGTTTTCTATTTTTTGAAGAGAAATTGTTCCTTATCTTAGGGTCATAAAGAATTTTTCTAGGAGCACCTGGGTGGCTCAGTCAGTTAAGCGTCCGACTTCAGCTCAGGTCATTATCTCACAGTTTGTGGGTTCGAGCCCCATGTCGGGCTCTGTGCTGACAGCTAGCTCAGAGTCTGGAGGCTGTTTCAGATTCTGTATCTCCCTCTCTTTCTGACCCTCCCCTGCTCACGCTGTGTGTGTCTCTCTCTCAGAAATGAATAAAACATTAAAAAAAATTTTTTTTAACATTTATTTATTTTTGAGAGACAAAGAGAGACAGACCATGAGCAGGGCAGAGAGAGAGGGACACACAGAATTGGAAGCAGGCTCCAGCACAGAGCCCGACATGGGGCTCGAACCCACGAACTGTGAGATCTGACCCGAGCCGAAGTCGGCCACTTAACCAACTGAGCCACCCAGGTGCCCCAAAACATTTTTTTAAAAAAGAATTTTTCTATATTTTCATCTTATACTTTAAAATTTTGCTTTTTGTTTTTAGTTCTATAATCTACATAGGGTTGATTTAAGGGAGAAATCTAAGTTTGTATTTTCCATATGGACAAAAGTTCCTGGGATTCATTTATTAAACACACTACCCTTTCCACATGGATTTGTAACACCATCTCTAACTGGTATTGTTTCCAAATACGGGTGGGCCAGCGGCTAGGCTTTCTGTTCTGTTCCATTGGTTTGTCCTTTTGTCCCAATTCTGTTGTCTTCATTACGAAATAGTTTGATACTAAATCTTGATACCTGGTAGGGCAAGTTGTTCCACGTTCTACTTTTTCAGAATCGCTTCTCAGTTATTCTTGGCCCTTTTGCTCTCCTAGGTCCGTTTAAGAAATCAATTTCTTCCAAATCAGATTGTATAGTTCCAAACAAAACAAAACAAAACAAAACACCCTGTTAGACTTCAAATAAAATTCTACTGATGAATTTGACAACTTTATGATTTTGAGTGTTCCTATTCATCTTCTTCTGTATGGCACCCACTTACGATTTCACAGCCCTTGATAAGACCCTCATTTCCTCCTCCGCTCCCCCCTCCAACCCTTGTGAGTTTGACTCAAACATTGCTTACTTTCTGTTTCTTACTGTAGCTTCAGTATCTTTATTTCTAGTACTCACTTCTTTCAAAGGTTTCCTAATTCTTCCTTCAGTGTGTAACAGGTAAACCCCAGACACATTATAATGATAAGGGAGTAAAGGAGAGGGTTCTCATAGTCTCCTGGGAGGAGATATGACAGCATAATTACATATGAGGGGGTGCACAATAATCTTTTCTGAGCTTTATGAGGTAGCATGGGTAGTAGTTAAGAGGCCAGATTGCTAAGTTTGAATCCCAGCTCTATCATTTACTGACTCTCATCTTGGGCAAAGTACTTAGTATCTCTGTGCCTTACTTCTCCTTTCTGTAATGTAGGAGTAAAAATATTAATTATCTCATAATATTATTATGAGAAATAAACAAGCTAGCATATTTAAAGGACTTGGGAGAGTGCCTGGTATATTGTGTGTGATCAATTATCATTACTAAGATAGGCTTTCCAAAGCACATTGGAATATGGCTAGTTTGAATTTTCAAACCAGACAATGTAAGAGTAACTCACTAAGCATAACACTGAGCAAAGAAATTGTTGGTTAGCACTGTATCTTCTTAGTAAGCAGAAGGGTACCATCCACATAATTGAAGGTTTAATCATTAGTGATCCTCAGTGGTGCTAGTTTAGTGTTAACTATGTTGTAAATTTCACAGAATCAATGAGTTCAGACTTGGATGGTACCCAAGATAATCCAATCTGATTTCCCACCCATGCTTAAAGCCTCTTAAAATAAAGCTATACAAAAGGAAGACTGTAATGAAAGACGATCAGAAAGGCACAAATATTGAAAGGACATCAAACTTATTTAAAAAATAAAAAGACGGTAGGAAATCACATGACTCGATAAAATTTCAAAGGTTAGTGGGAGAGGCCCTTAAGAGAAGCCAAAATGAGAAGGTGTTTCTAAGAGCTGATAGCCTAGATCTAGGATAGAAGATCTTACCCAGAAAATGTCTGTACATTTGGAAACCAAGGGAGTATTTGCCAAGATTCTACATTACTACATATGTGAGCTATTTGAGGGGTCTGAAATATATCCCTTGTTCTCTTGACCACCAGTCTACTAGGGGACCTGACATTTCCACCAATGGCGCTCTCTTTGGGTTAGGACTTTGGATGTCTATATAAATAACTCATGAGGAGTAAACGTAGATCATCTAGGAGACCCTCAGATTGAATTCCTCAGTGCAGGCCTAGATGAGAGCAGGGTCACAAGATGTAGATCTAGTGAAGGAAGTTCTGCTGGGAAGAGGGGAATGGAAATGCTAGTATAGGGCCCCCTTACAAGCAGCAGAGCCAGACTGGGGACTCAATGAGACCAGAGGATGGAAGGATGAGGGGTGGGGAATGGGGTGGAGACATACAGCAGAACATTGGGGCTGAGTATGTAGGAGGGGAGAGTGAAGGGCAGGGATAATCATCAGCCTGGAGTTGCTGCTCCAGCTGGATGGAAGCTGGCTCTGACTCCCAGAAGTTTCTTCTCAATGATCTGGAAAGCCACAGACCTGTGAGGAGTCTTGACCCTCTCTAAGGAAGCAAGGTCTCCACATTACTATGAAGAATCCACCTTCAGAACTCAGACCTGAGGGCTAGAAGCTCTTATGTGCATTGTGATATGTCCCTGATGATAGCAGCACCTTGTTATGTGCAGCTCTTCACACTTAGAAAGCACTTAAATGTCTCTTTTGCTGCTCTTGATACCCTTACAAACTGGACAAGGCAGTGCCATTATCCTCATATTATAGAAAAGGAAACTGAGAGTCAAAAAGCAGAACAGCTTGCCATAGGTTCCCACAGCTGGACAGGAAAAAGTCAGATCAGCTTCACCTCAGGATCCCCACTACTGTCAGAGTAGAGCTTGAGGCCAGAATTGGTTGAGATATGGCAGTCATTATATCTGAGTGTGACCGGGTTAGGCTGGCTGGCCCAGGTGCTCATTCCTACAGGGAGGGGTCTGCTAAAGGGGCTGCCACCCTGATAGGTGCATGAAGCTTGGTTGCTGCCCTGACACCATAGTGCCTCCTGCTCCAGCCCTATGGTCTCTTATACTCCTCCATTCTCTTAACTTCATTCATTCATTCATTCATTCATTCAACACACAGTGGGCACTGATACACTAGGAATACAAATGGAAAATCAGGTCCTATCACTGCCTTTCACAGTGTGGTGGTGCAAGGCAGTACCTAAACAGACAAGGGCAACAAAATGTGGACTGTCTTTTCAGAGAGGGAGTATAATGTAGTGATTAGGATCATGGACTTTGGAGCCAGCATGGGAAAATATGCTATGGAGAGAGGATATATTTAAAGATATCATGACCAAGAATTTCTTAGACATAGTGAAAATAGATAACTTCAGATTGAAAGGACACAGTGTTAAACAAGATAGATAGAAAAGGAACTCACAGCTAGATATATTGTAGTGAAATTTAAGAACATTAATGATGGAGAGAAAATTTTCAAAACATCTAGAAAGAGAAAATAGATCAACTAAAAAAGAAAAAGAATGACATGAGCCCTCAGTAACAGAACTGGACACAAGACAATGAAGTAATATTTTAAAGTGTTGATGGAAAAAGAATTCAAACTAGAATTTTATATCCAGCTAAAATACCATTTAAACATAAGTAAAAAAAAATAATGTCAGGTATATAAAGCTTCAGGTAGCTTATCTCCAAACCTCTTTTTGAAACATTCTTGGAGCTAATTTTTTAGTGCAGAAAGGAAGCTAGAAAAAACATTCCAGAATAATCCTGAAGAAGAAGGAGGAGGAGAAAGAAGAAGAGGAGAAGGAAGAGGAGGAGGAGGAAGAAAAGAAGAAGGAAGAGGAGGAGGAGGAGGAGAAGAAGAAGGAAGAGGAGGAAGGAAGGAAGGAAGGAAGGAAGGAAGGAAGGAAGGAAGGAAGGAAGGAAGGAAGGAAGGAAGGAAGGAAAGGAGAGAGGGAGGAAATAAAACATATACCTAAGGTCAAAACTCAGAGAAATAGAATGTAGCAACAATAAGACATTAAACAAGCTGGTGTTGTGAAAAGATTATAAAATATAGAAATACATGACAAAACCAATGGGGGAAAGAAAGAGAAGATATAAACCTGTAATAAATACTGAAAGAAACTACAAACACAGAAAAAAGTTTTAGACTAACAATATTAGGAAGACTTCTAATTAGGAGACAATAAAACTGATATAATTTTGGCAAAATGTGAAATTCCAAAATTGGAGTAAGAATAAATAGCACACTGAGTTATAAGTACTCAATTAAGAATTACAATACAATCAAAGACCTCCCTCTTCCTGAAAAGCCCTAGGCTTAGATAATTTTACAGGAAAGTTCCACCTGTAAGGGGGAGAAAATCACATAAGAAATATACATTGTCCCAGAAACTAAGAATTGGTTTCTCCTTTGTTGTAAGACTGGTGTAAGCTTTATTACAAAGTCAGATAAGGATTGTAAAAACAAACAAAAAACTATCAGGCTATTCCATATTTGAATATAGATATGTAAGTTATAAATAAAATATTAGCTAACTGTATCTCACAATGTATTTATAGAGTTATGACCAAGCAAGGTTTATTCTAGACTATAAGAAACTTTAATGTGAAGAAGAAAAACTATTAAGGTAATTCTTACCATTAAAGAAAAATTTCATGCATTTCATGCATTTAAAGCATTTGATAAACACCTTTGGAATTTTAAAATGTGTATTTTCTCAACTTGATGAAGGCTATTTATTGACTAACTACAGCAAATATAGTACATGGAGAAAGTTTAGATGTGTCTCTTCTAGCTCAGTTACCTGCTATCCCTTCTGTGGATGAGCAAAGTACTAGAGGCTTGGCCAAATGATACAATCAGAACAACACATAAGAGCTATAGGAAGGAGAGAGAAATATGACCGACCACACTGAAAATTGACTATAGGGGTGCCTGGGTGGTTCAGTTAGTTAAGTGTCCCAACTCTTGATTTCGCTTCAGGTAGTGATCTCACTACCTGAGTTCGTGAGTTTGAGCCCCAGGTCGGGCTTGGTGCTGATGGCATGGAGCCTGCTTGAGATTCTCTTTCCCTCTCACTCTGCCCCTCTCCTGCTCATAAATGCTCTCTTTCTCTTTCGCTGTCAAAAATAAATAAATAAACTTAAAAAAAAAAAAACTACCATAGGACCCTGAAATCCCACTTCTGGGTATATACCTAAAATAAATGAAAACAGGATCTCAAAAAGAAATCTACACTCCCATGTTCACCGCAGTGTTATTCACCATAGCCAAAATTGGAAACAACCTAAACGTCCATCAACAGATAAAGAAGATGTGGTATATATATGTAGACACACCTCCCCCCTCCCACATGGGAATATTATTCAACCATGAGAAAGGATATCCTGCCATTTGTGACAACATGGATAGACCTTGAGCACATTATGCTAAGTAAAACAAGTCAGAGAGAGGACAAATACTGTATGATATCACTTATATGTGAAATCTAAAAAAAGCTGAACTCATGAAAATAGACTAGAATGGCATTTACTGGAGCCTGGAGGGTGGGGAAAAATGGGTAAATGTTGGTCAAAGAGTATAAACTTTCAGTTACAAGATGAGTAACTTCTAGGGGGTATAATGTACAGCATGGTGATTATAGTTAATAATACTGTATTATGCTTAAAAGTTGCTAAGAGAGGAAAACTTAAACGTTTTTGCCACAAAAAAAGAGATGGTAATTATGTGATGTGATGGAACTGTTAGCTAACCCTACGGTGGTAATCATTTTAAAATATATAAGTATATAAATCAACACCCCTGTACACCTTAAACTTATACAATGTTATTATGTCAATTATATCTCAATACATCTGGGGGGAAAAACCTGAGTGTGCATAAAAATCACCTGGAGATATTATGAAAACACATATCTAATTCAGTAGAACTAGATGTGCCTGATATTCTGCACTTCTAACATGCTTCCGGGGGGTGGCAATCCTGTTGTCTGGGGACCACACTGTGGGTAACAATACAGTAGATCTACACTGTCCACTAGGCAACCTCTAGCCACATGAGGCTATTTATATTTTCATTAAAATTAATTAAAACTAAAATTTAGCTCCTCAGCCACGTAAGTCACATTGCAACTGCTTGATAGCCACGTGTTACTAGTGGCTACCATATTGAACAGCACAAAAATATAGAACATTTCCATTATCATGGAATGTTGGACACCACTGCTCTTTCATTCAACTATTAGAATATGTAAAACTTGTACAGAAGATCAAGATCAAGGCAAGAGTATCAATGATTTACTGCCAGCCTTCCAAGGAGTTAACTTGGACCTTTAGGCGATGGTTGAGGACTGACCTAAAGTGACTGATTCTGAACATCACTGTCACTGCCTTGGATGCAGGAGTCAAAAGCATGTATATACAGTAAATAATACCAAATGAGCTGGGAAATACCTCCAAGCTGAGAATTCAAGTCCAGAGAATATAAGACAAATCATAAGGCAATAAGAATAAAACAAATGAAATAGGTACAAGTAGCAAGTTACATATTTTGGGATGGCAGGAGTGCGGAATGAGGAAAGCTTATCAATATAAGATGATAAATCACCAGGAATATAGCAGAGGAAGGACCAGAGGTTAGGGCCCATGAGTTCAAAACAGCAATACCAAAAGAGAAACACTTGTTAAAAGTATCACAAACACAGTGGTGGTCAGAAATGTATCTGGCTCAAGCCTCCAAATGAATGAATGAATGAATGAATGAACGAACGAATGAATGAACGAACAAATGAACTAGCCATTCAACCAATCAAATTGGAGGAAGTGCCAGTTTGGGGGCCAAGAAGCAGTCTGGAGGATTGGAATACAATGAAGATGAAATACAATGAAATTAAGCCAAACAAAAGAGGGTCTTTGCACAGCTTGATAATAGGTGATAAGTTGAGAATAATGGGCTTAGATTTCTATAGCAGAAATTTTTAAAAACAGTGAAAGATCAGATGGAGAGGGATGGAAGATCTCTGTTGGCGGTAACATTAGTGCAAGGTAGCGTCTTTAGGCCCGTAAGACCAGGTCCTGAGTTTGTTTTTTAACCATTTTATGACTTTGGGCAAATCAGTTAAGCGTGAGAAATATCTTCATCTTAAAAAATGGGGTGAGGGGGCGTGCCTGTGTGGCTCAGTCGATTAAGCAACCGACCTTGGCTCAGGTCTCACAGTTCGTGAGTTCGAGCCCCACATCTGGCTCTGTGCTGACAGCTCAGAGCCTGGAGCCTGCTCCGGATTCTGTGTCTCCCTCTCTCTCTGCCCCTCCTCTGCTCACGCTCTTTCTCTCTCAAAGATAAAATAAACATTTTTTTAAAATGGGGTTAAAGGTTGTTGGGTTGTTGGCCTGATGAATAAAATCATGAATGTGATCTGAGGTTGTACCCTCAGATCAGAAGTGAGCAGAAGTGTAAAGAGTTGTAAGCAGTCAGAGGGCTTCAGGGTATGTGGTCTCTCTCTGCTATTTCAGTTCTGAGCTATCCGGCCTGGAGGGGACTCTGCTCATGGTCCCTGGGGTGGAAGGAGCTGGGTCAATTCTTCCAGGCTGCTGCTTGGGGAGACTCAGGGTTTTTCTCTGGGGACATAGGACCCCAGGGGACTGACAACCCATTTATAGCACACCACACTGGGATGGAGTATCCTGAGGTCAGGGCAACCCCTGCCAGAGAATGGGGATGGGGGCATCCCCTTCTCCCTCTGTCTATAACCTCAAGGTCAGCCAGCGCCCCTCCCCCAGCCCTCCATCACCAGTGTCCACATGGCCACCTTGTCAGCAGGTCACGTGCCAGCGAGAGCTGATGTCAGGGTAGCAGCCTGTGAACTCAAGTGAACTAACCCGTGTGCAACCTGCAAGTGCACTTTATAGTTTGCAAAGTGCTGTTGCCCTGATTATTCCCCTTGTCCTTTGAGGCAGTTGTTATGATCTCCTTGTCATGGATGCGGAAGCAGGCACAGAGAGGAAAGATGACTTAAGCTAGAAAATGGCAGGCTGATGACCCTAGGTTTGGATTGTTTGTCTTCAAATCCTGTGTACATTCTAGAGTCTTGTGCCACTGCACGTCTCCTGGGGGCATCCTCCTCTCAGGTAGGAGGGCTCTTCTTCCCACGCCTCTAGCTCTCCAATGCATGCTGTCTGAGACGGGCCTTTCCCGAAGCCCACACTGGTGCATTCCTGCTCTTTCTTTGGGCGCCCTCTCAGCGAAAAGATCTGACTGTATGGACTCCCAGGCCCACCTGGGTTTTAAAGGATGTAAGCATGGAGGATGGCAGGCTTCTGCCGCCTCCTGGTAACTTGTGAGCATTGCTAACCCATTGCCAAATTCCACCAAATACCTTTTCTTCTTCTTTGAGATCATTTTCTTTCTTGAAGATACATACTCTGGGGAATGTTTCAGTTTTTGCTGTGTCTGAACAGAATGCAAGTCAGGATATCATACTATGAGCCTCAGATGAAAAGTCAGGAAACCTGGACTGAAACTGCCTGTCTTTTGTGGGATACAGAGCAAATCTTTGAGCCTTAGTTTCATTATTTGTAAAGTGGGAATCCTGTCTACATCTTGGAGGGATTGAGAGGGCTGAGCCATGGGATGTATCCGTGTCATAGAGCAGGGCTCAAGGGAAGTCCTGGTTATTATTTGCTCATATTCATTGCTTTGCAGGATTGTCACTGGCCCTGAACTTGCAGACCTCTTGAACTCCATTCAAGTATTTCAAAGAACTGAGCATTGGAAGGCAGTGAAAGACAGGCCAAAAGGTGGCTTTCAAAAGTTCCTTGTAAGACTCGCTAAGAGTAGTTAACATCCCAGGCATTGCTCAAATACTCCTCCCAAAACCTCACCTCATATCCACCAGGGAAAGGTTTCCAGAGCAAAAGTCACCAACTGAAGAAGCAGTCTATTCCTTCTGTGGCCAGCTCTGCCTGAGAACAGGTGCTCTCTCCTTTGTGGGTAAGAACTCCACTTGCTGAGGCCCAGAAGTGAGGTCAAAGGGTGGGCTTGGAACTATCCATTTGCTTTACTCTTCGATCGCTTAATTTAAGTTGGGAGCTACCTGGTTTTGCCTTTATTAAAATATCTCACTCATGAACTTCCTCTCTGTGGAGTGGCTTTTGGAGTAATAGACTCCTGTCTTACAAAGCAAGAGTTCTTGTGTGACTCTCTTGGCCATTCATAGCTCAGTATAGAGTCCTTACCTTGACGTCTGCAGCACAGGAGGCAGGACTGCCTTCTCTGAGAGGTAACCTGGGGACAGGCAAACCTGGATAGGGTGAGGGAGGTACAGTAGTGGGGGGACCAGTTGAGGCCATCTGGGAAGAAGGGCTCCCAAAGCTGGAGGTTGGAGAAGTGTTCAGAAAAGGATTAAGAGGGCAGTGGAGAAGGTGGTTACAGTTAGTTGACAGTTTGGCAGAGGAGCTGCTGAAAATCATCTCCTACTCAGCCTTGCCCACTTGTGGGAATCGTTAAGAAATCGAGTCCGGGGTGCTGGATGGCTTGGTCAGTTAAGTGTGCAACTCTGGGTTTCAGCTCAGGTCATGATCACGGTTCATGAGCTAGAGCCCCATGTCAGGCTCTGCACTGACAGTTTGGAGCCTGCTTGGGATTCTATAGGTCTCCCTCTCTTTGCCTCTCTTTCTCTCAAAATAAACAAACTTTAAAGAAATCACCCAGTCTGGAATGCTACATAGATCCTTGTGTTCTTATTGAACCTTAGTTATGTACCTTCTGGGAGGAAAGGGGACGGAAAGGAATGACCATGGAGGACCAGGTTCCACAATCCCTGCCACTCCTTTTATTTATATGTTACAGCCACATTTTCCTATTTCCCTGCTTGTGGGGCCCCTAGATAAAACTAAATCTGCATGTTTTATCTCCCGCTAGATGGTGGATGCCTTCAGGGTAAGACTGGGACTGATTTATTCATGTCTCTGGAGCCTCACAGAGTGCCTGGAATACAGCAGGTGCACAAAAACGCCTGTTGAGTTTAAATGGCCAGTAAGTCACCTGAGTAGTTTAAACTTGGAAACTTGAATCATTTAATCTATTAGTTCTCAAACTTGGATGTGCATTAGATTTATCCTGCGAACTTTAAAAAAATATATTAGTGCCCTAGTCCCTAATTCCAACCAATTAAATCAGAATCTTGATGGTGAGATTTTCATAGTTTAAATGCCCAGAAAGAGCTCAGTACCTGAAGGCATGATACAGTAAATCCTTTTATAAAACTGAGAATCACTTTCTAATGCACAATAATTACCCATTGCATTATATTTGAGTTATCTTCTAATGGAAGATCTTAAAGTTGAGTCTGTATGTACAAAATATATAGAACTTGACATTTTTAAAAAAAGGAACTAGGAAACATATAAGGGGAAAAGGTAATTTTCACTGGATATTCAGAGACTTGCCCATTCACAGTATGGCAAAAGATTCAGCATAACGTCATAATGCTTGAACTGAATTTCATTAAAAAATTTTTTTGTATTTGATGGGGGGAGAGAGGGAGAGAGCAAGTGCACCTGTGTGTGCATGTGTGAAAGAATCGTAAGCAGGCTCTACACTCAATGTGGACCCCAATTCAGGGCTCAGTCCCACAACCCTAGGATCATGACCTGAGCCAATGTCAAGAGTCAGACACTCAACTGACTGAGCCACCCAGGTGCCCCTGGATTTCATTTTTTAAAAAAAGAAGACAAGTAAGTCAAAGGGATGGAATAGAGTGAGAGAAAGAAGGCCCCACCCTTCAATAAGAGTCTTTGTGTGACCTATTGGGGCAGATGCTGGCCACAGACACCTTCTTTTGAAATCTGTGTATATTTGAATGTCCTTATGTTTAAATGGGGTAGAAGGGATACAAACCTAAGTGTGAGTTTTAGTTATATTAAGGTGTCTGTTAAGAGGAACTTGTATGGCCAGCACCTTGCCTGCACAGACCCAACTGCAGGAAGATGGCAGAGAGGATCTCCTGATCTCAGCACTTCAGGACTTGAGTAGGGTAGGGACAGGCGGTACCTTGATACCTGTTTCTCTAGGCATGGTTCTGAACCAGCAGCATGGACTTCATCTGCTTGTTCCCTAGAACTACTGATCTGAATCTGAATCCTAACAAGATTCCCGGGTGATTGATTTACAAACACATGAAAGGTTAAGAAACACTGCCTTGAAGTGTGTTGCACTCAGCTCCTTCTGAAGCTTGCCCTTGGCCTCACATGGAGAGGCTTGATCTTTTCTTATTCACCCCGGTAGCTAGTATGTAACTCTTCCAATATTTGAACAACCTTTCTGAGCCCTCCTGATTTTTTTCTCTTTATAGGGAAAGCAAAAAAGAAATGAAATAGCTGTCATCACTGATCTGAGGCCCAGAGGGAGAGAGGAGGAGATCAAACGTCAACATCTGTGATTCTGCAAATAGAAAATGAAATGTTTCCCAGGCGGGCTAGGAAGTAGCTCTCGGGTGCCTGGCTGGTGCTCTGTGGTCCCATCTGAGGTGTCTAGGCTCCATCCAGAGCCTTTAAAGGGAACCCCGGGGCTGCCCATTGTGGGGCAGTGGGAATGTTTAGCCAAACTCCTAGGGAAGCTTGAGGCAGATCTGCCAAGGCCCAGGCACCAGCAGGTGGGTCACCAGCAGCTCTTCTGCTCACTGGAGAACTTCAAGAAGGAGTAGGGTGAAATACTCCCTGATATAGGATACTCTGTACAAGTAATAGTCCACTTACCTCCTCTCCTCATCCCCAGCTCTGAGCCAGTGCTTGTCCTTCCTCTGTCTGGGTACCAGGTCTATCTAAAAAGTGAAGCAGAGTCTCAGGCCTTCTTTCTGTTTTTCTGGAGTTCTTGTCAAGTTGTTTCTCTGAAAGAAAAGCCATAGTGTTATGGAATAACAGATCAGCCAGCATTCTGGGCTGGGGACAAACACAGTGGCAGAGGAGTTAGGGAATTAGTTCCAGAGACTTGGTCTCTCAGAAGTCTCTGTGATCCATACCTTGATGGGCATCCCCATCAGGGCTCCCCCACACTCGCCCAGTGTGTCCCCTCCTTTTCATCTTTGACAGTCAGGCTGATCCGTTCTATCAGACAAAGTGCCATGTACTTGTTCTCCTTTCCCAGCACACGTGGCCTGCATTTCTGCAAGGCCCACCTTCACAGAGCCAGGGACCTCCAAACAGGCTCACCTTGGCTCAGATGCAGTTTCCTTTTCCGTGCTCTGGATTCTGGCCAAGAGCAAGCCTCAGAGGCACTGGCCTCAGGGACATCAATTCCTCCCAGAGATCTCCTGTGGGGAAGGTATTGGGAGGCCAGCTCTAGAACAGTCACTGTGCTGGGCCACGAGGTGTTCTCTCCACCCCGGATCTCCTCTCCAAGAAGGTAGACTGGGAGCAATTCAACACTGAGGGGCTGGGCTGGGCACTCATTGCTGCCTGGGTTTGTGCCTTAAATATTTAAGAAGCAGAGCTGGGTATTACTGAGCAACTATTCATTTCTGACGCAGTACCAGCCAAACAAGCAAACTGAGTGCATTCCTTGCTTGAGGGCTGAAAGTGGGGGGAAAATTTGCTTGCTTGCTTTCGATATTTTTTTCTAGATGTTTTTTGGGGGGATAAAACTTTAAATGTTGGTGCTCCTCAACCAGTAATTCCACCTTCCTGAGGACATATTCAAGGATATGAACAAAGGGCTCCATAGATGCTCATGACATTACCACTTAAGATAGCATAATGTTCAACAAAGTAGCATAAATGTTCCATGAAAATGTCATAAATGTTCAACACCAAGGAAATAGCTAACTCAATTATTACATAGCTTTATGGTAGACAATGATACCCATTAAAAGTAATATTTTCCAAGAATTTTAATGACTGAGAATATACAAGAATCATGTTTATAGAGAAAAGTGGGATTCAGAAATGTATAAAAATGAATTATAATTGTGAAACTATATGTAATATAGATGTGTATATATAATATGTAATAGAAAAAAAGACCAAACCCTAAATATTAATAGTAGTATCTGTGGATTATTTAAGTATGGTCTTATTTGGTTACTTGTCTCCTTATTTAGTCTTTTCACGTTTCTTGTCAGGATTCAAAAATGTATTCTAGAGGTGGGAAATTTGTATAAAGGGCCCTCCTTATTCCCTGTGCAATCAGTTCCCACTGTATGGACTGTCTGGGGCCTGGCTCACCTTCTCTGTGTGGGGTGGCAGCTGAGTCCACTGCCTTCTTCCTTCCACGAAACAGTCTTTTTTTTTTTTCAATTTTTTTTTAACATTTATTTATTTTTGAAACAGGGAGAGACAGAGCACGAGCTGGGGAGGGGCAGAGAGAGAGGGAGACACAGAATCTGAAGCAGGCTCCAGGCTCTGAGCTGTCAGCAGAGAGCCTGACGCGGGGCTCGAACCCACAAACTGTGAGATCATGACCTGAGCCGAAGTCGGATGCTTAACTGACTGAGCCACTCAGGCACCCCCACGAAACAGTCTTCTGCTTCACCAAATCTGAGCCAGCTGTGTGTGCGGCTCTGCAGGCCACCAGCCAATCCTGCATGTCACCTGCATCACAGAAAGGAAGCAACAAATCCAAGCTCCGGTTTCTCTCCCGGGTCCCCACTTGTCTTTGTGCATTCTGGTTTGTCCCTTTCTTCCCCATGTCCATCCTCCCTTCCCAATGTCCGTCCTAGGGGCTTCGGGCCCAACACTAGATAAAATAAGAGCCACATATGTAGACTGCTCAACCAGCACCCCCCAAAATTTCTTTATTTTATATCACTCATAGAGGTGCTGCCTCTCTGATCAAACCCAATGGATACAGGGAGGAGACTAGACATACAGACAAACACCCCAGAGCCAGGCTCTGATCGCAAGACACACTACAAAGGCCAAACTTCTTCTATAACAGCATGTCCATCCTCTTTCAATCTTTGATACTCAGGGTAATTTGTACTCTGGGACAATTGGCCCAATTTCTGCAGCAAGTCAATAGCATGGAATAAAAATAGCAGTGAAGAATGGGGGAGAGCAGACTGCTGTATTCTAAGAGAATTGAGAGACAGAATATCCAATGTAAGGTGAAGCTAGATCCTGATGAGAACAAACCATCTTTAAAGAGACATTTTTTAGATAAATGTAAATATGATTAGATGCTAGATGGTGGATATCAAGGAATTATAGCGTATTTTGGCAGGTGTGACAGTGACCTTGGAGTTCTGTAGGAAAATTTCTTCCTTTTGTGATATGTTCTGAAATGACACAGTCCTGGTGATTTGTATTAAAATATTTTGGCCAAAAAAAAGGAAAAAGGGATAAATAAAGCAAGTGTGGAAGATTTCAGATGGTTGTTGAATTCGGGTGACGGATAATGAAGGTTCTTTCTACCATTTGCTCTGTTGTTTGGATATGTCTAAATCAACCCTGTTCCCTCTGGCACACGGTGCGGTTTGGGCATAAGTCTTCAAATCTCTCCAGTTGATTCCCTGCCTGGGAATAAAATGGGGAGCTGAGCTCAACTCTTGATATTCAGGATGGATGTCCCCCAGTGGTTGCCCCACACACCCTCTTCCCAAATGTTTCCCAAAGCTCATGGGTCAGAGCAGTACAGTTATGGTGTGTCCCTTTCCCTGTGGCCTCTATTGCCTGTGTGGCCCCACAAAGGGAAAATAGAATGTGCTGCTCCCAGCAGACCTGGAGGGGACTAGTGTCCAGGACTTTCTGTGGTCCACAGAGAGCCGCAGCCTCCATTTCCTCCATCCCAGGAGCAGCCACTCCAAGTCTTAACATACGAATTCAACTTTGTTTGGGTTTATATGGATAAAGACCCAGGTTTCTGCAGACCAAGAGCCTATGCATTCTACGCCCACTGTGGTTAGGGCCAGTGCAATGAGGTGGGCTCACTGTACCAGGACTGTGAGGGGCTCTTTCCACAGAATCTCAGGACAATAAATGGAAGGTTCCATTCCACCTCAGCCATGCCCTGCCTTACCAATTAACAAATATTTATTGAATGCAAGGGCTGGAAGCAAACTGAAAAACTGGTAACTTTACATCTTAAATGTGTAAAAAGCTAAGGCCCAGAGAAGTGTGCTGACCTGCCCCAAGTCACTCTGTTGGGAATTTATCATTTTGGCCAGCTGTAATCTGAATACTTTCCTCGGGGGGGGGGGGGTGTTCCTGAGATAGCTAGGGGGCAGGGACCCCTGTACCTTGGAAACTGGAAGCTGAGGGAGGTCAAGTGCTCTGTACTTCAGCCCTGGAAGGTGGGGAAAGGGCTCATGAGCCCTGGGAGGTCAATCCTCCCGGGTCAATGCTGTGCCTAAATCTTAGGAGGTAAGATGAAGGTTTGAGACAAGGTAGGAGGGGATGTCAGCAGCACATGTCCCCGGCAGTGGTGCACACAAAGCTAGTGGCAAGTGTCCAGTAGGGGCAGCATCCTAAGCAGGCCGTTCCTGGGGCAAGGTTTCACCTGTGCCTCGCCCACCAGGGCCAGGTTCTCCAGGCTTCCCTTTTGTTCCCTGAGCTGCCTTCTTACTTGCTGTATTAGTTTCTTTTCTTTTCTTTTTTTTTTTTTTTTTGAAAGAGAGAGAGCGCACAGGGGAGGGGCAGTGAGAGAGGAAGACAGAGGATCCGAAGTAGGTTCTGTGCTGTCAGCACAGAGCCTGATGCAGAGCTTGAGCCCACAAACTGTGAGATCGTGACCTGAGCTGAAGTCAGAAGCTCAACCAACTGAGCCACCCAGGAACCCCTTACTTGTGTTCGTTTCCTATTGCTGTTGTAACAAGTCAGCACAAATGTAGTGACTTAAAACAACACAAACTTACCTTACAACCCTGGAGGTCAGAAGTCTGAAGCAGGTCTAACAGGAATAAAGTCAGGATGTCAGCAGGACTGGTTCCTCCTGGAGGCTCTGGGGAGAATCCATTCCCTTGTATTTTCCAGCTCTGAGGCATGGCCTTTTCCTGCATTCCTTGACCCATGGTCCCTTCATCTGTCTTCAAAGCCAGCAGCAGAACACCTTCAGATCTGTTTCTGACCTCTCCTCCCAATGTCACATCTCTTTCTCTGACTCGGACCTTCCTGCATTCTCCTATTAGGACCCATCCGGATAATCCAGGATAATCTCCCCATCTCAGGACCTTTCATTTACACACATCTGCAAAGGCTATTTTGCCGTGTGAATTGACATATTCACAGGGTCCAGGAATTAGGACCTGGACATCTTCCAAGTACCATTAGTCGGCTGACCTTGCCCCTCCAATAAATTCTTATCCTGTTTCAGAAAACCAAGAACTCTTTCAATTACAGTGGACCCTTGAACAACATGGGGTTAGGGCTGCTGACTTCCCGCACAGTTGAAAATCCACAGATAACTTCAGGTTCCTTAAAAACTTAACTAATAGCCTCCTGTTGGCCAGAAGCTTTATTGATAACATAGTCGATTTACACATGTTTTGTATAGGATATACTGTATTCTTACAGGAAAGTAAGCTGAGAAAAGGAAATGTTATTAAGAAGTTCACAAGGAAGAGAAAATACATTTTACAGTCCAGTACTGCATTTATTGAGAACAATCCATGTGTAAGTGGATGGTTGCCATTCAAACTGTGTTGTTCAAGGGCCAACTGCATTTGCAACTGAAATCCCTGACTAGCACTGTCACAACACTTGGGATCTTTAGAGCTAGGGCTGGAATCTGCTTTCTTTGAAGAAAACTGTCCCTACAGAGAGTCAGCTCCGCACTGAAGAGTCTTTCCCGGTATCTTGCAGACCTGCTTGACTCCCATTACCCACAGTCTCTCCAGCCAGGAAGGAGGCTCTGCTTGCTTAGTGCTACATGGGGTCCCTAATTTGGGGGTGAATGGGGAGATGACCAGGGCCCCCACGTTGGGGCAGCAATGGCCCCTACTAGACACACAGCCAGGAAAGGCCACCTCTGGGGTGAGCCAGGTTTTCCACTGTGATGGGTTCAGTCCACTGGGAACACTGGGAAGAACTGGGAGACACATGGTAGATGTGGAAGCCTGAAGCTGCACAGGGCCACACACCTGAAGGGATCCCTCTGCAAGAGAGCCTGAAAGGACTAAGCAAGTGAGAGTTTTTGCAGACTTCCACGATCCAATTCCATACACCTTCATCAAATGCTTGCGATGTGCTGAGCATGGGGTAGGAGTGGATGCCTGATGAGCTTAAGTCCAGGCCCCAGGCTTCAAGTTGCTTACACCCTCAGGAGGTGACCCATACATGTGTAACCACACTGGAAGGCAGAGCCGGAAGGACCCTCCAAGAGCTTGCTGACCCTTTCTGCCCCCATTATAAAGAGGAAACTGAGGCCCAAGGAGGTCAAGAATATAAGCTCAAAAGTGAGAGGTGGCGGCACAGCCACATTAAGTGCTGAAGGCAGAGAAAGGAAGGGAAAACTGGTGAGGGCAGGTGGCATCTAAATTGAGTTTGGACAAGACAGGAGGCAGTGAAGGAAGATAGTGGGGAGGGGGTGTCCAGGAGGCAGGGAAAGGATGACATGAAACCTGGGACCCTGGTGCATACTGAGGACAGGAAGAGTGAAGCCAGGGGAAGGACCTGGTATATAATCTGTGGGCTCCATGCAAAGTAAAACTACAGGTCCCATTGGGTCAGGGAGACCATGCTCCCCTTCCCACAGTCTGCCGGCTCCCACCTCAAGTCAGAAGCTGGGTGACCCAGGGGTTAAGGTCTCTGCCCTGGAAAGCATTTGTACCTCCAGCAAGGGTGGGCAGGAGGCTCTGGCCAAGCTGCCTAGGCCAGCCCTGAAGGTGGATAGCTGCTGACGCCCATCCCAAGATATCATGAGATGGGGGCCCCATCCTGACCCTCTCCATGCCTGTACTTAGGACACTGAGTCTATCTCCAAGTGACTTAGTAGCCACCTTGGGCAGAGGACAACAATGGTTGCAGAACAGAGGTGGGGAGGGACAGGCCATGTATGGAGTAGAGTCCTGGGGCTCAGACAAGGAGGTGCCCCAGGGTGGCAAGGAGAAAAACCAGGAGTGAAACAGGGCTCCACCATCCTGTGAGACTTCACTTACAAAAGACAAAATTATTAAGAATTTCAGGACAGCAACTGCAGAGCAATAAATCCCAGAGCAAGGGCCCCTTTATAAACCACAGAGTCCTATGTGACTACACTGGTCATGTGTGCATGAAGCTGGTCCTGCTCAGGGGACCTCACCTGCAGCCCTCTCCTCCATTCTAAAGGACCTTCATCTCCAGCTTCTGGAAGGCACAACGTAACAGCGTCAACGCCCACTGAAGAAGGAACTGAGGAAATGCAGCCAGAAACCATGTCAGATGTGCACAGCAGGAGACAGAGGAAACAGGCTATAGGTGATAGCCACCAGGAAAAGAAAAAGGTTGTTGTTGGGTTTTTTTTTTTGTATTTTCTATTGAATACCTTTAACACAAGTGGAATGATATCCTATTGCTGTTGGGTTTTTTTCCCAACAAAACTTCATTTTGATTTTCCCAGATTGTCATTTGACATTCAAAACTACATCAAGACCATAAAAATGAATTTGAGGATGCCTGTAAATGAATGATTTGGGGGAACTGTAACAATATTCTGGTAGGTGAACATGTTTTGAAATCCTAGTTTGAACAAGACTATACACAAGAATATAAAACTTGCAACATTTCCTTAGTTTTAAACATCAACTTAAAAAATAGAGGTACTTTTCATTTTAAGCTTCCTACATTGAAAAGTACTGTTTCCATTTTGTTTAAAAATGCCCAGTCATTGATTCTTATAGCAGCCCTGAGGGGCAGGGGACCAACAGTCTTGAGTGCCTATTATACTGTGGCCACTTATCCTAAATGTGCACCCATGGCCTGGCTTTGAGTCCTAGTTCTGGGACCTAACCTCTCTGATCCTCAGTTTTCTCATCTATGAAATGGGGAGGATTTAACCTCTCATATGGTTAACCCTCATTTAACCTCTCAATTCTCTTCAGGAATTGTGTGTTAAATGAGATGGTGTGTTAGAGCTCTACTGTAATGGCGGCCCCAGAGCAGACGTTCAAATGATGGGTCTTTTTTTTTTTTTAATATAATTTTGCTTATGTAACGTAAACTCTGCCAACTTCATAAAAAGCAAATGTAGTCTCCCCAGACAGAAGATGCTCTTCTTCTTAGAAATAACATTACTCTCCCCTTGAAATCTGTGGATTTGATGGTGGCTCCTGACTACTTCCAACATCAGCAAAGTCTTTAAAACTGTCACAAGACAATAGGACTCCAGTCAACGACGGGGGTGGAGTGGGGGGGTGGGGAGGGTGCTGTTCTGAGGGAAGGTCTGTCCCAACAGAATTAAACGAAACTAATTTTTTCAGGATGAATTTCTTATCTCTGCCGTTCTTTGGAATACACTATTTTTCTGCTTTCTATGGAATATAAAATAAAACAATGAAATCAAATTAAAAAGGAAGGAAGGTGGTCTGGGGCAGGTGTATGGAAACAGGCAGGTTCAGGGTCCTACAGCTCATAAGAGTGGGTTCATCTTCAGACTCTAAGGCGAAGATTAAGAAACACGTGTGAAGTACCTGGCACAGCTCCATGAATAATAAGGAAGTGGGGAAGATGGGGGGAACAGAGGTGACACACCCCCTCTGCACCACTGCTGCCTCTTCCCTCCCTCTGGTTACATCCCCTTCAAGACACAGGGATGTGTTCGGGGCCACTGTGACACTGTCCCCTCCTCATCTCTGGGTCACTCTTTGCCGTCCAGCTCACAGCCCTGGAATTACTGACACTTTTACCTCGGCAGGGTGTTCTGCCACCATCCAGGCACTTTGATTCCAGGGTGATACTGACAAACAGATCTGCTAAATGTTAAGTCTGCCCCCATTTCAGCAGAAGCAAACAGTGGTAGGTGCTGGGACTGCAGAGGGCGCCCTCTGCTGACGCCTCTTCAAACAAGATTCATGAAGAGCCTCTGTGTTTTCAAGCTAACAAGCTCTGGATTGCCCTCACTATTTCTTCTTCCTTTTCATATTAACTTCTTTCTCCCTACACCTGGAACTCAGGGCAATCCTACCCAATGGCCACTGTTCACAGGAGACAGTTTGGTGACCAGAGAAGGGAGAGCTAGGAAAGGCATTCTTCAATTTATCATGAGATGAGCTATGGCATCTTATTTTTTTTAAAATAGACTCTAAGAGCTTTTCCCTAAGGTCAGGAACATGGCAGGGATATCCACTCTCACCATTGTTGTTTTACATAGCGTTGGAAGTCCTAGCCTCAGCAATCAGACAACAAAATGAAATAAAAGGCATCCAAATTGGCAAAGAAGAAGTCAGTTTCACTTTTCACAGGTGACATGATACTCTACATGGAAAACCCAAAAGACTCCACCAAAAAACTGTTAGAACTGATACATGAATTCAGCAAAGTTGAGGGATATAAAATCAATGCACAGAAATCAGTTGCATTTCTATACACCAATAATGAAGCAACAGAAAGAGATAGCAAGGAATTGATCCCATTTACAACTGCACCAAGAAATATAAAATACCTAGGAATAAACCTAACCAAAGAGGTGAAAAATGTATACACTGAAAACTATAGAAAATTTATGGAAGAAATTGAAGAAGACAAACAAAAATGGGAATACATTCCATGCTCCTGGATTGGAGGAACAAATATTGTTAAAATGTCAATACTACCCAAAGCAATCTACACATTCAGTGCAATCCCTGTCAAAATAGCACCAGCATTCTTCTCAGAGCTAAAACAATCCTAAAATTTGTATGGAACTAGAAAAGACCCCGAATAGCCAAAGTAATGTTGAAAAAGAAAACCAAAGCTGGAGGAATCATAACTCAGGACTTTAAGCTGTGTTACAAAGTTGTTATCATACAGACAGTATGGTATTGGCATAAAGACACATAGACCAATGAATAGAATAGAAAACCCAGAGATGGACCCATGAATGTATAGCCAATTAATCTTTGAGTATCCAATGGAAAAAAAGATAGTCTCTTTAGCAAATGGTGCTGGGATAACTGGACAGCAACATGCAGAAGAATGAAACTGAACCACTTTCTTGCACCATACACAAAAATAAATTCAAAATGGATGAAATACCTAAATGTGAGAAGGAAACCATCAAAATCCTAGAAGAGAAAACAAATAACAACCTCTTTGACCTCAGCCACAACAACTTCTTACTTGACATGTCTCTGAAAGCAACGGAAAGAAAAGCAAAAATGAACTTTTGGGACCTCATCAAGATAAAAAGCTTCTGCAAGCCAAGAAAACAGTCAACAAAACAAATGGCAACCAACTGAATGGGAGAAAATATTTGCAAACGACTTATCAGATAAAGGGTTAGTATCAAAAAATCTATAAAGAACTTAACCAAACTCAACACCCAAGAATATATATATATACACACACACACACAATGGAATACTACTTGATGATGAAAAAGAATGAAATCCTGCCATTTGCAATGTGAATGGAACTGGAGGGTATTATGCTAAGTGGAATAAGTCAGTCAGAAAAAGACAGATATCATATATTTTCACTCATATGTAGAATTTGAGAAACTTAGCAGAAGGCTATAGGGGAAGGGAAGGAAAAATAAGTTACAAACAGAGAGTGAGGCAAACCATGAGAGACTCTTAAATACCGAGAACAAGGGTTGATGGTGGGAGTGAGTGGTTGAGGGGTCAGGGAAAATGGGTGATGGGCACTGAGGAGGGCACTTGTTGGGATGAGCCCTGGGTATTGTATGTAAGAGATAAATCACAGGAATCTAGTCCTGAAGCCAAGACTACACTGTATACACTGTATGTTAGCTAAGTTGACAATAAATTATTTAAAAAATAATAAAAAGAAACAAAGAAAAGAAGAAAAAAAGAAAATAGACTGTAAGTTTGCAGTTTTAGATTCGCAGCAAAATTGAGCAGAAAGCACAGAGAGTTCCCATATATTCCTACCTCCACTCACAAACAATTTCTCCAGTAGTAACACCCCTCCTCCAGAGTGGTACATTGGTTAAAATCAATGAGGCTACTTGAGACGTCATAGTTTATATTAGGGTTCACTCTTGGTGTTGAATATTCTGTGGGTTTGTGCAAATGTGCAATGACATGTTTTCATCATTATGGTATCACAAATAATATTTTCATGACCCTAAAAATCCTCTGTGCTCTGCCTATTCATCCCCCACTCCCCTCCAGTCCCTGACAACCTTGGATCTTTTTACTGTCTCTAGTTTTGCCTTTTCCAGAATGTCAAGCAGCTGGAATCATATGCAGTATGTGGACTTTTCGGATTGGCTTCTTTCACTTAGGAATACGCATTTAAGTTTCCTCCATGCCTTTTCATGGCTTGGTGGCCCATTTCTTTTTAGCACTGAAAAATATTCCCTTGTCTGGAGGGACCACAGTTTACTGATGCATTCACCTACTGAAGGACATCATTTTGGCAATTATGGACAAAGCTGCTATACACATCATATAATAGGAAAAACTCAACTTTTTTCTCCCAACCTCTTGCTGTGTCTTTACCTTGTGTGTCTTTTTTACCTTCACAGAAAACACTTCACTTCTGACACTTCAGGTCACCCCATGTGTGGAGGTTTTCCCCCATACAAAGCAATTATCCATGATACTAAGTGGGTGTCCTACAATTTAGCTCATTTCTAACACTGCCTCCCTGAAGATAATGTCAAGTCCCACAGGCTAAGTTCTCAGTCCCACAGGACTGCCCCCATGCCACTTTAGATGCTAATCACAAATAGTAGGTCCCCAGGTTACTCACAACTTCTGTACAATTTGGCAACAAATCAGAGGTTTGCATGATTCCTTCCTCAGGTTTAGTTAATTTGCTAGGGCAGCTACAGAACCCAGGGAAACACTTAATATTTACCAGTTTATCAAAAGATATGTTAAGGGATACAGATGAACAGCATGATGAAAAGACATATAGGGTAAGGCCTGGGAGGGTCCCAAGCATAGGAACTTCTGTCCTTATGGGGGTGAGTCACCCTCATGGTGTGGATGTGTTCACTAACCTGGAAGTTCCTCAAGCCCCAAAACATACTGGGATTTTATGTAGGCATGATCAATCAATAACTCCATTTTCAGCTCTTCTCTCTTCTCGAGAGAATGGGGGTGGGGGGCAGGGCTGCAAATTCCAAGCTTCTAATCATGGCTTGGTCTTTCTGTGACCAGCCCTCTCCAGGAGGCATCCAGGGAGTCTCATTAGAACAAAATCACTCCTATCATCCAGGAATTTGCCACATTTTCAGAAGCCCTGTGTCAGGAACCAGGATAAAAGACCAAATGTTAGATTGAGGAAAAGATGCTCCTAGTGTCCTTATCATCCAGAGAATTTCAAGGGCTTCAGCAGCCCTATGTCAGAAATGCAGGAAGGGAGATAGAGACCAATGTATATTTTCTATTATCTCACACATCCATGTGCAGGTTTTTGTGTGGCCATACGTTTCCTAGGCACCTCATTTTTAAGAAGATATAAGGCAGAGGGAGATAAAGGGCTTTTCATGTATTGTGAGTGAATTGGAGGTGATTTTACAACTTGCGATACCTTTTTTTTTAAACCTGGAGACCAGAATGGCTTTTTACAACCAGCAATGGAAAGATGACATAGGATTTCCTCTTCCAAAAGGTTTACCCTGAACTTTCTTCCTGCTATCTTCAGTTTCAGAAACCTCCAGCTCTTTTGCAGCAGGATCACGGCTTCTGGAAGCTCTCATGAGCCTATGAACTTACAACATTCTGTCTTCTACACCAGACTGTGAGGACTTGAGCACAGGGGACCGTGCATTATTTATCTTTGGGTCCTTGGATCCTAGCCATTATTCAAAAATCATTTCACAGATGCATACAGAAAGGAGGGAATTCTGTCTTTCTTCTATTCTAGAAGCTGAATCCAAATTTCCACCTGTATTTCTAGCTAAATCTGTTTGTTTTACAAACTCTGCCCCATTCTTCAAAGGACTTTTTAAAAACGTATCCATTTTTATTAGTGCCTTGCTAGGCAGAAGGTGGTATTGTTTTTCTAAAGTCACAGAGCAAGTCCCCAAGCCAGGAATAGAACCAGGGTCTTCTGTCCCAAACCAATCTCCTCTCTCATCAGCTTGAGCCCAATCTTTCTGGAGCAGTCACTCTTTAGACAGACAGTGATTTTGTTACTGATGTCAGAGAGGGACAAAGTTCAGCCAACAGCATCATTATTCTACAGCATGCCAGTCACTACTGTAGGTTAACTGCAGCTTAAAGGATGCAGGATTGGCCAGCCTCACTGCACATGGTACTGTCAGGTGAAGAGGGAAGATGTGCTCTGAGCCCAGTCTGGTCTGCTTCCTTTCTCAGAGTTCAGCCAAAGGATTAGAAGCTGGGTGCCATACCTGAATTACCTGGTTTAATCCTCACAGCAAGTGAGATGCTGCTACTATCCATTCTACAGATAAAAAAATCCTAGGATCTAGTCTGTTGACTTGAATCCAAGGATCTAGTCTGTTGACTTGCCCAAGGTAATCCGACTTGTAAATAACAAAAACCAGATTTTACTCCAGATCTAACAAATTCCAACCCATGCATGTTACTTTCCTGTGGCTGCAATAACAAAGTACCACCAACTGGGTGGCTTAAAAAATAGGAATATATTCTTCTGCACTTCTCAAAGGTAGAAGTCCAAAATCAAGGTGTCAGCAGGGCCATCTCCCTCCAGGGCTCTAGGGGCAAGCCCTTTCTTGTCTCTTCTAGATTCTGGTAGCTTCCAACAACCCTCGGTGCTCCTTGGTTTATAGATATGTCATACCAATCTTTGCCTCCATCTTATTTTGGCCTTCTACCCTGTGTCTGTGTTTCCAAATTTCCCTCTTCTTATAAGGACACCAGTCATATTGGATTGAGAGACCACCCTCATCCTGGATGACCTCATCTTAACTTGATTACATGTGCAAAGACTTTCTAATTAAGGTCACATTCACAGGTTCCAGAGGCTAAGATTTGGAGGTATCTTTTTGGGGAACACAATTCAACCCATAGCACCATGTTTCCTCCCATTATATCAGCTGCCTCATATGAAAGATGACTAAAATGGCAAAGGCTTTGCACTCAGGCACTGTTTGCTGTAAGCTCTGCTTGAGGACTTCACATTATGGTGGAAAGAAATAAGACTGGTTCTTGAGCTGTGGGTTGGGATCACAACTCTGCCATACCCTGGGCCCCAGCTTCCACAAATGTGTAGAAGATGGAAGTTAGACTTGATAAGTAGTAAGGTTTCCTTACAGCCTGATGTGATAGGCTACAAAGACAATATTGACAAAATCTTAACATAACACCCCTCTCTGTCCAAATGAGAGCTATTTTAACCCAATTCAATAAGTATTTACTTAGAATCTCTATGCACCTATCTCTAATTATACTGTATTTTCCACAACTAGAAATGTTCCTTTGAGCAGCAATTGTGCCTAGAACCTAGTGTGGGCTCAGGAAACGCTTGTTAAATAAACAAGTGTTTTAGGAATGTGTTAGGGATAATAGAGTGTTAGGAATGCAGAAGATAGAATTAGAATGGTGAATGAGGTTGACATACTCACCAAGTGCTATATAGGTTTCCGCCTTGTTTCCCTCAGAGGAGTATAAGCTTCTGGTGGGAAGAGTGTTCCTTTGTTCTCTGCAATGCTGGGATCAGGGCTAGTGACTGTAGAGATGTGATACATGGTTTAATTCTCTGCCTCCTTATTCATTTTTACATAAACACATAAACGTGATCACATGCTCATTGGCTGTTTTTTGCTGTGGTTTCCTTTATCTTCCATTCTTTTCAGTACCCACTATCACCCAAAATCCTTCTGGGGGTAACTATATTAACAACCTGGTATGATTCTTTCTGTATTTTTGTCCCTACACGTAGACTCATATACAGGCACACATACATGTACATAGGTACTCATGTACATAAATGAGGAGGTTGTTTGTCATTGTTTTATATGATAGTGTCATATTTTACTTAAAAAGTTAAAGAATTTTGCTCTTCTCACTTAATAATAATAGCTGGTAGAAGTCTATCCAAGTTCATTGGTGTAACTCTAATTTGTACTTTTCAACGGATGCACATAGTTTCTTTTTTTTTTTAATGTTTATTTATTTTTGAGACACACACACACACACACACACACACACAGTACAGCAGGGGAGGTGCAGAGAAAGAGAGAGAGAGAGAGAGAGACACAGAATCTGAAGCAGGCTCCAGGCTCTAAGCTGTCAGCACAGAGCCCGACATGGGGTTCAAACTCATGGACCACAAGATCATGACCTGAGCCAAAGTTGGGCCCTTAACCGACTGAATCACCCAAGCACCCCACACATAGTTTCATGGTGTAGGTATACTGCAATTTATTTAGCCATTCCATGGTAGATGGACAGTCTTTGATTTACTGATCACTCGTTCTTGAGAAAGAGAGTTGCTGAGAATTCTCTGATCTTATTGCCAAATTATATTGTCCTCATTTACCACCTTCCCCCTCCCACCCCCTAGGTGTCCACATGAGTTGCCGGTACTTGGAGTTCTGTCTTTTCCCATTGAATCTGAATCCACTTGGTTCTCACTATTTCATCTTAATGGGATCTGAGGCTTTTAAAAATGGAACCCAGACTTTCTGGGCTGTTTCCAAAAGAGATGACTTTTTACTTAATGGCATCAACCCCACTAATCCTGTCTGAAATTTAATCAACACATCAGACAAGAGAAGAAAATGTTGTTTCTTGAGGGAAATGGAATGAGCTGTCTACAATAAATACACCTCCTGTCGATCAGGTGCCCTGAAATAAGGGAAGGGCAGCAGAACGTGACCTGGGAGCTGGCCTTCTGAGCTGAAGCCACTCTGCCTGGCTCTGGGCAGAGCCTCCAATCTTCAGCTGCATCAAGAGAGTAACAATCAAGTAGTTTGTCTGATTGTTGAAAACTTTTTAATTGCAAAACATAGCCATATACATGAAAGTGTGTAAAACATAAATGTTATAATGAGCTTAATAAATTACTATAAGTCATCACCTGTGTGTCTTCTTCTAGGTCAAGAAACAGAATGTTCCCTGCTTTCCAGGAGCCTCTTCCTGCCCTTCCCTGAAGACAACCCCTGTCCTCCTCCCCAGAGGCAGCAGCATCCTGACTCATGAGAATCACCTCCTTGCATTAAAGCAATCATCATCATCATCATCATCATCATCATCTTTTCCTCATTAATATGTTTTTAACAATTTTAGCCCTTTCTTACCAAGTGATAAAATATATATGGAAAAATGCATAATTCTTACTGAATTTTTGCATATGAATAAACATGTGTAATCATTACCCAACTCAAAATATAGAACATCTCCAGCACCCCAGCAGACACTTTTGTGCCAATTCTCAGCCAGTACTCCTCAAGGGTAACCACCGTTCTGACCTCAATCACCCCAGGTAAGTTTTGCCTGTTTTTAAACTTAGCATAAATGGAAGCTCATATTTGGAGTCTGGTTTTTTCCCCCACACTTAAGAATACCTGAGATTCATTTGTGTTGTTGCATATAACAGTAATTGATTCTTTTTTATTCCAGTGTAATATTTCATTGTATAAATATATCCCCCAATATTTATCCATTCTATTGATAAACATTGGGTCATTTCCAGTTTTTAGATATTATAAATAAATATGAGTAAAAAGCTTTTATGCACATTCCTCTTCCTCTCCTCCTTCCCCTTCTACCTCCTCTCTCTCTTCTCCTTCTTCTTCCTCCTCTTTCTCCCATTGTTGTTATTGTTCTTCTTCTTCTTCTTCTTCTACTTCATCTTTTTTTAGTTTAAATAACAAATTTATTTTCTCACAATTCTGGAGGCTAGACATTCAAAATCAAGGTTTGGTTTCTGGTGAAGGTTCTCTTCATGGCTTGCAGACAGTTTGTTGCCTTTTCACTAAGTCCTCGCATGGCCTCTCCTCTGTGTGTGTGGTGTCTCTTCCTCTTCTCATAAGAACAGTAGTCCTATTGAATTAGGGTCCGCCCTTGTGACTTCATTTAACCTTAATTACCTCCCACTCACCCCGCCACTTAAAAAAAATTTTTTTTAACATTTATTCATTTTTTAGAGACAGAGAGAGAGCTCTAACAGGAGAGGGGCAGAGAGAGAGAGGGAGACACAGACGCTGAAGCAGGCTCCAGGCTCTGAGCTGTCAGCAAAGAGCCCAATTCTGGGGTCAAACTCATGAACCAAAAGATCATGACCTGAGCTGAAGTCTGAAGTTGGACACTTAACTGACTGAGCCACCCAGGGGCCCCCTCCCAGCCACTTTTACTTTTTTTTTTTTAATTTCTATGCACATTCTTATGTCTTCTGGGGACTAATGTATTTGTTTCTTTTGATTTTGCTATACCCAGGAATTTAATTACTGAGTAATAGAGTAGGAATATATTTAGCTCTTGTAGTACATCCAGATGAATGTCCAAGCAGTTGTATCAATGTACACTCCTACTGCTGACATATGAGAGTTCCAGTTGTTCCACATCCTCTCCAACACCTGGTATTTTCAGTCTTGCTAAGTTTAGCCATTCTGGTGAGTATGTGGTGATATGTTGTTATAGTATAAATTTGTGTTTCCTCAGCAGGGCATTGAATATTAGCATGTATGGCTTGAAAGAACCTAAAAGACTATCTACTCCAATCCTTCCCTTCAGAAGCGAAATAATAAACAAAACAGACCCAAAGAGGTGTAGCTTGCCTAATATCCCATAGTGAGTTGGCATCAGAACAATCTAGAAGCTTAGAAGAGTTCAATCTGGTCCAGGGATTTTCTCTATGGTGTGCTACTTTACCCTCTTGTTGGCCCACCTCCATCCAAGACAGCCAGCCATCTGTGTACTCTCTGTCTATGGTTTGCTTACCCATTTCTAGCCTTTGGCCCCAGAGATACACAGCTTCCTGACTTATCATTTATTAGCTGTGAAATTTTGGCCAACTCACTGGGATGGTTAATTTTGTATCAATTTGGGGAGGCTATGATGTCCAGTTGTTTGGTCAACACTCTTCTAGATGTTGTTGTAAGACGTCTTTTACATGTGATTAACATTTACAATCAGTAGACTTTGAGTAAAGTAGATTGTACTTCATAATGTGGATGGGTATCATCCAATCAGTTGATGGCTTTAAGAGGAAAGCCTGAGGTTTCCAGAAGAAGTTCTACTCAGGACTGCAACATAGAAACCCTGACTGAGTTTTCAGCCTGCTGCCATGCTGAATTCAGACTCAAGACTGCAAATCAGCTCTTACCCAAATTTCTAACCTGCTGGCCTGCTATATGGATTTCAGATTTGCTAGTTTCCACAATCACAAAGGCCAATTCCCTAAAATATTGTTCTCTCTTAAAATCTCTCTACATAGAGTTTGCTTTTCTATAAAATAGGGTATAATGAAACCAATCTTGAAAAGTTGTTGGAAAGATCAGATACAATGCATATAAAATACCTAACACAGATATTTAATGGCTATTTAATACACGCTATTTAAAACATAAACCACCTAATTTATGTTAAGTAGGTTGAGAACATGGTATATACTCAGGTTGAAAAAAAATTTAGTAGAGCCAAAAGATATAAAATGAAAACTAGTCTCTCTCTCAGCCCAGAAGCAGCTACTGTTAATGGCTGCTTGTATTTCTTCTAGAAATGTCTATATAAAAACATGCACGGATATAAGAATGCTATACCAACAGCCTTAGTTTTAGTTTAAAAGATGTAAGATATATAAAATACATAACACATATAAGACTGTCTCCACATGGTCCATACTCTGAGCAGTGTCCTGACCAAAAAATTCCTCAACAACCAAAAGTTAAAAAATAAACTCAAGTTCATAATTGCATTGTTACCAAATGAAGGATTTGTCTTAGAAAGTCTCTCTTTTCTCTCCCATGCATTTGGCTCACATACCTGAGCTATTCAGCATTTTGTTCTTCAAAATTCCCTAGAAAAACTCTTTTAGCATGAGTCCTGGTTTCTCTTCCTTTTCTCTTTGGCCAACTGCCAAGTGCTGTGCATTACCTGTATTATCTAAGTTAATTACCATGTAAACCCTCCCAGATGAGTGTTGCCTTCATCCACATTTTAAGGATGAGGAAACTAAAATTCAAACAAGCCAAGTAGCTGTGTTAAGGCACTAGAAATTTAAATAGCTACCTTATGCCAGAGGCCAGGGTCAAATGCTAATGGCCTTGTCCAGTCCCCCTTTCCCTCTGTTGACTTCTGGGAAACTTCTCAAAGAGATGTCCAATATCTAATGATGCCTTCAATGAAGTGTCCCCCATTTACAGACTAGAACTTCCCTTCCTTATATCATAATATCCTTAGGACCATATTTAATTCCTCTCTGGGAATTCTGTGGGCATTACCCACCAGGGCCCGAGTGAGTCCTTCTTATCTCCTTCTCACTTACTAGGCTGGGGATGGAATGGCTGCATGACAGCAAAACTCAATGATATCTTTGAATCCTCTACACCCTTTGAGTTTCTACATCATAGTTACAGTGAGAAAAAGGGAATATAGGGAGCAACAGCTTTTAAATATTTCTATTTGTTATCATCCATGTAACTAGGAGGCCCATGGTATTTTTAAAATAGGCCCACAGAAATATGGAGCCAAATCTTTCCTTTAAATGTGGGTTGGACTTAGTGGCTCACTTCTAACAGACGCAGTATGGTTACATGATTTCTGAAAATAGGACATAAAAAGGATATAGTATCTGTTTGGCTTTCTCTAGTCCTTGGTACCTAGTCCTTGGTACCTAGTCACCATAGTCTGAGGAGGCCCAGGCCACATGGAGAGACCACGTGTCAGTTTTCTAGCCAAAAGCCCAGCTAGGCGTTCAGCCTACAGTCAGCATCAAGAGTTAGCCATGTGAAGGGATGAGCCTTCTCATTTCCAGCTAAGGCCCCAGACATAGTGGAGCAGACAGAAGCCATCCCCACGGTGCTCAGTCTGAATTTCTGAGCCACAGAAACAGTGAAATATAATAAATTATTATTGTCTTAAGCTAGTTTTGGGGCTAATTTGTTACTTAGCCATGGACAGCTAATACAAAGCCATTTCCAACACCCCTCAGTTTTCAGGGTTATTTCATTTACACTGCGAAATCTCAGAGGGTTGACGGGAATACAATGTCATCATTTATTGACTATCTTGCCATTTGGAGAGCAAATTAAAGACTCCTACCTGTTGCTAGAGAGTCCTGGGTTTGGGAACCTGCTTGTCTACACGGAGCTCTGGAATGTCAGGGATCTGTCTTCAAAGGGTGGAGCCACACCTACCCGGCTGACTGAGGCCTGTAGAAGGCACATCCCAGACAGGAGCTCGGAGGATCAGTCCTGCTTCTTGCTGGCTTCTAGAATTGCTTCCCTTTCTTCCTCAGCCCACTGACGCTCACATTAGATAGTAACTCGGAGTAACGATAAGGGCTGATACCCTGGGGTTTACTAATTTTTAGTTGCGTGTCATTGCAGCAGGAACTCAGTGAGAGCGTGCAAGGATCGCCACGCCTTGTTCTTTGGATCCCTGGGAAGAAAGCACACTGCGATAAGATAATTTCGGGAGATGTCAACACTCCCAAGTCCCTGCTGTAAGGTTACAAATTCAACATATCCAGCCCAGTTGCTATCTGCCCGGCCGTATGCTCATTTCAGACCAGCGAGGGCAACATGCCCAGAAATCTTCCCTTTGGGGCCCTGAAAATGCTCACGCAGACGTATCTCCCTATTCACCCCTGCGGGTCTCTGTAGCATGTTCTAACCCTCTTCCCTAACCTTTCCTCTGCTCCCGCGTACAAAGCTCCCTGCAAATTCTTCCAGTGGAAAGTAGTCTGTTCCGGTGTTTCCCAGATGTTCAGTCCCCAAGGCAGCGCCGGTGGGCCGGCAGCTTGCTGGCCCCGAACCAGCCTACTCTGATTCCGCAAGGGAGTCTCAGAGACTTCCTCAATTTAGTGACTCACATAATCGTTCTCCACTTGGAACATCCAGTTCCGAACCGTGCCGTCTCCCAGAAATTGTAATTCCAGCCTCAGCCTCATGTCCACGATACCCCTTTGGCTTTCCAGTGGTGTTGCAGGAAACGTGCTGGGCCCGGCCTTTCTCTCTCCCCGGAGGGAGGTGGCCAGTATTATGAAAACGCACTTTTGGTTCACATCCAGGCGCATGATTTTAAGTCAAGATGCAACTGGGCACTGAAATCCGGAACAGCAACCCACCCCGACCCCCGTCCCGCCACCAAGCTGGAACACTCACAAAACCGCCCACATGGTACAAGTTTAGATGGACGTAACAATTAATGAAAGACAGGTATCCCCCACTTTTGAAAGGCTGCCTTCTGCCACTCACTTTTACGAAAGACCTACAGTAGTGCCTGTTTTTTCTAACCGAGAGAGATCCGAAGAGGATTTTCGCTTTTAAGGAAAAAAGGAGGCGAGGAAAAATAGCCTCCAGGGCGTTTGCGCAGCTGTCCTAGAGGTAGCTCGACCCCGGCTTTGAGTGGCGCCACCAAGCGCCATCTCTGGGAACTACATGCAGTGTCTCCGCCTCAAGCCTCTGTGGCTTTCATTTATGCTGCGCAACCGTAAGCAAGATGTGTCCGAAGGTATCAGAATAGCCTTAAAAAGGTTATTTTGGGGGGTCGGGGAATGCTCAAAAATTTTTTTCCCTACAAATGAATAGTAATTGCTTCTTCACCGAATGTCATCGTTTCAGGTTTCTTAGGAAAGCTCTACTTTAGGATAGCGGGGGAATCAGGTACAGTGTACTGTTCTACTTCATTTAATTTAATGGCTGCATCATGTACCATGGATGTTCCATAATTTGTTTAACTAATCCCCTATTGAAGAACATTAAGGTAATTATTATTGTTATTAGATGAGCAGCTGAACCTTGGAAACACACTCTTAAATGCTTTCCCTCCGAGGAAAATGAAGAAGCTCTTCCTTATCAAGCTAACCGTGCCCTTGGAGATAATTACACCCCAGCCTGAGGTTCCCTGGCATCCTCAGAGGTTGTTGCTGATGGGAAGTGGGCCACTCAAGGGTGCTGGGGTTGGAAAAGGCTGACAACCAGCACAGCTTCTGAGGAATGAATTTGTAAATCGAGGAGGGTACAGGGCAAACTTATAAAACATCCACTAATGGGAAAAGTAGCCAAACTTCCTTGTATTATTTTCTTTTTTATTTTTAATGTTTTTTTTTT